>NC_092336.1:275007500-276207500 GCF_046630445.1 Rutidosis leptorrhynchoides
CAACAACAATAATAACCGCAACAACAACAACAATCAGAAGCAGCTATGCCAAAGGTGTGAAAAGTATCACTCGGGGTTCTGCACCAAATTTTGCAACAAGTGTAAAAGAAATGGTCATAGCACGGTGAAGTGTGAGGTCTACGGACCAGGGGTTAATAGAACGAAAGGAACAAATGGTGTCGGAACGAGTAATGGCGGAGCAAGTAGTGTCGGAGCAAGTTATGCCAATGTAGTTTGTTATAAATGTGGAAAACCGGGCCACATTATTAGAAATTGCCCTAACCAGGAGAACACGAATGGACAAGGCCGCGGAAGAGTTTTCAATATTAATGCGGCAGAGGCACAGGAAGACCCGGAGCTTGTTACGGGTACGTTTCTTATTGACAATAAATCTGCTTACGTTTTATTTGATTCGGGTGCGGATAGAAGCTATATGATTAGAGATTTTTGTGCTAAATTAAGTTGTCCATTGACGCCTTTGGATAGTAAATTTTTACTCGAATTAGCAAATGGTAAATTAATTTCAGCAGATAATATATGTCGGAATCGAGAAATTAAACTGGTTAGCGAAACATTTAAGATTGATTTGATACCAGTAGAGTTAGGGAGTTTTGATGTGATAATCGGTATGGACTGGTTGAAAGAAGTGAAAGCAGAGATCGTTTGTTACAAAAATGCAATTCGCATTATACGAGAAAAAGGAAAACCCTTAATGGTGTACGGAGAAAAGGGCAACACGAAGCTACATCTTATTAGTAATTTGAAGGCACAAAAACTAATAAGAAAAGGTTGCTATGCTGTTCTAGCACACGTCGAGAAAGTACAAACTGAAGAAAAGAGCATCAATGATGTTCCCATTGCAAAAGAATTTCCCGATGTATTTCCGAAAGAATTACCGGGATTACCCCCACATCGATCCGTTGAATTTCAAATAGATCTTGTACCAGGAGCTGCACCAATAGCTCGTGCTCCTTACAGACTTGCACCCAGCGAGATAAAAGAACTGCAAAGCCAATTACAAGAACTTTTAGAGCGTGGTTTCATTCGACCAAGCACATCACCGTGGGGAGCTCCTGTTTTGTTTGTCAAGAAGAAAGATGGTACATTCAGGTTGTGTATCGACTACCGAGAGTTGAACAAACTTACCATCAAGAACCGCTACCCACTACCGAGAATCGACGACTTATTTGATCAACTACAAGGCTCGTCTGTTTATTCAAAGATTGACTTACGTTCCGGGTATCATCAAATGCGGGTGAAAGAAGATGATATTCCAAAGACTGCTTTCAGAACACGTTACGGTCATTACGAGTTTATGGTCATGCCATTTGGTTTAACTAATGCACCAGCTGTGTTCATGGACCTTATGAACCGAGTGTGTGGACCATACCTTGACAAGTTTGTCATTGTTTTCATTGATGACATACTTATTTACTCAAAGAATGACCAAGAACACGGTGAACATTTGAGAAAGGTGTTAGAAGTATTGAGGAAGGAAGAATTGTACGCTAAGTTTTCAAAGTGTGCATTTTGGTTGGAAGAAGTTCAATTCCTCGGTCACATAGTGAACAAAGAAGGTATTAAGGTGGATCCAGCAAAGATAGAAACTGTTGAAAAGTGGGAAACCCCGAAAACTCCAAAACACATACGCCAGTTTTTAGGACTAGCTGGTTACTACAGAAGGTTCATCCAAGACTTTTCCAGAATAGCAAAACCCTTGACTGCATTAACGCATAAAGGGAAGATATTTGAATGGAATGATGAACAAGAGAAAGCGTTTCAGTTATTGAAGAAAAAGCTAACTACGGCACCTATATTGTCATTGCCTGAAGGGAATGATGATTTTGTGATTTATTGTGACGCATCAAAGCAAGGTCTCGGTTGTGTATTAATGCAACGAACGAAGGTGATTTCATATGCGTCTAGACAATTGAAGATTCACGAACAAAATTATACGACGCATGATTTGGAATTAGGCGCGGTTGTTTTTGCATTAAAGACTTAGAGGCACTACTTATATGGGGTCAAAAGTATTATATATACCGACCACAAAAGTCTTCAACACATATTTAATCAGAAACAACTGAATATGAGGCAGCGTAGGTGGATTGAATTATTGAATGATTACGACTTTGAGATTCGTTACCACCCGGGGAAGGCAAATGTGGTAGCCGATGCGTTGAGCAGGAAGGACAGAGAACCCATTCGAGTAAAATCTATGAATATAATGATTCATAATAACCTTACTACTCAAATAAAGGAGGCGCAACAAGGAGTTTTAAAAGAGGGAAATTTAAAGGATGAAATACCCAAATGATCGGAGCAGCATCTTAATATTCGGGAAGACGGAACCAGGTATAGGGCTGAAAGGATTTGGGTACCAAAATTTGGAGATATGAGAGAAATGGTACTTAGAGAAGCTCATAAAACCAGATACTCAATACATCCTGGAACGGGGAAGATGTACAAGGATCTCAAGAAACATTTTTGGTGGCCGGGTATGAAAGTCGATGTTGCTAAATACGTAGGAGAATGTTTGACGTGTTCTAAGGTCAAAGCTGAGCATCAGAAACCATCAGGTCTACTTCAACAACCCGAAATCCCGGAATGGAAATGGGAAAACATTACCATGGATTTCATCACTAAATTGCCAAGGACTGCAAGTGGTTTTGATACTATTTGGGTAATAGTTGATCGTCTCACCAAATCAGCACACTTCCTGCCAATAAGAGAAGATGACAAGATGGAGAAGTTAGCACGACTGTATTTGAAGGAAGTCGTCTCCAGACATGGAATACCAATCTCTATTATCTCTGATAGGGATGGTAGATTTATTTCAAGATTCTGGCAGACATTACAGCAAGCATTAGGAACTCGTCTAGACATGAGTACTGCCTATCATCCACAAACTGATGGGCAGAGCGAAAGGACGATACAAACGCTTGAAGACATGCTACGAGCATGTGTTATTGATTTCGGAAACAGTTGGGATCGACATCTACCGTTAGCAGAATTTTCCTACAACAACAGCTACCATTCAAGCATTGAGATGGCGCCGTTTGAAGCACTTTATGGTAGAAAGTGCAGGTCTCTGATTTGTTGGAGTGAAGTGGGGGGATAGACAGATTACGGGTCCGGAGATTATACAAGAAACTACCGAGAAGATCATCCAAATTCAACAACGGTTGAAAACCGCCCAAAGTCGACAAAAGAGCTACGCTGACATTAAAAGAAAAGATATAGAATTTGAAATTGGAGAGATGGTCATGCTTAAAGTTGCACCTTGGAAAGGCGTTGTTCGATTTGGTAAACAAGGGAAATTAAATCCAAGGTATATTGGACCATTCAAGATTATTGATCGTGTCGGACCAGTAGCTTACCGCCTAGAGTTACCTCAACAACTCGCGGCTGTACATAACATTTTCCACGTCTCGAATTTGAAGAAATGTTTTGCTAAAGAAGATCTCACTATTCCGTTAGATGAAATCCAAATCAACGAAAAACTTCAATTCATCGAAGAACCCGTCGAAATAATGGATCGTGAGGTTAAAAGACTTAAGCAAAACAAGATACCAATTGTTAAGGTTCGATGGAATGCTCGTAGAGGACCCGAGTTCACCTGGGAGCGTGAAGATCAGATGAAGAAGAAATACCCGCATCTATTTCCAGAAGATTCGTCAACACCTTCAACAGCTTAAAATTTCGGGACGAAATTTATTTAACGGGTAGGTACTGTAGTGACCCGAACTTTTCCATGTTTATATATATTAATTGAGATTGATATTTACATGATTAAATGTTTCCAACATGTTAAGCAATCAAACTTGTTAAGACTTGATTAATTGATATATGTTTCATATAGACAATTGACCACCCAAGTTGACCGGTGATTCACGAACGTTAAAACTTGTAAAAACTATATGATGACATATATATGGATATATATATAGTTAACATGATACTATTATAAGTAAACATATCATTAAGTATATTTACAATGAACTACATATGTAAAAACAAGACTACTAACTTAATGATTTTTAAACGAGACATATATGTAACGATTATCGTTGTAAAGACATTTAATGTATATATATATCATATTAAGAGATATTCATGCATGATAATATCATGATAATATAATAATTTAAAATCTCATTTGATGTTATAAACATTGGGTTAACAACATTTAACAAGATCGTTAACCTAAAGGTTTCAAAACAACACTTACATATAACGACTAACGATGACTTAACGACTCAGTTAAAATGTATATACATGTAGTGTTTTAATATGTATTTATACACTTTTGAAAGACTTCAATACACTTATCAAAATACTTCTACTTAACAAAAATGCTTACAATTACATCCTCGTTCAGTTTCATCAACAATTCTACTCGTATGCACCCGTATTCGTACTCGTACAATACACAGCTTTTAGATGTATGTACTATTGGTATATACACTCCAATGATCAGCTCTTAGCAGCCCATGTGAGTCACCTAACACATGTGGGAACCATCATTTGGCAACTAGCAAGAAATATCTCATAAAATTACAAAAATATGAGTAATCAATCATGACTTATTTACATGAAAACAAAATTACATATCCTTTATATCTAATCCATACACCAACGACCAAAAACACCTACAAACACTTTAATTCTTCAATTTTCTTCATCTAATTGATCTCTCTCAAGTTCTATCTTCAAGTTCTAAGTGTTCTTCATATATTCTACAAGTTCTAGTTACATAAAATCAAGAATACTTTCAAGTTTGCTAGCTCACTTCCAATCTTGTAAGGTGATCATCCAACCTCAAGAAATCTTTGTTTCTTACAGTAGGTTATCATTCTAATACAAGGTAATAATCATATTCAAACTTTGGTTCAATTTCTATAACTATAACAATCTTATTTCAAGTGATGATCTTACTTGAACTTGTTTTCGTGTCATGATTCTGCTTCAAGAACTTCGAGCCATCCAAGGATCCGTTGAAGCTAGATCCATTTTTCTCTTTTCCAGTAGGTTTATCCAAGGAACTTAAGGTAGTAATGATGTTCATAACATCATTCGATTCATACATATAAAGCTATCTTATTCGAAGGTTTAAACTTGTAATCACTAGAACATAGTTCAGTTAATTCTAAACTTGTTCGCAAATAAAAGTTAATCCTTCTAACTTAAATTTTAAAATCAACTAAACACATGTTCTATATCTATATGATATGCTAACTTAATGATTTAAAACCTGGAAACACGAAAAACACCGTAAAACCAGATTTACGCCGTCGTAGTAACACCGCGGGCTGTTTTGGGTTAGTTAATTAAAAACTATGATAAACTTTGATTTAAAAGTTGTTATTCTGAGAAAATGATTTTTATTATGAACATGAAACTATATCCAAAAATTATGGTTAAACTCAAAGTGGAAGTATGTTTTCTAAAATGGTCATCTAGGCGTCGTTCTTTCGACTGAAATGACTACCTTTACAAAAACGACTTGTAACTTATTTTTCCGACTATAAACCTATACTTTTTCTGTTTAGATTCATAAAATAGAGTTCAATATGAAACCATAGCAATTTGATTCACTCAAAACGGATTTAAAATGAAGAAGTTATGGGTAAAACAAGATTGGATAATTTTTCTCATTTTAGCTACGTGAAAATTGGTAACAAATCTATTCCAACCATAACTTAATCAATTTGTATTGTATATTATGTAATCTTGAGATACCATAGACACGTATACAATGTTTCGACCTATCATGTCGACACATCTATATATATTTCGGAACAACCATAGACACTCTATATGTGAATGTTGGAGTTAGCTATACAGGGTTGAGGTTGATTCCAAAATATATATAGTTTGAGTTGTGATCAATACTGAGATACGTATACACTGGGTCGTGGATTGATTCAAGATAATATTTATCGATTTATTTCTATACATCTAACTGTGGACAACTAGTTGTAGGTTACTAACGAGGACAACTGACTTAATAAACTTAAAACATCAAAATATATTAAAAGTGTTGTAAATATATTTTGAACATACTTTGATATATATGTATATATTGTTATAGGTTCGTGAATCAACCAGTGGACAAGTCTTACTTCCCGACGAAGTAAAAATCTGTGAAGGTGAGTTATAGTCCCACTTTTAAAATCTAATATTTTTGGGATGAGAATACATGCAGGTTTTATAAATGATTTACAAAATAGACACAAGTACGTGAAACTACATTCTATGGTTGAATTATCAAAATCGAATATGCCCCTTTTTATTAAGTCTGGTAATCTAAGAATTAGGGAACAGACACCCTAATTGACGCGAATCCTAAAGATAGATCTATTGGGCCTAACAAACCTCATCCAAAGTACCGGATGCTTTAGTACTTCGAAATTTATATCATATCCGAAGGGTGCCCCGGAATGATGAGGATATTCTTATATATGCATCTTGTTAATGTCGGTTACCAGGTGTTCACCATATGAATGATTTTTATCTCTATGTATGGGATGTGTATTGAAATATGAAATCTTGTGGTCTATTATTATGATTTGATATATATAGGTTAAACCTATAACTCACCAACATTTTTGTTGACGTTTTAAGCATGTTTATTCTCAGGTGATTATTAAGAGCTTCCGCTGTCGCATACTTAAATAAGGACGAGGTTTGGAGTCCATACTTGTATGATATTGTGTAAAAACTGCATTCAAGAAACTTATTTTGTTGTAACATATTTGTATTGTAAACCATTATGTAATGGTCGTGTGTAAACAGGATATTTTAGATTATCATTATTTGATAATCTACGTAAAGCTTTTTAAACCTTTATTGATGAAATAAAGGTTATGGTTTGTTTTAAAATGAATGCAGTCTTTGAAAAACGTCTCATATAGAGGTCAAAACCTCGCAACGAAATCAATTAATATGGAACGTTTTTAATCAATAAGAACGGGACATTTCAGAAAGTGCAGGTCTCCGATTTGTTGGAGTGAAGTGGGGGATAGACAGATTACGGGTCCGGAGATAATACAAGAAACTACCGAGAAGATCATCCAAATTCAACAACGGTTGAAAACCGCCCAAAGTCGACAAAAGAGCTACGCTGACATTAAAAGAAAAGATATAGAATTTGAAATTTGAGAGATGGTCATGCTTAAAGTTGCACCTTGGAAAGGCGTTGTTCGATTTGATAAATGAAGGAAATTAAATCCAAGGTATATTGGACCATTCAAGATTATTGATCGTGTCGGACCAGTAGCTTACCGACTTGAGTTACCTTAACAACTCGCGTCTGTACATAACACTTTCCACGTCTCGAATTTGAAGAAATATTTTACTAAAGAAGATCTCACTATTCCATTAGACAAAATCCAAATCAACTAAAAACTTCAATTCATCAAAGAACCCGTCGAAATAATGGATCGTGAGGTTAAAAAACTTAAGCAAAACAAGATACCAATTGTTAAGGTTCGATGGAATGCTTGTAGAGGACCCGAGTTTACCTGGGAATGAAAAGATCAGATGAAGAAGAAATACCCGCACTTATTTCCAGAAGATACGTCAACACCTCTAACTGCTTAAAATTTCGGGACGAAATTTATTTAACGGGTAGGTACTGTAGTGACCCGAAATTTTCTATGTTTATATATATTAAATGAAATTGATATTTATATGATTAAGTGTTTCCAACATGTTAAGCAATTAAACTTGTTAAGACTTGATTAATTGAAATAGGTTTCATATAGACAATTGACCACCCAAGTTGACCGGTGATTCACGAACGTTAAAACTTGTAAAAACTATATGATGACATATATATTGATATATATATAGTTAACATGATATTATGATAAGTGAGTATCTCATTAGGTATGTTAACAATGAGTGATATACATAAAAATGAGTTTATTGAATTAAGAAACTCGAAACGATATATATAACGATTATCGTTATAACAACGTCTTACTAAATACATATGAATCATATTAAGATATTGTTACACTATGTTTAAATATGATAAATTATAAGTAAACATATCATTAAGTGTATTAACAATGAACTACATATGTAAAAACAAGACTACTAACTTAAGGATTTCGAAACGAGTCATATATGTAACGATTATCGTTGTAACGACATTTAAATGTATATATATCATATTAATATATATTAATACATCATAATATCATGATAATGTAATAATTTAACATCTTATTAGATATTATAAACAATGGATTAACAACATTTAACAAGATCGTTAACTTAAAGGTTTCAAAACAACACTTACATGTAACGACTAACGATGACTTAACGACTCAGTTAAATGTATATACATGTAGTGTATTATGTTGTAATAATACACTTTTGGAAGACTTCAAGACACATATCAAAGTACTTCTATTTAACAAAAATGCTTACAATTACATTCTAGTTCAATTTCATCAACAATTCTACTCGTATGCAACCGTATTCGTACTCGTACAATACCCAGCTCCTAGACGTATATACTATTGGTATATACACATAATAATTCAGCTTTTAGCAGCCCTAGATAGTCAACAAACATGTGGAACCAACAATTAGACAACTAGCATGACTTATGAGCAAGGAAACAAAAACAAGAACTCCTTTTAACCCCACTCACCTTCACCACTCACCACCTACTCCATTTCACTTCCAATTTTCTTCCCAATTCTCTCTCAAAACACACACACTCTTCCATGAACGTCTAAGTTACTATTTTTCCAGCAAAAATCATCAAATACAAGCTTTGGTTATTACCTATAATTATCATAAAAATAATTACTCAAGAACACATCAAGAACACTTCCAAGTTTACAAGTTTACTTTCAAGTTTCCTAATCCATTCCAAGCAATCATCTAAGATCAAGAAACCTTTGTTATTTACAGTAGGTTATCTTTCTAATTCAAGGTAATATTTCTATTCAAGCTTTGATTCAATTTCTATAACTATAACTATCTTAATTCGAGTAATAATCTTACTTGAACTTGTTTTCGTGTTATGATTCTATTTCAAGAACTTCCAAGCCATCAAAGATCCTTTGAAGCTCAAGTTATTTTTTCATCATTTTCAGTAGGTTTACCTACTAAACTTGAGGTAGTAATAATGTTCATGACATCATTCGATTCATATATGTATAACTATCTTATTCGAAGATTTGAACATGTAATCACTAGAACATAGTTTAGTTAATTCTAAACTTGTTTGCAAACAAGGTTAATCCTTCTAACTTGACTTTTAAAATCAACTAAACACATGTTCTATATCGATATGATATGCTAACTTAATGATTTAAAAACTGGAAACACGAAAAACACCGTAAAACCGTATATACGCCGTCGTAGTAACACCGCGGGCTGTTTTGGGTTAGTTAATTAAAAACTATGATAAACTTTGATTTAAAAGTTGTTCTTCTGGGAAAATAATTTTTCTTATGAACATGAAACTATATCCAAAAATCATGGTTAAACTCAAAGTGGAAGTATGTTTTCCAAAATGGTCATCTAGACGTCGTTCTTTCGACTGAAATGACTACCTTTACAAAAACGACTTGTAATCTGTATTTCCGACTATAAACTTATACTTTTTCTGTATAGATTCATAAAATTAAGTTCAATATGAAACCATAGCAACTTGAAACACTCAAAACGTATTTAAAACGAAGAAGTTATGGGTAAAACAAGATTGGATAATTTTTCTTGTTGTAGCTACGTGAAAATTGGTAACAAATCTATATTAATCATATCCTAGCTAAATCCTATTGTATTATACATGTATTCTAATATATTATGTAATCTTGGGATACCATAGACACGAATACAATGTTTTGACATATCATATCGACCCATCTATATATATATTTCGGAACAACCATAGACACTTTATATGCAGTAATGTTGGAGTTAGCTATACAGGGTTGAGGTTGATTCCAAAATATTATATATACTTTGAGTTGTGAACTAGCCTGAGGCTTGTATACACGAGGTCGTGGATTGATTCGAGATAATATATATTGCTTTATTTTTCTGTACATCTTACTATGGACAACTAGTTGTAGGTTACTAACGAGGACAGGTGACTTAATAAACTTAAAACATTAAAACGTATTAAAAATGTTGTAAATATATTTTGAACATACTTTGATATATATGTACATATTTTTTATAGGTTCTTGAATCGACCAGTGGCCAAGTCTTACTTTCCGACGAAGTAAAAATCTGTGAAAGTGAGTTATAGTCCCACTTTTAAAATCTAATATTTTGGGATGAGAATACATGCAGTTTTATAAATATTTTAAAAAATAGACACAAGTAAATGAAACTACATTCTATGGCTGGATTATTAAACCGAATATGCCCCTTTTTAGTCTGGTAATCTAAGAATTAGGGAACAGACACCCTAATTGACACAAATCCTAAAGATAGATCTATTGGGCCCAACGAGCCCCATCCAAAGTACCGGATGCTTTAGTACTTCGAATTCATCATGTCTGAAGGGAGTCCCGGAATGATAGGGGATATTCTATATGTATCTTGTTAAGATCGGTTACCAGGTGTTCACCATATGAATGATTTTTATCTCTATGTATGGGATGTATATTGAAATATGAAATCTTGTGGTCTATTATTACGATTTGATAAATATATAGGTTAAACCTATAACTCACCAAGATTTTTGTTGACGTTTAAAGCATGTTTATTCTCATGTGATTATTAAGAGCTTCCGCTGTTGCATGCTAAAATATGGACAAGATTTGGTGTCAGCATGCTTGTATAATATTGTTTAAAATTGCATTCGAGATTTACTTTATTGTAACATATTAATATTGTAAACCAATATGTATTGGTAGTGTGTAAGTGTGATATTTTAGATTATCATTTCTGGATAATCTAGGTGGTGACTTTTTAACCTTGTCGATAAAATAAAGGTTATGATTTGATTTAAAAACGAATGCAGTCTTTGAAAAACGTCTCATATAAAGGTCAAAACCTCGCAACGAAATCAATTAATATGGAACGTTTATAATCAATTTGAACGGGACATTTCATCTGGGTTGGCCAACAAGTTACGAATTTTGTATAAATATAGCAGGGTTTTGGCTATTTATCTTGTAAGATTCCAGACAAAATTAGCCACGAATTAAAGGGGTTTTGAGCTATTTTTTACCACATTCAAGCCAGAGCATCATTAAGATTGAAGATTAGATCAAGATCATCATTGGTACAGATAGTTTTCATCAATTTTAGTGATTTAATTATGAATTGTACCATGTCCAATTGTTTGAATGTTTCGTCTTTTATTATGTTAGGCTAAATTTATTTGGGTTCACTTTAATGTAAGACTCATGTTGATGGATTGTTCTATTCAATGATTTATTATGGTTTTATGTTTGATTAAATTGTGCTTTCTTCAAAGACCCATTGTTGTGATTATCTATATATAATTCAATTGTATGAGTTTACGAGTTGGTTTATGTGATTTTATTAGTGTTCATAACATGACTTCAACACTTAGTGATCTAGACGCTTGCATGTGAGTTTATGTGGTAATTGAATAGATATTGTGAGAACACGATCGTGTAGGCTATTTGGAGTGATCTTAATAGACTAGGTTTTACGCAAGTTTAACAAAGAGAGAGTCTCATTAATTAAACAGTGTAATTTGGACTTCTGAATAGTAATTAGCGTGAGTTAATTGAATTCATTATGTCTTTAGTTTAGGCTATTGATTTCGTGAGACCGATATAAACTAATTACTTAAACTTTTGATACAATCGGATTTAATTTCCTGACTTTGTTTGATAATTGTTAAGCATTTACTAGTTAATTCTATAAGTAGATTTCACATATCACATTTCTATTGTGTTTATCTCATCACCAAGTCAGGTTGCAGATCAAGAACAAACAGAGCAACATACCTTTCACATTCTAAGATTTGATGTGAAGATTGAAGCCCCACAACCATACCTTTCAGATTCTAGAAAACACACGTAAGTAAGAAATACATGTGATGGAAGGAGACTATTTTAGGCCACCTCAAAGAAAACAAGAATAGTTCACATATATATATATATATATATATATATATATATATATATATATATATATATATCCGCGTCTACATTTTTTTTACGGAAAAAAGTATACATTATATATATTAACACGAATATTACAATATTTTCATAGATACAAAACAAAAGCGAAAGAGACAAATAAATATAACAAAACGGTAATTTAAGAAAACGAGATGGTAATACTCCACAAGTGTGCAGAAAAACGCCTTAGTCCGTTCATTGACCGAGATTGGACTTGAGAAGAATTAACTAAACAAGCCTTATATCCGCGTCTACATTAATTATTTTGTTTTAAAACCAATAAATTATTAATAATTTTAATTCCGTTTTATTGATCTTATTCACTATTATACTAATACAATATTCACATAGAATGTTAATATATTTGTTTTAGTAAATATTAACATTATGAGATTTTTTTAGTATTCACAACATAGAACGTTAAAATTTATCATGACGAATGTTAACAAACTCACATAAAGTTAATATTCATGGTGATAAATATTAAGTGATAATATTCATTTAATTAATATTAAGTGGTAACGTTAATATATATGTTTTAGTAAATATTAACATTATGAGATTTTTTTTAATATTCACAACATAGAACGTTATGAATGAATGTTGAACTGATAATATAATTTATGACATATAAATTTTATTTATTATGAATAAATGTTTATAACTAAATTTAAATTAAAAAAATAAAAAGATAACAGTTATGTAAATATGAAAAATAAAAAGCTTGAAACTATTGTTATTATTTATGTCATAGTATTAAATTATGATAAAGAAAATGAAAAGATTGAAACTAATCATATAATTTATGACATATAAATTTGCAATTTATGAATAAAGGTTTATAACGAAGTTAAATTAAGGAAAATTAAAAAAAAAATAACAGGTATTGAAAAGTTTATAAGGTTTACTACTTTTGGTGGTATTACATATCTTTATTATAATAGTTAGGGAGTAATAAATAATTGTTAATTTTATATCAATTGTTATTCAATGTTATGAACCTCCAATATTATTTTATTCACGAGTTTTATATTGTGTGGTGTAGTAATAAGTAACGGTCCATGTTTATATTTGAGAAAATTGGATAAATGGTCTCTGTGGTTTACATGAAATGGGATAAATTGTCCCTGATGTTCATTTTCGAGGTTCGTGGTCCCCGTGGTTTACAAAATGATGACGGGTGGTCCCTGTTAGTAACAGCCGTTAAAAATCCGTTAAGTCATGTCATGTGCAACACACATGAGGGATATTTCTGTCCTTTTGTCTATTTTCTGTACCAGTTCATCTTTCTCCAACCTTTTAGAAATAAATTGGGCTGATTTATACATATTACACTCTATATTTTTTATTCAAACCCAAATAGGATGTTATTATCACCACCACCACAACCTGATTCATGCCAAAGTACATCGATTTCCAAATGTACACTCTAAGATCTTCAGTTACAAATAACAGTTACGAATTCATCGATTTCCAAACCGTATTTATCCTTAACCGCAAGTTCATGTCGTTTTGGTCCTCGGAATGATTCGTAAACGTTTTGCAAAATATAAATGCAGAAAAGCTCTAATTCATGTCGTGAATCTCCCTACAAAATTTCAGATCTTAATTCGAAGATTTGAGAATGAATTCGAAGAGTCAAAGTTTGGGAGAAAAAGTCAAAGTGTTCTTCTTGAATTAAATTCAACAATTCAATGATGTTTTAGGCTTTGATTATGATCGTCGAGCATTCTAAGCATGGTTTGGAACATATTTCATTTAGATTTCATCAACTGAAACGAAGGATTTTTCGAAATCAAATTTTTGTTCATATGAAGGTCTCTGCTCGTGTTCATCGATAATTCCATGAATTTGATAATGTTTTGGGCTGTGATTCTTCATGGATTAAAGGTGTTGTTGGATTAATTTTTTTGTTTTTTTTTTTTTTTTTGTTTTGAAAAGCTGTTGGATTAATATTTGGATTTGGGTTTAAATTTAATTTTGGATTTGAGTTTAGATTTAAATTTAGGAATGGAAATAAATTTGGTGTTGATTAGGGTTTGTGATTTGGGGTTATCAAAGAAAGAAAAGTGTGGAGTTTCAATGACCCAGTTCACATATCCAAACTCCTTTGGGGTTGTCGAACACACCTTGAATATTAATTTTTGAGTTTGTGAATATTTTGATTTTCCATAAGCTGGAGTATGTTATTAATTTATGAGTTTGTGATTAATTTGTGAATTTGAATTTGGTTTGGAATTTTAATTTGAATTTGGTTTAGGAATTTTAATTTGAATTTGGTTTAGGAATTTTATTTGAATTTGGTTAGGGTTTGTGAATTAGGTATGAAGATGAAGATGAAGATGAAGATGGTGATGTTGCTGAGAGTTATAGTGGGTGTGTTAGAGAAAAGGACAATTTTACCCTCACATGTTAAGCATGTGACTGAATTTAACGGATCAATTTAACGTCCGTTTAACAGAGGGACCACCCACACGCGTTTAGAAAACCACAAGGACCACGAACCTCGAAAATGAACATCAGGGACCATTTACCTCATTTCTTGTAAACCACAGGGACCATTTATCCAATTTTTTATTTATATTTAGAAGTTTTTTTATGTACCCCAATTATTAGGTATCTACTTATTGTAACATATGAAGTCATAAAGAAAGATTTTCAAAAATTTAATGGTAAATTGTAAAGCTAATATATGTTATAATATTATGAATCGTGCTATAATATGCAAGTCTTATAATGTATTTTGGCATCATTTGTTAACTCCTTTAACCACCTTTAGTAAATTTTGTTTATATATAGTTTCATAGTTAGTACATATGACCCGAATGTGCAGATTACCATTGTGACAAACAAAACAAATGCAAAAAATTCTACATGGCCACTTGCATAATGGGACCAACATCAACTTTCAATTCAAGGCTAATATATTTTCAACCAACTCTCGTCATGGCTCTAACCATTCGAAACACGAATTGCAAAATAGTGAAATTTGAGACAAGTCGTGCAACGCACGGGCATAGCCTCCTAGTTTTGTGTAATATTAAGTGATTAGTAACATTAATTGATAACATTCATTTTTCTGCATTATTAAGTGATAATATTGACTTCAGTGTTAACTGCTCTTGTGAGTGTTTCACTCGGGGTGGAGAAATGATTTCTCTTTATTCTAGGATAAAGGAAGGATTGTCTACGTCTCACCTCCCCCATACCTCACACATGTAGGATTGGGTATGTTGTTGTTGTTGTTGTTGTATTAACTGCTAATGTTCATTTTAAATTATATCAATTGGTACCATTCATTTTAAGTAATTTTAAGTGTGTTCATTTCAAGTAATATTAAGTGATGACGCTCATTTTGAGTAATATTAAGTGATAACGTTCATTTTAAATAATCTTACGAGATAACGTTCATTTTTGAGTAATTTTAATCATAACGTTCATTATAAATTTTATTGAGTGATAACGTTCATTTTAAGTAAGATTAACTGATAACAATCATATTTAGTAATATAAATTGAATTATGGTGGTGATGTTGTAAAAAAGGTGGATAATAACTAAGTTTTTCATGAAAATAACGAGCTGATCGACAATTAGCACGTTGCTGCAGAAAATAATTTCGCTCTAAACTTTAAAAACTTATAATTACCATACGAAGGTAAACGATTTATACAAACCATTTATTAATACAAAATTAAAAGAAGAAAGAAGTAAAGAAAAGTGAAAATCGGAATTGAGTAAAATAAAATCAAAATGGATGTTGTTTTTATTCATTTTGAGTAATATTAAGTGATAAGTGATAACATTGATTTTGATTAAATTCATAATGAGTAATATTAAGTGATAACATTGATTTTGATTAATATTAAGTAACAACATTTATTTTCATTTTGAGTAATATCAAGTGATAATATTCATTATTAATATTAATTATATTAACTTTATGTAATTATATTAGTTTATCTTTTTTGATGTCTTAATTATTAGTTCATCATTATGATATTAAGTTTCGGTGATTTTTCTTATTGGTAACTCAAAATGTATAATATTCATCATGTATAATGTTAAGATGCTCGAAGATACTTAAAGACATTGCTGTCTCATTGATTTATAAGTCACTATTTGAGATATAAAAATGAACTTTTATAAACGTTAAATTTATTATAAATATATATAAAAAGATAATACTATAAAAAATAATCATTATCAATAGCAAAGCAAGTTATCATTGTTTTCAAATCTTTTAATCAAAATCAAAATCAAAATAACTTATGATAAAGGGTAATCAGTGTAAAAAGACTTATAAATTTTTTTAAAAGTTCTAAAACATGTTTAATGGTCTATATTGCACACTCTCTAAGACGTCCCTACATAAAGGTATGATTTATTAGCTTGGTGGTTGAAGTTTGAGTCTCTCTTGTGGAGACCTAAGTTCAATCTCCAAAGTGTACAACTTTGAAGCCATGGCTTACAAAAAAAAAAATCATTGGAAACAATTGAAGCCACCCGGAATCTACTTGTGAAGCGATCAAGAAGGCATAGGAAGTAATAGACTAGATTAAAGGCGAACTATGTAATACTAAAAAAAAAAACAGACACTAGGAAACCTCACAACACAAAAACACGAGGTAAGAATGACTAATGATGATTTAAGTATTATGTTGTGTTTATATCTATTAGGGGTTGGTTAACTACCGTAATTAGATAGTCTGCTGTTCATATCAGTTTTTTGACTTCTTTCCAATCAATCAACATTGGTTGATTATTACATTTGTTGTTTTCCAATTTTTGGCGTTCCATGTGTTGCTTTAAACATGTGTTATTTTCACGATTCACAACCACAAAAACCATGCGACAGAAATTAAAGTTGATAAAATTTAACTCTTTCCAACTACTACATGTACATGTAAAACATGATTTTAAAAGCTCGAGTATTGCAAGGTCATCATAGTTTTCGACGTTGAAGGATTTTGTCATTTTACTACAGAACGATCGTTTTATAAAAAACAAATACAATGACTACTAAACAGACTAACTACAGTGAGAAAATCGATGCAATTGTATCAACAGACAACAATCTAAACATAATCAGAGCTTATAAGTTACAAGCAAGATTATTGGAAGAAATGAGCTCTCTTCATTAGACTCATTTAAAGAATAACAAACGCATCCTCATCCTCGTCCTCGTCCTCGTCCTCATGCTGTAATTGATCTATCTTGGTAAAAAAAAAAAAAAAAAAAAAAAAAAAAAAAAAACAGATTCAGCAAAGATGACAACATGATGGGTTACAGGTCAAAACGGTTGATTTTTTGTACAGATCATATACAGGGGGATTGACTCAAAACACTTCATTTATAATAGTTTTATGAATCAGTAATCTGTGTGATACGACATTAAATTAAAAGATACAGTATAGTAATACAAATAATCTAACATTTTGATTAAACGGTAAGACGTAAGAGTAGGTTATATGAATTATATATTTACTTTGGGCAATGACCAGAGTTATTTTTCTTCCAAAGCCTTTCAATTTAGCCCAAATGTTTTTTTTTTTTTTTTTTTTCCTTATTAAGTCATGCCGTGGGAAATAAATGTGAGAAATAAGTGATAGATAAATAATTATTGTTTGATTTCTGTGCTGAATACTTGTAATTACCAAATTAACCTCTATGTTGGGTAGTTATAAAACCAGTTAGTAATGAATTTTAAAAAGTGATGAGTAAAATGTAATTTCACACTTATTTGAACTTTTTAAATTAAAACACGTTATATTTAATAAGTTAAAAACAAACACCCTTTTGTTATTCTCCATATTAAGTCCCATTCTATTAAGCTCATTAAGTCCAAATCAAACATGGCCTCTACGTATTTAACCCGTTAAAGATCAAACATAACCTGAATGGACATGTTCATAAGTAAATGGGTCAATTTGCCGGCATCTAGTTTTGTTCAACATCAACTCACGAACAAACAGAGCAACATACCTGTCAGATTTTGGAGATCTGATGCTTTGATGATTGGATTCCTACACCCGTATTGTCATCCATGTAGTCTATTAAGAAATACATTCACGAAAACAAATTAAAAAACTTTCTATATTTAAGTGTCAAAATATTCAAATTTAATAATAGAAAATTTTCCGCATTATAAAGCTTACCGCTTTGTAAATCACTGAGGAATACACTTGTCCCAATGACAACGTAGCATAACAAAAGAATCACCCCTTTAAGATAGTGAGAAGTTCCATCCTGCACAGATTTTGTGTTGATATAAAAATTATTCTGTTTTTAAATACTTATAATAATAACATATTAGTTCGTTTCGATAATGGTTATAATAATAAGAGAAAGCATGAACTACCTGCAATGTGAAGGCTGTGACTAAGATTGCAATAGCAAATGATCCAGTTTCAAGAAGACCAAAGTCAAGATCCATGTCAACACCAATTATCCAGGCAACAATTACACTCAATGGGACCTAAATAAAAGTACATAGTACGATAGATTTCCAGAAACAAAGAATAAAATTAAAATTGAAAAATAATAAGAAACATGATAAAAGAGCTGACAAAAATGGGTAGGGAGAATTGCAAGTCAAAATGCATCTAGATGGGTTAGGTTGACCCACAAATAGTTTTTTGGGTGAGTCATATTAATCTTAATTGGGGCGTTAGGCAACTTCTAAATGGGCAGACTATAAAATGACACCCAATCATATTTTGACACTTCACTTCTATATTATTACTTTTATTTCTTTTGCACTGAACTTCCAATTATATTTTGCCATCATTCAGAACTTTCACACAAGACTTTCCACAACATCCACCATAATACCCCATCAAAAAGTGACAAAGCCACATCACACTTTCGGGAGGCCTGACAATGTAAACCAAAACTTAAAAAAAAAAGTCCCATTGCTGTATAATGGGTTAAAGGACTAATGTCTAGGTTCAAGATGTCATAATTTGAGTTACTTTCAGTTTTAATGGTTAAAAATAAAATCCCCTGAAAAGAATGAATAACTATAACCTACCACAAAAACCGCAATCTGAGATGCAGAACCAAGTGCCACGCCCAAAGTTATATCCTGCAATCATATAAATCTATAATTTATAAGCTATTCATATATTGCAGATTATCTAAAAGGAAGTTTGAATTACAGTACATAATGCACTTGCTCTGCAGTATTCTGATAATACTATCATGATAAAAAAAAAAAAAAAAAAAAAAAAAAAAAAACCTCGGCCACGTTTGGTTTAGAGGGACATGTTAACATTTGAAAAAAGTTTCTTTTTTTAAAAATCTGGTACGCTCACCTGAAATTACAGTCATTTTCAAAGCGAGATCATATTGACAACCATTTCACTAGGAGCACAAGTACTACCATACACATATTGTGCATTTCTTCAGCAATCTTTTTATTTATCTAAGAGAATAATAATATCTTCAAACATACTCAAGGTTGCAATAATCGCTACTCGGAAGTACTCAGTCAGGAATTTTTAGGGAGTACTCGGATGTTGACCAAGTATTGACCAATTTAGACTGATTTTCCGAGTTTTGACCAAGTCAGGACTTTTCATAGTTGATACTTACCAGTTTATTCTTGAAAGCAAAGATGATGGCTCCAGCATGCTCGGCTGCATTTCCTACAACCGGTAACAAGAAGAGGCTAATGAAGCTCAATGGCATTCCCCACGAACTTGAGGCCGCCTGTATAATTAATTAATTTAGTTTAAAATTATTTATAACAGAAAATAAAATTCACTTTACTGAAAACGAACATAGTACCTCAATAGTGTCAACTAAATATTCCGACAACAACGCAATAACCCCCGTCATTCCAACTAGACATAGAACGGCACTCCCAAGCCCTATCACCGCACTTTCATCTTTCCTATTATTCAAGTCATTATCTTCAACCTCTTCCGCCTGTACGCTTATTTTTTAGTTTCTTTTTATTTATCTCCAAAAAAAAGAAGAAAAAAAAACGTAGTTGGAAGTTGCATTAAAGAGTGTGGATACCTGTTGTGACTCAAAGATATGGTGGTGAGTCCATAATTGGAAGGCAAGGTAGGCAAAGTAAGAAATGAGCATGATAACGCAACTTGCTCTGGACAAGTTTAGTGTTGCTTTTGCAGTATTTAACCCATCACCAGCCAAATGTTGGTTACTTGCAGCAGCGTATTTATACAATATGGGTATTACATTGCATAGCAATGACAGTAGCAATAGAGATATATTCACATCTGATTGGTTCTGTTTTATCAACATCAACATCAACAGAGTGGTTAAAGCACATCAAAATAAACAGAGTTATCAGAAAAGCTACTTTAATAGGAGTGGGGGATATTATGTTCCTAATTCAGTTCAAGATTTACTACTTATATAGGAGGCGATTTTATGTTCCCAAATCATGATTTTAATATAAAAACTAGAACGGGTAACTTCGACTCATTTACTTATAAATTGGTAGATTCGGGTTACCTTTGTTTCTTAAGGGTCAAATGGGTAAAAAGTATACCTGGCAATTGAGACCCATTCTCTTAAATTTGGGTCAAATGGGTCAAGCTTACGGATCAATTGGGTCTTGAAAAAATTTAGGCTTGACAATGTAAACCAAAACTTAAAAAAAGGTCCAATGGGTTTTTTTTCAACCTATTGAGTCTTATACAAAATATAAAAGAACGGGTCCAGGTATCAAATCCTAAGTTCAATAAATAGAGAACGGGTCTAATGGGTCATGTGAATGGGTCAAATGGGTCTAGTATAACAAGATTCATCCGTCATTAAATTTATGAAAGCATTAATGGTTATATGACTATATCAATTAATATGTATATTAATATTTTCTTATATATATAATAAATAATAAATAATAAATATTAATAATAACTAAAACAATATAATAAATGTAAAAAATCAAATGTAAGAGTATAAGACGTGTTTGGACCTATTTTACCCATTTGACCGTTACCCGTTTCGACCTGTTACCCAAACCGACCCAACCTGACCCGTTTAAAATTTTTACCCGTTTGACTCATGACCCATTTCAACCCAAAACCGTTTTGACCCGTTACCCAAACCGACCCAACCTGACCCGTTTGCTAGGTATAGTAAAAAGACACAATCAGAAACGGTTCAATTTAGTCTAAAACGAGATAGATATGAAAAACAAGAATCTTTTTATATCTTATTAGAAATGCTAACTATGAATATAATGAAAACTTCAACAAAAATGTTCATCGTCAACTCAAACTGATTGTTTTGACCCGAAACTATTATTGCAAGTAACACAATCTTATATGGTAATCTATGCATTCATTTTATTTTAATTTACCAAACAAATGATAAACAATAATAGGGAAGGGGTTTACCCTATCAAACATTTGCTCCCTTGAAACATTTGCAAGACCACCACAAATGAGAGAAGTTCCAAGAACCAAAAGTAAGTTGGAGAGAGTGGAACCCAATAAAGAGTACTTAACAACATCCACTTTGTTTTGTATTAATGCAAATATTGCAATTACAAGCTCAGTTGCATTCCCACATGTTGCATTTAACAGCCCTCCCACTACAAATGATAACATTAATCACTGATAAATATGTGATCACTTCTGTACATTTAAAAAAATGGTGCTTTTGTGTTTTACTAGTATTAAATTGGCATAAATGCATAATGTTTCGTATCTTCAATACCTAACTTATTCAAATTAAGAATACATAAATAAATAAATATATATACACGTGTCTAAACCTAGTATATGGAGTATATATTTATATTTATATACGTGTCTAAACCTGGTATATTTATATATTTATATATTTATATATATATATACACATAAATAAATAAATATTATAAATAAATATATATATACCAATTCTTAACGTCTATTGAGTAAACGACAAAATTAAATTACATAAGTTAGACAAGGCGCATTGTTTATGCCGATGGACCAAGTTACAAATATCACCCATACAATAAGATTACCTTTTTTCTTATTTTTTATTAAATTGAATAACAAATTAAATTTTTTTTTTAAACAAACTGTTTATAAATAGTTTAGTTATTTCACAGTGTATTCTTGAGAAAAATTTAAATAACCACTATACTTTTTTGGTTCTAATAAATTAAGATTTTTTAAACAAAATTCTCTTTATGCATTATTCTTCTAAAATTCGTCTAATCATCTTATATAAGCATGAAGCAACTTCTTGCTACTTTCATTAATCTATATTTATAAATTATTATTATTAAATAATTATTAATATATATATATATATATATATATATATATATATATATATATATATATATATATTATAATTTATCCTATATATTATATATTATATTCAAAAAATAAAAATCAAATTAAAATGTGTTTTGGCACAATGTTTATACCTGTTGCACCAGTGTAGAATGAAATTTGCCTGCATTTTATAAAGTGAAATAAAAAGCAATATATTTTATTCAAAAATAAAATTAAAATAAATAAAAGGTAGAAAAATTCTTACTCGGTTAAAAAACTAACACGCTCAGCAAGGGGAATCAGTCCAAGTAAACTTAAAGAAAATATCCACGGCTAATTTTCAAAAACAAATAAATAAAATATTAAATAATTTACCTGATAAAATAATTGTAAGCAAATGCAAGATATTTGTTAGGGTTTGGATGATAGACGGACTTACACGTGGCAACCGGAGGTAATGACCCGCGATCGCAACCGGAACTACGAGAAAAAGGAGTGATAATTTACTTCCTAAAATGACCTCATGAAGACTGTCGACGATATTCCCAATAAATGAGGAAGGAACATTGGAGAGAAGGGGTAAATCAGTCTTTTTACGAACGGAAGAAGATGACAACATGTGTGCGCTGCAGTTACTGATGACGGTTGGTGACTTTACGACGCCGTTTTCCGGTAACCATGTTTCCTCTGTAGTATCTGAAGAAGCCATTTGTTATCTTATTTTATCTTTCGTTTTTGGTTAATATAAGGTTGTTGGTGACTGTACACTGTAGACTTTAACAGTAAAAACAAAAAATAATGTATAAATTTGGTTGGAAAATTGATGTGTCACTAACACCACTCCCAACCATGACGCACTTTCTTTCCAGGACACACCGCCATATTAACGCTACATCAATGTCACATCAGCGCCACATTAGCTTTCTCTCTCCATTTATTTTTCACTTCCTCCCCATCACACCCCACTACCAACTATGACATCCTTCTTCCCCATCACATACCCACAAAATTAATTAATTAATTAATGTACAAGTTGTTAATGGTATTGATATAAGTAAATAAAGCACAAAAGAGAGAGAGAACAAATTCCCCGTCCTCAAAACTGCATGGTGAAGAAAGAAAAGCGGGCGGACCTCTTAAGGGCGGATGAGGAAGGAGTGAGGGCACACCAATGCCAATGGTGTCCTCGAGGGCGGGGCTCAAGAAGTGTGAGGGCGGAGCCCGTTGAGAACGGTCTAACTCACTATATGTAAAACAAACTTCAGTGTTCAATTTTTAGTTTTAGAAATAAAAATATGATACGTTCATAAAGTCGATTTTTCCTATCACAAGAGGGCAGAACTTAGTACAAACGGGGTATCCTTCACTTGAATTTATCGGGAAAAAAAAATTACACCATTTTTTTTATGTCAAAAAATAATGCTTTGTTTTGTGTTTACCCTTACTAACAATGAAAAATTTATTAAAATTTTTACACTCGTCCCATCTGTATCCAGATTCAAGTTCCGCCACTGCTATCACATACTATATTGTTGGTATCTCTTAATCGGTGTAAGACAAAATTAAGTCATAAATATAAAATATTACTCCGTATGTAGTGACCCGTCCTAATCCATCTGGACGAATACATTACATTTGGTTACATCGCGAGGTACTTGACCTCTATATGATACATTTTACAAACATTGCATTCGTTTTTAAAAGACAAACTTTCTTTACACCGAAAGTTGACGGCATGCATACCATTTCATAATATTTCCAACTATAATTGACTTAGTAATAATCTTGATGAACTCAACGACTCAAATGCAACGTCTTTTGAAATATGTCATGAATGACTCCAAGTAATATCTCTAAAATGAGCAAATGCACAGCGGAAGATTTCTTTCATACCTGAGAATAAACATGCTTTAAAGTGTCAACCAAAAGGTTGGTGAGCTCATTAGTTTATCATAAATAATCATTTCATAATTTTAATAGACCACAAGATTTCATATTTCCATTTCTCATAAACATCATGCATAAAAATCATTCATATGGATTGAACACCTGATAATCGACATTAACAAGATGCATATAAGAATATCCCCATCATTCCGGGACATCCATCGGACATGATATAAAAACTCGAAGTACTAAAGCATCCGCAACAACGGATGGGGTTTGTTGGGCCCAATAGATCTATCTTTAGGATTCGCGTCAATTAGGGGTGCACTAATTCTCAAAATTTGTGATGTTCCCTAATTCTTAGATTACCAGGCTAAAAGGGGCATATTCGGCTTCGATCCATTCAACCATATAATGTAGTTTCGATTACTTGTGTCTATTTCGTAAAACATTTATAAAAGCGCATGTATTCTCAGTCCCAAAAATATATATTGCAAAAGCATTTAAAAATGGAGCAAATGAAACTCAATATACTGTATTTTTTAGTAAAAATACATATGACGGAACTGAATAATGCAAGGTTGGTCTCGGATTCACGAACCTATATCAATTGTATATTTATTAACACATATAATGGAACTTACATAATTTCATCTATTAGTATATATTATTTATATATTTGTAGTTATATAGAATTTATACTAAATTCTATTTAAAAACGTATGCTTATATTATATCTTAAATTATATGTTTTATATATATATATATATATATATATATATATATATATATATATATATATATATATATATATATATATATATATATATATATATATATATATATATATATATATATATATATATATATATATATATATATATATATATATATGTTTCGTATATATATTTAAAATGATTAATATCTATACATTTAGTTATATTATAAAATATCATTAGTTTGCTATATGTAAGTATTTATATAAAAAATGTTATTATTTTTTATATATAGTTTTATGAAATATTAATATAATTCTAATATGTGTAATATGTATATTTAATGTACAAAATATTTATTTGTTAGAATGATAGTTTTGATAATATTGATTTACTAATAATAATAATAATAATAATAATAATAATAATAATAATAATAATAATAATAATAATAATAATAATAATAATAATAATAATAATAATAATAATGGTAATACTAATAACAAAAATGAAAATGATAATTTTTAATAATAATGATACTAATAATATTATTATTATTATTAATACTAATAACAAAAATTTTATTAATCTTTTTAATACTAATGATAATAATATTAATTGTAGGAATGATACTAATAATTATATCTTTAATATTTGTAGTAACCTAATAGCAATAATAATTAATAATAACAATAATAATAATAATAAAAAATGAGTAATAAGTAAACTACCTCAAAGAAGTAGCCCTTAAAAATGCCCAAGTCCGGGTTTGAACCCACGACCTTCCGCTAACCCGATAACATCCTTAACCATTACTCCGTATTAGTTTTTCTATTATTATTAAGGTTTTGATATCTTTTAACTTGGTTTTCTGTTTTGAATCATTATCAATCATCATCGATGTTATTATCATCATTCATCTTAATCATGTTCACAACATGATCATAATCATAATCATCTTCTTTTAAACACATCATCATAACATCATAACCTACTCATCATTTTGTCATCGTGATCCTTCATCGTCCTCATCATACCATCAATCATCATTGTTTTCTTATTTCATGTTATCCTTTTCCCCATCGTCATTACACTTAATTACTTAATATGAGCGTGGCTGAATGAGCCTATTGGGCCAGTAACACTTGATGACCATATTGTGGACAAAGAATTGGGCTCAAGTTGTCTCAGAAACCCAAGTAGTAAGTGACGGCCCAAGTGACAAGAACGGCCCAAGAACAGAAATAGTACACGGCCCAATTAACATCAAATAATTTCGGTTTTGAGGTGGGCCTGCTAGCGATGGAAATAAAAAAAACAACAGAAGATGGAAAAATAGAGACAACAAACACATCCCTTTCTTCTTTTACAGCTCATCATCCACTATCAATCCTAATCATCATCTTTCATATTATAATCATCTTTTTTTTAAACAGAAAGAGAAGAAAGAGAAGCAGAACTACAACTGCAGTCTTTACGATTTTTTTAATGATGGCGATAAAAAAAATTAAACAGAAAAGAACCACACGTAGCAGCGTTCTTTGGACAGAAACATAAATCAGAAAACATGTAACAGCGTAGCAGCAGCGATTAGATGATGGTTGCAGGTTCATTGTTTATGATTTTGGTTTGTTTTGGGCTGTTCAAAAGAAATATCAGAACAATAACAGAAGTGGCAGAAAACGGAACATGAAACTGTAATGGAATAATGATAATGTTCGATAGTAGTTGTAAGTGGGTGTTTGGTTTTAACAGGAAAATTGATCATCATCCTTTTCACTGTTTTATCGTCATCAACCTCATCATCGTTCCATCATCGTACACTATTCATCATTGTTGTATATCACCTTCATCGTCTATAAAAGTGTTTGTTATCGTTTATGTTTCAGTTTATGAGACGTCCATAAATGAAACAAGATCATAATGCGAGAAACAGATAGAAAGATAGTTTAGACAGTGTACTGGAATGAAACTAAAAACCGGTTGTATGGAGATGTATCATACACTATATCTTCAAGTTAGATTATATACCATAGCTTCTGTATTTGATGAAAACATAAGGGGAACGGGGGGTAATAAGGTGGTGATATTGGGTTAGGTTTGTATGGTGTTCAAAGATGGGTTTGTGATGAAGGTTGTTACGATAGACAAAATATAGAAGAGAGAATGGTGTGATGGTTCATGAAGATGAAATGAGTGACGAGTTCATGAAGTTTATGGTGTTAGAGTGATGATGGAAGGTCATGGTGAATTGGTTGTTGACGGAGATGGTGATGTGTGTATGGTTATGGTGATCGAAACATCTAACAGTGGTGGTAGTGAGTGTTGTATTTTGTGAAAGTGGGTGTATAGGCATTCTCAAATTAAGCTTACAAATATATGGAAAGTTGATAGTGAGATAAGAAAACAGTGCCACAATTATTCAATCACAACTCACGGGTATAATTAAGAAATATCTTGCCGACACTTTCAATTGGTTATAATGTCGTGTTCCGTTGATAATTAGTGGCGGAATAAAGTCTTCGGAAAAATCTCAAATTTTTAGATTGACTATATTTATTTATTTTGGTCATTATGGTATAAAATTCGATCCTTAGTTTGTTAAATAAAAATTACATCAATCGTCCCTCCCAATTCTGGGTAAAATATAAAAAGTGTTAAAACTTAACAAATAGTTCCTAAATACATTTTTAATAAGCCTAAAATTTATAGAACTCATTTTCGTATCACCGTTTATTTTAAAATTACATAAGTTTGAATTTAACATGCTTAATATCAATCGGAACATCAAACAAGTATTACAATTATTTAATATTTATTTTTAATATAGTTTATTTATATATAGAGATATATTTTAAATAATAATTATTATAATATCCTATTTTTATTTTATTAGTTTTTAATAACAACAACATATAATACTTCAATTTATATTTCGAATTATTAGTTATATATACATACACACATATCTATTTACAATTAATTGTTCGTGAATAGTCGGAACTGGTCGAAGGTCAAATGATTTCATAAAATAGTTCAAAAATTTTGAAATTCAATTTAATAGACTTTGCTTATCATGTTGAAACTATATAAATATTAAGTTTAAATTTGGTCGAAAATTTTCGGTTCGTCACAGTACCTACCCGTTAAAGAAATTTCGTCCTAAAATTTGAGTGAGGTGGTCATGGCTAACAATAAAAATGTTTTCATGACGCATACGAGCTGAAAATTAGAGTTTTATCATCAGTGAGTAATATGGATAAAATAATTTGTTTATGTGAAGAGTATGAGTGAAGCTATCTCAAAAGAGTGAGATGAGGTGATAAAAGTTCGTCTTAACCAGTGACATAGTCACGGTTGATTTTAGAGAATAAGGTGCGTCTTAACTTTTGACGTTGCCTTGGTTGAATTCCGGAATTCAAGGGGATTAAAAGAAAATCTTCGAAATCTAAAAGATTTGATTCTTCTGCGAATAAAGAAATTAAGATCTCTATA
Organism: Rutidosis leptorrhynchoides; assembly: GCF_046630445.1. Taxonomy (NCBI): domain Eukaryota; kingdom Viridiplantae; phylum Streptophyta; class Magnoliopsida; order Asterales; family Asteraceae; genus Rutidosis; species Rutidosis leptorrhynchoides. The sequence continues at coordinate 275,035,990 of NC_092336.1, forward strand.
ATTAAATACGGTGATCTGCCTCGATTACTCTGTCTGATATTTCCATGATATATTAAACTCTTTCGTTCCATTATTCTCACCATTCCTATACTTTCTTTCTTAGTTCATACATCCAAAAGATTGTGAATATGCTTATTCCAGTTCTAATCCTTGATATTTTCCTAATTATCATTTCTGTCATCCTTCTTTTCAATCTTTCACCAAGAAAATCTGTTTACTTCTACTATGTAACATCCCGCCTTTTTCCGTTTACTTTTCCGTTTAACTATTTAAATTCCGTTATATGTTTATGACATCCCTCGTTAATACGCGTTTTTAAAATATCTCGTTTAGGTAATTCACGCACCCGTAACCGAACTAGAGGGACCATTGTTGCCAAGAGAGCAAAGAGGTGACTAGGTCAACTAGTCAACCCTTCACTCTCACCCATTCATTATCTCTTTCATTTTCCCTTTTTCTTTAATACTTCCACAAAATCTCTCAAACACCAATCCAAGAAATCATCATCTAAATCCAAGCTAGCGGGTGTCTTGCAAAACAAATTACATATTTGGAATCCTTGCAACTTCCTCTTCGATTCCATACCGATTTCATTACATTTGGGTAACTTTCTAAAATCACTAGATTTTGTGTTCTTGATGTTTTTAACTTATAAAGTTGTTAATTAGTGTCTATGGCTCAAGTCTAACATGAATATATGATTTATATGTTCGATTTTGTTATTTGAAGTAACTAGCATGAACATAAACTTTGGTGTGTTTGATTTGGTGATTTGGTTGATTGAATGATGTTAAATGCCATAAATGCATGTATTAAATGTGTTCCTAACATCACTAGCTTCAATTTCATGTGTAGGTTGCTTGAGAAAACTCCATAAACTTGATTAGTGATTTTGGTGAATTTGGGTTAGGGTTTGATAAGCTTGAAATGAATATTTGATGCATTGAATGCCATGATTTATTGTTAGTAAGTAGTTAGTTGTATTGTATGCTCGATTACCTACAAAACGGCATGTCGTATGTATGCATTAAATGTCCGAATCATAAATGTGCACTTATCAAATTTAAGTATTAAATGCGTGCATTAATTGATCATTTACTTTGGAAAGCCGATCGTTATAAATTACGTTTTTGGTTGGTGAAATGTATTTAGTTGTGTTCTGAAAGGAACCGTCCTAATCCACCTGGACGAAGTCATCAACATTTGGTCCCATTGCGATGATCGGCTCCAAGTAATGTCCTTATATTGAGCAAATGCACAGCGGAAGACTTAATTCGTACCTGAGAATAAACATGCTTTAAAGTGTCAACCAAAAGGTTGGTGAGTTCATAGGTTTATCATAACAATCATTTCAATATGTTAATAGACCACAAGATTTCATATTCATAAACGTTTTAATAAAAATATTCTAAGTGGTTGAGCACTTGGTAACCATACTTAACATTTAATCAACGTTGCATATTCCCTTTATTATGAAATCTCACTACACCGTACCAAATGTAGTCACGAAATGAAGTACTGTGCAACCGTTGAATACTGGTCGTCCAGTCCGGTTGGGGTTGTCAGGCCCGATAGATCTATCAACAGGATTCGCGTTTACAATACCCATGTAAATAGTAGTTACCAAGCTACAGGGAAATATGCCAGTGGTACAACTCAGCGTAGAATATATTTTTAAGTACTTGTGTCTATTTTGTAAACATTTATAAAAGCAGCGCATGTATTCTCGGCCCAAAAATATATATTGCAAAAGCAATTAAAAAGGGAGCAAATGAAACTCACTTTTGCCTTGAAGGTATTTAATTCAACTTGGTCTCCGATAGATATTACGAACCTAACCATATATATAATATATCAACATATTTTCTTTTTAAGTAATCGTTACATATATATATATATATACTTTTAATATTTTCTTAGTCTGTAGTTAGCAGTCCGATGTTAGTGGTCCACAATTAGTTGCTTAAATAAAATAAATAAAGACCCCATCGTATTCGTATTGATCAGAATTAATCTCGACCCATGGTACCATGCTGTCAAATGACGTGTTGCGTACATAAAGTACCGTGTTGTCAAATGACGTGTTGCGTACAATCATGAGGTCTTATAATTAATCTTCTCGTGTTGTTTACGAGTGGTCCTAAAATATATAAAATCAAATCATAAGTAATTATATATAAAATATCATATTAATTAGAAAAGATATGATTAATTTACTTTTTCTCCAAATATTTTCGTAGTTAAACTAGCTTCGGATACCCAATCTTGTTTTAGTCGTAGTTTCTTCATTACAACTCCGTTTTTGTTGGTTCAACTTGCCACTTCCTTGGATCGAGTCAAATTTTAAGAATATGAACTGAAAATACCTTAGTTTGTATTTGAAATCATAGGTTATAGGTCAAACTTTGGTGAAACTTATGAAAGTGATCATTTTCCATCATAAAAACAACATTTAATGATCATTTTTCTAAAAATACTTACACTTTGAGTTAAACCATGAAATTTTTATGTGTTAACATATTCATAAGAAATATCATTTTTCCAGAACATGAACTTCCAATTCAAAGTTTAAGATGGTTTTTAATTATCCAACCCAAAACAGCCCCCGGTTGCACTCTGACGACGTAGATTCAGTTTTTAAGATGTTCTTTGTAAAACCAAGTTATATCTTGTTAGGTTAGCATATCATTATGATATATTACAGGTCTTGAAGTGTTTTAAAAGTCAAGTTAGAAGGATCTATTTAGTTTGCGAACAAGTTTGAAATCATTCAAACTATGTTCTTGTTGTTAAAATTTTATACCACAAAATAAGATAGCTATATGAATATGAATTGAATAAGATTATGAACAAGGTTACTACCTCAAGTTACTTGGACAAAGTTACTGCAAAAGATAAGAAATAATTTTGGAATCAAAGAGTGGTAGAGTTAGATCAAAAGGTTGGAAGTAAACTTCTTCAAATGGGTGGTTATTTTGATATGTTCTTGAAAGAGTTTTCTTATGGTGTTTAAGGCTTGTAATTGAAGCTAAATGATGGGGAAAATGCTTGGAGATGATCAAGTATGAAGTTAGGAGTATTTTGAGAGAGAAATGAGGGTGTAGGTATGAGAAAATGGAGTGAAGAAATGGTGTTCATTTATAAAAACGTTTTTAGTTTATAAAGAAAGAAAAGAATTCCTAATTTTGTTTTCTTACTAATAATTCATACTAATTGACAAATTTTAGTTACATCATATCTAGGGCAGTAATAATTTTGATTAGGATGTTGATTTGATGTGTATATACCAATAGTAAATACGTATAGAAGCTGGGTATGATACGGGTACATATACCCTAGATATACGTATAGAAATCTTGAGGAAACGGAACTAGAATTCAAATATAGCTATCTTTTGTGAATATACTTATATTGTTTTATGTATTTAAGTCCTTAAAAAGTGATTAAATACATTATATATACGATACATGTATAAGCATTATAGATTATAAGTATATATATCAAAGAATGTTACGTATAGTTATCGTTTTGAAAACTTAAGTTAGTAGTTTCAAAATATACTTACAACTCATTGTCATTAGTACACAATGAGATGATAAACCATCCTTAGATCATGTTAAATATATATAAATACATATATATACACAAACGTATAATTATCGTATGTTATATAGTTCGTGATATCATCGGTCATATTGGACGGTCAAACGTTGTGTAAAACTCTTTTCAAAAACACAAGTCTCAACAATTTCGATTGCTTATCATGTTGGTATGGTTTAATTTATGTAAATATTAATCTCATAAGTATAATTTGGTCAGAAAATTCAGGGTCATTACAGTACCTACCCGTTAAAGAAATTTCGTCCCCGAAATTTGATAGAGGTTGTTATGGATAACAATAAGAATGTTTTCATGAAGAATATGAATTGATAAATAGAGTTTTATCATCATTGAGTAATATGAATAAAACAATTCGATTACTTGAAGTGTATGAGTGGAGCTATCACAAATGAGTGAAATGAGAAAATAAAGATTCGTTTTGAGTTTTTGACGTAGTCACGGTGGATTTTCAGAATTCAAGGAATATAAAGAAAATCTTCTAATCAGAAAGAAAATATATTAGCACGAATTATTAGCAACTATTGGAATTACGGAATAACGGAAATATCAAGGAAATATTTCCGTGATATGCTTAGAGATTAAGTAGAATGAAAGAGTTGTGTAACATGACACATGATGATGGTACTGAGAATCATCACGTTTCATTAGAAACTCAGCATGACTTACTGTAATATAATTACGTTGGCCAAGCGCATTATATTATACTAACTCATACCACAGTTCCCAACACTTCTCCACAATTCATTCATAATTTTTACTCAGATTTTACAGAAGTTTCCAATATAATGGAATATAGAAAACACGAAGAGGTAGATAATTTCGGACAAGAATATTTATGAAAATATCTTCAGAAATATCGAAGATATTTATGACGATATTTTTGGAATTTCTAAGTTCGATGGTTGATGGAAAAGATTTTTCGCAAGATTTTAACATGAGTAAGGAGCAAGATATTCGTTGAAAGTTTCAACGGATCCAGAATTACCTGGATTCTTTGAATATAGGGTATGGTGTTTGTATTTGTCCTTGGTCTCCTTCATGGTTAGCTCAATCCGTTTTTCAGTACCAAATTTTCTATCGAGCTTTCCTAACAATCCCTTCTTTATCATCAAACTTTTGGCCGTTTAAACCATCTACAATTTTTCTGTTTCCTCTGCATTTAATGCAGCCATATCTGCATCGTCGGTTATCATTTCGAGGTGTATCATCAAACTTTTGGCCGTTTAAACCATCTACAATTTTTCTGTTTCCTCTGCATTTAATGCAGCCATATCTGCATCGTCGGTTATCATTTCGAGGTGTTTTCAGGAGAATTGTGTTTTTAGATGATTAAACACTGATGGTAATATGGTGGAATATAAAAGATTCTCCGGTAACGAAGGCGAAAAGACAACGTATATATCAGGGTTATAATTTGCTAATCTGAGTGAAAAGTCGAAGTTGACTTGTTGGAGCTATGACAAAATTGGCTAATTTGGAAAGGAATTGCATAGTTATTTTGGGTAATAATAATACTAAAGGAATTAACACAGCTATGTGTTAAACGTTTATTCAGTTTCCGAGGGTTTTTCAGGTGCATATCTATATGCATCAATCTTTTCTTCCGTAGGTGAAGTGCGGCTGGTTCATCCTCTCGATTGAGGTGTTTTCAAGAATCATGAAAGGTTCGAAAGCAGATTGTAATAGTCAAGATACAAATGAGGTTTAAGATGAAATCAAGTGGCAAACTTGAAGAAATGTTTAGTTTCATATGTTATAATCAATATTTTAATTCATTTTAATTATCCAATGTCATTAGTCCACAGTCGATAGTCCACAGTAACAGTCCAATAATTCATATATAGTTTAATATATAATATACGAATTAATTAATACGTGTCGTGACCCGTATACCTTCAGACTCGATCACAACTCAAACTATATATATTATTGTAGAATCAACCTCAACCCTGTATAGAGAACTCGATCATTACTGCATATAGAGTGTCTATGGTGATTCCAAATAATATATATAGATGCGTCGATATGATATGTCAAAACATTGTATACATGTCCCGATATTTAAAGTGCGTAAAATAATTACAGAAATTAAATGACGATAAATAAAAGTGCGATAATTAAATTGCGATAAATAAACTGCGATAAATAAAATGTAATCAGTTAGCTAGGAACAGTTAGCTGGAACAATCAGCGTGGATTCTTAACAAAATTTTTCATAGTTAATTTTTTTGTTTCTAACAGATTTTATTTTGTCATATGTTTTCTTCATATGCCACTTGTTGGATTCTGGGAAGTCAAAATCCAAATATGAAATTGAATGAAAATGGTTATTCTGCGATGAACGGATACGTATATCGGTGGTTGTAAGTAGGATAGTAAATGACTGTGGAATCAGCTTCGACGAATGTACAATGTAACTTATTAAGATGAAATCTAATTATTCCTCGGGTATTACCTACCCGTTAAAAAAAAAAAATTCACCATTAATATTTTGTACAAAAGAACTTTTAATTACAATCTTTATGAAACATATATACATATATATTTTCTTCAGATGAAATCGTGAATTTAATGAGTTAATATGATATTAATCTCATTTGCTTTCCGGTTTGAGCTAGAATAAGAAATCTCTAAAACATTTTGAAACCACATATTCTTCGCAGAATATCAATGAAGTTATGGATCAATACTTTATCGTTCATTATTATTGGTACTCCTTGGTATCAATGGTGCGTATGATGTTGATGTTTGTGGGACAGATTATGATGTCGAGACGTGTGATGTAGATGTTGTTTGTGAGTGGTGATGATGGTATTGTTGATGTTATTGATGGTGGTGCTGATTATACTGCTGGTGCTGCTGCTGGTGTTTGCAACCTTCGCACCATGTTCTCCAAAGCCGTCACGCGAGCGCGAAGTTCGTTAACTTCTGCTAGTACACCGGGATGATTGGCGGTTGGAGCGAGCGAATGAACAAGATTTTTAATATGGGATAGTATATAATCGTGACGAGATACTCTAGAAATGAGAGAGAAAATGGTGTTTCGAATAGGTTCGCCGGTAAGTGCTTCAGGTTCATCGCCAAGAGGGCAATTTGGTGGATGGAATGGATCACCTTCTTCTTGTCTCCAGTGATTTAGTATATTACGAACCCATCCCCAATTCATCCAGAATATATGATGGGAAATTGGTTGATCCATTCCGGTGGCGCTGCTTTCGGAGCCCGAATGGAAATTCATATCGGCATAACTGTCGGAATCTGAAGAATTCGAACTAGTTGCGGAATCCATCTTGTATAATGGGGAAAATGAATTTTTGGTATGGAATAGATTATAGGAGTTAGATTTGGTACTCTTCAATACATAATTTACATATGTATATATAATACCAAAATTCCGTAAATTACGGAGAATCTTTGAAAAGATATCAGTCAAAGTTCGCAATAACAGATATGCTAAGATAAGAATTCGTCTATACACTATCAATGCAGTAAATTAAGTAAAACGTGTCTAGACTTATGAATGATAAGCAGGTAATTTCCTAAGGATGATAAGCAGATGATTTTCGACTAGAAATGATAAGCAAAACTTTTGACATTTAGACACGGTCGAAGTCCAGACTCATTAATGCATCCTAACAACTACTAGTTAGACACACTAATGCAAGACCTGGTTCGCTACGACCACCGCTCTGATACCAACTGAAAGGACCCGTCCTAATCCACCTGGACGAAGTCATCAACATTTGGTCCCATTGCGATGATCGGCTCCAAGTAATGTCCTTATATTGAGTAAATGCACAGCGGAAGACTTAATTCGTACTTGAGAATAAACATGCTTTAAAGTGTCAACCAAAAGGTTGGTGAGTTCATAGGTTTATCATAACAATCATTTCAATATGTTAATAGACCACAAGATTTCATATTCATAAACGTTTTAATAAAAATATTCTAAGTGGTTGAGCACTTGGTAACCATACTTAACATTTAATCAACGTTGCATATTCCCTTTATTATGAAATCTCACTACACCGTACCAAATGTAGTCATGAAACGAAGTACTGCGCAACCGTTGAATACTGGTCGTCCAGTCCGGTTGGGGTTGTCAGGCCCGATAGATCTATCAACAGGATTCGCGTTTACAATACCCATGTAAATAGTAGTTACCAAGCTACAGGGAAATATGCCAGTGGTACAACTCAACGTAGAATATATTTTTAAGTACTCGTGTCTATTTTGTAAACATTTATAAAAGCAGCGCATGTATTATCGGCCCAAAAATATATATTGCAAAAGCAATTAAAAAGAGAGCAAATGAAACTCACTTTTGCCTTGAAGGTATTTAATTCAACTTGGTCTCCGATAGATATTACGAACCAAACCATATATATAATATATCAACATATTTTCTTTTTAAGTAATCGTTACATATATATATATATATATATATATACTTTTAATACTTTTAATATTTTCTTAGTCTGTAGTTAGCAGTCCGATGTTAGTGGTCCAAAATTAGTTGCTTAAATAAAATAAATAAAGACCCCATCGTATTCATATTGATCAGAATTAATCTCGACCCATGGTACCATATTGTCAAATGACGTGTTGCATACATAAAGTACCGTGTTGTCAAATGACGTGTTGCGTACAATCATGAGGTCTTATGATTAATCTTCTCATGTTGTTTACGAGTGGTCCTGAAATATATAAAATCAAATCATAAGTAATTATATATAAAATATCATATTAATTAGAAAAGATATGATTAATTTACTTTTTCTCCAAATATTTTCGTAGCTAAACTAGCTTCGGATACCCAATCTTGTTTTAGTCGTAGTTTCTTCATTACAACTCCGTTTTTGTTGGTTCAACTTGCCACTTCCTTGGATCGAGTCAAATTTTAAGAATATGAACTGAAAATACCTTAGTTTGTATTCAAAATCATATGTTATAGGTCAAACTTTGGTGAAACTTATGAAAGTGATCATTTTCCATCATAAAAACAACATTTAATGAGCATTTTTCTAAAAATACTTACACTTTGAGTTAAACCATGAAATCTTTATGTGTTAACATATTCATAAGAAATATCATTTTTCCAGAACATGAACTTCCAATTCAAAGTTCAAGATGGTTTTTAATTATCCAACCCAAAACAGCCCCCGGTTGCACTCTGACGACGTAGATTCAGTTTTTAAGATGTTCTTTGTAAAACCAAGTTATATCTTGTTAGGTTAGCATATCATTATAATATATTACAGGTCTTGAAGTGTTTTAAAAGTTAAGTTAGAAGGATCTATTTAGTTTGCGAACAAGTTTGAAATCATTCAAACTATGTTCTTGTTGTTAAAATTTTATACCACAAAATAAGATAGCTATATGAATATGAATTGAATAAGATTATGAACAAGGTTACTACCTCAGTTACTTGGACAAAGTTACTGCAAAAGATAAGAAATAATCTTGGAATCAAAGAGTGGTAGAGTTAGATCAAAAGGTTGGAAGTAAACTTCTTCAAATGGGTGGTTATTTTGATATGTTCTTGAAAGAGTTTTCTTATGGTGTTTAAGGCTTGTAATTGAAGCTAAATGATGGGTAAAATGCTTGGAGATGATCAACTATGAAGTTAGGAGTATTTTGAGAGAGAAATGAGGGTGTAGGTATGAGAAAATGGAGTGTAGAAATGGTGTTCATTTATAAAAACGTTTTTAGTTTATAAAGAAAGAAAAGAATTCCTAATTTTGTTTTCTTACTAATAATTCATACTACTTGACAAATTTTAGTTACCTCATATCTAGGGCAGTAATAATGTTGATTAGAATGTTGATTTGATGTGTATATACCAATAGTAAATACGTATAGAAGCTGGGTATGATACGGGTACATATACCCTAGATATACGTATAGAAATCTTGAGGAAACGGAACGAGAATTCAAATATAGCTATCTTTTGTGAATATACTTATATTGTTTTATGTATTTAAGTCCTTAAAAAGTGATTAAATACATTATATATACGATACATGTATAAGCATTATAGATTATAAGTATATATATCAAAGAATGTTACGTATAGTTATCGTTTTGAAAACTTAAGTTAGTAGTTTCAAAATATACTTATAACTCATTGTCATTAGTACACAATGAGATGTTAAACCATCCTTAGATCATGTTAAATATATATAAATACATATATATACACAAACGTATAATTATCGTATGTTATATAGTTCGTGATATCATCGGTCATATTGGACGGTCAAACGTTGTGTAAAACTCTTTTCAAAAACACAAGTCTCAACAATTTGGATTGCTTATCATGTTGGTATGGTTTAATTTATGTAAATATTAATCTCATAAGTATAATTTGGTCGGAAAATTCCGGGTCATTACATGTTCTTTGTCAAATTGTCATTCTAACGATATAAGATACGAGTTCTAAGTATTTGCGGTTTGCGAGTTATGCTTGAAAGTGTTTTGAATTGAGACTTGAACATTTGAGACTGACCAGGTACCAGTTCCCGTGTATTGTCACGGCGCGGCAATCCTGGGTCGCGGCGCGACCTAAGCCGTGTTCAGGTTCTGACCTACATGTCAATTATATGAAAAATGTTTGGCACCCTATGGACCTCCGATTCATATGAGACTTGTTCTAACATGTTTATATATGAATAAAAACCTCAGAAAAATAGCTCGGGACCCGACCCGAACGTGTTGACTTTTTCATTGACTTTGACCGACCAAAGTTTGACTTTTTGTCAAACTTAACCAAATGATTATGCAACCTTCCTAACTTGTTTCTATACTTGTATTTTGCATTAAACTTGACAATTTGATTCACATGCTACATAATCGAGTCGTAATGAGCCATAGGACTAATTGAACATCTTTGACCTATCGTATCTACCATTATTGATACGACCTATTTGTTTAGGTCAAGACTAGCATTATCCTTCGCACACGTTACTTTGTGAAGTACTTTTCATACGTGCACTCAAGGTGAGATCATAGTCCCATATTTCAAACAACTTTTATGCTTTAAACTATGGGATGAGAAACATATACGTATCATACTTTTATACATTGAACACAAGTACGAAAACGAACATTCCACGTACGGGTTTGAACGAAAATCCTCAATTCAATTATCATTAGTTACACTTGCAGGGTGTAAACGTGACCTTATATTATGTGATCACATGGGCTTGATGAGCCTCATTCGGACGGTTCGCTACCGTTAGAGGATGAAATATATTTTCGGGTCTAGTGTATGTTCTAACACTACGCAAAGGGTGCAAAACAGTTAAGTTTGATAATTGGGTGCCCGCGAAACAAATAACAACTTTGGAATGCAAATGATTTAGATAATCATATTATATTAAATCTTGTGGTTCAAATGCAACGTTTACTAAAACACCTATGATTTCACCAACGTTTTCGTTGACAGTTTTCTATATGTTTTCTCAGGTCCTTGAAAGCTACTTGATACATGCTTCCGCACGCTTTTTGATACTTACTTGGATGTCGAGTATACATGCATAGTTGGAGCATCTTTTAACTACTTTAAATTGTGTCGCATAGGTTTCATTCGTACGTTAAACTTTGTAATGTAACTAGTCTTTTGAATTACATTTGTAAACTTGAAACATCCTTTTACTTATGAAATGAATGCGACATATTTTGGTCAAACGTCATGTTAAAGACTTATGACCACGTAACGGGACCTAAGTAGTCGGCGCCGTCAAACATGATTTGGTCGGGTCGCTACAGATGGTATCAGAGCGTTGGTTGTAGGGATTTAGAGTTCATTGGTGTCGACCCCGAGTCATAGGGTACATTGGTGAGTCTAGACTACAACCGACATATAGATTTGAAGTAGGGATTACTTGACTACTTGTGCATTACACTCGAACTCGTCTATCATATCTAATTCTTATTCAATCTTAATCTCACGTTACTTGATTTAATTGATGCGCCACCTTGACTATATGAATTAGTGTCGAATGCACATATGAATTAGGGTAATATAATTTCCGGGATTATATTACGGTGACTCATATGAACATTCTGACATTATGACATAAAGAATTTAAGGCGAGTCAAGGAAAATTTCTCTCTATCCTTATTCCATATCAAGGTTAGTATTATTAAGAATACTAATCAACGGTATTCTTGTGTTTTGAAGGAACAATGCCTCCTCATCGTGTGCCACGCCATGAGACTCCCGAACAAGCACTACAACGAATGATAGCCACCGCCGTGGAAGCGGCCATGGCCGATCACTCCTCCAACAATAACAACAACCACAACAACAATCAAGGGGCCGGTAACTCAAGCGAAGGGTGCTCCTACAAAGCCTTCATGGGGTGCAAACCTCACACTTTTGATGGAACTGGGGGACCGGTTGTACTCACTCGATGGTTCGAACAAACGGAAGCCGTTTTTAGCATAAGCGGTTGTCGAGACCAAGATAAAGTCAAATATTCCACCCACACCTTTGTCGGTATCGCCCTCACGTGGTGGAACATGTATGTACAATCGGTGAGTACCGATGAAGCTCACGCCCTCTCTTGGGCCGATTTGAGGGAAAGGATGATCGTCGAATTTTTCCCTCGTGAAGAAACCCGAAAGCTCGAACAAGAGCTAAGAACTTTAAAGGCGGTCGGAAACGATCTCAAGGCCTACAATCAACGATAAGCCGAGCTATCCTTGATGTGTCCCAACCTCGTGAACCCCGAATCTCAAAGGGTTGAACTCTATATGGATGGTCTTCCAAAGAGCATCAAACAAGGAGTGATGTCATCCAAACCCGCTAACCTACAACAAGCTTTGAACATGGCCCGCCAATTGATCGAAACGGTTGACGAAATCGTAGTTCCGGCTCCTAAGGCCGAGGATAAATCAGGCGGCAACAAAAGAAAATGGGAAGCCCCCCAATCAAGCAACAACTACAACAACAACTTCACCAAAAAGCCTTTCACCTCCGACGCCAAGAAAAGTTATGGTGAAAATAAACCCTTTTGCAACAAATGCCACAAACACCACTATGGTGAATGTAGCAATCTATTTTGCCACCGGTGCCAAAGGGGTGGTCATGTAGCTAACGATTGTAGAAGTGCCGCCCCCGTCGCTCAAAAGGTGCCCAATGCACCAAAACCGGGTACTTGTTATGAATGTGGCCAAACGGGTCATTTTAGAAATGCATGTCCGAAGAAGAAAGCCAACACCAACACACGCGGACGAGCTTTCAACATCAACACCGAGGAAACCCGAGATGACAATGAATTAGTCACGGGTACGTTTCTCCTCAACAACACTTATGTTACTTGTTTATTCGATTCGGGTGCCGATAAGAGTTTTGTATCCAAGACTTTGACTCATTCTTTTAATACTCTACCACATCCACTAGATACCACTTATACCATTGAAGTGGCCAACGGAAAACTATTGAGTGCCGACACATATTACCGGGGGTGTACGTTAAACATTTTGGGTAATGAGTTTGAAATTGACTTGATACCCATGGAACTAGGAAGCTTCGATGTAATAATCGGTATGAATTGGCTAGCCAAAACGAAATCTCACATCCTTTGTGATCTTAACACAATCCGAATTCCTATCGAGAATGGTGAACCTTTGATCGTCTATGGCGATAAGAGTTGCACCGGACTCAACCTCGTTTCATGCATTAAAGTTAGAAAACTACTCCGTAAGGGTTGTTTTGCGATCCTTGCTCACGTTAAGAAAGTCGAGTCCGATGAGAAGTACATCGATGATGTGCCAATTGTTAGTGACTATTCCGATGTATTTCCCGACGAATTGCCGGGTCTTCCACCTCATCGACCGGTTGAATTCCAAATCGATCTTATTCCGGGAGCCGCGCCCGTAGCACGTGCACCATATAGACTCGCTCCATCCGAAATGCAAGAATTGCAAAGTCAAATCCAAGAACTACTTGATCGTGGTTTTATCCAACCTAGCTATTCACCTTGGGGCGCTCCGATTTTGTTTGTTAAAAAGAAAGACGGATCTCTACGAATGTGCATTGATTATCGTGAACTAAACAAATTGACGGTTAAGAACCGATATCCCCTTCCTCGCATCGATGACCTCTTTGATCAACTACAAGGGTCTTGTGTATATTCAAAAATCGATCTCTGCTCAGGTTATCATCAATTAAGGGTTAAGGGGGAAGATGTCTCCAAAACCGCTTTCCGAACTCGTTATGGTAGCTATGAATTTCTTGTAATGCCATTTGGTCTCACTAATTCACTGGCGGTGTTCATGGATCTTATGAACCGCGTGTGCAAACCGTATCTTGACAAATTCATTATTGTGTTCATCGATGATATTTTGGTCTATTCAAAAAGCGAAGAAGAACACCAGGAACACCTCCACTTGTGCTTGAACTTTTAAGACAAGAACGACTCTATGCCAAATTCTCCAAGTGTGAATTTTGGTTAAAGGAAGTTCAATTTCTTGGTCATGTTGTAAGTGACCAAGGTATTAAAGTCGATCTAACAAAAATCAAAACCATTAGTAAATGGGAGACTCCTACTACTCCTACTCACATTCGTCAATTCTTGGGTCTCACCGGATACTACCGTAGATTCATCAAAGATTTCTCTTTGGTTGCTCGTCCTCTAACCGCTTTAACTCACAAGGGAAAGAAATTCAATTGGGCGACCGAACAAGAATCCGCATTTCAAATCTTGAAAACAAAGCTAACCACCGCTCCTATCTTGTCACTTCCCGAAGGCAATGACGATTTTGTTGTGTATTGCGACGCCTCGAAACATGGTTTTGGGTGTGTGTTGATGCAACGAACAAAAGTTATTTCTTATGCTTCTCGACAACTCAAAATTCATGAATGAAACTACACGACACATGATCTCGAACTCGGAGCCGTTGTCTTTGCACTTAAAATGTGGAGACACTATCTTTATGGAACCAAGAGTACTATCTTTACCGATCACAAAAGTCTCCAACACATCTTCGACCAAAAGCAACTAAACATGAGACAACGAAGGTGGATTGAAACCTTAAACGATTACGATTGCGAGCTTTGTTACCATCCCGGGAAGGCAAATGTAGTAGCCGATGCCTTAAGTCGAAAAGAAAGAGCTGTGCCTCTTCGTGTCCGAGCCTTAAACATCACCATCCACACCAACCTTAATAGCCAGATTTGGGTAGCCCAAGATGAGGCTCTCAAGGATGAAAACGTTTCACACGAGCTCTTGAACATTCTCGTCTCTTGATTCGAAGTTAGGGAGACCGGACTTCGATATTTCGCCGGAAGGATTTGGGTGCCTAGTTATGGGGACCTACGAAGCCTTATTTTAGATGAAGCCCATAAGTCATGATACTCGATTCACCCCGGTGCCAATAAGATGTACCACGACCTTAAAGAACAATATTGGTGGCCGAACATCAAAAGGGACGTAGCTACTTATGTTGCCAAGTGTTTGACATGTTCCAAAGTCAAAGCCGAACACCAAAGACCGTCCGGGTTACTTCAACAACCCGAAATCCCGCAATGGAAGTGGGAAAGAATAACGATGGACTTCATCACCAAGTTACCAAAAACGACGGGCGGTTATGATACCATTTGGGTTATTGTTGACCGTCTCACCAAATCTGCACACTTTCTCGCTATGAAAGAAACCGACAAAATGGAGAAACTTGCACAACTTTACATAAAGGAGATCGTAGCCCGACACGGTATACCTTTATCGATTATCTCCGACCGAGATGGCAGTTTTGTTTCTAGATTTTGGCGTACCTTGCAAGAAGCGTTGGGAACGCGTTTAGACATGAGCACCGCATATCATCCCCAAACCGATGGACAAAGCGAACGCACAATTCAAACCTTGGAGGACATGTTACGAGCTCGCGTGGTTGATTTTGGAAAAGCTTGGGACAAGCACTTACCTCTCGCCGAGTTCTCTTACAACAATAGTTATCACGCGAGTATTAAAGCCGCACCTTTTGAAGCGTTATATGGCCGAAAATGCCGTTCTCCTCTTTGTTGGGCCGAAGTAGGCGACGTACAAATCACCGGACCCGAACTCATTCACGAAACCACCGAGAAGATCGTTCAAATCCGAGATAGGCTTCGAACGGCCCGGAGTCGTCAAAAGTGCTATACCGACAAAAGACGCAGCGACCTTGAATTTCAAGTCGGTGACTGCGTCATGTTAAAAGTCGCACCTTGGAAAGGTGTCATTCGTTTTGAAAAATGTGGGAAATTAAATCCGCGGTATATTGGTCCTTTCGAAATCTTGGAGCGTATTGGAACCGTTGCTTATCGTTTAGATCTTCCGCCTCAATTGAGCTCCGTTCATCCTACCTTCCATGTATCTAACTTGAAAAAGTGTCTTGCTGAACCCGATATCGTCATCCCTCTCGAGGAACTTACTATTGATGACAAACTTCATTTTGTGGAAGAACCGGTTGAAATTATGGACACCTCCGTCAAGACATTGAAACAAAGCCGAATCCCGATTGTCAAAGTCCGTTGGAACGCCAAAAGAGGACCTGAGTTTACTTGGGAAAGGCAAGATCAAATACAAAAGAAATACCCTCACTTATTCCCGATTCCGGAAACGCAAGATTTTGAGGAAGAAACCACGACAGCTACGCCTACTTAAATTTCGGGACGAAATTTCTTTTAAGGAGTTGGTAATGTAACATCCCGCCTTTTTCTGTTTACTTTTCCGTTTAACTATTTAAATTCCGTTATATATTTATGACATCCCTCGTTAATACGCGTTTTTGAAATATCTCGTTTAGGTAATTCACGCACCCGCAACCGAACTAGAGGGACCATTGTTGCCAAGAGAGCAAAGAGGTGACTAGGTCAACTAGTCAACCCTTCACTCTCACCCATTCATTATCTCTTTCATTTTCCCTTTTTCTTTAATACTTCCACAAAATCTCTCAAACACCAATCCAAGAAATCATCATCTAAATCCAAGCTAGCGGGTGTCTTGCAAAACAAATTACATATTTGGAATCCTTGCAACTTCCTCTTCGATTCCATACCGATTTCATTACATTTGGGTAACTTTCTAAAATCACTAGATTTTGTGTTCTTGATGTTTTTAACTTATAAAGTTGTTAATTAGTGTCTATGGCTCAAGTCTAACATGAATATATGATTTATATGTTCGATTTTGTTATTTGAAGTAACTAGCATGAACATAAACTTTGGTGTGTTTGATTTGGTGATTTGGTTGATTGAATGATGTTAAATGCCATAAATGCATGTATTAAATGTGTTCCTAACATCACTAGCTTCAATTTCATGTGTAGGTTGCTTGAGAAAACTCCATAAACTTGATTAGTGATTTTGGTGAATTTGGGTTAGGGTTTGATAAGCTTGAAATGAATATTTGATGCATTGAATGCCATGATTTATTGTTAGTAAGTAGTTAGTTGTATTGTATGCTCGATTACCTACAAAACGGCATGTCGTATGTATGCATTAAATGTCCGAATCATAAATGTGCACTTATCAAATTTAAGTATTAAATGCGTGCATTAATTGATCATTTACTTTGGAAAGCCGATCGTTACAAATTACGTTTTTGGTTGGTGAAATGTATTTAGTTGTGTTCTTTGTCAAATTACCATTCTAACGATATAAGATACGAGTTCTAAGTATTAGCGGTTTGCGAGTTATGCTTGAAAGTGTTTTGAATTGAGACTTGGACATTTGAGACTAACCAGGTACTAGTTCCCGTGTATTGTCGCGGCGCGGCAATCCTGGGTCGCGGCGCGGCCTAAGCCGTGTTCAGGTTCTGACCTACATGTCAATTATATGAAAAATGTTTGGCACCCTATGGACCTCCGATTCACATGAGACTTGTTCTAACATGTTTATATATGAATAAAAACCTCAGAAAAATAGTTCGGGACCCGACCCGAATGTGTTGACTTTTTCGTTGACTTTGACCGACCAAAGTTTGACTTTTTGTCAAACTTAACCAAATGATTATGAAACCTTCCTAACTTGTTTCTATACTTGTATTTTACATTAAACTTGACAATTTGATTCACATGCTACATAATCGAGTCGTAACGAGCCATAGGACTAATTAAACATCTTTGACCTATCGTGTCTACCGTTATTGATACGACCTATTTATTTAGGTCAAGACTAGCATTATCCTTTGCACACGTTACTTTGTGAAGTACTTTTCATACGTGCACTCAAGGTGAGATCATAGTCCCATCTTTCAAACAACTTTTATGATTTAAACTATGGGATGAGAAACATATACGTATCATACTTTTACACATTGAACACAAGTACGAAAACGAACATTCCACGTACGGGTTTGAACGAAAATCCCCAATTTAATTATCATTAGTTACACTTGCAGTGTGTAAACGTGAACTTATATTATGTGATCACATGGGCTTGACGAGCCTCATTCGGACGGTTCGCTACCGTTAGCGGATGAAATATATTTTCGGGTCTAGTGTATGTTCTAACACTACGCAAAGGGTGCAAAATAGTTAAGTTTGATAATTGGGTGCCCGCGAAACAAATAACAACTTTGGAATGCAAATGATTTAGATAATCATATTATATTAAATCTTGTGGTTCAAATGCAACGTTTACTAAAACACCTATGATTTCACCAACGTTTTCGTTGACAGTTTTCTATATATTTTCTCAGGTCCTTGAAAGCTACTTGATACATGCTTCCGCACTCTTTTTGATACTTGCTTGGATGTCGAGTATACATGCATAGTTGGAGCGTCTTTTGACTACTTTAAATTGTGTCGCATAGGTTTCATTCGTACGTTAAACTTTGTAATGTAACTAGTCTTTTGAACTACATTTGTAAACTTGAAACATCCTTTTACTTATGAAATGAATGCGACATATTTTGGTCAAACGTCATGTTAAAGACTTAGGACCACGTAACGAAACCTAAGTAGTCGGCGCCGTCAAACATGATTTGGTCGGGTCGCTACATACTATTACCTTGGGGTGATACTATTCTTAATTCTACCGTGTCTTTATATTGTTATACGCATTAATATCCACGGTTTGTAACCTCCGTGTTGTTATTGGGCTTTATATTTTCTCTTATATTTTAGAGCCCTTTGCCTTTTTATTCTCGTCTCGACCTCTAGTAAAGCGAGTAATGGTCCAGAATTCGTAAGTATGGAGTTTCGAATGAACTTAATGTTCTAAACAAGAAAGAATGTAATAGCACGATTTGATTTGTCAAATTACCAGAATATCCGGAAAAATAGAACTATCAAGAAGATATGTTCTTAATGTGTTTGGAGATGAGGTAGAATGTAAGAGTCGTGTAACATGGCACATGATAACGTTAGGTTCTGTGAATTATCATGTTCCATTAGAACCTCAGCATTACTTACTGTAATATAATCACGTTGATCAAGTGTCATTATATTATACTAACTCATGCATTAGTTCCCAACACTACTTCAAAATATTCATATTTTAAGTTCGAATTTTTTTTTTCCAGAATTTAGAAACTAGAACAGTTTCCTTTCTGATGTAACACTGATAGAGCAGAGAGATAATTAATATCAGACAAGAATATTTATGAAGATATCTTCAGAAATATTGAGGATATTAATAAAGAAAGATACGATGATATCTTAGAATTTCATATTCAAATTGTGATGAAGAAATTCATTCACGATGATTTAGAGCGATTAAGGAGCAAGGTATTCGCTAAAGATTTCATCAGAAACAGAATCATCATGATTTGTTCAGAGTCTCCTTCATGGTTTGCTCAATTCATTTTTCCAGTTTCAAAATTTTTGAGCTTTGCCAGCATACAATTCTTTATCATCAAACTTCTGGCTGTTAAGGTCATTTACAGTTTTTGTCGCTTCATTCTGCTTTTTCAACATTCCAAGTACTGATTCGTAGACTGGTGACTTTTCAGAATTGAAGATCATAATACTAGTAGGTGAATGTTATATGTATACATATAACTGTTGATGTAGACATGCTGCGAGGTTTCAAACTACTGATTGCTGATTCTCGGTAATTGGTTTGGCAATTCTCGTTATAAGGTGTAGATGAGTATATGATAGGAATTTTTTTTTTTATGAATGTAATGATTTTTCTGAAAGTCAAAGATCAACAAGATTGTTGGTAAGTTTACCGTTAATGTGGTGGAATATAAGCGGTTCTCCGATAACGTTGACGAAAGGCAAACTTATATATCAAGGTTATAATAGAGTTTATTCGAACAAAAAGTCGAAATTGATTTGCTGAAGCTGTGACAAAATTGACTACTTTGGAAAGGGATTGCAAAGTTATTTTTGGTAATAACAACACCAAAGGAGTTAGCACAGATACATGTTAAACGTTTACTCAGGTTCCGAGAATTTTTCAGGTGCATAACCATATACATCAATCTTTTCTTCAATAGATGAAGTGCGGTTGGTTCATCTCCTCGATTGAGGTGTTTTCAAGAATTATGAAAGGTTTGAACGCATATTGTAATCGTCAAGATACAAATGAGGTTTAAGATGAAATCAAGTGGCAAACTTGAAGAAATGTTTAGTTTCATATGTTATAATCAATATTTTAATTCATTTTAATTGTCTAATATTGGTGGTCCACAGCTAGTAGTCCACAGTTAGTAATTCAACAATTCATATATAGTTTAATATATAATATTCGAATTAATTAATACGTATTCGTGACCCATTATATACATGTCTCAGACTCGATCACAACTCAAAGTATATATATTATTATAGAATCAACCTCAACCCTGTATAGCTAACTCGATCATTACTGCATATAGAGTGTCTATGGTTTTTCTAAATAATATATATAGATGCGTCGATATGATATGTCAAAACATTGTATGCGTGTCCCGATATTTAAAATGCGTAAATAACAGTATTTAAATGACGATAAATAAAGTGCGTAAAATAAATAACAGAAATTAAATGACGATAAATAAAATTGCGAGAATATAAATTGCGATAAATAAACTACGATAAATAAATTGTGATAATAAAATGTAATAAGGAATTAACAGTTAGCTAGGAACAGTTAGATAGGATTTTGTTAGCGTGGATTCCTAACAAAATTTTCTCATGGTTAATTTGTTTGTTTCTAACAAATTTTATTTTTGTCCAATGTTTTCTTCTTTATACCACTTGTTGGATTCTGATAAGTCAAAATCCAATTATGAAATTGAATGAAAATGGTTACTCTGTGGTGAACGGATTCGTATAGCTGTGGGTGTAAGTAGGATAGTAAATGACTGTTGAATCAGATTCGAAGAATGTACAGTGTAACTTACTAATGTAAAAACTAAATATTCCTCGGGTATTACCTACCCGTTAAAATATTTTCACCATTAACAGTTTGTACGAAAGAATTTTTAATTACAATCTTTATGAAAATGTATATACATATATATTTTCTTCAGATGTAATCATGGATTTAATGAGTCAATATGATATTAAACTCATTTGATTTACCATTAGAACAAGAATATATAATCTCTAAAATATTAGAGATTACATAATCGCCATGTCGAACGAAGATAAATGATGTAGAACGATTCGCAGATTGATGATTATGCTCGAGGTACATAATGAGATGTTGAGGTGTGTGATGTTGAACTTGGGTTGTTGGTGGTACTGGTATTGATGTTGGTGCTGGTGATGTTGCTGAAACTAGTAAATTTTGAATCATATTCTCCAAAGTCACTACCCGAGCGCGAAATTCGTTGACTTCTTCTATTATTCCGAGATGATTGTCGGTTGGAACGAGCGGATGAATAAGGTTTAGAATTTTAGATAGAATATAATCGTAGTGATATATTCGGAAAATAAGAGTGAAAATTGTGTTTCGGATTGGTTCGTCGGTGAATGCTTCAGATTATTCGCCCAGAGGACAATATGTTGGATGAAAGGGATCGCTTCTTCTTGTCTCCAATGATTAAGTAGACTACAAACCCATCCCCAATTCATCCAGAATTGAAGATGACTAATTGGTTGATCCATTTCGTTTACACTGCTTTCGGAGCTTAGGTGAATATCCATGTCGGAATAGCTGTCGGAATAACTATCGGAATAGCTATCGGAATTTGAGGGACTCGAACTGGTTGAGGGATTCATCTCATACGATCAGATGGAGGATTTTTGATAAGAAATAGATTATAGGATGTAGATTAGTACCCTGCAATACATAATTTACATATGCATATATAATACTAAAATCCCATAAGTTACGGAGGAATCTACGGAAGCTGTCAGGCAAAGGTAACAATAACAGATACGCTAAGATATGAATTTATCTATACACTATCTATGCAATAGAGGCAGTAAGACGTGCCTAAACTTTAAGGATGATAAGCAAATAATTTTCGACACGAAATGATAAGCAAAACTTTTGACATGCAGACACGGTCGAAGTCCAGACCCAATAATGCATCTAAACAACTATCAGTTAGATACACTAATGCAAGACCTGGTTCGCTAAGACCACTGCTCTGATACCACCTGTAGTGACCTATCCTAATCTATCTGAACGAATACATTACATTTGGTTACATAGCCAGGTACTTGACCTCTATATGATACATTTTACAAACATTGCATTCGTTTTAAAAAGACAAACTTTCTTTAGACTGAAAGTTGACGGCATGCATACCATTTCATAATATTTTCAACTATAATTGACTTAGTAATAATCTTGATGAACTCAACGACTCGAATGCAACGTCTTTTGAAATATGTCATGAATGACTCCAAGTAATATCTCTAAAATGAGCAAATGCACAGCGGAAGATTTCTTTCATACCTGAGAATAAACATGCTTTAAAGTGCCAACCAAAAGGTTG
This sequence comes from Rutidosis leptorrhynchoides, assembly GCF_046630445.1. NCBI lineage: Eukaryota > Viridiplantae > Streptophyta > Magnoliopsida > Asterales > Asteraceae > Rutidosis > Rutidosis leptorrhynchoides. Next base: position 275,058,480 of record NC_092336.1, read on the forward strand.
GTGAGTTCATTAGTTTATCATAAATAATCATTTCATAATTTTAATAAACCACAAGATTTCATATTTCCATTTCTCATAAACATCATGCATAAAAATCATTCATATGGATTGAACACCTGATAATCGAAATTAAAAAGATGCATATAAGAATATCCCCATCATTCCGGGACATCCATCGGACATGATATAAAAACTCGAAGTACTAAAGCATCCGCAACAACGGATGGGGTTTGTTGGGCCCAATAGATTTATCTTTAGGATTCGCGCACTAATTCTCAAAATTATGATGTTCCCTAATTCTTAGATTACCAGGCTAAAAGTGGCATATTTGGCTTCGATCCATTCTTTCATGACCCGTCCTAATCCATCTGGACTAATACATTACATTTGGTTACATAGCGAGGTACTTGACCTCTATATGATACATTTTACAAACATTGCATTCGTTTTTAAAAGACAAACTTTCATTACATCGAAAGTTGACGGCATGCATACCATTTCATAATATAACCAACTATAATTGACTTAGTAATAATCTTGATGAACTCGACAACTCGAATGCAACGTCTTTTGAAATATGTCATGAATGACTCCAAGTAATATCTCTAATATGAGCAAATGTACAGCGGAAGATTTCTTTCATACCTGAGAATAAACATGCTTTCAAGTGTGAACCAAAAAGTTGGTGAGTTCATTAGTTTATCATAAACATTCATTTCCATCATTTTAATAGACCACAAGATTTTCATTTTCAGTTCTCATAAATATACGTCCCATGCATAGAGACAAAAATATCATTCATATGGATTGAACACCTGGTAACCGACATTAACAAGATGCATATAAGAATATCCCCTATCATTCCGGGAAATACTTCGGACATGATAAAAACAACATCGAAGTACTAAAGCATCCAGTACTTTGGATGGGGTTCGTTAGACCCAATAGATCTATCTTTAGGATTCGCGTCAATTAGTAGACTGGTTTACTAATTCTTAGGTTACCAAGTAAAAAGGGGCATATTCGACTTCGATCATTCAACCATATAATGTAGTTTCAATTACTTGTATCTATTTCGTAAAACATTTATAAAAGCAGCACATGTATTCTCAGTCCCAAAAATATATATTGCAAAAGCATTTAAAAGGGGAGCAAATGAAACTCACAATACTGTATTTTGTAGTAAAAATACATATGACGGAACTGAACAATGCAGGGTTGACCTCGGATTCACGAACCTATATCAATTATATATATTAATATATATAATCATAAGCGAACAAATTTCTATATATTATTAGTGATATAATGGTTAAATTATATATTTTATTAATAAATTAATTAAATATATTTATTTTATATATTTAAATAATTAATATTTATTATTAAACAATCATAATACATTTATTGATATAGTAAATACTCATTAAAATATTTTAATAATTTATTATATATATTCGATCATAAAATTGTCAACTAACTGTTTAGGAACTAAGAAGTTGTAAGGTTTTCCCTGTTCGGGTTACCAGGGAAGGGCGAGTAATCCGACCCCATACTCTAGTGTACGCAACCCATCAGGAATACTCCCTGGCTGTTTCCAACCTTTCCCTGACCATCCCAAGAATTGAACCTGAGACCTCTTGTAAGGATCTCAGGGCCCCCAACCACTTGGGCTACCTTGGGATGGTTTCAAGTGTTAAAATTAAAATTAATTTTGTATTTCAAGAGTTAGCATGTAAAAAAAAATATGTAAATTTAGTTATGTAATTTCTTTAATACTCGAAGATATACTCTAGAGATTAAAATAAAAAATTCATATTACGATTTGTACCAATTTCATGTTTGAAAAACAATTACAGGAGCGTTTGATTTAATAATATATAGTTTAGGGATAATATAGTAAATATGAAAAGCTCTACCAATAATTTTTAAAACTTGACATAGTCTAAGTGCTTTAAATGATAATATGATATCACTTTTATCATAAGAGTACTAATTTAGTTTTGTTAAATATACCTTTATATAAGTCATTTTTATTGTAATAATAATAATATTAATAGTAATATTGATATTGATAATAATAATAATAATAATATAGTTGTAATAATACTAATAATGATACTAGTAGTAAAAATGGTAATATTAATAATAATGTTAAAAATAATAATATTGATGTTAAAAATAATAATAATAATAATAATAATGATAAAAAAAAATTGATCCCATCCCACAATAGATATAGATAAAGATCCCTCACTCAATAACAATAATACTTAATATAATACAGCGCAATTTTTACGCTCAAAATTGATTTGGTTTAACCGACTACATCACAACTCAAAAGCACAGCCCAATCAATTGTTACTTATTATTACTTCGGCCCCATTGTTATTTGTTATAAAAAATACAAGTCGAACCTGACTTGCTGTAATTAAATGATATTGACAATTTAAAGTTTTTCTCATATTCATAAAGTAATACACCGTATCACTTTGCTAAAGTTGGTTGTCATATATTATTAAAGCAGAGGTGCAAGCAACCATTAATCCTATTGACCCTTTTTAAATTCAATATATTATCAACTAATTCATCATCATCCTATTATTGCGTTGATGTTTAATTTTAATTAGTGCTTAATAAAACATGTAACTTAAATTAGAGATTAAAGTTTGTACCGTTTGTGGATTTAAGATCAATACACAAGTGTGTGTGGTGGGTGTCATTCTGTCAGCTCGTAAACATGTACACGAGTAGCAGCAACGACACAACCAAAGGTGCTTCGGTTCATACATAAAACGAGCAGAAGCAGCTCCGAACAGCAAACGTAGCAGAATTTAATCATCACCTTCATCAGTTTCGTTTATCATCAACATAAACTTCACGATCATTATCATCTTTATTCTTGTATCATCAATTATCGTTACTATTCAGGAACCGAAACAGACGAAGAAAACTAGAACGAACACAACATTTAAAATCGTCTAAGTGGGTTTTAAATATCTCATTCTGAAGTTATCCTCCTTGCTACGTATACTATGCTTTGTAATAATTTTCAGTTTTATCAAATCGTTCAACGAAATTCAGACGTTGAATACAACGGTTTGCATGTAGCTTCGTCCCGGAATTGTTTCATCCGGATATCGTGGATTTGTGAAGATAGCACGCTTGTGAAACCAACTAGACTATGTGCTTTAATTCAGTTGTATGCGTAGTGATGATAAATTTGAAGTTTGACCCATGTATCATGTTGAAAGTGGTCGAGCTTATATAGAATAAACGTTATGATCCGGAAGTGACTTGGAAGAAAATAGATAAAAAAAATTGAGCCGGTGATGACATAATATATATGTCCTGTCTCTAACGGAGTATGTAGAAAAAATATAGTTTGGAGTGAAGAAAATAAATAAAGTCGAGTGAGTACAAATCAAATAGGTTAGTGTGATGGTGAAGAAGAAAGACATGGTGGTGGTTGAGGTTGGTGATCAAGGTGGTGATGGAGGTGAGTAATAAGGGTGGTGTTATGGTATCGTTAATATGGTAGCCGGTGAGGAAGGTGGGTGGAGAAGAAGAGTTCAAGTGGTGTGGTTGTTTCATACGTACAGGAAAACATAGTTCACATATAGTTTGTGTTTCTTTTAGATTGACAGTAAGATTCCACTCACATAAAGATAGTAATTATAATTAATAATATAAGCTTGATACTAACACATGTGATAATCAACTAGTAACATTAATAATTAGAATTTAGTCACCATTTGATTGAAATTTAAAACAGTAATCCTACATTATTAATTTCGGATGGAAATCAATTGGTATAGTGAAGCCGACATGCAAAATTTGTTTTATTAATGTCGACATCTATTTTACGGACCAATATATCGTGCTCCATTGTTAAACAATGGCGGATAAAAGTGTTCAGAAAAATCTCATATTTTTAAATTAACTATATTTATTTATTTTCGTCATTATGGTATAAAATTCAGTCATTAATTTAATAAATAAAAATTACATCAACTGTCCCTCTAATTTAAGGGTAAAATATAAAAAGTGTTAAAATTAATTAATTAGATCCTAGATACACTTTTAATAAGCCTACAACTTATATAACTCATTTTCGGATCACCTTTTATTTTAAAATCATATAAGTTCGAGTTAAACTTCTCTAAATAATAATCGAAACGTCTAACGACTATTATAATCATTTAATATTTATTTTTAATATACATTATTTATATATAGAGATATATTTTAAATAATAATTATTATAATATCCTATTTTTATTTTATTAAATTTTAATAAAAACAAAAAAAATAATACTTCATATTATATTTCGAATTATTATTTATATAGACATACACACATATCTATATACAATTAATTGTTCATGAATCGTCGGGAGCAGTCGAAGGTCAACTGAATATATATACATAGTTTCAAAAATTTTCTAGACTCAACATTACATACTTTGCTTATCGTATCGAAATCATATAAAGATTAAGTTTAAACTTGGTCGGAAATTTTCGGGTCGTTACAGTACCTACCCGTTAAAGAAATTTCGTCCCGAAATTTGAGTGAGGTGGTCATGACTAACAATAAAAATGCTTTCATGACAAATATGAGTTGATAAATAGAGTTTTATCATTATTGAGTAATACAGATAAAACAATTTGATTATTCGAAGAGTACGAGTGAAGCTATCACAAAAGAATGAAATGAGTAAATACAAGTTTGTCTTAACCGATGACGTAGTCACGGTTGATTTCCAAAATTTAAGGGATTTAAAGAAAATCTTCGAAATCTAAAAGATTTAATTCTTTGGCGAGTAAGAAAATTAAGATCTCTATAATCAAATACAGTGATCTGCCTCGATTACTTTGTCTGATATTTCCATTATAAATTAAACTCTTCCGTTTCCATTATTCTCACCATTCCTATACTTTCTTTCTTAGTTCATACATCCAAAAGATTGTGAAAAAGCTTAATCCAGTTCTATTCCTTGATATTTTCCTAATTATCATTTCTGTCATCCTTCTTTTCAATCTCCCACCAGAAAAATCTGTTTACTTCTACTATTACCTTGGGGTGATACTATTCTTAATTATACCGTGTCTTTGTATTGCTATTCGTATTAATATACACGGTTTGTAATTTCGGTGTTGTCATTGGGCTTTATATTTTCCCTAATATATCGGAGCTTCATGCTCTTGTCTTCTCTTCCCGACTTTTAAATCAAGCGAGGGTCCAGAATTCTTAGGTATGTAATTTCGGATGAACATAACAAATGTTCTCAAAGAGAGATTGTAATAGCACGATTTTGATTGATTTAATTTACCAGAATTCAAGAGAAAAGATAGAACTATCAAGAAAATATGTTCTTGATATATTTATAGGTTAGATAGAATGTAAGAGTCGTGTAACATGGCACATGATGACGTTATGGTCTGTGAATCATCACGTTCCATTAGAACTCAGCATGACTTACTGTAATATAATCACGTTGATCAAGTGTCATTATATTATACTAACTCATGCTTCAGTTCCCAACACTACTTCAAATTTCATTCATAGTTTATTCTTAGATTTTACAGAAATTTCCAATATAATGAAATACAGAAAGCACGAAGAGGTATATAACTTCAGACGAGAATATTTATGAAAATATCCTCAGTAATATCGAAGATATTTATGATGATATTCTGGAATTTCCAAGTTCGAAGGTTGATAAGAAAAAAATTTCCGCAAGATTTTAACATGACTTTGGAGCAGGATATTCTCTAAAGATTTCATTGGATCCAGAATTACCTGGATTCTTTGAATATAGTGTATGATCCTTGTATTTTTCCTTGGTCTCCTTCGTGGTTAGCTCAATTCGTTTTCCAGTTCCAACTTTTCTGAGCTTTTCCAACATACTATTCTTATCATCAAACTTCCGATGATTAAGGTCGTCTACGGTTGTCTATAGTTTGTGCTGCTTCATTCAGCTTTTTCAAAGTTCAATGTATTGATTCGTAGGCTGGGTGCTTTTCAAAATTTCAGAATGGAAGATCATAATTCTAAGAGATAAATGTTATATGTAGAGACGCTGTGATATTCAAAATACTGATTGCTGATTTTCAGTAGTTGATATGGAAATTCTCGTTACCAAATGCGGATGAGTATATGATAGGGTTTTAAATGAACAAATACAATGGTTTCTGTAACATCCCGCGTTTTTCCGTTAAATTTATTTTTTTAACACTATCTTTGTTTTTAAAATAATATCTTTCGTTATTTATATTCGTAGATTCCGTTGAGAAACATTCATAATATTCTCGTTATTTAATTATAACATCACTAGTTTACTTGAGCGTTTTTAAAATATTCGTTTGGTTAATTCCAGCACCAGCTTTGAAACTTGAGGGACCGAGGTTGCCAAGTGGGCAAACTAGTTGACTAGGTCAACTAGTCAACCCACCTCATCCACCCATTCACTTCCACTCACCTCCTCATCTCTTTCTCTCCTTTCTCATTGTAACGACCCGGAAATTTCCGACCAAATTTAAACTCTAATCTCTATATGGTTCCGACACGATAAGCAAAAACCCTAAAGTTGACCCGCACTTTTTCGATCGTTCTATACTTATAAGATTAATATTTACATAAATTAAACCTTACCAACTTGATAAGCAATCCAAATTGTTGAGACTTATGTTTTCGAAAAGAGTTTTACACAACGTTTGACCGTCTAGTTTGACCGATGATATCACGAACTATACAATATATGATAATTATACGTTTGTGTATATATACGTATATATACATATTTAACATGATCTAAGAATGTTTTAATATCTCATTTTGTATTAATAACAATAAGTTATAAGTATATTTTGAAACTACTAACTTAAGTTTTCAAAACGATAACCATACGTAACGTTATTTGACTTAAATACTTATGACCTATAATGTTTATACATATATCGTATAAGTAATGTATTTAATCACTTTTAAAGACTTAAATACATAAAACAATATAAGTATATTTACAAAAGATAGCTATATTTGAATCCTCGTTCCGTTTTCTCAAAGATTTCTATACGTATACCTAGGGTATATGTACCCGTATCATACGCAGCTTCTAGATGTATTTACTATTGGTATATACCAATAAAAATCTGCTCCTTAGCAGCCTTAAATGATTAAGAAACATGTGGAACCAACCATTTGTCAAGTAGCATGAATTATTTAGCAAGAAAACAAAGTTAGGTATCTTTTTTTTCCTTTATAACCTAAAAACGTTTTTATGCATGCACACCATTTCTTCACCCCATTTTCTCATACTTACACTTCCATTTCTCTCTCAAAATACTCTTAACTTCATACTTGATCATCTCCAAGCATTTTCCCCATCATTTAGCTTCAAAAACAACACTTAAACCTCATAAGAAAACCTTACAAAAACACTTCAAGAAATCCTTCCAAGAACACAAACTTACTTCCAATCTTTCATCCAATTCCATCACCCTTTTGGTTCTAGCTTTTTACTCCTCTTTTACAGCAACCTTGTCCAAGGAACTTGAGGTAGTATCTATGTTCATAACCTTATTCGATTCATATATATATAGCTATCATATTTTGTGGTATACAATTTTAACAACAAGAACATAGTTTGAAAGTTTTCAAACTTGTTTGCAAACTAAATATATCCTTCTAACTTAACTTTTAAAATACTTCAAGACCTGTAATATAACTTAAATATATGCTAACTTAACAAGGTATAACTTGGTTTTTCAAAGAATATCTTAAAAACTGTTTTTACGACGTCGGAGTGTAACCGGGGACTGTTTTGGGTTGGATAATTAAAAACTATCTTAAACTTTGAATTGGAGGTTTATGTTCTGGAAAAATGATTTTTACTATAAACATGTTAATACATAAAAATTTCATGATTTAATTCAAAGTATAAGTATTTTTAGAAAAATGGTCATTAAGTGTTATTTTTTTGTAACAAAAATGTTTAACTTCATAAGTTTCACTAAAGTTTCACCTATGCCGTGTGATTTTGAATACAAACCAAGGTATTTTCAGTTCATAGTCTTAAAGAGGGACTCGATCTAAGGAGATGGCAAGTTGAATCAACGAAAACGGATTTGTAACGAAGAAACTATGACCGAAACAAAATTGGTTATCCTAGACTTGTTTAACTTCGGGATTAATTGGGAAAAATTAAATAAATCACATATTTCTAAGATAACATGATATTTTATATATATGTACTTATAATTCAATTTTATATGGTTCAGGATCACCCGTAAACAACACGAGAAGATTAATCATAAGATCCCATGTTTGTACGCAACACGTCATTTGACAACACCGGTACTTTATGTACGCAACACGTCATTTGACAACACCGGTACCGTGGGTCAAGATTAATCTCGACCAATACATATACGATGGGGTTTTATTTATTTCGTTGGGGGTTTTATTTATTTCATTGCGGGTATATTAAACATCTAAAAATGAACCATTAAAATTGAATTACTAACAACGAGCTGCTAACTACGGACTAAGGAATTATTCAAAGTATTAAAAGTATAACAAGTATATATATGTGACGTTTGTTTAAAAAGAAAAGGTATTGATATATTATATATGGATAGGTTCGTGATATCAACCGGAGACCAAGTCAAATTATATATATCTTCAAGACGAAAGTGAGTATATAGTCCCACTTTTAAACTCTAAATATTTCGGGATGAGAATACATGTATTTTATGTTTTACGTTATGGACACAAGTAACTGAAAAATATATTCTACGTTGAGTTGTACCACTGGCATACTTCCCTGTAGCTTGGTAACTAATATTTACAGCGGTATTGTAAACGCGAATCCTGTTGATAGATCTATCGGGCCTGACAACCCCAACCGGACTGGACGACCAGTATTCAACGGTTGCACAGTACTTCGTTTCGTGACTACACTTGGTACAGTGTAGTAAGATTTCATATTAAAGGGAATATGCGACGTGATTAATTGTTAAGTATGGTTACCAAGTGCTCAACCACTTAGAATATTTTTATTAAAATGTTTATATATGAAATCTTGTGGTCTATATTTATATCGCTGTCGACATTAAACCTATATCTCACCAACTTTATGTTGACATTTTAAAGCATGTTATTCTCAGGTATGAATTAAGTCTTCCGCTGTGCATTATCTCGTACTAAGGATACTACTTGAGGCCATTAAGGACTTATATCATAAGGCGTTGCATTCGAGTCATTGAAGTTCATAGAGACTATTATTAAGTAAATGGCGGTTTAGGTCATTTGAATATTATGAAATGTCAGGCGAATATGTCAATTATGGATGTAACTATAGATTGCCCTTTAAGAATAAATGCAACGTTTGTAAGATGTATCATATAGAGGGCAAGTACCTCGCAATGTTATCAACTATTGTAATTCGTTTGTAATCAATATGGACAACGTCCGGATGATTAGTTTCGGATCCTTTCAGTTGGTATCAGAGCCAGGTTCTTAGCGAACCAGGCCTTGCATTAGTGTGTCTAACTAGTAGTTGTTAGGATACATTAAGTGAGTCTGGACTTTGACCGTGTCTGCCTGTCAAAAGTTTTGCTTATCAATCCTAGTCGGAAATCATCTGCTTATCATTCTTAGGGAACTTCCTGCTTATCATTCTTAAGTCTAGACACGTCTTACTGCATTTAGTGCATCGATAGTGTATAGACAAAATTCATATCCTAGCGTATCTGTTACTATAGACATTGCCTGACGTATTTCAAAGATTCTCCGTAATTCATGGGATTTTGATATTATATATACATATGTAAATTATGTATTGAAGAGTACCAAACCCAACTCCTATAATCTATTCCAAACCAAAAATTCATTTCTCCGACCATACAAGATGGATTCTTCATCCAGCTCAAATTCCTCCGACTTCGATAGCTTCGCCGATATGGATTTCCATTCGAGCTCCGAGAACAGCGTTACTGGAATGGATCAACCAATTTCCCATCATCTATTCTGGATGAATTGGGGATGGGCTCGTAATATACTAAATTTCTGGAGGCAAGAAGAAGGTGATCCATTCCATCCACCAAATTGTCCTCTTAACGATGAACCTGAAGCACTTACCGGCGAACCTATTCGAAACACCATTTTCTCGCTCATTTCTAGAGTATCTCATCATGATTACATACTATCCCATATTTCAAATCTTGTTCATTCGCTCGTTCCAACCGTCAATCATCCCGGTATAATAGAAGAAGTCAACGAACTCCGTGCTCGGGTAGTGGTTTTGGAGAATATGGTGTGAAGGTTACAAACACCAACAGCAGCACCAGCAGCATAATCCGTACTACCATCGTCAACGCCGACAGTACCTTTATCACCCCAATCACAACCGCGCCTTAAATCTCAACATCACAATCTGTATCTCGAATATCAACATCACACGACTCAATATCTGTACTTCGAGTATGATCTTCGTTCTATATATCGTTCTACATCGATTATCTTCGCTTTACGTATCGTATGACGATTATGTAATTTCTAAAGTCTTAGAGATTATGTAATCTAGAATTAACGATAAATCAAATGAGTTTAATATCTTATTGACTCATTAAATCTATGATTATCTCTGAAGAAAATATATATGCAAGTATATTTTCATAAAGATAGTAATTAAAAATTCCTTCGTACAAACTATTAATGATGAAAATATTTTAACGGGTGGGTAGTACCCGAGGAATATTTAGAATTCACATTAATAAGTTATATTGTACATTCTTGAATCTGATTCAACGGTTATCTATTATCTTACTTACAACCACCGATATTCGTATCCGCTCACCCCAGAATAACCATTTTCAATCAAATTTCATATTCGGATTTTGACCTACCAGAATCCAACAAGTGGCATAAAGAAGAAAACATTGGACAAAATAAAAAAAAAATTGTTAGAAACACACGATTTAACTAATTAAAAATCTATTAAGGATTCCACGCTAACTGTTCCGGCTAACTCTGGACAATTAAAATGAATTAAAATGTTGATTGTAACATATGAAGCTAAACAATTCTTCAAGCTTGCCACTTGATTTTATCTTAAACCTCATTCGTAACTTGACGATTACAATTCGCATTCAAATCCTTTCATGATTCCTGAAAACACCTCGACCGAGAAGTTGAACCCGCCGCACCTCGCCTACGGAATGAAGATTTATACATACAGTTATACACCTGAAGAACTCTCGAACCCAAATTCATAATTTAACACATAATGTATTGAATCCTTTGCCATTTATTAGCAAGAACAACCCTACAATTCCTTTTCAAGAAGCTAATTTTGTCACAGCTCCACTTCGACTTTTCAGTGAGATTATTTCTATTATAATCATGATATTTATACCTTGTCCTTTCGCCGTCATTACCGGAAAACCTTTTATATCCCTCGACAACATCAACAGGTGCACCAGCAGATCGTTATCCTTTTGGCGAAATCAACAATCAGTATTTTGAAAATCTCGCGGAACTTCTTCCATCATATCTATAATGTCTATCCCTAAGAATTTCATAATCTGAACGTGAAGTTTCTGAAAAACACCCGGGACTATGAAATAGTTCTTGAAATGCTAACGAAGCAGCAAAAACTGTAAACGACTTTAACGGTCAAAAGTTTGATGACAAAGAATAGTAAGGTGGTAAAGCTGAGAAAAAAAAAAGTTTGGAACTAGAAAACGGATGAAGCAAAGTATGAAAGAGGCTGTGGATAAATCACAGGGACTGAACCTGCTCTCAAAGAATACAAACGATTCCGTACCTGCTGAAACCGTCAGTAAGAACCCTACTCTTTATTCAAAACCTTGCCCGGATGATATTTTTCATCATCATCTTATCTTAGATATTATAAGATATCTTCATATCATTCGTTATACATATTTTTCATATTTCTGGAGATATTTTTACAACTATTCCTATCTGCGATCATTTATCTCTCCGTAACATCTGCGTTACAATATAAAAGAAACTGTGTTAATTTCTAAATTCTGAAACCTCCGAGATTAAAATATAAATGATTTGAAGTAGTGTTGGGAACTGATGCATGAATTAGTATAATATAATGAAACTTGATCAACTTCATTATATTACAGTAAGTCATGTTAAGTTTCTAATGGAATGTGATGATTCACAGTACCGTCATCATGTGCCATGTTACACGGCTCTTACATTCTATCAAGTCTCCAAACATATTAGAACGTATCACCTTGATAGTTCTATTTTTCAGGAATATTCGAGTAATTTAACGAATCAAGATCGTGCCATTACAATTTCATTCTAAAACCAATAGCTAGGTTCATTCCAAATTTCCTACCTACGAATTTCGGACCATTGTTCGCTTGGCTCGAGGACGGGAAGAAGAAACGAAGGGACAAAACCTCAGAATAGAAATAGGAACATAAACCACAGCAAATAAGAGAGAGCATTAACTGTGGATGACAATGATTTTAAGGGACGGGAGTAGGAACATCGAAATATAAGGGAAGGTATAAAACCTAACAACAACCCCGAAACTACAAACCGTGCATATCAATACGTATTGCAACGTAAAGGCACGGGAGAATTAAAAACATTATAATTCCAAGGAAAGGATAAAAGAGAATAGATTCTTCTGGTGATAGATGAAAAAGAAGAATGAAAGATATGAAAGTTAGAAATATAACAAGGATTAGAATGGGATGGAGCATATTAGCGAATGTCTTAAAGTAGGAACTAAAGAGAAAGAATAGAAGATGTGGGAAGAAAGAAAGGGAAGGAGGTAAATTTATAGTGAAATATTCGACAAAGAAATCAAAACAGATTGCCGCGTTAAATCAAAGAAGATCCTGATCACCGCAAAACTAAATCTTATTACAAAAGATTTTCTTTAAAACCCTTAAATCCCGGAAATCGATCATAATCACGTCATCGGTTACAACAATTCTATATTTACTCATTTCACTCTTTTGTGATAGCTTCGCTCGTGCGTCTCACATAACCGAATCGTTTTATCTAAATCTTTCAATAATGATAAAATTTCATTATTACCTCATATTCGTCATGAAAACATTCCTATTGTTATTTATGACAACCTCTACCAAATTTCGAGGACGAAATTTCTTTAACGGGTGGGTACTGTAACGACCCGGAAATTTCCGACCAAATTTAAACTCTAATCTCTATATGGTTCCGACACGATAAGCAAAAACCCTAAAGTTGACCCGCACTTTTTCGATCGTTCTATACTTATAAGATTAATATTTACATAAATTAAACCTTACCAACTTGATAAGCAATCCAAATTGTTGAGACTTATGTTTTCGAAAAGAGTTTTACACAACGTTTGACCGTCTAGTTTGACCGATGATATCACGAACTATACAATATATGATAATTATACGTTTGTGTATATATACGTATATATACATATTTAACATGATCTAAGAATGTTTTAATATCTCATTTTGTATTAATAACAATAAGTTATAAGTATATTTTGAAACTACTAACTTAAGTTTTCAAAACGATAACCATACGTAACGTTATTTGACTTAAATACTTATGACCTATAATGTTTATACATATATCGTATAAGTAATGTATTTAATCACTTTTAAAGACTTAAATACATAAAACAATATAAGTATATTTACAAAAGATAGCTATATTTGAATCCTCGTTCCGTTTTCTCAAAGATTTCTATACGTATACCTAGGGTATATGTACCCGTATCATACGCAGCTTCTAGATGTATTTACTATTGGTATATACCAATAAAAATCTGCTCCTTAGCAGCCTTAAATGATTAAGAAACATGTGGAACCAACCATTTGTCAAGTAGCATGAATTATTTAGCAAGAAAACAAAGTTAGGTATCTTTTTTTTCCTTTATAACCTAAAAACGTTTTTATGCATGCACACCATTTCTTCACCCCATTTTCTCATACTTACACTTCCATTTCTCTCTCAAAATACTCTTAACTTCATACTTGATCATCTCCAAGCATTTTCCCCATCATTTAGCTTCAAAAACAACACTTAAACCTCATAAGAAAACCTTACAAAAACACTTCAAGAAATCCTTCCAAGAACACAAACTTACTTCCAATCTTTCATCCAATTCCATCACCCTTTTGGTTCTAGCTTTTTACTCCTCTTTTACAGCAACCTTGTCCAAGGAACTTGAGGTAGTATCTATGTTCATAACCTTATTCGATTCATATATATATATAGCTATCATATTTTGTGGTATACAATTTTAACAACAAGAACATAGTTTGAAAGTTTTCAAACTTGTTTGCAAACTAAATAGATCCTTCTAACTTAACTTTTAAAATACTTCAAGACCTGTAATATAACTTAAATATATGCTAACTTAACAAGGTATAACTTGGTTTTTCAAAGAATATCTTAAAAACTGTTTTTACGACGTCGGAGTGTAACCGGGGACTGTTTTGGGTTGGATAATTAAAAACTATCTTAAACTTTGAATTGGAGGTTTATGTTCTGGAAAAATGATTTTTACTATAAACATGTTAATACATAAAAATTTCATGATTTAATTCAAAGTATAAGTATTTTTAGAAAAATGGTCATTAAGTGTTATTTTTTTGTAACAAAAATGTTTAACTTCATAAGTTTCACTAAAGTTTCACCTATGCCGTGTGATTTTGAATACAAACCAAGGTATTTTCAGTTCATAGTCTTAAAGAGGGACTCGATCTAAGGAGATGGCAAGTTGAATCAACGAAAACGGATTTGTAACGAAGAAACTATGACCGAAACAAAATTGGTTATCCTAGACTTGTTTAACTTCGGGATTAATTGGGAAAAATTAAATAAATCACATATTTCTAAGATAACATGATATTTTATATATATGTACTTATAATTCAATTTTATATGGTTCAGGATCACCCGTAAACAACACGAGAAGATTAATCATAAGATCCCATGTTTGTACGCAACACGTCATTTGACAACACCGGTACTTTATGTACGCAACACGTCATTTGACAACACCGGTACCGTGGGTCAAGATTAATCTCGACCAATACATATACGATGGGGTTTTATTTATTTCGTTGGGGGTTTTATTTATTTCATTGCGGGTATATTAAACATCTAAAAATGAACCATTAAAATTGAATTACTAACAACGAGCTGCTAACTACGGACTAAGGAATTATTCAAAGTATTAAAAGTATAACAAGTATATATATGTGACGTTTGTTTAAAAAGAAAAGGTATTGATATATTATATATGGATAGGTTCATGATATCAACCGGAGACCAAGTCAAATTATATATATCTTCAAGACGAAAGTGAGTATATAGTCCCACTTTTAAACTCTAAATATTTCGGGATGAGAATACATGTATTTTATGTTTTACGTTATGGACACAAGTAACTGAAAAATATATTCTACGTTGAGTTGTACCACTGGCATACTTCCCTGTAGCTTGGTAACTAATATTTACAGCGGTATTGTAAACGCGAATCCTGTTGATAGATCTATCGGGCCTGACAACCCCAACCGGACTGGACGACCAGTATTCAACGGTTGCACAGTACTTCGTTTCGTGACTACACTTGGTACAGTGTAGTAAGATTTCATATTAAAGGGAATATGCGACGTGATTAATTGTTAAGTATGGTTACCAAGTGCTCAACCACTTAGAATATTTTTATTAAAATGTTTATATATGAAATCTTGTGGTCTATATTTATATCGCTGTCGACATTAAACCTATATCTCACCAACTTTATGTTGACATTTTAAAGCATGTTATTCTCAGGTATGAATTAAGTCTTCCGCTGTGCATTATCTCGTACTAAGGATACTACTTGAGGCCATTAAGGACTTATATCATAAGGCGTTGCATTCGAGTCATTGAAGTTCATAGAGACTATTATTAAGTAAATGGCGGTTTAGGTCATTTGAATATTATGAAATGTCAGGCGAATATGTCAATTATGGATGTAACTATAGATTGCCCTTTAAGAATAAATGCAACGTTTGTAAGATGTATCATATAGAGGGCAAGTACCTCGCAATGTTATCAACTATTGTAATTCGTTTGTAATCAATATGGACAACGTCCGGATGATTAGTTTCGGATCCTTTCACTCATCTTCCATTTTTGAACTCAAACACCCATCTTCACAAAATCATCATCTAAATCCGAATCAAGAAGCAAACATCAAAACAAATTACATATTCAGGATCCTCTCTTCATCCTCTACATTTTGGTATTAATTTCATCTCGTTTGGGTAACATTTCTAAGACACTAAATTTCTCTAAATTCGTTTTATATACTTGAAATGGTGTTAGTTAGTGTCTATGGCTCGTGTATAATATGAATATATGTTTTGGTTGCTCGATTCGTTGTTTTGAGCAACTAGTTTGAACATTTGAAATGGGTGTACTAAATCTTTGATTTTGGATGAGTTAATGTTGTTAAATTGTTAAAGTTCATGTTTTAATTGTGTTACTAGTATCACTAGCTTCGTTTTGATGCGTAGGTTGATTAAGAAAACTTCAAAAACATGAATATTGATTTTTGTAGATTTTGGTTAGGGTTTGATAGACTTAAAACGAACTTTTTGATGCTTGAATGCCATGAAATGTAAATTGTAAATGTATAGTTGTAACGTATGTTTCATTACCTTCAAAACGGCATATCATATGTGTGAATTGGATTCCCGAAACTTAAAATGCATTTGATGAACTTGAAACATTGAAAATAAACCTTTATTGATCACTTGACAAGATTTTGGTTATTATAATTGATGTTTTTTCTTGGTGAAATGTAGTTAGTTGTATTCCTTGTCAAAAGAGCTTTCCAACGATATAAGATACGCATTCTAAGTGTTTACGGTTTGTATTTTGTGCTAAAATGAATTTGGATTAAGACTTGAACAATTGAAACTGACCAGGCACCAGACCACGTTAAATGTCGCGGCGCGGCCCTCCTTGGTCGCGGCGCGGCATTTGCCGTGTTTGGGTTCTGAACTACATGGTCAAAATTCAATAAATGTTTGCTATGCTACGCACCTCCGATTCACATGTAACTTGTTCTAACATGCTTATATATGAATAAAAACCTCAGAAAAATAGTTCGGGACCCGACCCGAACGTGTTGACTTTTTCGTTGACTTTGACTTGACCGAGTTTGACTTTTAGTTAAACTTAACCAAATGTTTATGCAGTCGTTCTAATCTTCTTTTATACTTGATTCTTGCATGAAACTTGACAATGTGATTCACATGCTATACTAATCGAGTCGTAACGAGCCATAGGACTAATTGAACACATTTCGCCTGACCTTGTGTCGTAATCGGTTAATTGATACAACTTACTTGTTTAGGTCAAGGCTAAGCAACTATCATGCACACGTTTACTTTGTGAAGTACTTTTATACTCGTGCACTCGAGGTGAGATCATAGTCCCATCTTTCAACAACTTTTATGCTTTAAACTATGGGATGAGAAACGTATACGTATCATACTTTTACACTTTGAACACAAGTACGAAAACGAACATTCCACGTACGGGTTTGAACAAAAATCCTCAATTCAATTATCATTAGTTACACTTTCAGGGTGTAAACGTGAACTTATATTATGTGATCACATGGACTTGACGAGCCTCATTCGGACAGTTCGCTACCGTTAGCGGATGAAATATATTTTCGGGTCTAGTGTATGTTCTAACACTACGCAAAGGGTGCAAAACAGTTAAGTTTGATAATTGGGTGCCCGCGAAACAAACAACAACTTTGGAATGCAAATGATTTTGATAATCATATTATATTAAATCTTGTGGTTCAAATGCAACGTTTACTAAAACACCTATGATTTCATCAACGTTTTTCGTTGACAGTTTTCTATATGTTTCTCAGGTTCATACTTGGCTATTTGATACATGCTTCCGCGTACACTCATACTTGCTTGGAGTCAAGCATACATACATAGATACATACATACGCTAGTGATAGCACCTTTGGATTCAAACTTTTGTCTACATACTTACACTATTTATAGAAACCGTGATTTTCAACTAATTATGTCGCAAGTTATTTCATTTATACTTTATACTCTTGTAAACTTAAACTTGTCGTCGAACGGTTTTGTAAACTAAACTTTGCAAGCATGATACGTTTCAAATGAACGCGACATAATTTTGGTCAAACGAGTCTCATATAGGGACTACGACCACGTAACGGGACCGAAGTAGTCGGCGCCATCAATGACGATTTGGTCGGGTCGCTACAGTTTCTCAGAGCGACTTAACCCAATGAGTAATGATGTTGCTGGTAAGTTTGCTGCTAATGTGGCGGAATATAAACGGTTCTCCAGTAACGGTGTCGAAAGACAAACTTAAAATAGAGTTTATTCGAATGAAAAGTCGAAATTGATTTGCTGAAGCTGTGATAAAATTAGCTAATTTGGAAAGGGATTGTAAAGTTATTTTCGGTAATAACAACGCCAAAGGAGCTAGCACAGATACGTGTTAAATGTTTACTCAGGTTCTGAGTGTTTTCAGGTGCATAACTATATGCATCAATCTTTTCTTCCGTAGATTAAATGCGGTTGGTTCATCCTCTCGATTGAGGTGTTTTCAAGAATCATGAAAGGTTTGAACGCAGATTGTAATCGTCAAGATACAAATGAGGTTCAAGATGAAATCAAGTGGCAAACTTGAAGAATTGTTTAGTTTCATATGTTATAATCAATATTTTAATTCATTTTAATTGTCCAATGTTGGTAGTCCACGGTCGATAGTCCACAGTTAACAGTCCAATAATTCATATATAGTTTAATATATAATATTCGAATTGATTAATACGTATCGTGACCCGTGTACATGTCTCAGACTCGATCACAACTCAAAGTATATATATTATTTGAGAATCAACCTCAACCCTGTATAGCTAACTCTATCATTACTGCATATAAAATATGATATGTCAAAACCTTGTATATGTGTCCCGATATTTAAAATACGTAAATAACAGTATTTAAATGACAATAAATAAAGTGCGTAAAATAAATAACAGAAATTAAATGATGATAAATAAAATTGCGAGAATTAAAA
Source organism: Rutidosis leptorrhynchoides (assembly GCF_046630445.1). Classification (NCBI taxonomy): domain Eukaryota; kingdom Viridiplantae; phylum Streptophyta; class Magnoliopsida; order Asterales; family Asteraceae; genus Rutidosis; species Rutidosis leptorrhynchoides. Next base: position 275,077,630 of record NC_092336.1, read on the forward strand.
TTGCGATAATTAAATTGCGATAAATAAATTGCGATAAATAAAATGTAATAAGGAATTAACAGTTAGCTATGAATAGTTAGCTTGGATTCTTACCAAAATTCTTCTCATAGTTAAATTGTTTGTTTCTAACAAATTTTATTTTTGTCCAATGTTTTCTTCATTATGCCACTTGTTGGATTCTGATAGGTCAAAATTCAAATATGAAATTGTATGAAAATGGTTATTCCGTGGTGAACGGATTCGTATATCTGTGAGTGTAAGTAGGATAGGAAATGAATGTTGAATCAGATTCGAAAAATGTACAATGTAACTTATTAATGTGAAATCTAAATATTCCTCGGGTATTACCTACCCGTTAAAATATTTTCACCATTAACAGTTTGTATCAAAAGAATTTTTTTTAATTACAATCTTTATGAAAATATATCTATATATATATTTTCTTCAGATATAATCATGGATTTAATGAGTTAATATGATATTAAACTCATTCGATTTTTCGGTTTGAGCTAGAATAAGTAATCTCTAAAACTATTAGGAACCACATATTCTTCGCAGAATATTAATGAAGTTATGGATCAATACTTCATCGTTCATTGTTGTTGGTACTCCTTGGTTTCTATGGTGCATATGACGTTGATGCTCGGGTTACAGAATGTGATGTTGAGGTGTGGGATGCGGATGTTGCTGTAGCTGGTACGTTTTGCACCATATTTTTCAAGGCTACAACTCGGGTGCGAAGCTCGTTGACTTATTACTCCAGGATGATTGTCGGTAGAAACGAGCGAGTGAATAAGGTTTTGAATTTAAGATAGTATATAATCATGGCGAGATACTATGGAAATGAGGGTGAGAATGATGTTTCGGACTGGTTCACCGGTAAGTGCTTCAGGTTCTTCGTCAAGAGGGCAATTTGGTTGGTGGAAAGGATCGCCTTCTTTGCGCCTCCATTGATTAAGTCGACTACGAACTCATCAGATAAATTGGGGATGGATGATTGGTTGATTCATTCTGGTGACACTGCTTTCGGAGCTTAGGTGAAACTCCATATCGGAATAGCTGTCAGAATCTGAGGAATTCGAACTGGTGGAGGGATTCATCTCGTACGATCAGATGAAGGATTTTCGATAAGAAATAGAATATAGGATGTAGATTAGTACCCTGCAATACATAATTTACATATGCATATATATTACTAAAATCCCATAAGTTACGGATGAATCTACGGAAGCTATCAGGCAAAGGTAACAATAACAGATACACTAAGATATGAATTTATCCATACACTGTCTATGCAATAGAGGCAGTAAGACGTGTCTAGACTAAGAATGATAAGCAGGTAATTTCCTACGGATGATAAGTAGATGATTTCCTACTAGAAATGATAAGCAAAACTTTTGACATGCAGACGCGGTCGAAGTCCAGACTCACTAATGCATCTAAACAACTATCAGTTAGACACACTAATGCAAGACCTGGTTCGCTAAGACCACCGCTCTGATACCACCTGTAGTGACCCGTCCTAATCCATCTGGACGAATACATTACATTTGGTTACATAGCGAGGTACTTGACCTCTATATAATACATTTTACAAACATTGCATTCGTTTTTAAAAGACAAACTTTCATTACATCGAAAGTTGACGGCATGCATACCATTTCATAATATAACCAACTATAATTGACTTAGTAAAAATCTTGATGAACTCGACAACTCGAATGCAACGTTTTTTGAAATATGTCATGAATGACTCCAAGTAATATCTCTAATATGAGCAAATGTACAGCGGAAGATTTCTTTCATACCTAAGAATAAACATGCTTTCAAGTGTCAACCAAAAGGTTGGTGAGTTCATTAGTTTATCATAAAAATTCATTTCCATCATTTTAATAGACCACAAGATTTTCATTTTCAGTTCTCATAAATATACGTCCCATGCATAGAGACAAAAATATCATTCATATGGATTGAACACCTGGTAATCGACATTAACAAGATGCATATAAGAATATCCCCTATCATTCTGGAAAATCCTTCGGACATGATAAAAACAAAATCGAAGTACTAAAGCATCCAGTACTTTGGATGGGGTTCGTTAGGCCCAATAGATCTATCTTTAGGATTCGCGTCAATTAGTAGACTGGTTTACTAATTCTTAGGTTACCAAGTAAAAAGGGGCATATTCGGCTTCGATCATTCAACCATATAATGTAGTTTCGATTGCTTGTGTCTATTTCATAAAACATTTATAAAAGCAGCGCATGTATTCTCAGTTCCAAAAATATATATTGCAAAATCATTTAAAAGGGGAGCAAATGAAACTCACAATACTGTATTTTGTAGTAAAAATACATATGACGGAACTGAACAATGCAGGGTTGACCTCGGATTCACGAATCTATATCAGTTATATATATATTAATATATATAATCATAAGCGTACAAATTTCTATATATTATTAGTGATATAATGGTTAAATTATATATTTTATTAATAAATTAATTAAATATATTTATTTTATATATTTAAATAATTAATATTTATTATTAAACAATCATAATACATTTATTGATATAGTAAATACTCATTAAAATATTTTAATAATTTATTATATATATTCGATCATAAAATTGTCAACTAACTATTTAGGAACTAAGAAGTTGTAAGGTTTTCCCTGTTCGGGTTACCCGGGAAGGGCGAGTAATCCGACCCCATACTCTAGTGTACGCAGCCCATCAGGAATACTCTCTGCCTGTTTCCAACCTTTCCCTGACCATCCCAAGAATTGAACCCGAGACCTCTTATTAGGATCTCAGGGCCCCCAACCACTTGGGCTACCTTGGGATGGTTTCAAGTGTTAAAATTAAAATTAATTTTGTATTTCAAGAGTTAGCATGTAAAAAAAAATTATGTAAATTTAGTAATGTAATTTCTTTAATACTCGAAGATATACTCTAGAGATTAAAATGAAAAATTCATATTATGATTTGTACCAATTTCATGTTTGAAAAACAATTACAGGAGCGTTTGATTTAATAATATATAGTTTAGGGATAATATAGTAAATATGAAAAGCTCTACCAATAATTTTTAAAACTTGACATAGTCTAAGTGCTTTAAATGATAATATGATATCACTTTTATCATAAGAGTACTAATTTAGTTTTGTTAAATATACCTTTATATAAGTAATTTTTATTGTAATAATAATAATATTAATAGTAATATTGATATTGATAATAATAATAATAATATAGTTGTAATAATACTAATAATGATACTAGTAGTAAAAATGGTAATATTAATAATAATGTTAAAAATAATAATATTGATGTTAAAAATAATAATAATAATAATAATAATAATAATAATAATAATAATAATAATAATAATAATAATAATAATAATAATAATAATAATAATAATAATAATAATAATAATAAATTTGATCCCATCCCACAATAGATATAGATAAAGATCCCTCACTCAATAACAATAATACTTAATATAATACACCGCAATTTTTACGCTTGAAAATTGATTTGGTTTAACCGACTACATCACAACTCAAAAGCATAGCCCAACCAATTGTTACTTATTATTACTTCGGCCCCATTGTTATTTGTTATAAAAATACAAGTCGAACCTGACTTGCTGTAATTAAATGATATTGACAATTTAAAGTTTTTCTCACATTCATAAAGTAATACACCGTATCACTTTGCTAAAGTTGGTTGTCATATATTATTAAAGCAGAGGTGCAAGCAACCATTAATCCTATTGACCCTTTTTAAATTCAATATATTATCAACTAATTCATCATCATCCTATTATTCGTTCATGTTTAATTTTAATTAGTGCTTAATAAAACATGTAACTTAAATTAGAGATTAAAGTTTGTACCGTTTGTGGATTTAAGATCAATACACAAGCGTGTGTGGTGGGTGTCATTCTGTCAGCCCGTAAACATGTACACGAGTAGCAGCAATGACACAACCAAAGGTGCTTCGGTTCATACATAAAACGAGCAGAAAATAGTAAAAAAAACGGTGGCCAATAGCGGTGGTTTACGGTGGCGAATAGTGGTGATCGGTGGTCGAACAGAAGCAGCTCCGAACAGCAAACGTAGCAGAATTTAATCATCACCTTCATCAGTTTCGTTTATCATCAACATAAACTTCACGATCATTATCATCTTTATTCTTGTATCATCAATTATCGTTACTATTCAGGAACCGAAACAGACGAAGAAAACTAGAACGAACACAACATTTAAAACCGTCTAAGTGGGTTTTAAATATTTCATTCTGAAGTTATCCTCCTTGCTACGTATACTATGCTTTGTAATAATTTTCAGTTTTATCAAATCGTTCAACGAAATTCAGACGTTGAATACAACGGTTTGCATGTAGCTTCATCCCGGAATTGTTTCATCCTGATATTTTGGATTTGTGAAGGTAGCACGCATGTGAAACCAACTAGACTATGTGCTTTAATTCGGTTGTATGCGTAGTGATGATAAATTTGTAGTTTGACCCATGTATCATGTTGAAAGTGGTCGAGCTTATATAGAATAAACGTTATGATCCGGAAGTGACTTGGAAGAAAATAGATAAAAAAAAATTGAGCCGGTGATGACATAATATATATGTCCTGTCTCTAACGGAGTATGTAAAAAAAAATATAGTTTGGAGTGAAGAAAATAAATAAAGTCGAGTGAGTACAAATCAAATAGGTTAGTGTGATGGTGAAGAAGAAAGACATGGTGGTGGTTGAGGTTGGTGATCAAGGTGGTGATGGAGGCTAGTAATAAGGGTGGTGTCATGGTATCGTTAATATGGTAGCCGATGAGGAAGGTGGGTGGAGAAGAAGAGTTCAAGTGGTGTGGTTGTTTCATACGTACAGGAAAACATAGTTCACATATAGTTTGTGTTTCTTTTAGATTGACAGTAAGATTCCACTCACATAAAGATAGTAATTATAATTAATAATATAAGCTTGATACTAACACATGTGATAATCAACTAGTAACATTAATAATTAGAATTTAGTCACCATTTGATTGAAATTTAAAACAGTAATCCTACATTATTAATTTCGGATGGAAATCAATTGGTATAGTGAAGCCGACATGAAAAATTTGTTTTATTAATGTCGACATCCATTTTACGGACCAATATATCGGGCTCCATTGTTAAACAGTGGCGGATAAAAGTGTTCAGAAAAATCTCATATTTTTAAATTAACTATATTTATTTATTTTCGTCATTATGGTATAAAATTCAGTCATTAATTTAATAAATAAAAATTACATCAACTGTCCCTCTCATTTAAGGGTAAAATATAAAAAGTGTTAAAATTAATTAATTAGATCCTAGATATACTTTTAATAAGCCTACAACTTATATAACTCATTTTCGGATCACCTTTTATTTTAAAATCATATAAGTTCGAGTTAAACTTCTCTAAATAATAATCGAAACGTCTAACGACTATTACAATCATTTAATATTTATTTTTAATATACATTATTTATATATAGAGATATATTTTAAATAATAATTATTATAATATCCTATTTTTATTTTATTAAATTTTAATAAAAACAAAAAAAAAATAATACTTCATATTATATTTCGAATTATTATTTATATAGACATACACACATATCTATATACAATTAAATGTTCGTGAATCGTCGGGAGCAGTCGAAGGTCAACTGAATATATAAACATAGTTTCAAAAATTTTCTAGACTCAGCATTACATATTTTGCTTATCGTATCGAAATCATATAAAGATTAAGTTTAAACTTGGTCGGAAATATTCGGGTCATCACAGTGCTACCCGTTAAAGAAATTTCATCCTGAAATTTAAGTGAGGTGGTCATGACTAATAATAAAAATGTTTTCATGACAAATATGAGTTGATAAATAGAGTTTTATCATTATTGAGTAATACAGATAAAACAATTCAATTATTCGAAGAGTACGAGTGAAGCTATCACAAAAGAATGAAATGAGTAAATGCAAGTTTGTCTTAATCGATGACGTAGTCACGGTTGATTTCCAAAATTTAAGGGATTTAAAGAAAATCTTCGAAATCTAAAAGATTTGATTCTTTGGCGAGTAAGAAAATTAAGATCTCTATAATCAAATACAGTGATCTGCCTCGATTACTTTATCTGATATTTCCATTATAAATTAAACTCTTCCGTTTCCATTATTCTCACCATTCCTATACTTTCTTTCTTAGTTCATACATCCAAAAGATTGTGAAAAAGCTTAATCCAGTTCTATTCCTTGATATTTTCTTAATTATCATTTCTGTCATCCTTCTTTTCAATCTCCCACCAGAAAAATCTGTTTACTTCTACTATTACCTTGGGGTGATACTATTCTTAATTCTACCGTGTCTTTGTATTGCTATTCGTATTAATATACTCGGTTTGTAATTTCAGTGTTGTCATTGGGCTTTATATTTTCCCTAATATATCGGAGCTTCATGCTCTTGTCTTCTCTTCCCGACTTTTAAGTCAAGCGAGGGTCCAGAATTCTTAGGTATGTAATTTCGGATGAACATAACAAATTTTCTCAAAGAGAGATTGTAATAGCACGATTTTGATTGATTTAATTTACCAGAATTCAAGAGAAAAGATAGAACTATCAAGAAAATATGTTCTTGATATATTTATAGGTTAGATAGAATGTAAGAGTCGTGTAACATGGTACATGATGACGTTATGGTCTGTGAATCATCACGTTCCATTAGAACTCAACATGACTTACTGTAATATAATCACGTTGATCAAGTGTCATTATATTATACTAACTCATGCTTCAGTTCCCAACACTACTTCAAATTTCATTCATAGTTTATTCTTAGATTTTACAGAAATTTCCAATATAATGAAATACAGAAAGCACGAAGAGGTATATAACTTCAGACGAGAATATTTATGAAAATATCCTCAGTAATATCGAAGATATTTATGATGATATTCTGGAATTTCCAAGTTTGAAGGTTGATAAGAAAAAAATTCCCGCAAGATTTTAACATGACTTCGGAGCAGGATATTCTCTAAAGATTTCATTGGATCCAGAATTACCTGGATTCTTTGAATATAGGGTATGATCCTTGTATTTTTCCTTGGTCTCCTTCGTAGTTAGCTCAATTCGTTTTCCAGTTCCAACTTTTCTGAGCTTTTCTAACATACTATTCTTATCATCAAACTTCCGATGATTAAGGTCGTCTATGGTTGTCTACAGTTTGTGCTGCTTCATTCAGCTTTTTCAAAGTTCAATGTATTGATTCGTAGGCTGGGTGCTTTTCAAAATTTCAGAATGGAAGATAATAATTCTAAGAGATAAATGTTATATGTAGAGACGCTGTGATATTCAAAATACTGATTGCTGATTTTCAGTAGTTGATATGGAAATTCTCGTTACCAAATGCGGATGAGTATATGATAGGGTTTTAATTGAACAAATACAATGGTTTCTGTAACATCCCGCGTTTTTCCGTTAAATTTATTTTTTTAACACTATCTTTTTTTTTTTTAAAATAATATCTTTCGTTATTTATATTCGTAGATTCCGTTGAGAAACATTCATAATATTCTCATTATTTAATTATAACATCACTAGTTTACTTGAGCGTTTTTAAAATATTCGTTTGGTTAATTCCCGCACCAGCTTTGAAACTTGAGGGACCGAGGTTGCTAAGTGGGCAAACTAGTTGACTAGGTCAACTAGTCAACCCACCTCATCAACACATTCACTTCCACTCACCTCCTCATCTCTTTCTCTCCTTTCTCATCTTCCATTTTTAAACTCAAACACCCATCTTCACAAAATCATCATCTAAATCCGAATCAAGAAGCAAACATCAAAACAAATTACATATTCGGGATCCTCTCTTCATCCTCTACATTTTGGTACTAATTTCATCTCGTTTGGGTAACATTTCTAAAACACTAAATTTCTCTAAGTTCGTTTTATATACTTGAAATGGTGTTAGTTAGTGTCTATGGCTCGTGTATAACATGAATATATGTTTTGGTTGCTCGATTCGTTGTTTTGAGTAACTAGTTTGAACATTTGAAATGGGTGTGCTAAATCTTTGATTTTGGATGAGTTAATGTTGTTAAATTGTTAAAGTTCATGTTTTAATTGTGTTACTAGTATCACTAGCTTCGTTTTAATGCGTAGGTTGATTAAGAAAACTTCAAAAACATGAATATTGATTTTTGTGGATTTTGGTTAGGGTTTGATAGACTTAAAACGAACTTTTTGATGCTTGAATGCCATGAAATGTAAATTGTAAATGTATAGTTGTAACGTATGTTTCATTACCTTCAAAACGGCATATCATATGTGTGAATTGGATTCCCGAAACTTAAAATGCATTTGATGAACTTGAAACATTGAAAATAAACCTTTATTGATCACTTGATGAGATTTTGATTATTATAATTGATGTTTTTGCTTGGTGAAAGGTAGTTAGTTGTATTCCTTGTCAAAAGAGCTTTCCAACGATATAAGATACGCATTCTAAGTGTTTACGGTTTGTATTTTGTGCTAAAATGAATTTGGATTAAGACTTGAACAATTGAAACTGACCAGGCACCAGACCACGTTAAATGTCGCGGCGCGGCCCTCCTTGGTTGCGGCGCGGCATTTACTTTGTTTGGGTTCTGACCTACATGGTCAAAATTCGATAAATGTTTGCTATGCTACGCACCTCCGATTCACATGTAACTTGTTCTAATATGCTTATATATGAATAAAAACCTCAGAAAAATAATTCGGGACCCGACCCGAACGTGTTGACTTTTTCGTTGACTTTGACTTGATCGAGTTTGACTTTTAGTTAAACTTAACCAAACGTTTATGCAGTAGTTCTAATCTTCTTTTATACTTGATTCTTGCATGAAACTTGACAACGTGATTCACATGCTATACTAATCGAGTCGTAACGAGCCATAGGACTAACTGAACACATTTCGTCTGACCTTGTGTCGTAATCGGTTAATTGATAAAACTTACTTGTTTAGGTCAAGGCTAAGCAACTATCATGCACACGTTTACTTTGTGAAGTACTTTTATACTCGTGCACTCGAGGTGAGATCATAGTCCCATCTTTCAACAACTTTTATGCTTTAAACTATGGGATGAGAACCATATACGTATCATACTTTTACACTTTGAACACAAGTACGAAAACGAACATTCCACGTACGGGTTTGAACAAAAATCCTCAATTCAATTATCATTAGTTACACTTGCAGGGTGTAAACGTGAACTTATATTATGTGATCACATGGGCTTGACGAGCCTCATTCGGACAGTTCGCTACCGTTAGCGGATGAAATATATTTTCGGGTCTAGTGTATGTTCTAACACTACGCAAAGGGTGCAAAACAGTTAAGTTTGATAATTGGGTGCCCGCGAAACAAACAACAACTTTGGAATGCAAATGATTTTGATAATCATATTATATTAAATCTTGTGGTTCAAATGCAACGTTTACTAAAACACCTATGATTTCACCAACGTTTTTCGTTGACAGTTTTCTATATGTTTCTCAGGTTCATACTTGGCTATTTGATACATGCTTCCGCGTACACTCATACTTGCTTGGAGTCAAGCATACATACATACATACGCTAGTGATAGCACCTTTGGATTCAAACTTTTGTCTACATACTTATACTATTTATAGAAACCGTGATTTTCAACTAATTATGTCAGAAGTTATTTCATTTATACTTTATACTCTTGTAAACTTAAACTTGTCGTCGAAGGGTTTTGTAAACTAAACTTTGCAAGCATGATACGTTTCAAATGAACGCGGCATAATTTTGGTCAAACGAGTCTCATATAGGGACTACGACCACGTAACGGGACCTAAGTAGTCAGCGCCGTCAATGAAAATTTGGTTGGGTCACTACAGATGGTATCAGAGCGTTGGTTGTAGGGAACTAGGATGTGCATTAGTGTGTCTGACAGAGTCGTTAGGACGCATTAGTGAATCTAGACTACAACCGGATAGTTAATCATTGCATCCTGACTTGCATTTGCTATAGATAGCACTTACTTGACTACTTGTGCATTATACTTGAATCATTCTTAGGCAAACTTCTGATGGTACCAAGCTTTCATCATATGAATCCGTATTCTGCCAATTCCTGGTAACACACTTAAATTCATGATTCATACGCGCAAGGATGTCGACGACTTCATTAGTCATACTTGTTCGGGAACTCTGTCTCCCACGTTGTTATTCACCACCGTTCTAACTTACTATCGGTGTCACACCGGTGTTCCTTACTATCTACCACTTCTTGTTACTACTATCACTACTCCAGGTGAGTATCGTCATCAATACTTAACACTACGGTTGTGTACTATTCGTTATCATGATTCATTACACTTCTCGCACCAAAATACATTATCGTTTGACTTGAACCGCATTGACGTGAACAATCATTTATACACTTCCCTCGGGGAACGCTTCTTTAGATTTGCACTAGTGGTGATGTCGCTAAGCTTTGTTCATTTTAAAACTTCACGATTACACGAACCTGAATCTATGGAGTGATGTGGGGATGGAGGTATGAGTTAGCGTAATATAATGACACTCGATCAACATGGTTATATTATGGTAAGTCATACCAAAGTTCTAATGACTCGTGATGGTGATTGGACTCGATCAACCTAATCACCACCATGTGCCATGTACATGACTTCATTTTTCTTGTTTGGGGATATCCGAAAACTCTGAGAATATTGATAACAACCATACCCGGGACACATCTTCGATTATTATCAAACCATATTTATACTTCCGAATGAATGACAAATTCTTTCAACTTCAACCATGTGTTATACGAGTATACTATCTCGTTTTCGTACAGTTTTATCGACGAACTACAATATGCTTGTTATGCTCACATCGAGGCGGAAACTTCTCTCGCATCACACTCGTACTTCCGTTTAAGGAAATCTTTATTCTAAATTCTCAATGGAGAGAGAGACTCTTCACACTATACTAGCATTCGCTACGAGGGTGAATAGTCCTAACGAACGTTTTTAGAAACCAATAAATCTTCCGCGGCGCGAATTTCTTGAGAAACTTGTTCTATCTAATGTTTTCAAGTCCTAACAAACTTGTTCAACTATACCTTAAAGAAATGTACCTCGTTTAGGATCGAGATCCTCGTTTCACTTCTAGATTTTAGAGTGCCGTACAAAAAGCCTCGGGACCACGTTTAGACATTAGTACAACACATCAACCACAACCCGAAGGACCAAACAAACATACGATTCAAACCTTGGAAACCATAATACGAGTTTGCGTTATCAACTTCAAATTTACTTGAGAAAAGTTTTTGCCTTTAACCAAATTCTCTTACAACGATGGTTATCATTCAAGTCTTAACGTCACACCTTTTGAAATCTTATATGGCCAGAAATGTCATTCTCCTTTTGTAGAACCAAGTAAATGATAATCAAGTCACTGAACCCGGACTCATTCATGGAGTAACCGTTAAGATCGTTCCAATCCGAGAAAGGCTCGAGATGGCCCGTAGTCGCCAAAGAAGCCATGCCAATGTTAGACGTAAACCTTTCGAATTCCATGTGGGAAACCGCGTAACGTTAAAAGTCGCACCTTGAAAAGGTGTAGTCCGTTTCGGAAACGTAGAAAGCTAAATCCGCGATATTTTTAATCCTTTTGAAATCTTGGGGCGTGTTGTGCCCGTTGCTTACCGCTTCAAACTTCCGACTCAAACAAATACCGTTCATCCTACATTCTGTGTATCAAACTTAAAGGCGTGTCTTGCGAAACAAGAACTTGTTATCCTCTTGGACGAACTTACTATCAACGATAAACTTCACTTCCTAGGAGGACCGGTTGAAACTATAAATCGTGAAACCAAACTTTAAACCAACGTAAAATCCCGACTGTCAAAGTTCGTTGAAATGCCCAAGGAAGTACCTTCACATATCCGTAGAATTTGCAACGCAAGGTTTCGAAGAAGAAACAACAACTACTACTTCCAACTAAATTTCGGGACGAAATTTCTTTTAAGGTGTAGGTAATGTAACATCCGGCGTTTTTCCGTTAAATTTATTTTTTTAACACTATCTTTTTTTTAAAAAATAATATCTTTTGTTATTTATATTCGTAGATTCCGTTGACAAACGTTCATAATATTCTCGTTATTTAAGTATAACATCACTTGTTTACTTGAGTGTTTTTAAAATATTCGTTTGGTTAATTCCCGCACCCGCTTTGAAACTTGAGGGACCGAGGTTGCCAAGTGGGAAAACTAGTTGACTAGGTCAACTAGTCAACCCACCTCATCTACCCATTCACTTCCACTCACCTCCTCATCTCTTTCTCTCCTTTCTCATCTTCCATTTTTGAACTCAAACACGCATCTTCAAAAAATCATCATCTAAATCCGAATCAAGAAGCAAACATCAAAACAAATTACATATTCGGGATCCTCTCTTCATCCTCTACATTTTGGTACCAATTTCATCTCGTTTGGGTAACATTTATAAAACACTAAATTTCTCTAAATTCGTTTTATATACTTAAAATGGTGTTAGTTAGTGTCTATGGCTCGTGTATAACATGAATATATGTTTTGGTTGCTCGATTCGTTGTTTTGAGTAACTAGTTTGAACATTTGAAATGGGTGTGCTAAATCTTTGATTTTGGATGAGTTAATGTTGTTAAATTGTTAAAGTTTATATTTTAATTGTGTTACTAGTATCACTAGCTTCGTTTTGATGCGTAGGTTGATTAAGAAAACTTCAAAAACATGAATATTGATTTTTGTGGATTTTGGTTAGGATTTGATAGACTTAAAACGAACTTTTTGATGCTTGAATGCTATGAAATGTATAGTTGTAACGTATGTTTCATTACCTTCAAAACGGCATATCATATGTGTGAATTGGATTCCCGAAACTTAAAATGCATTTGATGAACTTGAAACATTGAAAATAAACCTTTATTGATCACTTGACGAGATTTCGGTTATTATAATTGATGTTTTTGCTTGGTGAAAGGTAGTTAGTTGTATTCTTTATCAAAAGAGCTTTCCAACTATATAAGATACGCATTCTAAGTGTTTACGGTTTATATTTTGTGCTAAAATGAATTTGGATTAAGACTTGAACAATTGAAACTGACCAGGCACCAGACCACGATAAATGTCGCGGCGCGGCCCTCCTTGGTCGCGGCGCGGCATTTGCCGTGTTTGGGTTCTGACCTACATGGTCAAAATTTGATAAATGTTTGCTATGCTACGCACCTAAGATTCACATGTAACTTGTCCTAACATGCTTATATATGAATAAAAACCTCAGAAAAATAGTTCGGGACCCGACCCGAACGTGTTGACTTTTTCGTTGACTTTGACTTGACCGAGTTTGACTTTTAGTTAAACTTAATCAAACGTTTATGCAGTCGTTCTAATCTTCTTTTATACTTGATTCTTGCATGAAACTTGACAACGTGATTCACATGCTATACTAATCGAGTCGTAACGAGCCATAGGACTAATTGAACACATTTCGCCCGACCTTGTGTCGTAACCGGTTAATTGATACAACTTACTTGTTTAGGTCAAGCCTAAGCAACTATCATGCACACGTTTACTTTGTGAAGTACTTTTATACTCGTGCACTCGAGGTGAGATCATAGTCCCATCTTTCAACAACTTTTATGCTTTAAACTATGGGATGAGAAACATATACGTATCATACTTTTGTACTTTGAACACAAGTACGAAAACGAACATTCCACGTACGGGTTTGAACAAAAATCCTCAATTCAATTATCATTAGTTACACTTGTAGGGTGTAAACGTGAACTTATATTATGTGATCACATGGGCTTGACGAGCCTCATTCGGACGGTTCGCTACCGTTAGCGGATGAAATATATTTTCGGGTCTAGTGTATGTTCTAACACTACGCAAAGGGTGCAAAATAGTTAAGTTTGATAATTGGGTGCCCGCGAAACAAACAACAACTTTGGAATGCAAATGATTTTGATAATCATATTATATTAAATCTTGTGGTTCAAATGCAACGTTTACTAAAACACCTATGATTTCACCAACGTTTTTCATTGACAGTTTTCTATATGTTTCTCAGGTTCATACTTAGCTATTTGATACATGCTTCCGCGTACACTCATACTTGCTTGGAGTCAAGCATACATACATACATACGCTAGTGATAGCACCTTTGGATTCAAACTTTTATCTACATACTTACAATATTTATAGAAACCGTGATTTTCAACTAATTATGTTGCAAGTTATTTCATTTATACTTTATACTCTTGTAAACTTAAACTTGTCGTCGAACGGTTTTGTAAACTAAACTTTGCAAGCATGATACGTTTCAAATGAACGCGACATAATTTTGGTCAAACGAGTCTCATATAGGGACTACGACCACGTAACGGGACCTAAGTAGTCGCCGCCGTCAATGACGATTTGGTCGGGTCGCTACAGTTTCTCGGAGCGACTTAAGCCAATGAGTAATGAAGTTGCTGGTAAGTTTGCTGCTAATGTGGCAGAATATAAACGGTTCTCCGGTAACGGTGTCGAAAGACAAACTTAAAATAGAGTTTATTCGAATGAAAAGTCGAAATTGATTTGCTGAAGCTGTGATTAAATTGGCTAATTTGAAAAGGGATTGTAAAGTTATTTTCGGTAATAACAACGCCAAAGGAGCTTGCACAGATACGTGTTAAATGTTTACTCAGGTTCCGAGTGTTTTCAGGTGCATAACTATATGCATCAATCTTTTCTTCCGTAGATTAAATGCGGTTGGTTCATCCTCTCGATTGAGGTGTTTTCAAGAATAATGAAAGGTTTGAACGCAGATTGTAATCGTCAAGATACAAATGAGGTTCAAGATGAAATCAAGTGGCAAACTTGAAGAATTGTTTAGTTTCATATGTTATAATCAATATTTTAATTCATTTTAATTGTCCAATGTTGGTAGTCCACGGTCGATAGTCCACAGTTAACAGTCCAATAATTCATATATAGTTTAATATAAAATATTCGAATTGATTAATACGTATCGTGACCCGTGTACATGTCTCAGACTCGATCACAACTCAAAGTATATATATTATTTGAGAATCAACCTCAACCCTGTATAGCTAGCTCTATCATTACTGCATATAGAGTGTCTACGGTTATTCCAAATAATATATATAGATGCGTCGATATGATATGTCAAAACCTTGTATACGTGTCCCGATATTTAAAATGTGTAAATAACAGTATTTAAATGACAATAAATAAAGTGCGTAAAATAAATAACAGAAATTAAATGACGATAAATAAAATTGCGAGAATTAAAATTGCGATAATTAAATTGCGATAAATAAATTGCGATAAATAAAATGTAATAAGGAATTAACAGTTAGCTAGGAACAGTTAGCTTGGATTCTTACCAAAATTCTTCTCAT
Organism: Rutidosis leptorrhynchoides; assembly: GCF_046630445.1. Lineage (NCBI taxonomy): Eukaryota > Viridiplantae > Streptophyta > Magnoliopsida > Asterales > Asteraceae > Rutidosis > Rutidosis leptorrhynchoides. The sequence continues at coordinate 275,093,146 of NC_092336.1, forward strand.
AGTTAAATTGTTTGTTTCTAACAAATTTTATTTTTGTCCAATGTTTTCTTCATTATGCCACTTGTTGGATTCTGATAGGTCAAAATTCAAATATGAAATTGTATGAAAATGGTTATTCTGTGGTGAACGGATTCGTATATCTGTGGGTGTAAGTAGGATAGGAAATGAATGTTGAATCAGATTCGAAAAATGTACAATGTAACTTATTAATGTGAAATCTAAATATTCCTCGGGTATTACCTACCCGTTAAAATATTTTCACCATTAACAGTTTGTATCAAAAGAATTTTTTTTTAATTACAATCTTTATGAAATATATATATATATATATATATATATATATATATATATATATATATATATATATATATATATATATATATATATATATATATATATATTTTCTTCAGATGTAATCATGGATTTAATGAGTTAATATGATATTAAACTCATTTGATTTTTCGGTTTGAGCTATGTAACAACCCAACCCGTTAACCAACCAAAAACGCGGAATAAAAAAAAATTTAAAACTGATCTGGAGGGTGCGCGGTGCGCACCACTACCTGTGCGCGGCGCGCACAAGGCCTGAGACAGTTCTGATCCAAATGTCCATTTTTCGCGAAAAGATCTTCGACTTCCTGACACTTTTAGACCAAACGCTTTTCACAACAATTTATATTAGTTAAAACTAACGCGTTCCAATAATAAAATTAGTTTTACGAGACCGGGCCCACATCGGCCGTTTTACGACTTTCGTACAAAATACAAGTTTTCGACCACATGACTTTTAACACAAAATAAAGACCGAGCATGGCGATTGGGGATACGCTACCCAATCCTAATCAATCCAAAAGCAAGATCTTCTAAAGCAACTATGCGAGTCCACTAGTCCCTGTTTACCCGAGCCACCGCATCCATGCAATCTATAAAAATGTCAACAACGAGAGGGTAAGCTAATGCTTAGTGAATGATAATATACTACATACATATATATGCATAAAATGGACACGCCACGAAATAACAAATACCGCATACCGAAGCATCCATAAATAAGGCACTACATTAAGCATACCGTACGATCTCTAAGCAACGAGCTAAAGATACAACAACAATTATAAGTTCACCAACGACGATGTGAACAACGCCAAGAAGCTACACCCGGAGGGTTAGCTACACTACAACAATACATTAATATATAACAATATATATATAATGCACAAGGTTAACCCCTTAACCCAATACCGAGAACCAAGTACCACAATGAAGATTGGCCGAACTACACGAGCCTTAGTAATCTGAAACCACACGAGGTTACTATCTCCACATCATCGAGGTTGGCCGAACTACACGAGCCTTAGTAATCCGAACCACACGAGATTACTACCTCAATAAGATGACCGAACTACACGAGTCACCATGAATCCGAACTACACGAGATTCATTTGATAAGATGACCGAAACCACACGCGTCATCGTGAATCCGAAACCACACGCGATTCACTTCTCCAACTCAAACCCACGGTCACGGGATTATAAAATCCACCATATCGGGGCTACAACATCCAAATCACAACCACTTGTGATAATGTACACACGAACATGTACTTCGCCAAAGATGGTCAACCAAAATGCACAACCGTGCCATTTGGACTCATACAAAAGTCCATCAAATCCACCTATATGTGAAATGAGCTCTATAACCGAGAACCACCTCACCCGACCCGCACCCATCCTACACATACATATGCACATAGGATATTAACACTCACCTTGTCGCCTTGATGAATGCTTCCAAGTAAACCGCAACTCGCCAATGGAAAGTACCTATTCCATTATCACAAATTCAACAACACACTTAGATTGGATTTACAAACCAACCCAATTTGACACTTAGTGCAAATTCGACCCAAATGCACTTCCAAGTACAAACCGCGCCCAAAATTAACCAATAATCACTAACATAAGTGAGAATGATCCTAATACGCCAATTAAACCCGAACACAAGTGTTAAACACTTACAAATCTCCAAATTGCCCATAAACCCTAATTTTGACCCATAAGGTCAAAATCTCACCATTTACAAGTTTTGACACCAAAACACCTTTAACTCGGTTTTATACTTCAACTTAATCCATTTTAAGTTTATAAACCTCATTAAATCGCCAATTGGGTCATAATCATCACTAAACCCTAATTTTGACCCAAAGTCAAAACTAGTCAACCAAATAACCCTAAATGGGTTTCAATACTTCCATAATCACTAACTTAAGTGATTAAACCCAATTTCAAGTCCTAATCATGGCCAATTAGTTCACCAACCCAAAATCCACCAACAATAACAACAAACCCGATTACTAGCATCACTAAACTCAGTCCAAGAGTTTAAATGGGTTTCTCATCAATTTAAGTTCAAACCCTAACTTGATTATCAAAATCAAACAATGAAATTCGGAGTTAGAACTTACCACAACCACCAAAACGTAGCTAGGAATGAGGTGAACAACTTTAAAACCCGAGACTTTGATCAATTCAAGCTCCTTCTTCTCCAAAACCCCAAATCTCTCTCTAGAAATCTCCCCCTCTCTCTAGAATGATTTGAGAGTGTTAATGGATGTGAAATGTGATCCAAAATTGAATCTAACCAGCTGATATGGCTTCACATCCGGCCTCAAGTGAAAAGACCAAAAAGCCCCTCATTAAACCCAAAATAGAAAAAATAGAATTCTGTCGCTGGGCTCGTGCGCGGCGCGCACCCATGGGTGTGCGCGGCGCGCACCCATGTCTGGGCAGAATCTGAGCTTTGCTTAATTACACAATGCTTCCTGCACTTTATGTAGCATAATTACACTTCCGTATAATAAATATTAGGGTCTTACAACTCTCCCCCACTTAGAATCGATCACGTCCTCGTGATCCTCGTCACTTAACCAAACGGACCACACTCCACGGTCCTCAAACAAAAGTCCCAACCTACTTTCCCTAGGCAAGTCTTCCGAATGAATCACCATTAACAACGAAATCGTCACCCGCGATTTATCAAATCCACAATCCGAGCACTAAAACCATGCTCATTCCCTAACATCGGGAAAAATCAACCAATCTCGTACCGAGATATCAATCCCTTAGCGTACCCTTACCGAGTACAACACTAAAATCAACCAAGTCTCAACCTAAGGTCAACAACCCGCACGATGAAGACCAACCCAAACGAATCCTTACGGATAACACCAATCATTAGACATCCCTGGTAGTGCGCAATACGACCAAAACGCAACTACCGTAATATCATAAAGCAAACTGCTAAAACCGATAGCGCCCAAAACGACTATGGAAACGCAAATCCCAAGGTGTACCAAATCAACTATCGTCACACCCGTAGCAACATGTGAGCGAAACACGGCTATCGCCTCACTAATCATACAACATGGTCCTCACGACCCCACCATCGGCGTATAAATCCACCGTTAGTTCACACAATGTGGTCCTTACGACCCCACCATTGGTGTATCAAACAACCAATAGATCACACGACACGAAGGCTGGCCGAAAACACACGCGCCTTAGTGAATCCGAACTACACGCGACTCACTACCTTCACCACAACACAATCGGGAATGGCCGATCTACACGCGCCATAGTGAATCCGATCTACACGAGAGTCACTATCCCAGAGGAATGACCGAACTACACGAGTCATTTGTGAATCCGAACTACACGAGACTCACTCCTCAATACAATGACCGAAACCACACGAGTCATTTGTGAATCCGAACTACACGAGATTCACTTCCACAACATCGAGGTTGGCCGAACTACACGAGCCTTAGTAATCCGAAACCACACGAGATTACTACCTCAATAAGATGACCGAACTACATGAGTCACCATGAATCCGAACTACACGAGATTCATTCCGATAAGATGACCGAACTACACGCATCATCGTGAATCCGAAAACACACGCGATCCACAACCATGATGAAGTCAGCGGACCCGAAGATCATGCTTCACCAATCTCAACACCGGATGAAGTCAGCGGACCCGAAGATCATGCTTCACCGATATAACACCACGCTCATGATGAAGTCAGCGGACCCCGAAAGTCATGCTCCACCAATCACGTACTCCCATGATGAAGTCAGCGGACCCTAAAGATCATGCTTCATCAATCAACCATACCATAATGAAGTCAGCGGACCCCGAAAGTCATACTTCATTAATCACAATACCATGATGAAGTTAGCGGACTCCAAAAGTCATGCTTCATCAATCAACAATACCACGATGAAGTCAGCGGACCCGAAGGTCATGCTTCATCAATATCATACGCACCTTCGGCCTCAAACAACGAGTAGTGCAACAATGCGCTCTGCTACACTATAGTGAACCTTAGCAGACCACTAACCATCCATAATCGAGCAAGAACCACCTATACCAAACATAGGTACCAAACAATAATTCTTCAAAAGAGAACCCGACACACACCTCCCTTAACCGAAGGATTTCACCTTGCTCGCCAAACACGTCCATTATCTCCCAACGAGATTCACCAACTTACCACCTTGGTGATAATTTACAAATCCAATATCATAAGTACAAGTTAACCGAAATTTCACTCTACTACAAATCGATCCAAACTAGGTCTCAACCAAATTTCCGGATCTACCAAAAACATCATCCGAAATATCACACTAAATCTTCCTCGTGCGGGAGTGTAACTCCCCCACTTGGAACCACGTCCCAATTTCACAACTCTTACAACCGCACAATGCTACCACAGGTAGACTTTACCAACATTTGGGCTCACACGACCCATTACCACATCTTGCTCCAACCTTGAGCACACGAAGGATTTTAACCAACCCTTAAACACTTTGAACGAAAAGTGTACCGCAACACAATCGGAGTCGAACACCACACTAGTAGGTATAAAAGAGGCACCTAATGTCGCGTCATAAAGACTCCATTACCAACACACATCGAGATTTAAAATACTCGATCTCAAGGGTTCCAACCAACTGACAAACCTCATGATTCATCACTTCATCATAAAAGCGAACACGCGCTTAACAACCAAACACCAAAACCATTTTCGTGGCTTGGTAGAAACGTTTCCCAAATACTAAGGAATGCTTGGTTGCACCAAGTCTTACGCCCTTCGCCCGTCAATCAAACATCAACATAGGGTACTTCCATTAGGAACGTCACCCATAGCATAACATGCACAACAAAGGCATACAACTCAAACTCAAACGGCATTTAATAAATAATCAAAAGACATATTTATTAAAATGAAACGTACCTTAACGTCTCCTTGCCGCACTCGTCCCCGCTAACTTGGGATATTCCGACTTACGATGTCCTTCTTTTTGGCAATTGAAGCACACCATACCATCACCCTTTGGTACTGAACATTCCCAAGACTTGTGACCCCTCACGCCACAATTGTAACATCTAGCTGCACTAGAATCCGACATACCCGTTCGCGTACCACCCGTTCTCACACTCGGACCCTTAGCCCTCTTACTCGGAGCACCATAAGAAATGACCCTTCGCTCACTTGAAGGTTCACCCTTTTTCGATCGTGAATACGACTCGAAACCTCTAGCCAAGTCGAATAATTCCGAAAACGATTTCGCTTGACCCCGACTAATTTTACTTTTCAAGTCATCATTCAAGGTCCGATAGAAATCCTCCATCAACAAACGATCATTCCCTAAATACTCCGGACAAAAACGAGCCTTCGCCATAAAGGTCGTCTTGAGAGTACTCAAATCCATAGATCCCTGTTGCAAATTTCGCAACTCATTACGCATTTCCGACAAATCGGCTGAAGTCCGAAACTCCTCGAAGAATTCCTTCTTAAACCCCTCCCACGATAACGCCATAAACGGTTCACCACCGATAAGATCAATCTTACCATCCAACCAATCCTTTGCCCTACCCCGCAACAAACTAGTAGCGAGTCTTGTCCTCTTCTCAGGAGGGAATTCAATAGTACGAAAACACCCTTCAACATCCAAAATCCATGTGGTGCTAACCAAAGGATCCGGTTTCCCGTCATACATCGGAGGTTTAGTTCTCATGAAGCTCTTAAGACAATGCTCCATTTCACCACTATTTCGAAATTCGGAATACCTCCTATCCATTTCTTCTCGAAATGCACTCATTTGCTCCGCAACGGCGGCCGCAACTCTAGAGTTAAACTCCCCGTTATTCGTCTCGATCTCGTTTCGCGTCGTCATTCTAAAGAATGCAAAACGATCAGTCCACGAACGTATAAAATAACACGCATAACACCGCCCCATCTTGCTCGACACTCGTGGTACATCACTTGTTAAACACGATTTGCACCCGTAATAAGGTTTGCAAGTCCTTATTACGCACACACATCGTATCCCCTCGTTAGTACAACGACCATCTTGCTCGATGATATTCGCAACGCAACATAAACACAAACATAACACAATCGTATATTAACATTATCCACGTATTAATATACACGTTAGTCCACCTATCAATTAAGGCACTAGCCAAATTCCCATTCCGACCCGTAATCCTACAAGTCCCGTAACAAATAAGCACACACAAAAGTCTAAGTCTAGGCACCTATCTCAAGTCACCTAAATCCCTTAGACCATGCTCTGATACCACTTGTAACAACCCAACCCGTTAACCAACCAAAAACGCGGAATAAAAAAAAATTTAAAACTGATCTGGAGGGTGCGCGGCGCGCACCACTGCCTGTGCGCGGCGCGCACAAGGCCTGAGACAGTTCTGATCAAAATGTCCATTTTTCGCGAAAAGATCTTTGACTTCCCGACACTTTTTGTAACATCCCGCCTTTTTCCGTTAAATTTATTTTTAACACCGTCTTTTTCTTTTAAATAATACCTTTCGTTATTTAAATTCGCAATTTCCGTTGACTAACGTTTATAATATTCTCGTTATTTAATTATAACATCTCTCGTTAACTTGCGTTTTAAAAATATTCGTTTGGTTAATTCCCGCACCCGCTCTGAAACTTGAGGGACTAGTTCCGCCACTTGACCAAAGAGGTGGCTAGTAGTTGACTAGTCAACCACTCACCACCTCCACCCCTCATTCATCCATTTCTTTTTCCTTCTTTCTTTCTTTTTTTCTCTCAAGAACACAAACATAAATCATCATCTAAATCCGGATCGGGAAGCAAACTTCAAAACAAATTACATATTTGGAATCCTCTCTTCATCCTCTACAATTTGATACCAACTTCATCTCGTTTGGGTAACTTTCTAAAAACTCTAGATTTCTATAAATTCGTGTTTTTGACTTGAAATGGTGTTAGTTAGTGTCTATGGCTCGTGTATAACATGAATATATGTTTTGTTTGCTCGATTCGTTGTTTTGAGTAACTAGTTTGAACATTTGAAATGGGTTTGCTTAATCCTTGATTTTGGATGAGTTAATGTTGTTAGATTGTTAAAGTGCATGTTTTAATTGTGTTACTAGTATCACTAGCTTCGTTTGGATGTGTAGGTTGATTAAGAAAACTTCAAAAACCCGATTAATGATTTTGTGATGTTTGACTAGGGTTTGATAGTTCTTGACATGAACATTTGGATGTTTAAATGCCATGGAATGTTAATTGTTAGTGTTTAGTAGTAATGTATGCTTCATTACCTTCAAAACGGCATATCATATGTGTAAATTGGATTCCCGAAACTTAAAATGCAATTGATGAACTTGAAACTTTGAAAATGGACTTTTAAACGATCACTTGACGAGAAATCGGTTATGGAAAATGTTGTTTTTGTTTGATGATAAGTTCTTAGTTGTGTTCCTTTTCAAAAGAGCTTTCCAACGGTATAAGATACGTCTTCTAGTTGTTTACGGTTTGCGTTTTATGGTTGTTTGAAGTTTTGACCAAGACTTGAACATTTGAAACTGACCTGGTACCAGGCCACGACCATTGTCGCGCCGCGGAGTAATTTGTCGCGCCGTGGCCCAAAGGGTGATTTTAGAACATGTTTTTCAAGCTTTCTGACCTTCAAAATAGGCATTTGTCGCGCCGCGGAGCAATTTGTCGCGCCGCGACAATTGCCTGTTTCATCCGAACTTCAGCAAACTTGTTTTGGCCATAACTTTTTGACCGTAACTCCGTTTTCGATGAATCAAATATCGTTGGAAACGTAATAAGATTTCCTTTCTAATGGTAAGGTTTTGAAATGTCAACTCAAACTTTATTACAATCGTTCTAACATGCTTTTATACTTGATTCTTGCATGAAACTTGACAACGTGATTCACATGCTATACTATTCGAGTCGTAACGAGCCATAGGACTAATTGAACACATTTCACCCGACCTTGTGTCGTAACCGGTTAATTGATACAACTTATTTGTTTAGGTCAAGGCTAAGCAACTTTCATGCATACGTTACTTTGTGAAGTACTTTTATACTCGTGCACTCGAGGTGAGATCATAGTCCCACCTTCGCAAATACTTTTATACTTTTAAATCGTGGGCTGAGAAACATATACTTTATATACATTTATACGGTTTATACTTTCATACTTTGGATACAAATGCGAATACAAGAGCAAAGATACAGACGAGTTAGAACAAAAGTCCTCAATCCAATTATCATTAGTTCCACTTGCAGGGTGTAAGTGTAAGCGAGTGATTATGTTGTGTGGCCATACGGGTTTAACGAACCCTCATTCAGACGGTTCGCTACCGTTAGTGGATGAAATATAATTTCAACGTGCATAGTGTATGTTCTAACACTATATTCAAAATTCAGAGGGAAGATTCAGTTAAGCTTTGGTAATTGGGTGCTCGCAATACAAACTACATTCTTCGGAATAAATACGATTTGGATAATCATCTATACAAACTATTGTGGTTCAAAGTATACTTTTACAAATACATTTATGATCTCACCAACGTTTTTCGTTGACAGTTTTCTACATGTTTTCTCAGGTTCATACTTGGCTATTTGATACATGCTTCCGCGTACATTCATACTTGCTTGGGGTCAAGCATACATGCATACACTCTGATTTCTTGCTTAGAGTCAAGCATACATACATGCATACGCTAGTGATAGCACCTTTGGATTCAAACATATTGTTTACATACTTACGCTATTTATAGCAACTGTGTTTTTAAACTAATTATGTCGCAAGTTATTTCATTTATACTTTATGACTTTTGTAAACTTAGACTTGTTGTCGAACGGTTTTGTAAACTAAACTTGTAAGTCTTGTACTTTTCAAATGAATGCGACATAATTTTGGTCAAACGAGTCTCATATAGGGACTACGACCACGTAACGGGACCTAAGTAGTCGGCGCCGTCAATAACGGTTTTGGTCGGGTCGCTACAGATGGTATCAGAGCGTTGGTTGTAGGGAACTAGGACGTGCATTAGTGTGTCTAACAGAGTCGTTAGGACGCATTAGTGAGTCTAGACTACAACCGGATAGTTAGCCATTGCATTCTGACATACATTTGCTATAGATAGCACTTACTTGACTACTTGTGCATTATACTTGAATCATTCTTAGGCAAACTTTTTAATGGTACCCAACCTTCATCATACGAACTCGTATTCCGCCACTTTTTGGTAACACACGTAAATTCATGATTCATACACGTATGGAAGACGACGACTTCATTAGTCACACTTGTTCGGGAACTCTGTCTTCCGGATTGTTATTTGCCACCGTTTCAACTTACTATCGGTTTTCCACTGGTGTTTCTTACTATCTACTTTTTGGTGTTACTACCATCACTACTCTAGGTGAGTATCGTCATCAACATTTATCGCTACGGTTGCGTACTACTTGTTATCATGACTCGTTACTCTTTTCATACCTAAATACATTATTGTTTGAATCGAACCGATTTGACGTGAACAATCATTTATACACTTCCCACGGGGAAACGCTTCCTTAGATTTGCAGAAATTATTTCGATTTAATACGAGTCACGTTTGAGACGTCGTTACATTTTGTTCATTTTAGATTTTCGCGATGACACGAACTTGAATCTATAGAGTGATGTGGGAATGGAGGTATGAGTTAGCGTAATATAACGACACTCGATCAACGTGGTTATATTACGGTAAGACATACCAAAGTTCTAGTGACACGTGATAGTGGTTAGACTCGATCAACCTAAACACCACCATGTGCCATGTACATGACTTCATCTTTTCAGGTTTGGACATCCGAAAACTCCGAGAATATTTATAACAACCATACCGGGGATACACCTTCAATTATTGACAAATTATATTTATGCTTCCGAATGAATTACCGATTCCATTCGACTTCAACCGTATGTCACACGGGTGTACTAGCTCGTCCTCGCGCAGTCTTGTTGACTAACTACAATTTACTCGTTATGCTCGCATCGAGGCGGAAACTTCTCTCGCCTTATACTCGTAATTCTGGTTCAGGAAATCTTTCATTTTAAATTCTCAATGGAGGGAGACTCGCCACGTTATACTAGTATTCACCTCGAGGGAGAATAGTTCCGACGAACGTTTTTGGAAACCGACGAATCTTCCGCGACGCGAATTTTCTTGAGAAACTTGTCCTAGCTAACGTTTTCAATTCCTAGCAAACGTGTTCAATATGCCTTAGGGAAATATACCCCGTTTCGGATCGAGATCCTCGTTTCACTTCTAGATTTTGGAGTACCTTACAAAAAGCCTCGGGACCGCATTTAGACATGAGTACCGCGTACCATCCACAACCCGACGGACCGAACAAACATACGATTTAAGTCTTGAAAACCATAATACGAATTTGTATTACCAACTTCAAATTTACTTGAGAAAAGTATTTTCCTTAAACCGAATCCTCGTACTACGATGATTTTCATTCGAGTTTTAACGTCACTCCTTTTGAAACCACATGTGACCGGAAACGTCATTCTCCTTTTGTCGAACCAAGTAAACGATGACCAATTCACCGGGACCGGGATTATGCATGAGCGACCGAGAAAACTTATCCATATCCAAGAAAGACCCAACACGACTCGTTGTCGCCAAATGAACTACGCCGATTTAGACGTAAACATTTCAAATTCCACGTGGGAAACCGCGTCACGTTAAGAGTCGCACCTTGGAAAGGTGCAATCCGTTTCGGGAAAACGTAGGAAGCTAAATCCGCGATATTTTGATCCTTTAAATTCTTGGGGTGTTTTGGACCCGTCGCTAGCCGTTTAGACTTTTCCGACTCATTTTGGGTCTCCGTTTATCCTACATTCGATGTATCAACTCAGACGTGTTTCGCGAAACGAGAACTTGTTATCTCCTTTGATGAACTCACTATCGACGATAACCCTCACTTCCTAGGAGGACCGGTTGAAACCATAAATCGTGAAGCCAAACCTTAAAACAACACATGATCCCGACCGTCAAAATTCGTTGAAATACCTTAGAACGTACTTCTCCCTCATTCGTAGAATTGGCAACACAAGATCTCGAGGAAGATTCAACGACTACTACTTCCAACTAAATTTCGGGACGAAATTTCTTTTGAGGTGTGGATAATGTAACATCCCGCCTTTTTCCGTTAAATTTATTTTTAACACCGTCTTTTTCTTTTAAATAATACCTTTCGTTATTTAAATTCGCAATTTCCGTTGACTAACGTTTATAATATTCTCGTTATTTAATTATAACATCTCTCGTTAACTTGCGTTTTAAAAATATTCGTTTGGTTAATTCCCGCACCCGCTCTGAAACTTGAGGGACTAGTTCCGCCACTTGACCAAAGAGGTGGCTAGTAGTTGACTAGTCAACCACTCACCACCTCCACCCCTCATTCATCCATTTCTTTTTCCTTCTTTCTTTCTTTTTTTCTCTCAAGAACACAAACATAAATCATCATCTAAATCCGGATCGGGAAGCAAACTTCAAAACAAATTACATATTTGGAATCCTCTCTTCATCCTCTACAATTTGATACCAACTTCATCTCGTTTGGGTAACTTTCTAAAAACTCTAGATTTCTATAAATTCGTGTTTTTGACTTGAAATGGTGTTAGTTAGTGTCTATGGCTCGTGTATAACATGAATATATGTTTTGTTTGCTCGATTCGTTGTTTTGAGTAACTAGTTTGAACATTTGAAATGGGTTTGCTTAATCCTTGATTTTGGATGAGTTAATGTTGTTAGATTGTTAAAGTGCATGTTTTAATTGTGTTACTAGTATCACTAGCTTCGTTTGGATGTGTAGGTTGATTAAGAAAACTTCAAAAACCCGATTAATGATTTTGTGATGTTTGACTAGGGTTTGATAGTTCTTGACATGAACATTTGGATGTTTAAATGCCATGGAATGTTAATTGTTAGTGTTTAGTAGTAATGTATGCTTCATTACCTTCAAAACGGCATATCATATGTGTAAATTGGATTCCCGAAACTTAAAATGCAATTGATGAACTTGAAACTTTGAAAATGGACTTTTAAACGATCACTTGACGAGAAATCGGTTATGGAAAATGTTGTTTTTGTTTGATGATAAGTTCTTAGTTGTGTTCCTTGTCAAAAGAGCTTTCCAACGGTATAAGATACGTCTTCTAGTTGTTTACGGTTTGCGTTTTATGGTTGTTTGAAGTTTTGACCAAGACTTGAACATTTGAAACTGACCTGGTACCAGGCCACGACCATTGTCGCGCCGCGGAGTAATTTGTCGCGCCGTGGCCCAAAGGGTGATTTTAGAACATGTTTTTCAAGCTTTCTGACCTTCAAAATAGGCATTTGTCGCGCCGCGGAGCAATTTGTCGCGCCGCGACAATTGCCTGTTTCATCCGAACTTCAGCAAACTTGTTTTGGCCATAACTTTTTGACCGTAACTCCGTTTTCGATGAATCAAATATCGTTGGAAACGTAATAAGATTTCCTTTCTAATGGTAAGGTTTTGAAATGTCAACTCAAACTTTATTACAATCGTTCTAACATGCTTTTATACTTGATTCTTGCATGAAACTTGACAACGTGATTCACATGCTATACTATTCGAGTCGTAACGAGCCATAGGACTAATTGAACACATTTCACCCGACCTTGTGTCGTAACCGGTTAATTGATACAACTTATTTGTTTAGGTCAAGGCTAAGCAACTTTCATGCATACGTTACTTTGTGAAGTACTTTTATACTCGTGCACTCGAGGTGAGATCATAGTCCCACCTTCGCAAATACTTTTATACTTTTAAATCGTGGGCTGAGAAACATATACTTTATATACATTTATACGGTTTATACTTTCATACTTTGGATACAAATGCGAATACAAGAGCAAAGATACAGACGAGTTAGAACAAAAGTCCTCAATCCAATTATCATTAGTTCCACTTGCAGGGTGTAAGTGTAAGCGAGTGATTATGTTGTGTGGCCATACGGGTTTAACGAACCCTCATTCAGACGGTTCGCTACCGTTAGTGGATGAAATATAATTTCAACGTGCATAGTGTATGTTCTAACACTATATTCAAAATTCAGAGGGAAGATTCAGTTAAGCTTTGGTAATTGGGTGCTCGCAATACAAACTACATTCTTCGGAATAAATACGATTTGGATAATCATCTATACAAACTATTGTGGTTCAAAGTATACTTTTACAAATACATTTATGATCTCACCAACGTTTTTCGTTGACAGTTTTCTACATGTTTTCTCAGGTTCATACTTGGCTATTTGATACATGCTTCCGCGTACATTCATACTTGCTTGGGGTCAAGCATACATGCATACACTCTGATTTCTTGCTTGGAGTCAAGCATACATACATGCATACGCTAGTGATAGCACCTTTGGATTCAAACATATTGTTTACATACTTACGCTATTTATAGCAACTGTGTTTTTAAACTAATTATGTCGCAAGTTATTTCATTTATACTTTATGACTTTTGTAAACTTAGACTTGTTGTCGAACGGTTTTGTAAACTAAACTTGTAAGTCTTGTACTTTTCAAATGAATGCGACATAATTTTGGTCAAACGAGTCTCATATAGGGACTACGACCACGTAACGGGACCTAAGTAGTCGGCGCCGTCAATAACGGTTTTGGTCGGGTCGCTACACTTTTAGACCAAACGCTTTTCATAATAATTTATATTAGTTAAAACTAACGCGTTCCAATAATAAAATGAGTTTTACGAGACCGGGCCCACATCGGCCGTTTTACGACTTTCGTACAAAATACAAGTTTTCGACCACATGACTTTTAACACAAAATAAAGACCGAGCATGGCGATTGGGGATACGCTACCCAATCCTAATCAATCCAAAAGTAAGATTGATGTCGAACGAGGTGTATATAAAATAGTTTATAATTTTAGCAGGAAATACTATTAAATACGATACAATTTTACACAAGATATTTATTTATTTATAGAATGGATATACTTAAACCTTGCTACAACACTTATAGGCAGTGTACCTAATCGTACAGTAGTGTAGTTTTTAGTAAGTCCGGTTCGTTCCACAGGGAGATCTTTAAGCAAAGCTCAACGCTATATTAGTTTACTTTTATAAAAATACAAATATATATATAAGTAATATTATTATTATAAAGAGGGGTTTTTACCGTTTAATGACCGGTTTGTCGATTTTAAAACTTTAGTCGCAGTTAAAACCTAATGTAAAATATAAAATAAATACAAGACTTTAAATTAAAGCGTAAAGTAAATAATGATAATGAAATTGCGAATAATAAAAATGCGATAAAAATTAAATTGCGATAATTAAAAAGTACGATAATTAAAAGTGCGATAAAATGAAATAACAATAAATAAAAGTGCGATAATTAGAAGTGCAATTAAATATAAAATAAAGGAAATAAAATATGATATAAAAGAATTATGCTTATTTAAACTTCCGTAATCATGATGTTTGACGTGTTGATTTTAGTTTTATGCCCATGGGTTAATTGTCCTTTGTCCTGGATTATTCAATATGTCCGTCTGGTTTTTGTCCATAACAGTCCATCAGTCATAAATATAAATTGCAAGTGTCCTTGTCAAATTATTATTATACCCGAAGATAAATATTCCAACTAATTGGGGATTCGAATTGTAACAAGGTTTTAATACTTTGTTTAATGAATACACCAGGTTATCGACTGCGTGTAAACCAAGGTTTTACTACTTTGTTAACAATTACACCAATTACCCTTGAATGTAATTTCACCCCTGTTTTAATTATTCTAGTGGCTATTAATCCATTCCCGTGTCCGGTTAAATGAACGATTATTCGTACATATAAATACCCCGCCCATCGTGTCCGATCGAGTGTATATGGTAATTTATAGGGACGCCCAATTGTAAATCTTTATATTAACATTAACAAACTTTCATTTAGTTAAACAAATATAAAGCCCATTAATAGCCCATAGTCTAGTTTCCACAAGTGTCGTTCTTTTGTCCAAACCCCAATTATGGTACAAAGCCCAATTACCCAATTTTAGTAATTAGCCTAACATCATGATTACTTCGTTT
Source organism: Rutidosis leptorrhynchoides (assembly GCF_046630445.1). Classification (NCBI taxonomy): domain Eukaryota; kingdom Viridiplantae; phylum Streptophyta; class Magnoliopsida; order Asterales; family Asteraceae; genus Rutidosis; species Rutidosis leptorrhynchoides. The sequence goes on from NC_092336.1 coordinate 275,108,648, forward strand.
TAAACAAGCATAATAATAACTTAGCTACGAGACATTAATGTAAAAAGGTTGAACATAACTTACAATGATTAAAAATAGCGTAGCGTTACACGGACAGAATTTCGACTTACACCCTTACAACATTCGCTAACATACCCTTATTATTAGAATTATAATTAAAATTAAAATATAAATTATAAATATAAATATATTACGTATATATTGAGAGAGAGATTGAGAAAAAAGATGTTAAATTCGATCAGAATTCGGTTGGCTTTATAGCCAGAAATGAAATTTGGGGCTCCGCGACTCGCGGCAAAAAGCCCTTCAAACTCCGCGAGTCGCGGAGAGGTATTTTCATTTCACACCCTTGGAGTTTCTGGCTGCCGACGGTTTTAATAATATATATATAATATATATATAATTAATATAATTAATTATATATTATATTATATTTATATACATAGTTAACTTGTAATTTTTAGTCCGTTGCGTCGAGCGTTAAGAGTTGACTCTAGTCCCGGTTCCGGATTTTCGAACGTCCTCGCGTATAATTTAATATCTTGTACTTTGCGTTTTGAATCTTGTACTCTTGTGATTTCGAGACGTTTCTTATCAATATTTGGAACCTTTTTGATTGTCTTTTTGTTCTTTTGAGCTTTTTGGTCGTTTGCGTCTTCAAATCGTCGAATCTGTCTTTTGTCTTCACCTTTTATTATTTAAACGAATATCACTTGTAAATAGAACAATTGCAACTAAAAGCTTGTCTTTCTTGAGGAATAATGCTATGAAATATATGTTCGTTTTTAGCATTATCAAATATTCCCACACTTGAGCGTTGCTTGTCCTCAAGCAATATTGTCTTGAAATACTAGAATCACTTCTTTATTCTTCACACTTTGTACATCAGTGATTTCTATATGGCGGTATAAACAATGGTAGTAACGATATGGTTTACAGTCCCACATGACTATAAAAATTTAGATCCATTAAGGAAATTGGATCTTTATGAAAACATTTGATCTTTTGAAATCTAGTTTTTACCCTAGATAAGTTTTCCGGAATAACCCTTTACCGGTGTTTGCAAAATATTTTTGTGGGTTTGGTGGGTTTCAGATTTGAAAATTTTAGCTCAAAACTTGCGGTTTTGTGTCACCCACTTGCTAACCTTGTATTTGGAAAGCAACACGTCCAGTTTACTTGTTCCGTATATTACCTTTCGGCAAACTACCGTCCGGTTGTAAAGGAAAGCGTTGAACAAGCAACTGTTTAAGGCAATGTCCCGTGACATGCTTTTGATTATGGTCTATAACGTGTCGGACGCAATTACTATCCTTGGTAGGAGCAATAGTAAAGCTCACCCTTATAATTTTTCGGTCTGGCACAAGGTCCTGTCTTTGACCATGCTATGCAACCACCGTTCTTACGGTTGACACCCGATTTGGTTCAGGTGACCTAATGAATTCCAGGTGAATTCCTAGGATTTTACGTTCAATGGTAATGAACGCATTGAAAATAGGGTTTTCAGAAAACAAATCGGTTTGTATTTTTGATCAAAATATTTTCTCGTTTAAGCTCGAGTTTAGATATCATTGAATTCCATGAGTTTGTAATTCTCAATCTTTAAGGTCAATCTCAAGGATTGAGTAATATCAGGCTTAAAAGCTGATTTTTAATCTTTAAGGAGATTATCCTTTCTGGGGATCTGATTCATTAGTCTTATCCAGCTAATTTGCATAGTGCCCCCCCATTGTACGAGATAAATCCTTCTCATGGTTAGGATAAATCTGACCACTTGGCGACCCTGTTTAATGCTGAGGTCCGTGGATTTCCTGCTGATTTTAGTGATGACTTTTCTAGATTTTTCGTCAACCTACAGCTGGTCTGAACGACAACTTCATGACCTAAATCAAGAAGCGCGTGTCTTTTTCGGAAGACTTTACTTCCTTTTAATGATGGAATTGATTCATCGTGTAGATCCATCTCTTCTTTTCTTTCATCGGGTAAAACAGTTTAGTTTAGTTCAAAGCAAAAGTATTTTCAGTTATTTGTTACAAATATATGTGACATATGTTTAAAATAACTTGGTAAATTTTCCCACACTTGGCTTTTTATTTTTCTTTTTATCGTCCTCTATTCCATTTTAAATGAATTTTAACATTTTAGTTTGTTTCTCAATTTATCTCCTTTCCGAGGTAACAATAATTTCGGTGTTAAAACCTAGTTTTATCGTTCATAAATATGTTTAAACATGATTTTGAATTCATTTATTTGAAAATTTTTTTAAAAATTTTACTAGAATTGGGTAGTCAGTATATAAGACCAGGGCTGTTCTTTATTATCAGAGAGCACTAGATTCTAATACAACTACTGCTTTACTAGTATTTTTAATGGTAACCAAGTGTATAAAGTAAAAGTTTTAAAATCTGAAAGAATTTAACCCCTTCCCACACTTAAGATCTTGCAATGCCCTCATTTGCAAGAAATCAGTAACAATTTAAATTATTGAGGGTGATTTGTGTGAAAATGATTAAATTTTTACCAAAGTTTCCAAATATATTGGCGTTTGTTTGCTGAATGATAAATGGTGCACGTCATTTGTTCATTCCGTCTTGTTGTTATTTCACATATATTTTGCATCATTGTCGTCAAAATTACTTGCTTTTGCTGAACTTAATGCCAGTCTTTGAAAATGCGTTGTTTTACCCTGTTGTTTACATAAGATAAACTGCAAACATATATACATATTTTTGAAGTTTGGTTTATTACCCCACATTCAAAAATTATTAAAATCTAAGAATAAAAGTTAGATAATTATAAAAATGATTACAATATTAACAAAAATATTAAATATATCAATAATTACAAATTACAAAATAATAAAAAAAAAATAAGTAAACTAAGGATGATATTGGTACCAATAGGGGTTCCACGCATAACCATAAGTGCTATAGAATGCTTCGGCAGGGTCATACGTAGGATATGGTGGCTGCATTTCTATCGACCAAGGAGGGAAGACGGGTTTCGGTGTAGGAATATAGTTTCTACCTATGTGTTGGCAATGCGCTATGATCTGGTTCTGATGAACTTGCCAATCTTCAAATGCTCTCTGTCTAGCATTTTCGTATTCCTGAGAAGCTATAAACCTATGAATTTCTTGCCCCCCTCCTACATTACCTTGTTCCTGGTTTCTCTCTACCTGTGGATGTCTACCATTGTATCGTACTGCGGCGTTGTTTCGCCGCTTCAAAACTTTCGCACCATGGTACACATTTAAACCTATAGTGTCGCGGGGTTCCGGCTCTTCTACTAATAATCCCCCCCGACTTATATCCACACCGAGATATTCACCAATCAAAGTAATAAAAATACCACCCCCTATTATGCTATGTGGACGCATCCCTCGAACCATAGCTGATAAATAATAACCCACACAATATGGTATACTTACAGCGCTGTGTGGGTCTCGAATACACATATGGTAAAACAAATCTTGTTCATTTACCTTTTCTTTGTTTTTACCCCTTTGTGTAATCGAGTTAGCTAAAAATCTATGTATTACTCTTAATTCGGCTCTATCTATATCCAAATAAGAGTAGTTTCCCCCTTTAAAACGGTGATGGCTTGTCATTTGACTCCACACACCGTGTGTATCAAAATTTTCATCTATTTTCCTACCGTTTAGTATCAATCCTCTACAATCGGCAGACGCTAATTCCTCAGGCGTATATATACGTAAAGCCTGAGCCATGTCCAGTAAAGACATGTGGCGCATCGAACCGCCTAACAAAAATCTAATAAAAGAACGATCGGTTAAACTGGCTACCCGATCATTCAACTCTATACTACATAACAACTCTTCACACCATACTTTATATACAGGTCTGCGTATGGTGAATAAACATATCCAGTCATTAAAAGAAGAATTACCATACCTCTGTACCAGTAATTCCCTAATTGGCCCGGCCAATTCTACAGCTTCCAAGGGTCCCCATTCTATGACCCTCGGTACCTCAACAACCTTAGAGTGAAGAGTATGCAAACCCCGTTGATATTTTGGATAATCTATCCAAAGTCTGTCAAATCGCAGGTTCGGGTGCAACTGTTCCAAGTGCATATCTGAAAAGGTCATGACTGGATGAGGTACATCCTGCTTGTAGTAGTTATCTACCTCCTGTTGTTCCAAGTTCTCAGCAGGAGCATGGCGGGCTTGGGATGAAGATTCACCCCTTTCATTCTGCAAAACACATCAAACACAAATTTTGTGCATCCAAATATGCATTAGTGTCAGCAAAATCATCAATCAAAATAATTACAATGACATTATCAATTTATATCAAACTTAAGCTTATTTTCACATTTTTATCAAATCTACACTTTTTCAAATAAGCATATACGAAAATTTTCGCCAAGTTCATAAACATTCAACTCAAATAACATGTCAAAATAATCATTACTAGCAAATAAACAAGTCTCAAATGGCATTATCTTTCAAAAATCAAGTTCATGAATTTTGGACTTGAAAAAGTCCACTTTAATTCTCAAAATCATGTTTAGGCTCAAAGTTTGGATCATTTAACTACCTAGACATGTTACACTACTCAATTTAGCAACAATTCATGACAAAAATCGGCCATAACCTGTTTATATCAAAAAGCCCCAATTTTGCTCAAGAACACAAACCCTAGATTCTAAAGATTTTGAAGTTTTTGGCTTCAAATCATGTTAACAAGCATCAATCTAGGTTATACATGCATAATATACTAACAATTTAACACTAATTACACTAAAAATTAACAAAATTCAAATTATGAAAATATGCTCAAGAACACACTAAAATTCGAATTAAATGGTATTTAGGTGTAGAAATTTACCGTTTTTCTTGAGTAGTTCCTAGATATCATCCTTCTCAACATGATTTTAGCAAAAAATTTGGTGATTAACGGTTAAAAATTGAGATTTTTGGGGGTGATTTTCGTGGGTTTTCGGGGGTTTTTTCGCTGTTAAAATTGCAGTGTTTTTGTGTGTGGTGTGTACAGATCGTGCAGCTGGTTATATTTTTTTTCTGTAATTTGGTCCCTCCGCGAGTCGCGGAGGTTTTCACTGAAAACTCCGCGAGTCGCGGAGTTACTTTTTTTTTTTTTTTTTTTTTTTTTTTTTTTATAATCTTTAACTTATAAAACAATTAAGAAATTAATTTTAAAATTTTGTTTCCCTTGTTATTTAGGACGAGGTCGTTTCGGATCGATGTCCTAGTCCGTCCCTCGACAAAATTTTAAAATTTGTCTTTTTGTAGCGATTGTTTTAAAAGCTAAGATTTTTGGGTTTTTTTCAATGTTTTTGGCATACTTTAAATCAATAAGATTAAAAATAATGATAATAAAAGTTCTCGTCCCTCCCTCGGGTAAAGCAATTTCGGTTCAAAGACCTAGTCTTCAACTTACGACGAATTTTAAAATCATATTTTTAACTTAATGAGATAAAGTAAATTTTTGTTTTTAAATTCACACAACTTAAATATAAAATTCAAAATTAAAATTAAAAATTCACACCAAACTCAAAATTTAAAATGCATAAAATTAAAATTTCATATTTTAAAAATTAAAAATTCACACCAAACTTAATTTAAAAATTCATAAATTCATACCAAACTTATATTAATTTTTCAAATATTTACAATTTTAAAAAATATTGTTTTTACAAAGTTTACAATATTAATTTAAGATTTAAATATTAATTTTAAAAACATGGTAAAAAATAAAATTAAAAATCTTTTTGTCTTTTTATCCCACTTTAATCAATCAAATATTATCAAAAATATGCGCCCCTCTTTTTGGTAAAGTAATTTCGGTTCCAAGACCTAATTTAACTCATGACGAATTTTTGAAATATTTTGGGTTGATTGTTTAAAGATATTTATACCTTAAGAATAAACGTTAAATTTCGCAGTGATGTAATAAATTTTTGAATGATATCAATAATTTCGGTCGCCAAACCTAATTTTATTTAATACCAATTTAATACTTTTTAGCGAACAAATTAGCGTTTATTATCAAAAGGTTAAAAATAAAAATAAAAATAAAAACTGTACAGACATACCTGTGAAATAGATTTCTTAGTTATATGATCTATTATATTCATAAGATAGTCGGTTTAATTGGTCTTCCATGGCTGCATAGGCGTAACCTCGAGCATTCATTGTCTTTTCTTCTAAACATATGAACGGTCCGTCTCTGCATAAAGTAACAAATTCGGTATTTGAATAGGTTTGATTATTTGAACATTTACCTCCATGTGACCATTTTCCGCATTTGTGACATTTTTCTAGGTGTCGTGCTCTTCTTTTCGCTGCGGATTTTGATTTTCCTTTACCAAATTGTAACTTATTATCTTCGCATCTGGATCCTTTTCTAACTCCGTCCATTCTTTCTCTGATTACTGATACTAATTCACTCGGTAGTATGTCATTATTTCTTTTAGTGATCAAAGCGTGTAGCATTAGACCATGGTTTAGTTCACAGGCAGTCTTCATTTTGTAAAAACCTAAAAAAAATAAAAATTCAGAATGGGGGGAGAAGACTAGTTCTTTAGGGTCTGCTAGGGAAAGACCATACGTGTTCCATTTTCGAGAACTACACAAAAACAGACAATCTAACTCTAACAGAAATTCATATTATTCTTTAAAGACTTGATTCTCCCCACACTTAGTTAGCTGTGGTGTCGAAATTGTGATTAACTTCGTTGTCGACTTCCATCGGACCATGTATGTAATGTTTAACTCTGTGACCATTAACTTTAAATTCAATCCCATTTGAATTTATCAATTCTATCGTTCCGTATGGGAAAACTCTTTTTACTATGAATGGTCCAGACCATCTTGATTTCAATTTTCCAGGAAATAGCTTGAATCGTGAATTGAAAAGAAGAACTCTGTCTCCTTCTTTGAATTCTTTTGAACTTCTGATTCTTTTATCATGCCATTTCTTCGTTCTTTCTTTATAGATTAACGAATTTTCGTATGCTTCATGTCTTAATTCTTCTAATTCGTTTAGTTGACTTAATCGTAGACGTCCAGCTTCATGTAAATCAAGATTACATGTCTTTAAAGCCCAAAATGCTTTGTGTTCAATTTCTACTGGAAGATGACATGCTTTTCCATACACAAGTCTAAAAGGTGTGGTTCCAATTGGAGTTTTGTAGGCTGTTCTAAAAGCCCAGAGTGCATCCTCCAATTTAATGGACCATTCCTTCGGATTTGATCCTACGGTTTTCTCTAGAATACGTTTTAAAGCTCGGTTGGTATTTTCAACTTGTCCACTTGTTTGTGGATGATATGCGGTGGAGATTTTATGAGTTACTCCATATCTTTTAAGAACTTTCTCAAGTTGATTATTACAGAAATGAGTACCCCGATCACTTATTAAAGCTTTCGGTGTTCCAAACCTTGCAAAAAGACGTTTTAAAAAGTTGACTACAACTCGTGCATCGTTAGTTGGGAGAGCTTGTGCTTCCGCCCATTTAGATACATAGTCAATGGCTACGAGTATATATAGATTATTATGAGATTTTGGAAATGGACCCATAAAGTCAATACCCCAAATGTCAAATACTTCACATACTTGGATTACATTTTGTGGCATTTCATCACGTTGACTTATTCTTCCGGCCCTTTGACATGCATCACAGGATTTGCAAAGAAGGTGTGCGTCTTTGTAAATTGTAGGCCAATAGAATCCAGCTTCATAAACTTTTCTTGCTGTTAGTTGAGGCCCATAATGCCCTCCTGTTTGTCCTGTGTGACAATGGTTTAAAATTTTACTAGCTTCATCTCCAAATACACATCGGCGTATTATTCCATCGGGACAACTTTTAAATAGATGTGGATCTTCCCAGAAATAGTGTTTTATATCACTGAAGAATTTCTTTCGTCTTTGGTACGATAATCCTTTTTCAAGGAATCCACAAACTAAGTAGTTTGCATAGTCTGCAAACCATGGAATTTCTTTATAATCTATCTTCAATAGATATTCATCAGGAAAGTTGTCTTGTATGGCCGATTCATTCAGAACTTCTAATTCGGGATTTTCAAGACGAGAAAGATGATCAGCGGCGAGATTTTCTGCTCCTTTTTTATCTCGGATTTCAATATCAAACTCTTGTAAGAGTAAGATCCAACGGATTAATCTTGGTTTAGCATCTTGTTTTGAAAATAGGTATCTAAGAGCAGAATGGTCGGTATAGACCACCGTTTTTGCTAGAACGAGATATGATCGAAATTTGTCAAAAGCAAAGACAATAGCAAGGAGTTCTTTTTCAGTAGTTGTATAGTTCGTTTGTGCTCCTTGTAACGTCTTACTAGCATAATATATAGGTTGAAATCGTTTTTCAATCCTTTGTCCTAAAACGGCTCCCATTGCAAAATCACTTGCATCGCACATTAGTTCAAATGGTAGATTCCAATTTGGTGTTATCATGATCGGCGCATTAGTGAGTTTTTCTTTAAGAATATTAAAAGATTTGATACATTCATCTGAAAAGATGAATGACGCATCCTTTTCTAGGAGTTTATTCATAGGAGTGGCAATTTTAGAAAAATCTTTTATGAAACGTCGGTAAAAACCGGCATGCCCTAGAAAACTCCTAACTCCTCTAACATTTGTGGGATGTGGAAGTTTAGCAATTACATCTACTTTAGCTCTATCCACTTCAATTCCTTCTTTTGAAATTTTATGTCCAAGAACGATGCCTTCTTTAACCATGAAATGGCATTTCTCCCAATTAAGTACTAGATTTGATTTTTCGCATCTAATTAGCATTCGTTCCAGATTAACTAGACATGATTTAAATGTATCACCGAAGACTGAAAAGTCATCCATGAATACTTCCATGCATTCTTCTATCATGTCATGAAAAATCGCCATCATGCACCTTTGAAAGGTTGCAGGGGCGTTGCAAAGTCCAAATGGCATGCGTTTGTAAGCAAAAGTACCATAAGGGCACGTGAATGTGGTTTTCTCTTGGTCCTCGGGTGCTATTGGAATTTGAAAATATCCGGAAAATCCATCTAGAAAACAGTAGTAACTATTTCCGGCTAATCTTTCCAACATTTGATCTATGAAAGGTAAGGGAAAGTGATCTTTTCTGGTGGCGTCATTTAATTTTCTATAATCAATACATACACGCCATCCTGTTACAGTCCTAGTAGGAATAAGCTCATTTTTCTCATTTGTGATAACAGTCATGCCACCCTTCTTAGGCACGCATTGAACTGGGCTTACCCATGGACTATCAGAAATTGGATATATCAAACCTGCATCTAGCAGTTTAATAATTTCTTTCTTAACTACATCTTGCATATTAGGATTTAGTCTTCGTTGGCGTTGCACATACGTTTTATGACCTTCTTCCATAAGGATTTTATGTGTGCAATACGAAGGACTTATTCCTTTAATATCATGAATCTTCCATGCAATGGCTGGTTTATGAGCTTTCAACACAGAAATGAGTTGTGATTTCTCATTTTCAGTAAGAGAAGACGATATTATTACAGGTAATTCAGATTCACCATGTAAATAAGCGTATTCCAAATGATTTGGAAGTGGCTTTAACTCTAATTTCGGAGGTTCTTCTATCGATGATTTATATCGATATCTGTCTTCTTCTTTTAGCATTTGAATTTCTTCTGTTGTTGGTTCATATCCATTAGCTATAAGTGTAGCTAACATTTCAGCTTCATCAATTGGTTCATTACCTTCTCCTAAAGAACATTCTCCCGTTCCTTGTAATTCTGGAAATTCTTCTAATAATTCTGCATGTGCATCTATAGTTTTAATATAATAACATGTATCATCTGCAGATTGTGGTTGTTGCATTGCTCTATCAACTGAAAAGGTAACACTCTCATCCTCTATACTTAGGGTCAGTTTCTTACCGAACACGTCTATCATTGCTTTAGCCGTGTTTAAAAATGGTCTTCCTAATATGAGAGGAACTTGAGAATCTTCTTCCATGTCTAGAACAACAAAATCTACTGGAAATACTAAAGTACCAACTTTAACTAGCATGTTCTCCATTATCCCTCTAGGATATTTTATTGATCTATCGGCTAGTTGTATGCTTATTCTGGTTGGTTTCAATTCTCCAAGGTCTAGTTTAGCGTATAGTGAATACGGCATTAGATTTATACTAGCACCTAAATCTGCTAATGCTTCTATTGAACTAAGACTACCCAGAAAACATGGAATTGTGAAACTTCCTGGATCAGATAGTTTTTCTGGTATCTTATTCAACAGCACTGCTGAACAATTAGCATTCATAGTGACAGCCGAGAGTTCTTCCATTTTCTTTCTATTCGTGATTAGATCTTTCAAGAATTTAGCATATCTTGGCATTCTTGAAATCACATCAATGAAAGGAAGATTTACATTTATCTGTTTAAACATATCCAAGAATTTGGATTGCTCGGCTTCAAGTTTTTCCTTCTTCATTTTACTCGGGTAAGGAAGTGGTGGTTGATATGGTTTAACATAAGGTTTAGCCTTAACTGTGTTATCTTCATTAACCTTTTCAACTACCGGTTCTTTTTCCTTATCTTGATCAGGTTGTGGTTCTTGTGAAGTAGGAATAGTTTCATCAGAAGTTACAGGTATTTCAGGTGGTTTAAGTGTTGTACCACTTCTTGTGGTAATAGCTTTAGCTGTTTCATTCCGGGGGTTAGCATTTGTATTGCTAGGTAAACTTCCCGGTTTTCTTTCACCTATTAACCTTGCTAGGTTACTTACTTCTTGTTCCAGATTTTGAATAGAAGCTTGTTGATTTCTAAATGCTTGAGCATTTTGTTCATTGGTTTGTTTTTGAGATGTGAAAAACTGCGTTTGAGTTTCAACTAGCTTCGTCATCATATCTTCTAAATTCGGCTTTTTATCATCGGTTTGTTGTGGTGGTTTGTTTTGAAAATTCGGTCTTTGCTGATTATAGGTATTGTTGGATACTTGTTGATTGCTAGGACCTTGTTGGTTGTTGTATGGAATATTTCGGTTATAATTCTGGTTTTGATTGTAAATCGGTCTTGGCGGTTGATAATTATTCTGATAATTATTTCCAGGCCTTTGGTTTATGTATGAAATATTCTCTCTTTGTTCCATTGTTAATTCAATGCTGAGACAATCTTTTGTCAAATGTGGTCCTCCACACTGCTCACAACTAATTCGTATAGCATGAATATCTTTAGTCATCTTTTCCATTCGTCTCTCGAAAGCATCTATCTTTGCGGAAATGGAATCTAAGTCATGGCTAGAATCGGCTCTAGCTGCTTTAGATGATCTAATGATATCTTTTTCTTGGTGCCACTCATGTGAGTGGGAAGCAGTGTTATCAATAATTTTGTAAGCATCAGTTTCGGTTTTCTTCATAATCGAACCACCAGCTGCTATATCTATGTCTTTTCTTGTAGTGATGTCGCATCCTCGGTAGAATATTTGTACTATTTGACAGGTGTCTAAACCATGTTGCGGACATCCTCTTAACAATTTTCCATATCTTGTCCACGCCTCATATAGAGTTTCATTTGGCTTCTGTGTGAACGTAACAATTTCTGCTTGAAGTCTTACGGCTTTAGATGCAGGAAAGAATTGTTTAAGAAATTTATCAATTAAAACATCCCATGTATCGATCGCCCCTTCAGGTAACGATTCCAACCAATCTTTGGCTTCTCCCTTTAAAGTCCAGGGAAATAACATGAGATATATCTGTTCATCCTCCACTTCTCGGATTTTAAATAGTGTGCAGATCCTATTAAAGGTACGTAGATGTTCATTTGGATCTTCCTTCGGCGCACCACTAAATTGGCATTGATTAGTCACCATGTGTAGAATTTGTCCTTTGATTTCATAATCTGGCGCATTAATGTCTGGATGAGTAATTGCGTGACCTTGGCCAGTGCGTTTAGCTCTCATTCGATCTTCCATACTTAAAGGTTCCAGATTCTCCATAATTGAATTTGTTGAATCGGTATCACTAGATGGTTCTGATTTAATAGTTCGTTCCTCAACAATCTCTGTTTGAATGATTGGTGGTTCCGGAGGAAAGTTTAATGGTTCAGGATCTATGAACCGTTCCTGAATATTTTCTGGATTCTCAATTGTGAGGTTTGTTTCAAAAACTGGATTATCGGATATTTGAACTGAAGTACTTGGTCGACTGGATGACGATTCTAAAGAAAAATCAACGGCGGTTATATTTGTTAAACGATGTCTTGATCTAGTTACAGGTGGTGAACGTACAAAAGGTGATGAACGTCTTGCTCGGTGCATTCACAGAATATCCTATTAGTTTTTAAAAGGAAAGAAAAATTATAATAAGTTATCCAATCAATAGACTTTTCTGATTTTGCCCACGTTTCGAATAGCCAAAAGATGCAGCAGAGGGGCAGGATTCGTTTGGTCTCAATATAATTGAGGACTGTTTGGCTCCAATAACCCGGTCCACGTACAAATCCAACTATTACTACGAACCAGAAAATTTTGATGTCTATCAATTTAATTACTTAAAATAAATTTTCGTAATTTTAAGAAATTTAGATAAGAAGTAGAATAAAAATCTAAGTCCTAAAACTAGAATGGCGAGAAATAAGAAAGAAAAAGATTGCGCGTCGAAAAATGTCGAAAAAGAAAAAAATGATTGAAAAATAAAAGGTGACGGAAAAATAAAAGAAACTTATCAAAACTTAAAAATACTTAACTAATTTAACCTTATTACTACAACTAACTTAAAATTATAATCGCAAATTGAAATTACTAATTGAAATGATAATTGATACATAGTAAAAGGTCTAAAAAAATATTAAAGCTTACAGGAAAAACTAAATCCCAAATGGAAATAACTTAAAAAGAAACTAAAACTTAAAAAGGCGTCGCAAAATTCTAAAGCACCTAAATCTTAGTCTAAAGAAAAAGCACTTAAGGAATTCTACGGCAAAGCCTAAAAATCTAGGAGTAAAAATAACTATAGCAAAAACTAATTTTAAAATTAATTATGAGCTAAAAAATACAAATATTACGCTACAACGATTAAAAAGGGACAAAATATAAAAATATACAAAAAGTTGTAAAAAGTACAATTTTTATAAAAATATTATTTTTATATTATTTATTTAATAAAACTACTAATTTTACAATTTAATTAAACTTATTTCAACTAAATACATAAATTAAATAAAAATAAAACTTAAAACTAATAATAATAATAATAATAATAATGTTTAAATAATAATAATAAATAATAACCCGTGATTAATGCGGTTTTAGGGTTTTTGTCCGTGTGTCAGAAACCCTCCGCGAGTTGCGGTGAATAAAGAGGAAAACCCCGCGAGTCGCGGGGTTCAGAAAAACAGTTGACAGGTTTCACTTTTACGCGTTTTTCTTTATTTTTTTTTTTTTTTATTTTCTTTTTTCTGTTTTTAGTTTAAATAAACGATTTTTAATAAAATTTATATTTTTATAAATTAAAATAAAAATAAAGAAACTTATAAAACTTAAATATTTAACAAAATCCTAAAAATACTTATATTTTTGTTTTTCTTTTTATATTTTTGAACAAAGAAAAGGTAATTTTTTACAAAAACGACTTTTAATAAAAGTAGATAAAAATCTTTTTTTTTTTTTTTTTTTTATATTAGCGTTGCGCTTCCGGCTTTTAAGATGATTCCCCGGCAGCGGCGCCAAAAATACTTGATGTCGAACGAGGTGTATATAAAATAGTTTATAATTTTAGCAGGAAATACTATTAAATACGATACAATTTTACACAAGATATTTATTTATTTATAGAATGGATATACTTAAACCTTGCTACAACACTTATAGGCAGTGTACCTAATCGTACAGTAGTGTAGTTTTTAGTAAGTCCGGTTCGTTCCACAGGGAGATCTTTAAGCAAAGCTCAACGCTATATTAGTTTACTTTTATAAAAATACAAATATATATATAAGTAATATTATTATTATAAAGAGGGGTTTTTACCGTTTAATGACCGGTTTGTCGATTTTAAAACTTTAGTCGCAGTTAAAACCTAATGTAAAATATAAAATAAATACAAGACTTTAAATTAAAGCGTAAAGTAAATAATGATAATGAAATTGCGAATAATAAAAATGCGATAAAAATTAAATTGCGATAATTAAAAAGTACGATAATTAAAAGTGCGATAAAATGAAATAACAATAAATAAAAGTGCGATAATTAGAAGTGCAATTAAATATAAAATAAAGGAAATAAAATATGATATAAAAGAATTATGCTTATTTAAACTTCCGTAATCATGATGTTTGACGTGTTGATTTTAGTTTTATGCCCATGGGTTAATTGTCCTTTGTCCTGGATTATTCAATATGTCCGTCTGGTTTTTGTCCATAACAGTCCATCAGTCATAAATATAAATTGCAAGTGTCCTTGTCAAATTATTATTATACCCGAAGATAAATATTCCAACTAATTGGGGATTCGAATTGTAACAAGGTTTTAATACTTTGTTTAATGAATACACCAGGTTATCGACTGCGTGTAAACCAAGGTTTTACTACTTTGTTAACAATTACACCAATTACCCTTGAATGTAATTTCACCCCTGTTTTAATTATTCTAGTGGCTATTAATCCATTCCCGTGTCCGGTTAAATGAACGATTATTCGTACATATAAATACCCCGCCCATCGTGTCCGATCGAGTGTATATGGTAATTTATAGGGACGCCCAATTGTAAATCTTTATATTAACATTAACAAACTTTCATTTAGTTAAACAAATATAAAGCCCATTAATAGCCCATAGTCTAGTTTCCACAAGTGTCGTTCTTTTGTCCAAACCCCAATTATGGTACAAAGCCCAATTACCCAATTTTAGTAATTAGCCTAACATCATGATTACTTCGTTTTAAACAAGCATAATAATAACTTAGCTACGAGACATTAATGTAAAAAGGTTGAACATAACTTACAATGATTAAAAATAGCGTAGCGTTACACGGACAGAATTTCGACTTACACCCTTACAACATTCGCTAACATACCCTTATTATTAGAATTATAATTAAAATTAAAATATAAATTATAAATATAAATATATTACGTATATATTGAGAGAGAGATTGAGAAAAAAGATGTTAAATTCGATCAGAATTCGGTTGGCTTTATAGCCAGAAATGAAATTTGGGGCTCCGCGACTCGCGGCAAAAAGCCCTTCAAACTCCGCGAGTCGCGGAGAGGTATTTTCATTTCACACCCTTGGAGTTTCTGGCTGCCGACGGTTTTAATAATATATATATAATATATATATAATTAATATAATTAATTATATATTATATTATATTTATATACATAGTTAACTTGTAATTTTTAGTCCGTTGCGTCGAGCGTTAAGAGTTGACTCTAGTCCCGGTTCCGGATTTTCGAACGTCCTCGCGTATAATTTAATATCTTGTACTTTGCGTTTTGAATCTTGTACTCTTGTGATTTCGAGACGTTTCTTATCAATATTTGGAACCTTTTTGATTGTCTTTTTGTTCTTTTGAGCTTTTTGGTCGTTTGCGTCTTCAAATCGTCGAATCTGTCTTTTGTCTTCACCTTTTATTATTTAAACGAATATCACTTGTAAATAGAACAATTGCAACTAAAAGCTTGTCTTTCTTGAGGAATAATGCTATGAAATATATGTTCGTTTTTAGCATTATCAAAGATCTTCTAAAGCAACTATGCGAGTCCACTAGTCCCCGTTTACCCGAGCCACCGCATCCATGCAATCTATAAAAATGTCAACAACGAGAGGGTAAGCTAATGCTTAGTGAATGATAATATACTACATACATATATATGCATAAAATGGACACGCCACGAAATAACAAATACCGCATACCGAAACATCCATATATAAGGCACTACATTAAGCATACCGTACGATCTCTAAGCAACGAGCTAAAGATACAACAACAATTATAAGTTTACCAACGACGATGTGAACAACGCCAAGAAGCTACACCCGGAGGGTTAGCTACACTACAACAATACATTAATATATAACAATATATATATAATGCACAAGGTTAACCCCTTAACCCAATACCGAGAACCAAGTACCACAATGAAGATTGGCCGAACTACACGAGCCTTAGTAATCTGAAACCACACGAGGTTACTATCTCCACATCATCGAGGTTGGCCGAACTACACGAGCCTTAGTAATCCGAACCACATGAGATTACTACCTCAATAAGATGACCGAACTACATGAGTCACCATGAATCCGAACTACACGAGATTCATTTGATAAGATGACCGAAACCACACGCGTCATCGTGAATCCGAAACCACACGCGATTCACTTCTCCAACTCAAACCCACGGTCACGGGATTATAAAATCCACCATATCGGGGCTACAACATCCAAATCACAACCACGTGTGATAATGTACACACGAACGTGTACTTCGCCAAAGATGGTCAACCAAAACGCACAACCGTGCCATTTGGACTCATACAAAAATCCATCAAATCCACCTATATGTGAAGTGAGCTCTATAACCGAGAACCACCTCACCCGACCCGCACCCATCCTACACATACATATGCACATAGGATATTAACACTCACCTTGTCGCCTTGATGAATGCTTCCAAGTAAACTGCAACTCGCCAATGGAAAGTACCTATTCCATTAGCACAAATTCAACAACACACTTAGATTGGATTTACAAACCAACCCAATTTGACACTTAGTGCAAATTCGACCCAAATGCACTTCCAAGTACAAACCGCGCCCAAAATTAACCAATAATCACTAACACAAGTGAGAATGGTCCTAACACGTCAATTAAACCCGAACACAAGTGTTAAACACTTACAAATCTCCAAATTGCCCATAAACCCTAATTTTGACCCATAAGGTCAAAATCTCACCATTTACAAGTTTTGACACCAAAACACCTTTAACTCGGTTTTATACTTCAACTTAATCCATTTTAAGTTTATAAACCTCATTAAATCGCCAATTGGGTCATAATCATCACTAAACCCTAATTTTGACCCAAAGTCAAAACTAGTCAACCAAATAACCCTAAATGGGTTTCAATACTTCCATAATCACTAACTTAAGTGATTAAACCCAATTTCAAGTCCTAATCATGGCCAATTAGTTCACCAACCCAAAATCCACCAACAATAACAACAAACCCGATTACTAGCATCACTAAACTCACTCCAAGAGTTTAAATGGGTTTCTCATCAATTTAAGTTCAAACCCTAACTTGATTATCAAAATCAAACAATGAAATTCGGAGTTAGAACTTACCACAACCACCAAAACGTAGCTAGGAACGAGGTGAACAACTTTAAAACCCGAGACTTTGATCAATTCAAGCTCCTTCTTCTCCAAAACCCCAAATCTCTCTCTAGAAATCTCCCTCTCTCTCTAGAATGATTTGAGAGTGTTAATGGATGTGAAATGTGATCCAAAATTGAATCTAACCAGCTGATATGGCTTCACATCCGGCCTCAAGTGAAAAGACCAAAAAGCCCCTCATTAAACCCAAAATAGAAAAAACAGAATTCTGTCGCTGGGCTCGTGCGCGGCGCGCACCCATGTCTGGGCAGAATCTGAGCTTTGCTTAATTACACAATGCTTCCTGCACTTTATGTAGCATAATTACACTTCCGTATAATAAATATTAGGGTCTTACAAGCTAGAATAAGTAATCTCTAAAACTATTAGGAACCACATATTCTTCGCAGAATATTAATGAAGTTATGGATCAATACTTCATCGTTCATTGTTGTTGGTACTCCTTGGTTTCTATGGTGCGTATGACGTTGATGCTCGGGTTACAGAATGTGATGTTGAGGTGTGGGATGCGGATGTTGCTGTAGCTGGTACGTTTTGTACCATATTTTTCAAGGCTACAACTCGGGTGCGAAGCTCGTTGACTTATTACTCCAGGATGATTGTCGGTAGAAACGAGCGAGTGAATAAGGTTTTGAATTTGAGATAATATATAATCATGGCGAGATACTCTGGAAATGAGGGTGAGAATGATGTTTCGGACTGGTTCACCGGTAAGTGCTTCAGGTTCTTCGCCAAGAGGGCAATTTGGTTGGTGGAAAGGATCGCCTTCTTCGTGCCTCCATTGATTAAGTCGACTACGAACTCATCAGATGAATTGGGGATGGATGATTGGTTGATTCATTCTGGTGACACTGCTTTCGGAGCTTAGGTGAAACTCCATATCGGAATAGCTGTCGGAATCCGAGGAATTCGAACTGGTGGAGGGATTCATCTCGTACGATTAGATGAAGGATTTTCGATAAGAAATAGAATATAGGATGTAGATTAGTACCCTGCAATACATAATTTACATATGCATATATATTACTAAAATCCCATAAGTTACGGAAGCTATCAGGCAAAGGTAACGATAACAGATACACTATGATATGAATTTATCCATACACTGTCTATACAATAGAGGCAGTAAGACATGTCAAGACTAAGAATGATAAGCAGGTAATTTCCTACGGATGATAAGTAGATGATTTCCGACTAGAAATGATAAGCAAAACTTTTGACATGCAGACGCGGTCGAAGTCCAGACTCACTAATGCATCTAAACAACTATCAGTTAGACACACTAATGCAAGACCTGGTTCGCTAAGACCACCGCTCTGATACCACCTGTAGTGACCCGTCCTAATCCATCTGGATGAATACATTACATTTGGTTACATAGCGAGGTACTTGACCTCTATATGATACATTTTACAAACATTGCATTCGTTTTTAAAAGACAAATTTTCATTACATCGAAAGTTGACGGCATGCATACCATTTCATAATATAACCAACTATAATTGACTTAGTAATAATCTTGATGAACTCGACAACTCGAATGCAACATTTTTTGAAATA
Organism: Rutidosis leptorrhynchoides; assembly: GCF_046630445.1. Classification (NCBI taxonomy): domain Eukaryota; kingdom Viridiplantae; phylum Streptophyta; class Magnoliopsida; order Asterales; family Asteraceae; genus Rutidosis; species Rutidosis leptorrhynchoides. Next base: position 275,127,573 of record NC_092336.1, read on the forward strand.
TATCATGAATGACTCCAAGTAATATCTCTAATATGAGCAAATGTACAGCGGAATATTTCTTTCATACCTGAGAATAAACATGCTTTCAAGTGTCAACCAAAAGGTTGGTGAGTTCATTAGTTTATCATAAACATTCATTTCCATCATTTTAATAGACCACAAGATTTTCATTTTCAGTTCTCATAAATATACGTCCCATGCATAGAGACAAAAATATCATTCATATGGATTGAACACCTGGTAACCGACATTAACAAGATGCATATAAGAATATCCCGTATCATTCCGGGAAATCCTTCGGACATGATAAAAACAACATCGAAGTACTAAAGCATCCAGTACTTTGGATGGGGTTCGTTAGGCCCAATAGATCTATCTTTAGAATTCGTGTCAATTAGTAGACTGGTTTACTAATTCTTAGGTTACCAAGTAAAAAGGGGCATATTCGGCTTCGATCATTCAACCATATAATGTAGTTTCGATTACTTGTGTCTATTTCATAAAAACATTTATAAAAGCAGCGCATGTATTCTCAGTCCCAAAAATATATATTGCAAAAGCATTTAAAAGGGGAGCAAATGAAACTCACAATACTATATTTTGTAGTAAAAATACATATGACGGAACTGAACAATGCAGGGTTGACCTCGGATTCACGAACCTATATCAGTTATATATATATTAATATATATAATCATAAGCGAACAAATTTCTATATATTATTAGTGATATAATGGTTAAATTATATATTTTATTAATAAATTAATTAAATATATTTATTTTATATATTTAAATAATTAATATTTATTATTAAACAATCATAATACATTTATTGATATAGTAAATACTCATTAAAATATTTTAATAATTTATTATATATATTCAATCATAAAATTGTCAACTAACTGTTTTGGAACTAAGAGGTTGTAAGGTTATCCCAGTTCGGGTTACCCGGGAAAGGCGAGTAATCCGACCCCATACTCTAGTGTACGCAGCCCATCAGGAATACTCCCTGGCTGTTTCTAACCTTTCCCTGACCATCCCAAGAATTGAACCCGAGACCTCTTATAAGGATCTCAGGGCCCCCAACCACTTGGGCTACCTTGGGATGGTTTCAAGTGTTAAAATTAAAATTAATTTTGTATTTCAAGAGTTAGCATGTAAAAAAAAAATTATGTAAATTTAGTAATGTAATTTCGTTAATACTCGAAGATATACTCTAGAGATTAAAATGAAAAATTCATATTATGATTTGTACCAATTTCATGTTTGAAAAACAATTACAGGAGCGTTTAATTTAATAATATATAGTTTAGGGATAATATAGTAAATATGAAAAGCTCTACCAATAATTTTTAAAACTTGACATAGTCTAAGTGCTTTAAACGATAATATGATATCACTTTTATCATAAGAGTATTAATTTAGTTTTGTTAAATATACCTTTATATAAGTAATTTTTATTGTAATAATAATAATATTAATAGTAATATTGATATTGATAATTGATAACAATAATAAAAATATAGTTGTAATAATACTAATAATGATACTAGTAGTAAAAATGATAATATTAATAATAATGTTAAAAATAATAATATTGATGTTAAAAATAATAATAATAATAATAATTATAATGATAAAAAAAAAATTTGATCCCATCCCACAATAGATATAGATAAAGATCCCTCACTCAATAACAATAATACTTAATATAATACACCGCAATTTTTACGCTTGAAAATTGATTTGGTTTAACCGACTACATCACAACTCAAAAGCACAGCCCAACCAATTGTTACTTATTATTACTTCGGCCCCATTGTTATTTGTTATAAAAATACAAGTCGAACCTGACTTGCTGTAATTAAATGATATTGACAATTTAAAGTTTTTCTCATATTCATAAAGTAATACACTGTATCACTTTGCTAAAGTTGGTTGTCATATATTATTAAAGCAGAGGTGCAAGCAACCATTAATCCTATTGACCCTTTTTAAATTCAATACATTATCAACTAATTCATCATCATCCTATTATTCGTTCATGTTTAATTTTAATTAGTGCTTAATAAAACATGTAACTTAAATTAGAGATTAAATTTTGTACTGTTTGTGGATTTAAGATCAATACACAAGTGTGTGTGGTGGGTGTCATTCTGTCAGCCCGTAAACATGTACACGAGTAGCAGCAACGACACAACCAAAGGTGCTTCGGTTCATACATAAAACGAGCAGAAAATAGTAAAAAAAACCGGTGGCCAATAGCGGTGGTTTACGGTGGCGAATAGTGGTGATTGGTGGTCGAACAGAAGTAGCTCCGAACAGCAAACGTAGCAGAATTTAATCATCACCTTCATCAGTTTCGTTTATCATCAACATAAACTTCACGATCATTATCATCTTTATTCTTGTATCATCAATTATCGTTACTATTCAGGAACCGAAACAGACGAAGAAAACTAGAACGAACACAACATTTAAAACCGTCTAAGTGGGTTTTAAATATCTCATTCTGAATACAACGGTTTGCATGTAGCTTCGTCCCGGAATCGTTTCATTCGGGTATTGTGGATTTGTGAAGGTAGCATGCTTGTGAAACCAACTAGACTATGTGCTTTAATTCGGTTGTATGCGTAGTGATGATAAATTTGAAGTTTGACCCATGTATCATGTTGAAAGTGGTCGAGCTTATATAGAATAAACGTTATGATCCGGAAGTGACTTGGAAGAAAATAGATAAAAAAAAATTGAGCCGGTGATGACATAATATATATGTCATGTCTCTAACGGAGTATGTAAAAAAATATAGTTTGGAGTGAAGAAAATAAATAAAGTCGAGTGAGTACAAATCAAATAGGTTAGTGTGATGGTGAAGAAGAAAGACATGGTGGTGGTTGAGGTTGGTGATCAAGGTGGTAATGGAGGCGAGTAATAAGGGTGGTGTCATGGTATCGTTAATATGGTAGCCGGTGAGGAAGGTGGGTGGAGAAGAAGAGTTTAAGTGGTGTGGTTGTTTCATACGTACAGGAAAACATAGTTCACATATAGTTTGTGTTTCTTTTAGATTGACAGTAAGATTCCACTCACATAAAGATAGTAATTATAGTTAATAATATAAGCTTGATACTAACACATGTGATAATCAACTAGTAACATTAATAATTAGAATTTAGTAACCATTTGATTGAAATTTAAAACAGTAATCCTACATTATTAATTTCGGATGGAAATCAATTGGTATAGTGAAGCCGACATGAAAAATTTGTTTTATTAATGTCGACATCCATTTTACTGACCAATATATCGGGCTCCATTGTTAAACAATGGCGGATAAAAGTGTTCAGAAAAATCTCATATTTTTAAATTAACTATATTTATTTATTTTCGTCATTATGGTATAAAATTCAGTCATTAATTTAATAAATAAAAATTACATCAATTGTCCCTCTCATTTAAGGGTAAAATATAAAAAGTGTTAAAATTAATTAATTAGATCCTAGATATACTTTTAATAAGCCTACAACTCATATAACTCATTTTCGGATCACCTTTTATTTTAAAATCATATAAGTTCGAGTTAAACTTCTCTAAATAATAATCGAAACGTCTAATGACTATTACAATCATTTAATATTTATTTTTAATATACATTATTTATATATAGAGATATATTTTAAATAATAATTATTATAATATCCTATTTTTATTTTATTAAATTTTAATAAAAACAAAAAAAATAATACTTCATATTATATTTTGAATTATTATTTATATAGACATACACACATATCTATATACAATTAATTGTTCGTGAATTGTCGGGAGCAGTCGAAGGTCAACTGAATATATAAACATAGTTTCAAAAATTTTCTAGACTCAACATTACATACTTTGCTTATCGTATCGAAATCATATAAAGATTAAGTTTAAACTTGGTCGGAAATTTCCCGGTCGTCACACATTCAACCATATAATGTAGTTTCAATTACTTGTGTCTATTTCGTAAAACATTTATAAAAGCGCATGTATTCTCAGTCCTAAAAATATATATTGCAAAAGCATTTAAAAGGGAGCAAATGAAACTCACTATACTGTATTTTGTAGTAAAAATACATATGACGGAACTGAACAATGCAAGGTTGGCCTCGGATTCACGAACCTATATCAATTGTATATTTATTAACACATATAATGGAACTTACATAATTTCATCTATTAGTATATATTATTTATATATTTGTAGTTATATAGAATTTATACTAAATTCCATTTAAAAACGTATGCTTATATTATATCTTAAATTATATGTTATATATATATATATATATATATATATATATATATATATATATATATATATATATATATATATATATATATATATATATATATATATATATATATATATATATATATATATATTTTGTATATATATTTAAAATGATTAATATCTATACATTTAGTTATATTATAAAATATCATTAGTTTGCTATATGTAAGTATTTATATAAAAAATGTTATTGTTTTTGATATATAGTTTTATGAAATATTAATATAATTCTAATATGTGTAATATGTATATTTAATGTACAAAATATTTATTTGCTAGAATGATAGTTTTGATGATATTGATTTACTAATAATAATAATAATAATAATAATTTTATTAATAATGGTAATACTAATAACAAAAATGAAAATGATAATTTTTAATAATAATGATACTAAAAATATTATTATTAATACTAATAACAAAAATTTTATTAATCTTTTTAATACTAATGATAATAATATTAATTGTAGGAATGATTCTAATAATTATATCTTTAATATTTGTAGTAACCTAATAGCAATAATAATTAATAATAACAATAATAATAATAAAAAATGAGTAATAAGTAAACTACCTCAAAGAAGTAGCCCTTAAAAATGCCCAAGTCCGGTTTTGAACCCGCAACCTCCCGCTAACCCGATAACATCCTTAACCATTAGTCCGTATTAGTTTTTCTATTATTATTAAGGTTTTGATATCTTTTAACTTGGTTTTCTGTTTTTAATCATTATCAATCATCATCGATGTTATTATCATCATTCATCTTAATCATGTTCACGACATGATCATAATCATAATCATCTTCTTTTAAACACATCATCATAACATCATAACCTACTCATCATTTTTGTCATCGTGATCCTTCATCGTCCTCATCATACCATCAATCATCATTGTTTTCTTATTTCATGTTATCCTTTTCCCCATCGTCATTACACTTAATTACTTAATATGAGCGTGGCTGAATGGGCCTATTGGGCCAGTAACACTTGATGACCATATTGTGAACAAAGAATTGGGCTCAAGTTGTCTCACAAACCCAAGTAGTAAGTGACGGCCCAAGTGACAGGAACGACCCAAGAACAGAAATAGTACATGGCCCAATTAACATCAAATAATTTCGGTTTTGAGGTGGGACTGCTAGCGATGGAAAAAAAAACAACAGAAGCTGGAAAAATAGAGACAACAAACACATCCCTTTCTTCTTTTACAGCTCATCATCCACTATCAATCCTAATCATCATCTTTCATATTATAATCATCTTTTAAAAAAAACAGAAAGAGAAGCAGAACTGCAGCTGCAGTCTTTACGATATTTTTTAATGATGGCAATAAAAAAAATGAAACAGAAAAGAACCACACGTAGCAGCGTTCTTTGGACAGAAACATAAATCATAAAACATGTAACATCGTAGCAGCAGTGATTAGATGATGGTTGCAGGTTCATTGTTTATGATTTTGGTTTGTTTTGGGCTGTTCAAAAGAAATATCGGAACAATAACAGAAGTGGCAGAAAACGGAACATGAAACAGTAATGGAATAATGATAATGTTCGATAGTAGTTGCAAGTGGGTGTTTGGTTTTAACAGGAGAATTGATCATCATCTTTTTCACTGTTTTATCGTCATCAACCTCATCATCGTTCCATCATCGTACACTATTCATCATTGTTGTATATCACCTTCATCGTCTATAAAAGTGTTTGTTATCATTTATGTTTCAGTTTATGAGACGTCCATTGTGATGACCCGAAAATTTCCAACCAAATTTAAACTTAATTCGTATTTGATTTCGACACGATGAGCAAAGTCTGTAATGTTGAGTAACAAAGTTTGTAAACTATATTCATAATATCATTTGACCTCCGACCGCTTCTGACGATTCACGAACAATTAGATGTGAATGAATAGGTATTTAAATAAATAAATAAATATATAAATGTAAATATATATAATAATTTGAATTTATAAAATATAATGTAAACATTAGAATTAAGTATGTAAAATAAGATACAAAATAATTAAGTGTAATCTAAAATGAATCTATATATAAATATATGAGTACTATGTATAATTAATATTATAGGTATATTGTAATATATATAAAATATATAAATATTCAAATATGTTATTATAAAACAAGTATTACATAATTAATGAAATGTAAGGATATATAATAATTAGAAATAATAAAATATAGTTGAATCATTAGAAGTAAATATGTAAAATAGTATACAAGATAAAAAAAATTATTACTAATATAAAGCTATGAATAGATATATATGATTTCTATATTAATTATTATCATATGTATATTAGAATATATATATATATATATATATATATATATATATATATATATATATATATATATATATATATATATATATATATATATATATATATATATATAAAAGTTATATATATATATATATATATATATATATATATATATATATATTACTTATATATTATCTTTTCATATGCAAACACATATTATATAAAGTATTTATATTAAGATGTTTAAATATTAAATATTTAGCATATGTTATCATGTAATATATATTGTATAATATTAATATATAATGTTAATATATTAAGTGTAATTATAAGTTAGAAATATAAGTGTTATACTAAAATTAGTATTACTTTCATTATTATTATTATTAAAATTAAAATCAGTATTTAATAGTATTAATTTTCAATTTATAACATATAAAGTTTGATATATATAAATTGTTATAGTATTATTATTATTATTATTATTATTATTATTATTATTATTATTATTATTATTATTATTATTATTATTATTATTATTATTATTATTATTATTATTATTATTATTATTATATTAAGAGCATTATTGTTATAGTTATTTATAATTACTAATTAATAAGATTAATTAATATACAAATAAATAAATATATACAGGTCCATAAAATCAGATTTAATTATAAAATCAGATATATATAATCGATGTATACAGATATATTCATGCATCTGCTAGCGATCCCTTTCAACCTTATTACCTTTTCTGTACGATCGACCCTATTCTCACAATAAAACATCCGTGATAAATTCTTGTTTGTCTCCTCAATCATTCGAAATCACTTTTAATCCTTTACAGCCTTTCAAATTTATATCAAAGGAGGTGAAGAACAGAAGTTTTTTTTTGAAGAAAACCGACGGTCTCTGTAACATTCACTCTTTGGCCAAAATCAAAAATCAAAGCAATTAGCAAAATCTGAAAATGTGGTTTTGTTTAAAATCTCCTACTCAATTTACCTGCAAAGTTTCAAAATCCAATTCGTGATATCGAGTTCTAATGGTGGAGTCAAAGTTTAAAAGTAAAAAGTCAAACTATCGTGTTCTTGAAGAAATTCGAAGTCAGGTTTATATTTCTGTTTAAATTGAGTATTTAGAAAGTTTCTAGAGATGATTTGAAAAATAATTCATGTTATTATCTTTAACTAAAACGTGCTCCAATTCAAAATCAGTATTTTTTTTGTTGAACCGTCGGTAACAGCTACTGCTGTATTCGTTATATTTTTTTTAATTCACTCAAGAATCAAGTTAGGTTGATTATATTACGTATGAAAGTCCTAAAAATAAACAAATTATTCGTGGTCAAGGAAAATCGTTGTACTCTGGTCGATTCAATTTATGAAGAGGAAGGAGAAATAGGGGAAACAGAAAGAATAAGTTAAATAAGATTTTCGTGTAATTAAAATCAGAAAATCATGTATGGCAGAATGGTTTGAGTGTTGGGTCGGTGAACGAGAGGTCGCGGGTTCAATCCCAGCTTTGGACAGTTTTTTTTCAAAAGGGCTTATTGAAGGTAGATGTATTTTCATTATAATTTTTATGTTATTATTATTATTTATGAATACTATTATTATTATTATCATTATTATTATTATTATTATTATTATTATTATTATTATTATTATTATTATTATTATTATTATTATTATTATTATTATTATTATTATTATTATTATTGTTATTGATAGTATTATAATTGTTATTACTATCATGTTTAGAATTATAGGTCTTAGAAGCATTATCATCATTAGCATTTTTTTTTAAAAGTAGTATTATTATTATTATGATTAAGATTATTGTTATTATTAATATATTATCATTAATATTGTTATTGTTATTATTATTATTATTATCCTTATCAATATCATTTAAAAGTAGTATGGTTAAAATTATAGAATTTCCATTGTTATTAGTATAAGTATTATTATTATTACTATGATTATGATTACTATTAGTATTATTATTATTACGAAAATGATACAAATTAGTATTATTTTTTTTTTGTAATATTAGTATTAGTATCATTATATAAATATTAGAATTATTATTATTATTATTAACATATGTATTATTATAAATACTATCATTACTATAGTTATAAGTACTACCTTAATATTATCATCATTATTATTAGTAAGAGTATCATTATCAATGCTATTAATATTAAAACTTATTATCATTACTAACAATTTATCTAAAGTTATCATTAAAACGAAAGTATTATGATTATTAGTAATATCAATATCATTATTACTAAAAGTATTAGGAAGATGAAACTAAAAGTTTTAAAATATTATTATAAGTATATATATTAACTATATTAACAATTTTTTTTTTTTTGAATTACTCATATATAACAATTTAGGTATTTTAATATAACACTAAACAGATATACATATATTAATTTAAATATAAAAATATTAATTATTTTGAATGATTACACAAACTAAAAATATATGTTACTAATATAAAAATGGGGTAACTAATAAATATATATATATATATATATATATATATATATATATATATATATATATATATATATATATTCATTCGACTACAATTATGTATATTAATAAATATACAAATGATATAGGTTCGTGAATCCGAGGTCAACGCTGCATTGTTCAGTTGTTCAATATCGTCATATGTATTTTTACTACAAAATACAGTATAGTGAGTTTCATTTGCTCCATTTTTAAATGCTTTTGCAATATATATTTTTGGGACTGAGAATACATGCGTTATTTTTATAAATGCTTTACGAAATAGACACAAGTAATCGAAACTACATTCTATGGTTGGATTATCGAAATCGAATATGCCCCTTTTAGCTTGGTAGCCTAAGAATTAGGGAACATCACTAATTTTGAGAATTAGTGCACCCCTAATTGACGCGAATCCTAAAGATAGATCTATCGGGCCCAACAAGCCCCGTTCTGAAATTTGGAATGCTTTAGTACTTCAAAATTATCATGTCCGATGGGTGTCCCGGAATGATGGGGATATTCTATATGCATCTTGTTAATGTCGGTTACCAGGTGTTCACCATATGAATGATTTTTATCTCTATGCAGTTTGCGAAATGCCTTATATGAGATGATGTTTATGAGAAATGAAATGAAAATCTTGTGGTCTATTAAAATATTGAAAATGATTGTTTATGATAAACTAATGAACTCACCAACCTTTTGGTTGACACTTGAAAGCATGTTTATTCTCATGTATGAAAGAAATCTTCCGCTGTGCATTTGTTCATTTTAGAGATACTACTTGGAGTCATTCATGACATATTTTAAAAGACGTTGCATTCGAGTCGTTGAGTTCATCAAGATTATTATTAAGTCAATTATAAGTGGATATATTATGAAATGGTATGCATGCTGTCAACTTTCGATGTAATGAAAGTTTGTCTTTCAAAAACGAAATCAATGTTTGTAAAATGTATCATATAGAGGTCAAGTACCTCGCGATGTAATCAAATGTAATGTATTCGTCAAGATGAATTAGGACGGGTCATTAGATCCATAAATGAAACAAGATCATAATGCGAGAAACAGATAGAAAGATAGTTTAGACAGTGTAGCGGAATGAAACTAAAAACCAATTGTATGGAGATGTATCATACACTATATCTTCAAGTTAGATTACATACCATAGCTTGTGTATTTAATGAAAACATAAGGGGAACCGGGGGTAATAAGGTGGTGATATTGGGTTGAGTTTGTATGGTGTTCAAAGATGGGTTTGTGATGAAGGTTATTTCGATAGACAGAATATAGAAGAGAGAAAGGTGTGATGGTTCATGAAGATGAAATGAATGACGGGTTCATGAAGTTTATGGTGTTAGAGTGATGATGGAAGTTCATGGTGAATTGGTTGTTGACGGAGATGGTGATGTGTGTATGGTTATGGTGATCGAAACATCTAACAGTGGTGGTAGTGAGTGTTGTATTTTGTGAAAGTGGGTGTATAGGCATTCTCAAATTAAGCTTACAAATATATGGAAAGTTGATAGTGATATAAGAAAACAGTGCCACAATTATTCAATCACAACTCACGGGTATAATTAAGAAATATCTTGCCGACACTTTTAATTGGGTATAATGTCGTGTTCCGTTGATAATTAGTGGCGGAATAAAGTCTTCGGAAAAATCCCAAATTTTTAGATTGACTGTATTTATTTATTTTGGTCATTATGGTATAAAATTCGATCCTTAGTTTGTTAAATAAAAATTACATCAATTGTTCCTCCCAATTGAGGGTAAAATATAAAAAGTGTTAAAACTTAACAAATAGTTCCTAATACATTTTTAATAAGCCTAAAATTTATAGAACTCATTTTCGTATCACCGTTTATTTTAAAATTACATAAGTTTGAATGTAACTTGCTTAATATCAATCGAAACATCAAACAAGTATTACAATCATTTAATATTTATTTTTAATGTACTTTATGATCATATACATAGCATTGTATATGTATATTTTATTTGCTAAAACCCAAAGGCAGAACTACGCGAATTATAAGGCAACGCTGTGCAATATTCGCTGAAAATGAGTACCGCGGTTATGTTTTCGCATTAATACAAGACCGCGGTTTAATCTGCTGAGTTTCCGTGGATAGTTATGTAACTCGCAGACCGCGGATATTTCGAATCCTATAAATAGGGAGCTTGGCCTCTCATTTATAGGTTGTTGATTCTCTGCCATTTTACCTAAGCCTTTGTAATTTCCACTTGTGATCTTGTCCAAGGGATTTTTACATCGCGCAAAGGTGAATTAAGCTAATTAACAATCAAGACCGGGTCAGGGTGGTTGATCACTTGATAGTTAAAGTGAAAGACGATTATCGGGGCCCAAAATAATCATCAAACATCTCATCCTCCATTACAATCTTATTGCACTCAATCCGTGATTAAGTAACATCATTAATTATGGATTGATCAATTGGCACCATCCGTGGGACACGTTTTTTGAATTAAAACTGAAAATTTTTTGTTTTATGCCGTCAAAACAATTAATTCGACTGTTTAATTTAAATCGTGTTTTTGTTGTGAGGATTTGTAGGTGCATACATCTAAAATCGGCGGTGAATTGCTCGATTGCTTAGAATTATGAGTAATATTGGAAACGATAGTGATACAGTGGTCGCTGTGCGAGCGAATGCCCAAAAAGAGGAAAAAAGTGAAAGTTCACTAAAATGCATCATAATTGGCAATTTGCGCCAATTAGTTTCCCGAAAATGCAGAGCGATGATTTTTCTGAAATGCCGATAATGATATCGTGCAAAATCGCGGAAGCTGATATCACAGTCATGAAAGTCCATGTCGACAATGGCAGTAGCGTTGATGTTATTTACGAACAATGCTTCGCTCAATTGCCAGAAAGTATTAAAACAAACCTGCAAACAACCGCAGTTTCACTAACCGGTTTTGCAGTAGAATCTTCATTACCTATAGGTGTTTTGTCATTAAACATCGAGTTAGCTGATGTTAATGATGATGCTTTGGTGCGGTAAGCGCGATTAGATTTTTATGTTATGCGAGCCTCTTCTCGCTATAACATGCTGTTGGGAAGAACCGCTATAAGTAAATTTGGGATTGTACCGTCTACAATTCATGGCATGATTAAGTTTCCAACGTATAAGGGAATTGCCACAATATGTTCAATGAGCATTATGCCTATTTGTGCGGCTGTTAACGTAAAAACCACAGGGCAAGAACCTGTTGATGGTGCAGATGCTATGGAAATAATTAATCCCGCATATCCAGATCAGAAAATCAAAGTAGGACGTAATGTTAGTGCGGATACTAGAAAACAAATTGTGCAATTACTTGTCCAATATATGGATGTCTTTGCCTGGTGCGAAAACGATATGACTGGTGTTCCGCGTCATATTGCAGAACACAGGCTTAATGTGAATCCAGCTCTAAAATCTGTAGTGCAAAAGCGAAGGGGTATGGCCCCAGACCGCGTAAAATGGTTGTGTGAAGAAGTAACAAAATTGGTGAGAGCCGGAATTTTGCGCGAAGTCCAATACCAATCATGGATTGCAAATCCAGTATTGGTGAAGAAACCTGATGGTTCTTGGAGAATGTGTATTGATTACAAAGATTTGAATAAAGCGTGCCCGAAGGATAACTATCCGCTTCCAGAAATTGATCTGAAGGTGGAATCTTTACATGCTTTTCCGTATAAATGTTTTTTGGACGCGGCAAGAGGTTATCATCAGATTTCTATGGCGCAAGAAGATGCAGATAAAACCGCATTTCATACAGGCAAAGGCATATATTGTTATATCATGATGCCTTTCGGTTTAATCAATGCAGGCGCGACATATCAACGGTTGATTGATACCGCGTTTGATAAACAAATAGGGCGTAATCTTGAAGCTTATGTAGATGATTTAGTTATCAAAAGCATGACGCAAGAGCGAATCATTGAAGATATGCGTGAAACATTTGACAGACTGCGAAAAATAAACATGAAGCTTAATCCGCTAAAATGTAGTTTTGGCGAAACGGAAGGGAAATTTTTGGGATATCTTGTTACAGAACAGGATATTCAAGCTAATCCAAAAAAGATCGAGGCTATAGAAAATATGACCGCACCGAAAACGGTCAAAGAAGTGCAAAGTTTGACGGGAAAGCTAGCCGCATTAACGCGTTTCTTGTCTAAAGCCGCGGAAAGGCAGTTGCCATTTTTCAAAACCTTAAAAGGTTGTTTGAAGCAAAAGAATTTTGTGTGGTCCAGCGAAGCAGAATCCGCGTTTCAGGAGATGAAAAAGTTGTTAAAAACTTTGCCTACACTAACAGCGCCGGTTAATGGCGAAACTCTTTATCTTTATATCTCAGTAGCAAACGAAGCTTTTGGCTCAGTTTTGATCGCGGAAAGGAACAAAATACAAAAGCCAGTGTATCTTGTTAGTAAAGCCCTTACGGGGAGTGAAATAAATTATGCGCCGATTGAAAAGTTTGTCTATGCGCTCATTTTAACAACGCGAAGGCTACGAAGATATTTTCAAGGGCATCCCGTGCATGTATTAACTAATCTACCAATCAGGCAAGTCTTAACAAAGCCAGAGATATCTGGTAGACTCGCATTATGGGCGGTATAATTAGGTGCTTATCAAATATCTTACCTTCCGCGTAGCGCTGAAAAAGGGTAAGTTATGGCGGATTATCACGCTGAACTATCTGGAGAGTTGGAGGTGATTAATGAGCGAACCGCAGTAAAACCTGAATACGGTGAAACTTCGGATTTATTTACTGATGGTGCTTCGTGCGCAGAAGGTGCAGGTGCGGGATTAGTTTTGGCAAGTTCAAGCGGTGAAGAGCATACTTATGCTCTGCGGTTTAATTTTGACGTAACAAATAATGAGGCAGAGTATGAGGCATTGCTTACAGGTTTAAATATTGCGCGGAAAATGAATATTGTTAAGTTGCGTGCATTTATGGATTCACAGCTAGTAGCGAATCAATTTAACGGATCTTTTGACTCGCATGATCCCTCTATGCAGAAATACTTGCAGTTGTTGAAAGAAATGGCAGTGCGATTTGAGCATTTCGAACTCGCGCAAGTGCCAAGAAGCCAAAACAAAAAGGCGGATGCGTTGAGCAAATTGGCTGCTTTAACGTTCTCGCACTTTCAAAAGCAAGTATGGGTTGAGGAATTACCGAGTAAATCAATAGATAGTGACTTAATGGTTGCATCTGTTACAGAAGAACAGCAAAATTGGATGGACCCAATTTTAAAATATATCCGCAGTGATATTCTGCCAGATGATGGTCGTGAAGCCCGCTTAGTAAGAGAGCGAGCACCGATGTATATCATCCAAGATGATATTTTATATCGTAAATCATACTGCGGACCAATGATGCGATGTGTTGGCCCAATCGAGGCAGAAATGATTGTTGAAGAAGTACATAATGGTACTTGTGCACTGCATTCAGGCTACAAAACTATCGCAGCAAAAATTATGCGAATGGGATACTTTTGGCCATCCATATACCGCGATGTAGCAAAAATTGTTAAACGCTGTAAAAGTTGCCAAAGGCATGCTTCGCAGAATCGAATGCCGCGGCACGATATGATTCCTGTTAATTCACCATGGCCGTTTAATAAATGGGCTATTGACATTGTAGGGCCATTTCCTGCAGGCCCTGGAAATGTTAAATTCCTGATTGTCGCGATTGATTACTTCACCAAATGGGTTGAAGCTAAGGCGGTTCGCACTATTACTGGTGTGCAAGTGCGAAATTTTGTATGAGAATACATTGTTTGCCGATTTGGCATTCCGCGAGAATTGGTTAGTGATAATGGTGCTCAAATAGCGAAAGATCCTTTTAAGACATGGTGCAATGATTTAAATATTATACAAAAGTTTACGTCAGTGGCGCACCTGCAAGCCAATGGGCTGTGTGAAGTAACTAACCGTGATATTGTGAGCGGTATTAAAAAGAGGTTATGTGAAAGGCGAACTGGTTGGGTAGATGAATTACCCAATGTGTTATGGGCACATCGCACTACTTTCAAAAAGAGTACAGGCGAAACACCTTTTAGTTTGGTATATGGTTCTGAGGCAGTTATCCCCGCAGAAATTCTGGTACCAACGCATCGAATTGCTAACTTTGATGGTGAAGCAAATGATGCTGCATTGAGCGAAAATCTAAATTTCATAGAAGAGCGGAGATTAATGGCTGCTATTAGAGAAGCGAATAATAAGCAGCAAATTGCAAAGTATTATAACAAAAGAGTGCGTGCTTTGTCTTTCGCTATAGGCGAATGGGTGCTGCGAAACAATGAAGCAAGCAGAGCAGAAAAGCTTGGCAAGTTGGATCCTAATTGGGAAGGCCCTTATCAAATTGTGGCAATTAATGCCGCAGGTTCATATAAGCTCACAGATATGGAAGGGCGAGTTTTACCTAATGCGTGGCATGCTGTTTTGTTAAAGCGATATTATGCATAGTTTTGTGGAAACTATCAGATGTATATGTATAACGTGCGAAATTGGATACAAAGCATATGGCTGATGTACTTATTAAGTGTTCTTGTTTTTAATTTTTTGCAAGTCTTGATCACACTTGACGAAATTTCAAAAATAAACACTTGTAAAAGTATGCGAAAAGTTTATATATGAAATGCGAATAGTTATGAAATGTTTTAAAGATTGTTTCATAATGATTATAGTATTTTGCAGTGTTCAAATAGCAAAGTGATGAAATTGCCCACTTTTGCATGCGAATTATTGTGAAAGGAATTTTTAAATCCTAAGTGTTTGATTTTACCAATGCTTAGATGCTTCGCAATGCTAATTAATTGCCTAAGGATCGTTTCGGTGGACTTAGAAGATTCATAACGTATAAGCATATACGCATACAGATTGTTTCTCAAAAGTATGCATTTATTATGTGCACAATAATATATGTTGGAAATTGCAAAGGACAAGTTTGTGTTATGAATATTGATAATGAAAGCGCTATAAAAATAGAAGTACTTGCAAAAATATGAATCAGCGAAATTTTATTAATAATACCGCAGAGGCAGCTGCGTGCTGTTATACAAAGTGCGTGCTAATCCTTGGTTAAGTCAAGCTTGATGATGTCATCTACAGTGACATCTTCTTGCTCACTTATTGCGGCTATCTTGGGGAGGGGAATTTCGGCTATGCCCTGCTGAGCAACCGCGTATGCTGATTTCGCGTCTTTCAGTGAGCAAAGGCGATCAGCTATTGCAGATGGTAGCGGGTCTGGCAGTGGGCAGCGAATAGCAATCTCATCCATAAATTCAACCCTCTCGCATAGCCTTAATGCGGAGGCAAATGTTGAAAAATTTACAGAAACAGGCTTGGAATTGAGAATCTTTCTAGCCAGTTCAGGGAGATGTTGGCGAACCTTGGTGAACTCAAGTTCCGCAGAGGCTTTAGCAGCAAGAGCGTTGTCTCGCTCTGTCGTTAGCTTCGTCACATCATCTGACAATGCTTTAATGGTGTCTTGCAGTTGTTTTTCTTTCTCAGTCGCAGCAGAAACCTGCTGTTTCAAGTCATCAACGGTAGTTTTGGCTGCGGTGAGCTCATGGGAGAGGTCAACACAGCGTTTTTCGCTGTTTTCAGCTTTGATTTTCTCAACATTATACTTCAGTTGTTCAGCTTCAAGAACATTGAAAAATTGTTCCTGACAGCATATAACGTCATATGCTGAATTGAAGCACATGTAGAAATTTTGAACAAAACTATTATGCGCGTCCAGCGCAGAGAGTTTAGAGAACTCGCGGCGAAGCTCGCCGGGGATTGCTAACTTCATCTGTTGCCGTTGATCCAGAGCAGCAGCAGCTGAAGCATAAGTGTATCCTGCTAAACCGTCAATTCGAACTCCATAAGAGTCAGGTGGAGTGCGGAACAATTCGGTGATTTGATCAAGAGTGTTTGGGCTAGCAAAGATAGGATCACCAGAAGAATCGCCTGCAAAATAACATTGTTGGTTAGTCGGCGAAATAAAACTAATGTATATTTTGTGTATGCAATAACAATCCGCAATATACCAGTTTGCTGGTCCCCTTCCGATATAACTGGATTGTCGTGAGGGGGGTATCCTGTTGTTTATGTCTTTTGCTTTGCGAAGACGGCGGTGTTTGTAACGGCCGCTTGGTAGAGCTCGGCTTTGTGGAGGGAGATTTGGAGGTTAAATCGACGACTGGAATGGGTTGCTTTTCTTTTGATGATGTTGATTTAGCTTCCGGGCTTGTTAATAGTTTGGTGATCAGAGTTTTTGGATCAGCCTTCCTATCTAACTCGTTAATCTTCATATCAAATTAAATGCGAGCTGCACGTAATAACTAAAATGATAAAGATTGATTGACGAATTGAGAAATTTTCTAATACTTTGGAAAAATGAGAAATGAATTTGTGATTTCAGGTCACAATATATATAGGCGACGGGGTTAATTATGTTAATTAACCGTTGTGACAACTCAAACGGTAACTTTTTCCTATAACGGTAACTAGGTTAATGCGAAATTCTTCAATGTGAATATTGGATGCGATAACTGCGAATTTTTAGAGTTTATCATGATACATTTGTTTCGCAATATGTAGCATAATAAACTGGGGGGACTTGATCATATACATAGCATTGTATATGTATATTTTATTTGCTAAAAGCCAAAGGCAGAACTACGCGAATTATAAGGCAAAGCTGTGCAATATTCGCTGAAAATAAGTACCGCGGTTATGTTTTCGCATTAATACAAGACCGCGGTTTAATCCGCTGAGTTTCCGAGGATAGTTATGTAACTCGCAGACCGCGGATATTTCGAATCCTATAAATAGGGAGCTTGGCCTCTCATTTATAGGTTGTTGATTCTCTGCCATTTTACCTAAGCCTTTGTAATTTCCACTTGTGATCTTGCCCAAGGGATTTTTACACCGCGCAAAGGTGAATTAAGCTAATTAACAATCAAGACCGGGTCAGGGTGGTTGATCACTTGATAGTTAAAGTGAAAGACGATCATCAGGGCCCAAAATAATCATCAAACATCCCATCCTCCATTACAATCTTATTGCACTCAATCCGTGATTAAGTAACATCATTAATTATGGATTGATCATTTATTTATATATATAGATATATTTTAAATAATAATTATTATAATATCCTATTTTTATTTTATTAGTTTTTAATAACAACAACATATAATACTTCAATTTATATTTCGAATTATTATTTATATATGTACATACACACATATCTATTTACTATTAATTGTTCGTGAATTGTCGGAACTGGTCGAAGGTCAAATGATTTCATAAAATAGTTCAAAAATTTTGAAATTCAATTTAATAGACTTTGCTTATAATGTTGAAACCATATAAAGATTAAGTTTAAATTTGGTCGAAAATTTCCGGGTCGTCACACCGTATATATAATTTTTGAAAACTCGATAAATAAAAAGGCAAAAATACGCAATTGATCCATGTGTTTTGTACTATACTAGAATCGAATAAGTTAATATCTTAAGGTGAAGATTAGCTCCGATATCGACTAGAATCTTTATTGGAGTTGTACTTTCAGGTGGAGATATGTTATCGTAATGAATTTGAACAGAGTAACATTAATGCATCCAGTGTGTTTTAATGAATGATCTTGTTCGTGTATTTATATGTGTTATGAGGGAATGATGACGTGGCATATGTTCCTTTCATAGTTATAACAAACTTCACTAATTTCGAGGGCTGACGTGGCACATATCCCTTTCATTGGAATAATAAACAGATTTCAACAAACTTTCCTAGATTCGTGGGCTGACGTGCCGTGCAACCCATTTGTGTGTTTGTTCCGGGATCATATGCTTGCTCCGGGACCAAGCGTTTGCTCCGAGACTTGACACTTATGTTGGAGAAGTATGATCACTCCGAGAGAGTGTGATGAATCCGTCTATAGTGTGACAGATGAATGTCTTGCTCTTGTTTAGGCAAAAGGATTTTACCTGATGTTTATTTCAAGCGCTTCTTCACGGTGTTCTTTTGACCGGGTAAAATTGTAGCCTGTTCATAAATGATCTTGTAAAGATTGTTGGGTGTCCAACGTGCTTAGTTCAGTAGGCCTTTATATGATGATATGGTTCGTAAGCTCTCAATGTTTTGTACCCGACCAAGTGATGTCGGTAGCCTGCATACATGTCCAGGTAGGATGGGCTTTATGCGCCATCACGGCTAGCCTTTGTTCGGGACGCTTCTTCCCGGATATGCACACAAATAACCTTCGGGTCGGGTTACTGGAGTGGAGCCGGGAAGAGGCTTTTTGGCCGGGACGACTCACGCCAGTTATTTTTTAGGCGGAATGCTGTTAATAGTGTATCTTTTGGATACGGAGCATTATGTGTATCAAAATATCACAAACTAGAATGTTATATAGCAAGTAATGAGCGGTAAAAGTATGTTAAAAAGTCAAAATCAACGAAAAAGTTACATTGAAAGGTCTTTGAACATGAATTTCGAAATTTTAATGGGACAAACTGCATTCGGCGGTTTGCCAACGAATAGATCTCGAAAAAATACACGATTTCAAAAGATACAGCATTCAAAGTACTTCAGATTCCCAACAAGCACCGAGAATCAAGCACCAAACATCACGCACCAAGCACCACACACGGTGCGTCGTGTTTGGTGCATGGTGCGTGTTCGAGAGGAAAAGTGCATGTTTTGGTCAGATTCTCGTAGACTCGCATCACGCACCAACTTACACGCACATACGTGGTGCGTGATGCGTAGTAATGACGCATTCTTGAAATTATTATTTTTTGAAAACATACTATTAAACACTTTCAGAAATGAAGACATTTTTATTAATTTTAGAGTGGAATATTAATATTAATATTACTCTGTATATCTAAATGATATAGAGCAAATGAATAGTACCCTCAATAGTTTCACAAGCACTCCTCGAACTTTTATATATTTTCACAATTCAATCCCGTCCTTTATAACACTTAATTTTATAGCTTCTACAAACTTACCACATAGTTTTCACATTTTATACTTTAACCATTACACTTCATTCATTATAAATCGATCCCATAATTTTCACTAACTAACAACTATTCATTATTATTATTATTATTATTATTATTATTATTATTATTATTATTATTATTATTATTATTATTTTTTATTATTATTATTAAATCAATCACATAATTTTTCACTTTATTATTGTTTAATTTTTTTTCTTATTATAAATTAACTACGTAACTCATTATATATATATATATATATATATATATATATATATATATATATATATATATATATATATATATATATATATATATATATATATATATATATATATATATATATATATATATTTATATATATATATATTATTCTTTACATCTCTAAAAGGCAAAGGCTTTATGAATAGTTCTTCCCCATGCTTTAATCGTTTATACGTCGTGCAAAAAGGTTGTACCCACAATGACATCACACTAAACATTGAGAACCATTAAAAACTTTAGGGCGCCAAATGTAAATTTCAAGGGTAAAAAATGTAAACTCTATAGGAGTCTAAAGTTAAAGTTTAAGAGTCAAATCGTAACTTCTTTATTTTCCATAAAACTCTTCAACAAATCCACCTAAATTTTTAACCGCCTTTAAATTTTCGTACGACTTGGGATAGGTTTAACCAACATAACCGTTAAACACGAAATAATTTTACGAATCAAACACAAAAAATTATATTCGAAACGGATTCTCGACGCGGAGTGAGAGCTCCTCCACTGGTTAATATTAATATATTAATATTAATGCCCAATGTAATGGGCCTAAAATACACCCGAAAGCCCAAATTCCAACACTGGCCGACTCCCCAACATTCATTAACATCGTCATCAAATGGAAGATTCTCGAAACGACCATAATAAACTTGAACCAAAATAAATAAATAAAATAACCAACAAACCTCAACGACAAGCAAACCACAAAATCACTGTGATAATCATGGGTGTTGATTACTACAAGGTTCTTCAAGTCGATCGCAATGCTAAAGACGATGACTTGAAGAAAGCTTACCGTAAACTCGCTATGAAATGGCACCCTGATAAAAACCCTAATAATAAAAAAGATGCTGAAGCCAAATTCAAAACTATTTCCGAAGCTTATGATGTATGTATATATCATTTCTCTGTTTACTACATTTTAGTTTCACATTTATTTTTTACAATTTCGTAATTTCTAATTCAATTTCAGCTTTTTTTGTATTTCATTTTGTTTAAAATTTGTTTAATTGAATTGATATTGAGTATGTGTATGTATTAATTAGTGTAATAAAGTTAGAAATTGACAAATCTTGAAGGTGAAATTTGTGTTTTTGGTTGTAATATATCGATTGATTAAGCTAGTTAGGGTTTTGTAAATTTTTTGTCTGCTTTAGGTTTTGAGTGATCCACAAAAGAGGGCTATTTATGATCAGTATGGTGAGGAGGGACTGAAGGGGCAAATGCCACCACCGGGTGCTAGTGGTTTTTCAGGTATGTCAAGTAATGGTGGTGGTTCAGCGAATTTCAGTTTCAATCCGCGAAACGCTGATGATATATTCTCCGAGTTTTTTGGGTTCTCGAGTCCGTTTGGTGGGATGGGAGATAATATGGGTGGGTCACGTGGCGGGCCAGGCAGGCAGTTTCCGAGGAGTATGTTTGGTGATGACATATTTTCACAGTTTGGAGGTGCTAGTGGCGGTGAAGGGTCTAGTAGTATGCATCCTAGGAAAATGGCTGCCATTGAACGTCCATTGCCGTGTAGTTTAGAGGATTTATATACAGGGACGACAAAGAAAATGAAGATTTCAAGGGATACTACTGATCCTACCAGGTATGTTATGGTTGTGATATTTGATTTTTTTTTTTTTTTTTGTATACTATGTTTGAAGCTACTTGTGCATTGAACATAAATTTGTATTTTTTTTTTTTTTTTTTATATATATATACTATGTTTTGGTTCATGGATTTTTGGTTTGTTTGTCTTGTGTGACTATAGGAGAACAACCGAAGTTGAAGAAATTATAGCAATAGAGGTCAAACCCGGGTGGAAAAAGGGTACAAAAATAACATTCCCGGAAAAAGGAAACGAACAACCAGGTTTTATCCCGTCAGATCTTGTTTTCATTATTGATGAGAAACCACACGCTGTCTTCAAAAGGGATAATAATGATCTAGTTGCTACCCAAAAGATATCACTATTAGAAGCCCTGACTGGTTACACTGCACAAGTCACAACGCTTGATGGTCGAAACTTAACGATCCCTGTTAACTCTGTAATTAGTCCAACTTATGAAGAGGTAGTTAAAGGTGAAGGGATGCCTATACCCAAAGAACCCACCAGAAAAGGTAACTTAAGGGTCAAATTTAACATTAAGTTCCCTACAAGACTTACTTCAGACCAGAAAACAGGGATCAAGCGACTGTTGACATCTTCCTGAAGGAGGTTTTATATTATAAATCAGCAACCTTTTTTTTTTTTCCTTTTTCATCTAACTAGGTTATTTTGGGGCTGTTACTTAATATTACCGTAGTTGGGACATTCGTTTGGATATTATCTTTCAAATGAATGTTGTTTTCCAGTGGTACATTTGTAGTACTAGCTAAAGTACCCAAAATTTTAGACTGTCTTTGAATGTATGGTTGTGACTCGACCATCCAGGGCCTCACTCGATGTAAATAAAATTTTGTTGATTGATTTGCATCAACTCTTTTACCACTTGATCTTAATTTAAGAAATTAAATTCTTTTAGTTTCATTATTTTATTATTATTGGACAAACATATATAGTTTGTCCTTAAAGTTTGTCTAAAATTGCACGTTTGGACCTAAAGTTTTTTTTATACGTGGGATGAACCTGAAGTTTGTAGATATTGCACGGTTTGTCCCCATTCTCCAATGTTAACGACACTTTTGTTGGATTACGTTAATTGCCCACATGTGCACGTCACATGACTACATGAGGGTGTTTTCGTCCATGTCATTCTTCTTCATCTATTCTTTACTTTCTTCTTCATACATCTTAAAACTTATAAACCTTAATTTCTTTATCAATTCAAAAATCATAAACAACTAATTTATTTATTTTTATTTAATTACATCTTTACGTTAACTTTAGATTCAAAAACTAAACATGAGAAAACCTGATAAAGAACAAGCACTACAATTCCAAGCTCAAGCTTGAGTAGGAAATAAGCTTTTGTTTCTTCTATGATTAGTGCACGGAGTAACTATTGATATGGCTCTTAGTTGATTTGTATTTATATTTTCAATTTATCAAACAAATATATTATTTTGTTTGTTCTAATTGCATCATTCAATATTTCTTATCTTGATAGTTATTTTACATTATCTTGTTCTTCATTATTATTGTTCCTCAGCTCTGTTACTGTTACTGCCCATGGTTCTAATATGCTATTGCTATCAAGTTTCCTACTAAAACACCGCATAAACATTAATAGTTCAAATAGTTTAACTATTGATTTATGCTTTCAAAAGAATACCCTCCTTAACGAACTGGCTCCACAACAAATTAAATGGAGTAAACAAGAAAATCAAAGCATAATCTGCTGATGTCACCACAAATCTTTCTTCGATCCCTATCTTCTATCGCCACCACAAACCAAATGGAGAAAATAATAAATAATAAAAGACGAAATCTTTCACAATTTTTTTGGTGTTATCAACAAATCGATATCGTTTGTCTCCTAATCGTGTTATGGATGTTAGTTTGATTTTTAGTGTGCTTCTTGCTGATTTGCTGCTCATCGGTGAAAGTAAGGTTAAAAGGATTTTAACAAATAATCAGGCTAGTGGGAGATTTTGGTTGTTTAGTTGTATGTGCTCCGATTGTTATACTAATTTTCTTGTTCCGGCTTCGATTGTGGATGATTTTGCCATGATTATCCCGTTTGCCAATAAGGGCGGATAAGTTTTTTAGGTTTCTTTGGCTCGAGATTTGTGGTATCTCGATTAGGTATGCTTCGTTTGATAATATTGAAGAAGTGGCAGGACATTTGGGTAACATTTATTACGTGGCTAAGTCCTTGGTGAATCTAAGGAAGATCAGGTCGTTCTTCGTTTTTGTTGAATTGCGTTAAGCATAATCACAAGCTTTTCATTACCAGTTTGATTGATTTAGGTGCTTCAAAAACCAAGATTCGGGGTAACGAAGTTTTCGACATTTGGTTATAGTATTATAGATACTATGTAGGGATACAATTTGATTCTATCCAAGCTGTTTTAAAAGAGAACGAATTTCTTGCAGTGGTGGTGACAGAGAGTGTTTATGAAGTTGGAGCCTGATGTGTGTAAAGTGTGTGTTTATAGTGGTTAGCTTTATTTCAACTTTTAAATTTATATTATCTTAATTAACTGTACACTTTAACACTATTACAAGCAACAAAACCCGATCAAGGTAGTATAGTAATTAGTAAGTTAAGGATCGTTTAAAGAGATTATGGGTAGTAGATATAAGTTGTTTTTATTCTAATTCTTATTAAAGAAATAAAATAATTTAAAATAATTATTATAGATTATCTTGTTTTATCTTTAATAAGACTATCTCAAGAAAGATAGAATATAAATTAAAATGAACTAAAATCTATTAAAAGAAAGTGGTTACTTGAACTTGTATATTATGAGGGATTCATTATTAGATAGTTTCATAGCTCATACTAATAAATATCAAAATAACAATCATAGACCAATTATTATCGCTAAACGTTTAAGTTAATTATCACATAAAGTTCACAAAGTAGCACTTAAAACATATATTAACTAAGTGGGTGTTCAAAGTTAATATCCTAACTTATAGTATTCAAATAATGACATGATAAATGTCTTCTTAATCTTGTGGCATGGACTAAGACAACATTCAATCAGGCTAACAAATAGATAAGCTGATAAACCTAATCAGATCAATTTAAGTTTTTTTTTTTGGGATAAAGCAGATCAATTTAAGTTACTAGCTACTAATCAATCATTTGACTAAGTTTTCATGCAATTGACAATTTAATCCACATAAACTAGGGTTCTTCGATTAAGTCTAACAATAATAAGTTTATTATATGAGCATAATTAATATTTATGTGATTCATTACTACACATGATCTTTAGCTAAACTCCATGAAATCATGATATTGCTCAAATTATATATGTTTTATTCCGCAATATCGCCCTCATTTCATTCGATTTTGATGATCGTTGGGCCCAAAAGTTGTTTTTCTGCGCCAAAGTGTCGACTAAAGGCAAAAAGCTTAACTTGGTGTAAAATTGACCAAGTCTTGGTCAAAAGTTACAAAGAAAATGACAAATGCAGGAATCAGCTATAAAAGCGCGGCTCCTTGTAAAGGAGCGCCGCTCTTGAAGGTCCAAAGCGCCGTTCCTAATAGAAAAGCGACGTTCTCATGCACGTTTTGGCTCCATTTTTCATCAGTGAGCAGAAGCGCCGTTCCTAGCTGCCAAAAGCGTCGCTCCTGCCAAGCCAAAAGTGCCGTACATCTAAAAGCGTTGTTCCTCATTTAAGTCAAAAGCGCCGCTCCTGAAGGAAAAGCGGCGCTCTTGACGCTGATTCAGCCGAAATTTTCAACACTATAAAAGAAAAGAGATAAGTCATTTCAAGGAAGAGCTGCAGTTTTTACTCCGAATTTCACACACAAAATCCTAATTTCATCATCCATTAGAGTTTTAAGGTGAATTGAAGGAAGCAAGCTCAAGTTTCATCATCATTAGCTCTAGATCTTTCTCTCTTTATCATTTTGAGTTGTAATCTCCACTTTACTTTACTCATTTTGCACTAATTAGTTGTAATCTTTGTTTTCCTTCATCTAGCTTTGAATTAATTACTTGTAATCACTCAAGATGATGTTTATTGATGTTTCTATGTTTATTGCTAGTGTAATCTTTGTTATGTTTGGCAAAATCACTTGTGTTTGCTTATCTATGAATCTATAATGCTTAAGATTTGCCCTTAATCTATTGAATGAAGTTATTTTGAATGAAAATACACGAGCTAGTATTATTGAGTTAGCTATGAGGTCCATTGCTATGATTTGATATTGGTTTTACTTTGATTACATAGGTTAAGTAGCTCTCTTAGTGATTTGAGAAGTGAATCAATTTGTGTTTCAACACCTTAGGTGATCTAGACAACTAGAATAGGAATTTCAAGTGATTGTGTTTCTAGTCTAAGTTGATTTTCAATTGACCATTGTTCAACATAGTGGTGTTTGACTATCTTAAGTGATTTTGATGGTTAAAGGGTTTTAAGTGATTTCAACCCGAGCATAATCTCAATAATCAACTCATACTTAACTTGATCTTAGGATACCATGCTTATGTGAATTTGCAAAAGTATCATTTAATTAAGGTTTGGTATTATTACTAAACATTTACTAGTTGAAACAACTAAAGTGATATCAAATTGGGTAAAACAAGGGCAATCCAAGCATAGAGAGGATTAGATAAGTGAACACTCTTTGTCTTATTGATAAAATCTCATTTCTTAATTACTTGTTACTTGTTTCTAGTTAAGTTTAAGTTTGTTTAATTGAAAAAGTTTAGTTGTTAGTTAAAATCTCTCGCAAAACCCCCAATCAAACAAACCCCTAGGATAACTATTAGTTTCAAGTATTCAACTTACACCGCTCTCTTGGGACGAACTTTATAAGAATACTTACATTAAGTGCTATAATAACCGGGTTCTAAGTGCTCGATAGTTTTGCGTGCTTATTTGTAATGTTTGAATCTTGTATAAATTTTGAGGGTTAAAGATGTATTGTTTCCCACGCATCACACTTTCTTGGCGTCGCTGCCGGGGAGCGGTTAGCTAAGTTAAGTTGGGTATTTAGTTTAAGCTTTTAGTTATTCGATCCTTTTGTAAGGATTCGTCCTTACAAAAGTTACTTTTATTGTTTTTATATATTATTTTGTATTGGAAAACCGTTTGTGTTTGTGTTGTCATTGAAGGTTAGGTCTTTTGGTGTATGAGAAGGAGTTCCCAAAAGAATCAAGAATTCACACATCCATTTTTCGACCCGGAAAAACACGTGCACGGGGTTTATAAGCGTAGAGAAGAACGGGAATTAAGGAAGCATTTTGAGGTTTTGCCGTTTTGTTTGATAGAAATGGACGGAGAAGAAGAGGATAATCCGATTGTTAATGGTGTGACAACCCGAAAATTTCTGACCAAATTTAAACTTGATCTTTATATGTTTCCGACACGATAAGTTAAGTCTGTAATGTTGAATCTCAAAATTTTAGAACTACATTCATGTAATTAATTACCCTTTGACCGTGTCCGACGATTCACGAACAATTATGTGTGAATAGATATGTATGTGTGTGTGTATATATATATATATATATATATATATATATATATATATATATATATATATATATATATATATATATATATATATATATATATATATGTGTGTGTGTGTGTGTGTGTATGTGTGTGTGTATATATTAAATTGTGATATATTAATAAAGCATTAAACGGTTTGGTTGCTATGAAAATATGTTATGAAATCCATTATATGACTTGAAACGTTAACAAGGTATTAAACGTATAACGTTATACTTATTCGTTTTAGTTAAACATCTACGTAATAAACGTGTTATGTGAAACGTGTATATATATAGACAAAGTATATTAAAGCTTACATATATATTGTTTCAAAGACATAAAACGTACTTCTATATATTTCGAAAGATTAGTACATTTTACAACATGACAAGAAGTAGATTATTATTGTTATTATCATTATCATTATCTTTTATAAATTTTAAAAATTATAAATGATTAGAGTGTCACGTCTTCTTTAAAAAGGAATATAACTTTATCAATATCTGGAACCACTTTTGACAAATTGTTAACGAGCCATTTTAACGTTATCTTAGAATTTAGAATCTTTCCAGAAACCTTTTGACAAGCTATAAATGATAACGGTTCGTGATTCAATTAAATATAAATAACTTACAACGTGTAACGTGTTTATATATATTTTGAGTTATTTAATAAATGATATTAGTATTCGATTATTGAATCGATCGTCATTCAGATAAGTTAACTTATGAGAATTTGATGCATGAATAAATTATATCAATTATAAGTTTTAAAAATATAAACGTTATATGATATAATAATTTCTATTATTTAAACGATTTTAAACTTGGAAATATAATTAGTTTTGAAAAACTAAATATTATATTATCAAATAAATATTTTAATATGTTTAAATGAAGATATATATATATATATATATATATATATATATATATATATATATATATATATATATATATATATATATATATATATATATATATATATATATATATATATATATATATATATATATATATAGATTTTACAAAATGATTAAATATAATATTAACTAGATACAAAACGTTTGGAGTTAAATTAAATCATATATATAAATAATGAGACGATTATTTTAAAAAGCAAATGGCCATAACACTCAAAAGTATAAGTTACATTCCAATTAGTATAATTATTGGTGAAATAAGTTTAATTATTGATAAAGGTACACGTCGCGAAACGTAAAGTACAAGTTTTCTAAGCGTACGAAAGGACGTTCGAAAAACTGGAACCGGCACATAAGTCGAGAGTCAACGTACAATTCATCAGTGCTAAAATTACAAATCAACTATGCACGAGAATATAATATAATATTTAATTAATTCTAAAGATTAAATATATTATATATTAAATAATATATATTTACATATGCAAATGTGTGTCGGCAGTTTTGATTTAAGCATATGGGCTGGAAAGGGAACTCATGCGATCGCATGAGTCCTCCCTCACTTTCTCATGTGATCGCATGAGGGGGGTAGGTGTGCCAAGTCTCTTTATAAACGACCAAATTCAGTTTCTGATTTTTCATTCACTCAATTTCTCTCCATCTATATTACTCGCATGATTTATATTTTATTTATATATTATTATTATTATTATTATTATTATTATTATTATTATTATTATTATTATTATTATTATTATTATTATTATTATTATTATTATTATTATTATTATTATTATTATTAACGATTATTATTATTAATCTTATTATTATTATTAGTAGTAGTTAAGTTATGAGCGAGCGATTTCTAAACGGGTTTTTCAAGCAGGATAGAGCTAAGGAAATTATGGGTTATAGCTATGGAGGTTATGGGTATGGATCGGGGGTATGCTCATGAGTCAAATCTAGTGTTTATCATCTCCGTTGCGTCTACGTACTTTCCTGCAATATTGAATCACAATATTGATACGTGAGCACTCATAACTTAACTTTTATATATTAATAGTGTATCCCTGATTAATGCTCGAGTATATATGATTATGCATGCTTGTATGTTTAGTTTCGTCGTTAAATAGTTTATGATAAACCACGAATTTGATACATATGCGATTGAGAAAAGGTATATGATATGCACGTCGTTGAAAAGCTGGCGAAAAATTAAGAACTTTTCATTTAGAACTCGTGTGATTTCGATGAACGGATTAAAATATATGATCAACTGAATTTTAGTATTAATATTAAAAATGATGATTATTATTATTACTATCGTCGTTATTATTATTATCTAATAATTATTATTATTATTATCGTTATCGTTATCAATATTATTATTATTATTATTATTATTATTATTATTATTATTATTATTATTATTATTATTATTATTATTATTATTATTATTATTAAAATAATTATTAGTATTATCATTAGTATTATTATAATTAGTACCATTATCATAAAAACTGATATTAGTCTCAACTAATTATGATTAATATTTTTATCATTATTATGAATGCGATATTAAAGAGAACTAAAAGCTATTAAACAAATCGATTAGAAAATAACGAGTATGAGTATCATGATGAAATTAAAATATTGTAAGATATTGATTTAAGAGAAAAATATCGTTTTCATTATTTTTATTGTTATTATTAAAACTATCATTTTTACTAAAATTATCATTTTTTGTAACAACCCAACCCGTTATCCAATCGAAAACGCTTAAATTTTTTTTTTTAATCAGTCCAGTTTCAGGCATATGGAGTGCCGCTCCATATAGGGGCGCGCCGCTCCAAAGTGGCCTGTCCACTTTCTTTTTATGCTCGTTCGTAAAACACGTTCCGCAACACTTTTAAACGAAACAATTTATCATAACACGTCAATATAAGTAAAACTAAGAGTTTCCCACAATAAAATCGAGTTTTACAGCACCGGGCCCACATCGACCCAAATTACGACAAAGTGACCATTTCGACCCATTTTAATTTAATACAAAACATAGACCGAGCATGACGATTGGGAATACGCTACCCAATCCTAATCAAATCCCATATCGCGTCTTCTAAAGCAAACTACGCAAGTCCACTAGTCCCGCACACTTACCCGAGCCATCCTCCACGCAAATCTATAAAAAAAAGTAAACAACGAGAGGGTAAGCTAACGCTTAGTGAATGCAATAATTATACATAGACATATATAATATACCTACTTGCAAACACTTACACAAATACCTCATACACGCTAGCAATTTACATGGCATACCATCGCAAAGTATAATGCTAAATCTCCAAGACCACAAGCTAGCACAAACAATAGCATATATAACTCGAACAATATAATATGCTACACTACAACACATAACCATGGTTAACCAATAGTACAAGGGAATGGTACTTCGAATTTCCCATCGGTGTTCCCAACAACCGTTGCACAACAAATTATAACACTAACCCCGGAGTGGTATCGATCGCCCGAACTTTAAACCCACCCGTCACGTGTAATGTGGTATCGAATGCCCGAACTTTAAACCCACACTACATGCCCACACACATATATGACATGGCATCGAACGCCCGAACTTAAACCCATATCATATATTGACCCGATATGGTATTGACCGCCCGAACTTAAACCCACATCGAATCTCGTACAAGTAAATACATTATATACACATATGCATAATCATTCCACTCACCTCGTGAACTTGAGCATTACAAACCATGCGCGAAATCTTCACCACACGCAACCGAGCAAGATTTTACCTATAATACGCATATAGGTATACACATAATCAACATACAACCCCATTTGGACTCTCGACCCGCCCAAATGAACAACAAGTACAAAATACACCCTTTTACACTTTTAACGCTACCCGAAGGTTCAAAACTAACGAGACTAGTTCTCGCGTTCCCGGAATACCCAAATATGTCAACTTTAACCTCTAAACGCATACTAGCTCGTATTTTACACAAAACCCATTCCATGGTTGACCGACTTTATTGCTAAAACACTAAATTTTAACCTAAAATCACTTCTCGCGAGTAATTACATCAAAAGCATCATTTAACACTTAACAAATGCGTTTAACATCCAATTAATCTAAATTAGTGTCATCCTAAATTTTGACCCAATTCAAATTGCTCATTTTGACCAAAGTCATAAAACGCCCCAAAATCACTAACGACTAGTGATTATATTTTCAAGACAACCACTAACACTTAAATCAAGTATTTACCTACTTGATTTACCAAAACTTGACTTAAAACTTAATTTGACACCGAATCAAGCTTACTTGTCCCGAAATACCCATTTGACCTGTTTTGACCTAAATTAGGGTTTACACCCAAAAACCAAGTCAACACAAGTGTTCTAACGTTTAACCAACACACGCAAGACCCAAACTCATAATTTCATCACTCGAAACCCATTTGAAAATTAGTCAACTCAAATACACCCAAAAGGGTTCCAACGCTTCCAAAATCACTAAACTAAGTGATTACACCCAAAACCAAAGCCTAATCATGGCCAAAATGTCAATCAACCCAAAACTCGCGATGTATCAAAAATAACTAGTTTCCATAAACCCACTTCATCATCTAAATGGGTTTTACCACTAAAAAGCTAAAAAAACCTAACTTGAATATCAAATCATAAAGATTAATTTCGGAGTTAGAACTTACCATCACTATCACAACATAGCCGTGAACGAGGAGAACAACTTTAACTCTTGAGACCCGACCTGAATCACTCTTCTTCATCCCCGATTCGAGCTTTTTCTCTCTAAACCCTTTACTCTCTCTTTAGGGTTTGGGGTGTGAGTGGGAAGGAAGAAATGAGAAGGAAATGAGGTTTGGATAAGATTGGGATCAGTTTTATGGCCAAAGACCTGTCCATATGTGAAATACCAACTTTGCCCCTCATTTAACTCATTAAAAGGCTGAAAAGTACCAGAACGCGCCTATTGTCGCGCCGCGGAGCAAATTGGTCGTGCCGTGGCCCAAAGTGTGATTTTAGATCACTTTTTTTAAGCTTTCTGACCCTCAAAATAGGCATTTGTCGCGCCGTGGCCATTCTGGTCGCGCCGTGACAATTGCCTGTTTCATCTGAACTTCAGCAAACTTGTTTTGGCCATAACTTTTTGACCGTAACTCCGTTTTCGATGAATCAAATATCGTTGGAAACGTAATGAGATTTCCTTTCTAATGGTAAGGCTTTGAAATATCAACTCAAACTTTATTTGGGGTCAAAAAGGTACGCACACATCTTGTAACTCAAACAACGTCCAGTTTTCTTCGACATTCGAACAAGAAACACGTACACGCTTGGTACACTTCATGCACTCATCGTACAATCATCTTTATACTATTATACAACCAAGTATGAATATTCTAAAGTTCATCACGTACCTTGGACATGTTATGATGAAAAACGGGATGTTACAACTCTCCCCCACTTAAATTCAATCACGTCCTCGTGATCCTCATCACTTAACTAATCCGGACCTACACCCAACGGTCCTTCGACACCCTCTAAACTCGATGTCCATAACAAATCCCAATAACAATTTCCATTAATCCAAAGTTTTCACCACACGCTAATAATCACTAGCGTGCATTACCGCAACAAGCGATATTTCCCGCGCTCAACGTTCAAACTGCCCCCATTAAAACTCTGTACTTTAACAGTCCATAACGCACCACTCAACCGGTCAATCAAATATGTTCTCTATTTCAAGAACGAACCTCCCTCATTTCTGCAACCGAATTATTCCTTCAACAAAGAAATTTTGGTATCACCAAAATAATCACCCTAGGGAACACAAACTTTCCCATGAATGGATCCGCACACGACCTTCTGTCTCTGAATTAATCCAGGATGACAATAATACCCCACAAGTTAGACAAAACATCAACGCTTGACACAGGGTTTCTCCCCTAAACCCAACAACACATCCATACAATACGGCTTCCTAGCACTAACATGGAAACTATTTGTGTACTAGAATCCTGTCAACAGCAAATTATCATCCCAACAATTCGCAATTCGTCACGCGACCTTCAAAAGTATTCACCAATGTCAGGTTAATCCTCCAACCTAGACCGTCCGTTAAGGATGGTTTCGACATTTCAATGCGGCTAACGGGTCGCATCACTAGGGAATGCACCCTCGCAAACAAACAAAACCCGCGTGTATCTATGTGAGACAATCAGAAATAGAACTCCCCGCCTCACAATCATCCATAAAGTGGAATAATCCACTGACAATATCCACAATCACGTTTCCCGAAAGGGAAAATACAGTATCCATACCGAAATCAAACTCGTACCTACTCAACAGCACTATCCGGGTTTCACACCAACTCAATTTTACATCCCGAGAGCACCCGCAATGACAGTTACATTCTCTCACGTTCGTGATTTCAAACTTCACACTTGGTCTCATACCGCACTTGGTACTGCACGACCACCTTATACAAGAAGACTTACGCTTTACTTGATCTAACACCACCGGAGATTCCTCGGGCGGCAGTAAAAACTCCCCCACTTAGGATTTATCTCTCCATTCTCACCGCCAAGATGATAACATCCCGCGGAATTGTAATTCCACGTCACACCTGACCATTCTCACCGTTGGTCATAAACATCAAATCACCGTAAATTCACTTTAGGCTCTCAGTGCCGACTTGTACAACCAACACGCGACATCGCACCGTCATACCACAAATCATAATTAACAGCTCTTCATCGTTCGCAAAGCGAACTCCACCAAAGTCCCACACACGCCTCTATGACTAGGCATATGCCACTCCGCTTAATCAGTCGTGCATCACAGTCGAGATCACCCGACCTTCTACGCAACGAAATATTATCAACAATTGCTCACTCTCATGGGGAAGAGTGACCAATCCGACACAATAATTGCATCGACCGCAATATCAACGCTTCATCATAACCTTCGAACTAATCGACCATTAAGCCCATCACCGGCTCACCGATCATCCTTACTCGTCCATCACATAAGAGCAACAAGATTCGCTCATCTGCCATTTCATAAGAAGTATTTACTACAATGCTCCTAAACTTCGACCTTCGCAACCGTCAAATTACTATCACCCGTCGATCACTATTTAAAATCTTCGATGCTTCCAAAGGGTATCTCACAGGCACCCTAAGCACAAAGTGATCACACCATCACCGGAGTTGAACATTACACTAGCAGGTATAAGAAGGCACCTGACGCCATGTCATGCAGACTCCCACCACAATCAACCGATTTTTTTTTTTTGAAACTCGATCTTTAGGTTCCATACACCCGATGTCACCCAGCTCTCAATAATAATGACCCGCAGTCATACCTACCCGGCAAACCTTATGGTTTATCGTCTTATCGAAAGTTCCTAGCGATCACACGCTACCCGCAATTGTCCACAAGGCCAAACGATATAGCCTCACGTAACCCTTCATCTAACACTAAAGAGATGCTTAGAAACACCAAAACTTACACTCTTTCGCACATCGACACGACCACATCATCAAGGGGTATTCCGTTTGGAATGTTACTCTATAATCCACTACGCGCTAACACACTATGCAATAACCGTCATACGGGTCCCACTCCCAGGAGTTTAAAGACCCGAAGACTCCTCGATTTCGCCAATTCTAAGGCGACTCACGACAAGAATCCTAACACGATTATCTAACCACACTCTACCGAGTGTAACTTAAAACTACAATCATTAGACTTATTGCATTCCATTACGGAATTCAAGTCTTCGCCGCACACACGCACACGTAAATCGGTCATCCTAGTTACGATGGGTAACTAAAACCAATAACAATCTCAACAGTGCACCCACTACTTAGGGTGACTAAGCACGCACCAAACTCGTGAGTTGGCTCGCTCACTTAACTAATCGAATCCATCGTAACACTTCCCGACTCGTAAAGAACTTGACGTGACAACAATCATATCACCTGAGACAACTATAACCTAGGAACCATTAAAAGATTCCTCATTCATCCTGAATCTACCCCAACCATGCCACGTTTCCTCTGCTCGGTACCCGTCATGTCATGCTCGATGTCAAGATACACTTTCGTAATAATGGTGATCAATCACTATTACAAATGCGTACCTTACCATTTCCACATGGTCATGCAAAGTACTTTACCCGGACTGACGCAACATTCACACAAAATAACACGCGATAACTCCTAGTACCCGAATGACCCAAGTCCTTACCGTGAACTTGATCACTCAAACCGCCAAACATGCGAATCTCTACAATAGATTCGTCCCTAGGACACCGCACCAAAATATACCTGTATATATACACCAATATACAATAATAATAAATGTAGACAAGTACACCACAAAAACAAGTCAACCTACAACCTAGGTGACTATCACTAAAACAACGTCTAAGTTCGCCTACTTACATTAGGCACTAGCGATCTAAGGCACTAATTTACACTCGAAATAGGGCCCCACTAAATTTCACATTGGACAAGCACAAGTCCAAGTTAGTCACCTACTCTAAGGCACTAACAAATCTCAATCCGACCCGTAATCCTACAAGTCCCGCAATTAACGCACCACTATCAATAAGTCTAAGACTAGACACCTATTCCAAGGTCACCTAATTCCCTTAGACCATGCTCTGATACCACTTGTAACAACCCAACTCGTTATCCAACCGAAAACGCTTAATTTTTTTTTTAAACCGTCCAGTTTCAGGCATATGGAGTGCCGCTCCATATAGGGGCGCGCCGCTCCAAAGTGGCCTGTCCACTTTCTTTTTATGCTCGTTCGTAAAACACGTTTCGCAACACTTTTAAACGAAACAATTTATCATAACACGTCAATATAAGTAAAACTAAGAGTTTCCCACAATAAAATCGAGTTTTACAGCACCGGGCCCACATCGACCCAAATTACGACAAAGTGACCATTTCGACCCATTTTAGTTTAATACAAAACATAGACCGAGCATGGCGATTGGGAATACGCTACCCAATCCTAATCAAATCCCACATCGCGTCTTCTAAAGCAAACTACGCAAGTCCACTAGTCCCGCATACTTACCCGAGCCATCCTCCACGCAAATCTATAAAAAAAAGTAAACAACGAGAGGGTAAGCTAACGCTTAGTGAATGCAATAATTATACATATACATATATAATATACCTACTTGCAAACACTTACACAAATACCTCATACACGCTAGCAATTTACATGGCATACCATCGCAAAGTATAATGCTAAATCTCCAAGACCACAAGCTAGCACAAACAATAGCATATATAACTCGAACAATATAATATGATACACTACAACACATAACCATGGTTAACCAATAGTACAAGGGAATGGTACTTCGAATTTCCCATCGGTGTTCCCAACAACCGTTAGTGCACAACAAATTATAACACTAACCCCGGAGTGGTATCGATCGCCCGAACTTTAAACCCACCCGTCACGTGTAATGTGGTATCGAACGCCCGAACTTTAAACTCACACTACATGCCTACACACATATATGACATGGCATCGAACGCCCGAACTTAAACCCATATCATATATTGACCCGATGTGGTATCGACCGCCCGAACTTAAACCCACATCGAATCTCGTACAAATAAATACATTATATACACATATGCATAATCATTCCACTCACCTCGTGAACTCGAGCATTACAAACCATGCGCGAAATCTTCACCACACGCAACCGAGCAAGATTTTACCTATAATACGCATATAGGTATACACATAATCAACATACAACCCCATTTGGACTCTCGACCCGCCCAAATGAACAACAAGTGCAAAATATACCCTTTTGCACTTTTAACGCTACCCGAAGGTCTAAAACTAACGAGACTAGTTCCCGCGTTCCCGGAATACCCAAATATGTCAACTTTAACCTCTAAACGCATACTAGCTCGTATTTTACACAAAACCCATTCCATGGTTGACCAAGTTTGACTTTATTGCTAAAACACCAAATTTTAACCTAAAATCACTTCTCGCGAGTAATTACATCAAAAGCATCATTTAACACTTAACAAATGCGTTTAACATCCAATTAATCCAAATTAGTGTCATCCTAAATTTTGACCCAATTCAAATTGCTCATTTTGACCAAAGTCATAAAACGCCCCAAAATCACTAACGACTAGTGATTATATTTCCAAGACAACCACTAACACTTAAATCAAGTATTTACCTACTTGATTTACCAAAACTTGACTTAAAACTTAATTTGACACCGAATCAAGCTTACTTGTCCCGAAATACCCAGTTGACCCGTTTTGACCTAAATTAGGGTTTACACCCAAAAACCAAGTCAACACAAGTGTTCTAACGTTTAACCAACACACGCAAGACCCAAACTCATAATTTCATCACTCGAAACCCATTTGAAAATTAGTCAACTCAAATACACCCAAAAGGGTTCCAACGCTTCCAAAATCACTAAACTAAGTGATTACACCCAAAACCAAAGCCTAATCATGGCCAAAACGTCAATCAACCCAAAACTCGCCATGTATCAAAAATAACTAGTTTCCATAAACCCACTTCATCATCTAAATGGGTTTTACAACTAAAAAGCTAAAAAATCCTAACTTGAATATCAAATCATAAAGATGAATTTCGGAGTTAGAACTTACCATCACTATCACAACGTAGCCGTGTACGAGGAGAACAACTTTAACTCTTGAGACCCGACCCGAATCACTCTTCTTCATCCCCGATTCGAGCTTTCTCTCTCTAAACCCTTTACTCTCTCTCTAGGGTTTGGGGTGTGAGTGGGAAGGAAGAAATGAGAAGGAAATGAGGTTTGGATAAGATTGGGAGCAGTTTTATGGTCAAAGACCTATCCATATGTGAAATACCAACTTTGCCCCTCATTTAACTCATTAAAAGGCTGAAAAGTACCAGAACGCGCCTATTGTCGCGCCGCGGAGCAAATTGGTCGTGCCGTGGCCCAAAGGGTGATTTTAGATCACTTTTTTAAGCTTTATGACCCTCAAAATAGGCATTTGTCGCGCCGTGGCCATTCGGGTCGCGCCGTGACAATTGCCTGTTTCATCCGAACTTCAGCAAACTTGTTTTGGCCATAACTTTTTGACCGTAACTCCGTTTTCGATTAATCAAATATCGTTGGAAACGTAATGAGATTTCCTTTCTAATGGTAAGGTTTTGAAATATCAACTCAAACTTTATTTGGGGTCGAAAAGGTACGCACACATCTTGTAACTCAAACAACGTCCAGTTTTCTTCGACATTCGAACAAGAAACACGTACACGCTTGGTACACTTCATGCACTCATCGTACAATCATCTTTATACTATTATAAAACCAAGTATGAATATTCTAAAGTTTATCACGTACCTTGGACATGTTATGATGAAAAACGGGATGTTACATTTTTAATAGAAATATCATTGTTATTATCAAATATCATTATTATTATCATTTTAGTATTACTATTATTAAAAATTATCATTTTGAATAGAATTATTATTTTTATAAAATATTATTATTATTACAGTTAATATTAAAAAGTATCGTTATTATTAAAATTATCATGATTAGAATTATCATTTTATCATAATTAATATCATCATTAGTAAATATAAATATTGTTATTATTAGTAGAATAATAATAATTATTATTATTACAAAATAATACAACTTTTACTCATTTTTATTATTATCAATATTATTTTATCAAATAAATATGTGATACAAAGATATTTTTTAACGCACGTAATATAATTACATTAATAATACATACCACTATATTTTTATGATATTGAGTAAACTGTGTAAATTTTATTATTTGAGATATATAAAAGCATATTTTTATCATATATAAATTTTAATATAAATTTTTATTTATTAATAAATGACTTGTATTATTTACTCTAATAAAATCTGATAAATATATTTAAATATATAAAATGATTATATTTGAGATATATAATAAACATGTATAAACTTTGAAAGACATTTTTAGAATTAGAAGACTTTTGTTAACTTATGCATGATAATCTCGAGCATTAGGATTGTGATACACTACGACTTGACCTAAATTGTTAGACAGATATTGACCAATATATAAATATATATATATTTAATATATGTTCGTGAATCCAAGGCCAACCTTGCATTGTTCAGTATCGTCATTTGCATTATTGCTATGAAATACAGTATCGTGAGTTTCATTACTCCCTTTTTATATATATTTTGGGACTGAGAATACATGCGCTGATTTTATAACTGTTTTATGAAATAGACACAAGTACTGAAACTACATTCTATGGTTGAATTATTATACCAGATATCACCCTTTTTAGCTTGGTAGCCTAAGAATTTGGGAACAGACCCCCAAATTGACGCGAATCCTGAAGATAGATCTATGGACTTTGACACGTCCCATCCGGGTTACGGATGCTTTAGTACTTCGATTTTATATACAGATGAGTGTACCTGTATATTTGGGGATATTCTAGATGCATTTATTAATGTCTGTTACCAGGTGTTCACCATATGAATGATTTTTAATTCGCAGGTTATGCGTACTATTTTGTACTCGGGTTACGTGTACAATTAAATATCTGAAATCTTGTGGTCTATTAAAGTGAAGAAAATGAATGTTTATGATAAACTAATGAACTCACCAACCTTTTGGTTGACACTTGAAAGCATGTTTATTCTCAGGTATTAAAGAAATCTTCCGCTGTGCATTTGCTAATTTTAAAGATATTACTTGGAGTCATTCATGGCATATTTCAAAAGACGTTGCATTCAAGTCATTGAGTTCAAGATTATTATTAAGTCATTTATAGATTGAGACATATTATGAAATGGTATGCATGCCAGTCAACTTTCAATGAAATGAAAGTTTGTCTTTTAAAAACGAATGCAATGTTTGTAAAATGTATCATATAGAGGTCGGAACCTCGCAATGTAACCATATGTTATTGTATTCATCCTTATGGATTAGGACGGGTCGTTATATGTGGTATCAGAGCGGTGGTCTTAGCGAACCAGGTCTTGCATTAGTGTGTCTAACTGATAGATATGAAGATGCATTAATGAGTCTGGACTTCGACCGTGTCTGCATGTCAAAAGTTTTGCTTATCATTTTTGTCAGAAATTAACTGCTTATCATCTTAAGTCTAAACGCGTCTTACTGCATTCATTGCATAGATAGTGTATAGACAAAATTCATATCTTAGCGTATCTGTTAATTCATATCTTAGCGTATCTGTAACTGTAAACTTTGCCTAACATATTCCGTAAATCCCTCCGTAATCTACGAAATCTTTTGTTCTCTCTCTCTCTCTCTCTCTCTCTATATATATATATATATATATATATATATGTATATATATATATATATATATATATATATATATATATATATATATATTCTATGTAATTAGAATACCATCCGATAACCGAAAATCATTTCATATCAAAAAATCCTTTGTTCACTCGTACGAAATGGAATTCACCACTAGTTCAAGTCCCTCGGATTTCGATATGGAGTTTCACTCGAGCTCCAAAAGCAGTGTGACCAGAATGGATCAACCAATTAGCCATCATCTATTCTGGATGAATTGGGGATGGGTTCTGTAGTGACCCGAACTTTTCCATGTTTATATATATTAAATGAGATTGTTATTTACATGATTAAGTGTTTCCAACATGTTAAACAATCAAACTTGTTAAGACTTGATTAATTGAAATAGGTTTCATATAGACAATTGACCACCCAAGTTGACCGGTGATTCACGAACGTTAAAACTTGTAAAAACTATATGATGACATATATATGGATATATATATATATATAGTTAACATGATATTATGATAAGTAAACATATCATTAAGTATATTAACAATGAACTACATATGTAAAAGCAAGACTACTAACTTAATGATTTTGAAACGAGACATATATGTAACGATTATCGTTGTAACGACATTTAATGTATATATATATCATATTAAGAGATATTCATACATCATATTATCATGATAATATAATAATTTAAAATCTCATTTGATATTATAAACATTGGGTTAACAACATTTAACAAGATCGTTAACCTAAAGGTTTCAAAACAACACTTACATGTAACTACTAACGATGACTTAACGACTTAGTTAAAATGTATATACATGTAGTGTTTTAATATGTATTCATACACTTTTGAAAGACTTCAATACACTTATCAAAATACTTCTACTTAACAAAAATGCTTACAATTACATCCTCGTTCAGTTTCATCAACAATTCTACTCGTATGCACCCGTATTCGTACTAGTACAATACACAGCTTTTAGATGTATGTACTGTTGGTATATACATTCCAATGATCAGCTCTTAGCAGCCCATGTGAGTCACCTAACTCATGTGGAAACCATCATTTGGTAACTAGCATGAAATATCTCATAAAATTACAAAAATATGAGTAATCATTCATGACTTATTTACATGAAAACAAAATTACATATCCTTTATATCTAATCCATACACCAACGACCAAAAACACCTAAAAACACTTCCATTCTTCAATTTTCTTCATCTAATTGATCTCTCTCAAGTTCTATCTTCAAGTTCTAAGTGTTCTTCATAAATTCTACAAGTTCTAGTTTCATAAAATCAAGAATACTTCCAAGTTTGCTAGCTTACTTCCAATCTTGTAGAGTGGTCATCCAACCTCAAGAAATCTTTCTTATTTACAGTAATATATCTTTCTAATACAAGGTAATACTCATATTCAAACTTTGATTCAATTTCTATAACTATAACAATCTTATTTCGAGTGAAAATCTTACTTGAACTTGTTTTTCGTGTCATGATTCTGCTTCAAGAACTTTCAAGCCATCGAAGGATCCTTTGAAGCTAGATCCATTTTTCTCATTTTCAGTAGCTTTATTCAGAAAACTTAAGGTAGTAATGATGTTCATAACATCATTCGATTCATACATATAAAGCTATCTTATTCGAAGGTTTAAACTTGTAATCACTAGAACATAGTTTAGTTAATTCTAAACTTGTTCGCAAACAAAAGTTAATCCTTCTAACTTGACTTTTAAAATCAACTAAACACATGTTCTATATCTATATGATATGCTAACTTAATGATTTAAAACCTGGAAACACGAAG
Organism: Rutidosis leptorrhynchoides; assembly: GCF_046630445.1. NCBI lineage: Eukaryota > Viridiplantae > Streptophyta > Magnoliopsida > Asterales > Asteraceae > Rutidosis > Rutidosis leptorrhynchoides. The sequence continues at coordinate 275,170,298 of NC_092336.1, forward strand.
AACACTGTAAAACCGGACATACGCCGTCGTAGTAACACCGCGGGCTGTTTTGGGTTAGTTAATTAAAAACTATGATAAACTTTGATTTAAAATTTGTTCTTCTGAGAAAATGATTTTTCTTACGAACATGAAACTATATCCAAAAATCATGGTTAAATTCAAAGTGGAAGTATGTTTTCTAAAATGGTCATCTAGACGTCGTTCTTTCGACTGAAATGACTACCTTTACAAAAATGACTTGTAACTTATATTTCCGTCTATAAACCTATACTTTTTCTGTTTAGATTCTTAAAATAGAGTTCAATATGAAACCATAGCAATTTGATTCACTCAAAACCGATTTAAAATGAAGAAGTTATGGGTAAAACAAGATTGGATAATTTTTCTTGTTGTAGCAACGTGAAAATTGGTAACAAATCTATATTAATCATATCCTAGCTAACTTATATTGTATTATACATGTATTATAATATATTATGTAATCTTGGGATACCATAGACACGTATGTAAATGTTTTAACATATCATATCGACCCATGTGTATATATTATTTGGAACAACCATAGACACTCTATATGCAGTAATGAGGGAGTTAGCTATACACGGTTGAGGTTGATTCCAAAAATATATATACTTTGAGTTGTAATCTAGCCTGAGACGTGTATACACTGGGTCGAAGATTGATTCAAGATAATATATATCAATTTTTTTCTGTACATCTAACGTTGGACAACTAGTTGTAGGTTACTAACGAGGACAGCTGACTTAATAAACTTAAAACATCAAAATGTATTAAAAGTGTTGTAAATATATTTTGAATATACTTTGATATATATGTACATATTTGTTATAGGTTCGTGAATTGACCAGTGGCCAAGTCTTACTTCCCGACGAAGTAAAATTCTGTGAAAGTGAGTTATAGTCCCACTTTTAAAATCTAATATTTTTGGGATGAGAATACATGCAGGTTTTATAAATGATTTACAAAATAGACACAAGTACGTGAAACTACATTCTATGGTTGAATTATCGAAATCGAATATGCCCCTTTTTATTAAGTCTGGTAATCTAAGAATTAGGGAACATACACCCTAATTGACGCGAATCCTAAAGATAGATCTATTGGGCCTAACAAACCCCATCCAAAGTACTGGATGCTTTAGTACTTCGAAATTTATATCATATCCGAAGGGTGTCCCGGAATGATGGGGATATTCTTATATATGCATCTTGTTAATGTCGGTTACCAGGTGTTCACCATATGAATGATTTTTATCTCTATGTATGGGATGTGTATTGAAATATGAAATCTTGTGGTCTATTATTATGATTTGATATATATAGGTTAAACCTATAACTCACCAACATTTTTGTTGACGTTTTAAGCATGTTTATTCTCAGGTGATTATTAAGAGCTTCCGCTGTCGCATACTTAAATAAGGACGAGATTTAGAGTCCATGCTTGTATGATATTGTGTAAAAACTGCATTCAAGAAACATATGTCGATGTAATATATTTCTATTGTAAACCATTATGTAATGGTCGTGTGTAAACAGTATATTTTAGAAAACAAAGGTTATGGTTGTTTTAAAAATGAATGTAGTCTTTGAAAAACGTCTCATATAGAGGTCAAAACCTCGCAACGAAATCAATTAATATGGAACGTTTATAATCAATATGAACGGGACATTTCAGTTGGTATCCGAGCGTTGGTCTTAGAGAACCAGAATTTTGCATTAGTGTGTCTTATCGAGTTTGTTAGGATGCATTAGTGAGTCTGGACTTCGACCGTGTTTACTTGAAAAATGATTGCTTAACAAATTTTGTTGGAAACTGTATATTTTTAACATGTGAATATTATGTGATATATTAATCTCTTAATGTGTTTGATATTATGTGATAGATGTCTACCTCTAGAACAAGTCCCATTGACTCACCTAATAATAATGAAGAGTCAAATGTAAATTGGAATGATTCGTGGACTGATTCACAAGTTCCCAAAGAGTAACCGGAAGAAGAGTCGGAACCGGAAGAAGAATCGGAACCGGAAGAAGAATCGGAACTGGAAGAAGAAATGGAACCAGTGGAGGAAATAATAAAACGGTTAAGTTGAAGAAAATCCTCAACCAACCGACCAAAGTTAATTATGGTCAATGGTGTTTCCGCCAAGGAAGCAAAGTATTGGGAGGATTACCAATTCTCCGATGAATCGGATCCCGACAAGGATTCCGATGATGTTATAGAAATTACCCCAACACAATTTAATAAGGCAAAAGAGAACAATAAGGGAAAGGGTATAAAAATAGAGAAATTTGATTCCAAACCCGATGAACTTTATATGTATCGTCAACACCCGTATTTCTTAAGTTGTGACACTAACCCGGGAACCTCTAAACCACCAGGTTTTTCTAAACCAATATGGAAAATGACGGCTCGTATTAGGGGAACATCATATATCCCTAGAAACTTGGTAAAACGAACCAAAACCGAAGAAGAAGAAACGAGCGAGTCGGAATAAGATAGTTATATTCGTGTGGTGTAATATATGTAATATAGTGTGCTTATGCTTTATGATATATGTAAAAATTGCTTGTATTAATAAGTATTTTTTTTATGAATCTAAATCTTGTCTATTTTACAGTATAAAAACACAAAATGGATAGACAACCCAATATTTTAAGAGACCTACCCGGAGACATGATTGATGAAATCTTGTCTAGAGTCGGTCAGAATTCCTCGGCACAACTATTTAAGGCGAGATCAGTTTGTAAGACATTCGAAGAACGTTCCAAGAATGCCTTGGTTTATAAAAGGCTTTCGTTCGAAAGATGGGGGATATCACATTGGGAAATCCATAAATTACGATGTGTTTACTTTGACGCATATATTGCAGGGAACCCAAATGCTATTCTACGCAACGGGTTAAGAAATTATTTTGACTCAATATATCCGAATATAGGACTTCGTGATTTAGAAAAAGCGGCTAACATGCAACATAAAGAAGCATGTTATGCTTACGGGTTAGTAATGTTCGCTTCTCACCAAAGTGAGAACAAGAACATCGGGCTACAACTATTAAACAATACGTTTCCACAAGTGACGGACTCAGTAGTAACAAGGTTTTTAGATTGTTACGGGACTGTTGGACATTACGTAACCCTCGTCCCTTTGATGACGTTACAACACGCTGTCTTATCAATGGGCATAATGGTTATGTTCCACAAGACCAAGGATGGAAAGTAGTCCTAGTAAAACCAGAATGCATAACTTGTTTCTGGACGTATGATTTAAGTGTCTTTATTGCCTTTGCTGAACGACTTGTGTACTAGCTAGAATTATCTTCACAACTATCTTGTATCAAAGTTATTGTGTGCTATATTTCATGTTATATGTAAAATAAGCGGTATTGTAAGTTTGTAAAATATTGTGAAAAAGTTTGAACGCGAAATATTATTATAATCAGTTTTTCATATAGAATTGTAGTAGTTGAATTGTATATTAGCTACTAAGTATGAACTTAACGGGTAGGTACTACCCGAATTTAAACTTATAAAACGCTAATATGAAGAAAAAGCTTTTATAAATGAGTTCATATTATGCTACGAGATACTATTGACTACTCTTAATATTCTGTATGATTAACTTGTTTCATTTGACTATTTGAAGGAAATGGCACCGACTACTCGACAAACCATGCATATGAGCGAAGAGGAATTTCGTACCTTTCTTACTGCAAACATAGCCGCAGTACAGGCTGCGCTACATACCAACAATAACTCCGAATCTAGCAATGCAGCTAACGGCGCAAGAAATCGTGTAGGATTCACCTACAAAGAATTCACTGCCTACAAACCTTTGGAATTTGATGGAACCGAAGGACCGATCGGATTGAAACGGTGGACCGAGAAGGTCGAATTAGTGTTTGCCATAAGGAAGTGTACTGAAGAGGACAAAGTGAAGTACGCTACGCATACCTTCACAGGTACTGCGTTAACATGGTGGAATACCTATCTAGAGCAAGTAGGACAAGATGATGCTTACTGATAAGGCTAAAAAGGAACATATATTTCATAGCAATATCCCTCCTAAATAATAGGTTTTCATTTGTAATTGTATTATATTTTCATTGTAATTGTTTAAATAAATAAGTGCGAAGACAAAAGGCGAAAACGAAGATTTGAAGACACAAAGGTCCAAAAAGTTCAAAGTACAAAATACAATTAAAAAGGTTCAAATTATTGATGAAGAACGTCTAAAAATGACAAGAGTACAAGTTACAAAATGCAAAGTACAAGATATTAAATTGTACGCAAGGACGTTCGAAAATCCGGAACCGGGACATGAGTCAACTATCAACGCCCAACGCAATGGACCAAAAATTACAAGTCTACTATGCACAAGAATATAATATAATATATAAATAATTATATTAATTATTTATATTTTATATTTATATATTTATTATGTCGACAAGCTAGGAGCCAGAAGTTTGTGAGCTGGATTTTCAAACTCCACGACTCGCGGAGTTTGAAGGCCAAAAACTCCACGACTCGCGGAGCTGCCAGATTCCAAAATGCCTATAAAAGGCCACGAGCTTCTGCAGTTTTAAAAATATATAAAAAATAATAATAATAATACTCTGTAATAAATAAATAAATAAATATATATATAATATATATAGTATAGGGTAGTTTTATATTAGATTAGTTCGGGTTATGTAAAGGTTATTTTACGGGTTTTTAAAGTCGGAGCTCTGTCCGTGTACCACTAAGCGATAAATAATCAATGTAAGCTATGTTCTCCTTTTTAAATTAATGTCTCGTAACTAAGTTGTTATTATGGTTATTTGAACCGAAGTAATCATGATGTTGGGCTAAAAATATTAAAATTGGGTAATTGGGCTTTGTACCATAATTGGGGTTTGGACAAAAGAACGACACTTGTGGAAATTAGACTATGGGCTATCAATGGGCTTTATATTTGTTTAACTAAATGATAGTTTGTTAATTTTAATATAAAGATTTACAATTGGACGTCCCTATAAATAACCATATACACTCGATCGGACACGATGGGCGGGGTATTTATATGTACGAATAATCGTTCATTTAACCGGACACTGGAATGGATTAATAGTCTATGGAATTATTAAAACAGGGGTGAAATTATGTACAAGGACACTTGGCATAATTGATAACAAAGTATTAAAACCTTGGGTTACACGCAGTCGATATCCTGGTGTAATTATTAAACAAAGTAATAAAACCTTGTTACAGTTTAAGTCCCCAATTAGTTGGAATATTTGACTTCGGGTATAAGGATAATTTGACGAGGACACTCGCACTTTAAATTTATGACCGATGGACTGTCATGGACAAAAACCAGACGGACATATTAAATAATCCAGGACAAAGGACAATTAACCCATGGGCATAAAACTAAAATCAACACGTCAAATATCATGATTACGGAAGTTTAAATAAGCATAATACTTTTATTTCATATTTCATCGCACTTTTATTTTCTGTCATTTCATTTAATGCACTTTTAATTATCGCAACTTTAAATATTGTTATTTATTTTACGCACTTTAATTATTGTCATTTATCTTTACGCTTTATTTAAAATCGACAAACCGGTCATTAAATGGTAAACTCCCTTTTATATATTATTATATATAATTATATATATTTTGTACAAATATAGTTGTTTAAAAATATAGTGTGCAATAAGCCCGCTCCCTGTGGAACGAACCGGACTTACTAAAAAGTATACTACTCTACGATTAGGTACACTGCCTATAGTGTTGTAGCAAGGTTTAGGTATATCCCATTTGTAAATAAATAAATAAATATCTTGTGTAAAATTGTATCGTATTTAATAGTTTTTCCTAGTAAAAATAAAGCTATTTTATATACACCTCGCATAACATCAAGTTTTTGGCGCCGCTGCCGGGGACTCGGCAAAACGCTATATTTTTAATTTATTTTTCTATAAATATATTTATATATCATTTTAGAAAAACAATATAAAATTAAAAAAAACGTCTTTCAAACTCCACGACTCGCGGAGTTTGCAGGCTTAAAACTCCACGACTCGCGGAGCCGCCCTGACAGACGCACCCAGAACCCTAATTTGGCATTTATTACGAGTATAATTTAATTATTATTATTAAAACTTAATTAGGTTTATATTTAATATTAATATTTAGTTTTAGTTTTTAAATTAATTTGTATTTTAAATATTAATTAGTATTATTAAATATATATTTAAATTAATACTTTTATAAAATATAATAAAAATAATATTTTTATAAAATTTGTATTTTTATCATTTTAATTATAATTTGTATTTTTATCGTTTATTGTTCGTAGCTAGTTTTAAGTTCTAGTATTTTGCCGTAGCTTATTTTTATTTTTAGATTTTTAGGCTTTGCCATAAAATCCCTTAAGTGCTTTTTCTTTAGACTAAGATTTAGGTGCTTTAGAATTTTGCGACGCCGTTTTTATATTTTAATACCTTTTTAAGTTATTACCATTTGAGATATAGTTTTTCTTTTAAGCTTTAATATTTTTAGACACAACTTTTAATTCTTAGTTTTTAATTCCTTTTTAAGTTTCGACGCGCTACTTTCTTATTTTTATTTTTCGACGCCTATTATTTTTTGACACTTTTATTTTTCGACATTTTTCGACGCGCAATCTTTTTCTTTCTTATTTCTCGACACGCTAGTTTTTAGGACTTAGAAATTTTCTCTACTTTTTCTCTAATAATTCCAAACGAAAAATTATTTTAAGCGGTTAAATTGATAGACATCCAAATTTTCTGCTTCGTAGTAATAGTTGGATTTGTTAGTGGCTGAGTTGTGAGCTTCCGATTTAAAGGGTTCTGGCTCCCTGCTGCATCTATTGGCTATTCGAAACATGGGCAAAAGCAGAAAAGTCTATTAATTGGACAACTTATATAAGTTTTTCTATTTTTATAACTAATAGGATAATTAGTAAATGCACCACATTGTAGCTAAAATTTGGCCATCGCAATAAAATGGAAAATTTTGAAAACAAGGCTATGGAAACTCTTTTTGATATCCAAAATCAATTAAATCAATACTCTCAAATGGGTTTTGATGACAATTCGTTCGGTCAATCTTGGATCACGAATGACGAAACGCTAACTGGTTGTGAAATCTGTGGAGATTATCACTCAACATGGGAATGTTACTATTACGTTCCTATGGAAAATTACGCACCCAAGGAACCTGAATGGAACGATTACGAAGAATACAATTCAAATTGGGATTATTCACAAGAATATTTCCAAACTCAATAACCAGTAGACGAGGAAAATTACATGTCTAAAAATTTATTAGACAATATGAAAATCAAACTCGAAGAACTCGATGCTCAAAATGAACAAATGAGAGAGTTTGTAAATCGGCAAGCTGAAACTCGATCAGATTACACACCTGTTGATCTGAGGAGTATTGTGCAAGAAAATCTCATATCATCGAATTTTGATGAATTCGAGAGCTCCGAAATCACCAACTATCCCGATGATACTTTTTATTCAGCTTTACAACATATCGACACATTAGCCTCTACCGACGAAATCATCGATCCATCAATGGATGAAGAAGAAGTAAGGAAGACAAATTTGTACTCTTGGGAAAACGATAACGTTGAAAATTTTACCCCCGAGACCAAAATGGAGGGACTGATAAGGACCGTTAATGAAGAAGAATTTACTTCGATCCCGAAATTCACCATTCCACAACCTTCCAACCCAATATTTTCAATAGAAGAGTCATCTACCGAAGATGAACTACAAGCTGTAATAGATAATGACACTTCGGATTTCACCCAATTGGGTAATAGAGGTGAAAACTTTGATCTCGAGAATGAACGAAAGGAAACGTTAGAAATTGTCCACCCTATAATATGTATGTCGGTGTATATCGATCCATTTGACCAAGAACCAGAAAAGAGACATATCCATTTACTAAAAGCTACACTTAAAAAAGAATTAAGTAGTGACGATCGGGTGGGTCTAAACTTTAAACCTATTGATATATTTTATACCACCCAAGATGTAAATAACTGGCTCACTATTTTAATTCGTGGAACTTATTCTACCGACTTCACATGTCGTCAGCTAAGTATGGGGAAGTCTAACCCCACTTAACGTTAAATTTGGGGTTCAGGTTAGTGCATAACTCGTCAATAAAATTGCATGATAATTTAGGGTAAAATACGTATATTCAAAGATTAGCAAACAGTTCAGAAAATCAACCATTTTTGAAGAAAAACATGTGTGATAAAACAATAAAAGGAATGAACGATGAGGCGCGCCATCTATCATTCGACGAGCTTTGTAATTACAAACTGGGTATTTTCAATCATTTTTCTACACTAATCACCCTCATGAATTTATAATTAGAGTCTGATTTCATGCAAATGAGGGTATTGCATGATCTCAAGTGTGGGGAAGGGTTATAAATTCTCTCGGGTTTATACTTGGTTTATTTGCCAAATTTTATGAAAATTTGAAAAAATTTCAACTAAATGAATTTAAAATCATGTTTATATATATTTATGAACGGTGAAAACTAGGTGTTAATTCCGAAATTATCGTTACCTCGGAAAGGACATAAATTGAGAAACAACCCAAAACGCTTGAATTCATTTAAAATGGAATATAAGAGAATAAAAAGGCAAAGAACATAATAAATAAAAGCCAAGTGTGGGGAGAATATACCAAGTTATTCAATAAAAAATTATCAATCACATGTTTCCGTAAAGTTATTGCAGTTGCTTTTGTTTTGGACTAAATTAACTGTTTTACCCGATGAAAGAAAAGAAAAAATGGATCTACACGATGAATCAATTCCATCATTAAGAGGAAGTAAAGTCTTCCGAAAAAGACACGCGCTTCTTGATTTAGGTCAAGAAGTTGTCGTCCAGACCAGCTGTACGTTGACGAAAAATCTAGAAAAGTCATCTCTAAAATCAGCAGAAAATCCACGGACCTTAGCATCAAACAGGGTCGCCATGTGGTCAGACTTATCCTAACCATGAGAGGATCTGTCTCGTAAAATGGGGAGAGCGCCGTGCAAATTAGCTTGATAAGACTAATGAATCAGATCCCCAGAAAGGATAATCTCCTTAAAAGATCAAAAATCAGCTTTTAAGCCTGATATTACTCAATCCTTGAGATTGACCTTAAAGATTGAGAATTCAAACTCATGGAATTCAATGATATCTAAACTCGAGCTTGAACGAGAAAATATTTTGATCAAATTATAAACCGATTTGTTTTCTGAAAACCCATTTTCAATGCGTTCATTACCATTGAACGTAAAATCCTAGGAATTCACCTGGAATTCATTAGGTCACCTAAACCAAATCGGGTGTCAATCGTAAAAACGGTGGTTGCATAGCATGGTCAAAGACAGGACCTTGTGCCAGACCAAAAAATCATAGGATGATCTTTACTATTGCTCCTACAAAGGTTAGTACTAGCATCCGACACGTTTATAGACCATAATCAAAAGCATGTCACGGGACATTGCCTTAACAGTTGCTTGTTCATCGCTTTCCTTTACAACCGGACGGTAGTTTGCCGAAAGGTAATATACGGGACAAGTAAACTGGACGTGTTGCTTTCCTACTACAAGGTTAGCAAGTGGGTAACACAAAACCACAAGTGTTGAGCTAAAATTTTCAAATCTGAAACCTACACAACCCACAAAAATATTTTGCAAACACCGGTGAAGGGTTATTCCGGAAAACTTATCTAGGGTAAAAGCTAGATTGAATTTTCAAAAGATCAAATGTTTTCATAAAGATCCAATTTCCTTAAGGATCTAAATTTTCATAGTCATGTGGGACTGTAAACCGCCTTTCAAATGTGCACTTTTCTTTGGAAACCGAAAGTAAATCGGCTATTTGATTGCAAGTGTCGTTGACCTAAACCCGAGGCAACTGTGGATGACACACCCACCTTTAACCATGGTTCTATCGTTACTATCATTGTTTATACCACCATATCAAAATCACTGATGTACAAAGTGTGATGAATAAAAAAGTGATTCATGTATGTTTTTATTTCAAGTTCTGTATTGCTTGATGACAAGCAACGCTCAAGTGTGGGGATATTTGATAAGGCTAAAAAGGAACATATATTTCATAGCAATATCCCTCCTAAATAATAGGTTTTTATTTGTAATTGTATTATATTTTCATTGTAATTGTTTAAATAAATAAGTGCGAAGACAAAAGGCGAAAACGAAGATTTGAAGACACAAAGGTCCAAAAAGTTCAAAAGTACAAAATACAATTAAAAAGGTTCAAATTATTGATGAAGAACGTCTAAAAATGACAAGAGTACAAGTTACAAAACGCAAAGTACAAGATATTAAATTGTACGCAAGGACGTTCAAAAATCCGAAACCGGGACATGAGTCAACTATCAATGCCCGACGCAATGGACCAAAAATTACAAGTCTACTATGCACAAGAATATAATATAGTATATAAATAATTATATTAATTATTTATATTTTATATTTATATATTTATTATGTCGACAAGCTAGGAGCCAGAAGTTTGTGAGCTGGATTTTCAAACTCCACAAACTCCATGACTCGCGGAGCAGCCAGATTCCAAAATGCCTATAAAAGGCCACGAGCTTCTGCAGTTTTAAAAATATATAAAAAATAATAATAATAATACTCTGTAATAAATAAATAAATAAATATATATATAATATATATAGTATAGGGTAGTTTTATATTAAATTAGTTCGGGTTATGTAAAGGTTATTTTACGGGTTTTTAAAGTCGGAGCTCTGTCCGTGTACCACTAAGCGATAAATAATCAATGTAAGCTATGTTCTCCTTTTTAAATTAATGTCTCGTAACTAAGTTGTTATTATGCTTATTTGAACCGAAGTAATCATGATGTTGGGCTAAAAATATTAAAATTGGGTAATTGGGCTTTGTACCATAATTGGGGTTTGGACAAAAGAACGACACTTGTGGAAATTAGACTATGGGCTATTAATGGGCTTTATATTTGTTTAACTAAATGATAGTTTGTTAATTTTAATATAAAGATTTACAATTGGACGTCCCTATAAATAACCATATACACTCGATCGAACACGATGGGCAGGGTATTTATATGTACGAATAATCGTTCATTTAACCGGACACTGGAATGGATTAATAGTCTATGGAATTATTAAAACAGGGGTGAAATTATGTACAAGGACACTTGGCATAATTGATAACAAAGTATTAAAACCTTGGGTTACACGCAGTCGATATCCTGGTGTAATTATTAAACAAAGTAATAAAACCTTGTTACAGTTTAAGTCCCCAATTAGTTGGAATATTTGACTTCGGGTATAAGGATAATTTGACGAGGACACTCGCACTTTAAATTTATGACCGATGGACTGTTATGGACAAAAACCAGACGGACATATTAAATAATCCAGGACAAAGGACAATTAACCCATGGGCATAAAACTAAAATCAACACGTCAAATATCATGATTACGGAAGTTTAAATAAGCATAATACTTTTATTTCATATTTCATCGTACTTTTATTTTCTGTCATTTCATTTAATGCACTTTTAATTATCGCAACTTTAAATATTGTTATTTATTTTACGCACTTTAATTATTGTCATTTATCTTTACGCTTTATTTAAAATCGACAAACCGGTCATTAAACGGTAAACCTCCTTTTATATATTATTATATATAATTATATATATTTTGTACAAATATAGTTGTTTAAAAATATAGTGTGCAATAAGTCCGCTCCCTGTGGAACGAACCGGACTTACTAAAAACTATACTACTCTACGATTAGGTACACTGCCTATAGTGTTGTAGCAAGGTTTAGGTATATCCCATTTGTAAATAAATAAATAAATATCTTGTGTAAAATTGTATCGTATTTAATAGTTTTTCCTAGTAAAAATAAAGCTATTTTATATACACCTCGCATAACATCACTTACGTACTACCGTGGTCAACATTCAAGCACTTGATGAACGAGAAGTACCGTCCCAGAACCGAGGTCAATAAGCTCAAGACAGAATTAGAGGTTTACGAACCCAAGGATTTGATATTACCACGTACGAAATACGATTCACAGAATTGTGCCTATTGTGTCCGAGAGCGTTCGAAGATGAGGAAGAGAATATCGACGCGTTTGTGAAAGGATTACCGGAAAGAATCCAAGAAGATATAAGTTCACACGAGCCCGCCTCCATAAAACAGGCATGTAGAATGGCTCACAAACTAGTAAACCAGATTGAGGAAAGAATTAAAGAACAGGCGGCTGAAGAGGCCAATGTGAAGCAAGTCAAAAGAAAGTGGGAGGAAAACGGTGATAAGAATCACCAATACAACAACAACAACAATTACAACAATAATCGCAACAACTATCCCAACAATCGCAACATCAATCGCAACTACAACAAACGGCCCAACAACAACAACAACAGCAACTACAACAATCATCCTAACAACAATAACAACCGCAACAATCAGAAGCAGCTATGCCAAAGGTGTAAAAAGTATCACTCGGGGTTCTGCACCAAATTTTACAACAAGTGTAAAAGAAATGGTCATAGCGCAGCGAAGTGTGAGGTCTACGGACCAGGGGTTAACAGAACGAAAGGAACAAATGGTGTCGGAACGAGTAATGGCGGAGCAAGTAGTGTCGGAGCAAGTTATGCCAATGTAGTTTGTTATAAATGTGGAAAACCGGGCCACATTATTAGAAATTGTCCGAACCAGGAGAACACGAATGGACAAGGCCGCGAAAGAGTTTTCAATATTAATGCGGCAGAGGCACAGGAAGACCCGGAGCTTGTCACGGGTACGTTTCTTGTTGACGATAAATCTGCTTATGTTTTATTTGATTTGGGTGCGAATAGAAGCTATATGAGTAGAGAATTTTGTGCTAAATTAAGTTGCCCATTGGCGCCTTTGGATAGTAAATTTTTACTCGAATTAACAAATGGTAAATTAATTTCAGCAGATAATATATGTCGAAATCGAGAAATTAAACTGGTTAGCGAAACATTTAAGATTGACTTGATACCAGTAGAGTTAGGGAGTTTTGATGTGATAATCGGTATGGACTGGTTGAGAGAAGTGAAAACAGAGATCGTTTGTTACAAAAATGTAATTCGCATTATACGAGAAAAAGGAAAACCCTTAATGGTGTACGGAAAAAAGAGCAACGCGAAGTTAAATCTTATTAGTAACCTGAAGGCACAAAAACTAATAAGAAAAGGTTGCTATGCTGTACTAGCACACGTCGAGAAAGTCAATTCTGAAGAAAAGAACGTCAATGATATTCCCGTCGCAAAAGAATTTACCGATGTATTTCTGAAAGAATTACCAGGACTACCTCCACACCGATCCGTTGAATTTCAAATAGACCTTGTACCGGGAGCTGCACCAATAGCTCGTGCTCCATACAGACTCGCACCTAGCGAAATGAAGGAACTTCAAAGCCAATTACAAGAACTTTTAGAGCGTGGTTTCATTCGACCAAGCACATCACCGTGGGGAGCTCCTATTTTCTTTGTCAAGAAGAAAGATGGTACATTCAGGTTGTGTATCGACTACCGAGAGTTGAACAAACTTACCATCAAGAACCGCTACCCACTACCGAGAATCGACGACTTATTTGATCAACTACAAGGCGCGTCTGTTTATTCGAAGATCGATTTACGTTCTGGATATCATCAAATGCGGATGAAGGAGGATGATATTCCAAAGACTGCTTTTAGGACGCGTTACGGTCATTACGAGTTTATGGTTATGCCGTTTGGATTGACTAACGCACCAGCTGTGTTCATGGACCTCATGAACCGAGTGTGTGAGCCATATCTTGACAAGTTTGTCATTATTTTCATAGATGACATACTTATTTACTCGAAGAATGATCAAGAGCACGAAGAACATTTGAGAAAAGTGCTAGAGTTGCTGAGAAAAGAAAAACTGTACGCTAAGTTTTCAAAGTGTGCATTTTGGTTGAAAGAAGTTCAATTCCTCGGTCACATAGTGAACAAAGAAGGTATTCAGGTGGATCCAGCAAAGATCAAAATCTTTGAAAAGTGGGAAACCCCGAAAACTCCGAAACACATACGCCAGTTTTTAGGACTAGTGGGTTACTACAGAAGGTTCATCCAAGACTTTTCCAGAATAGCAAAACCCTTGACTGCATTAACGCATAAAGGGAAGAAATTTGAATGGAAAGATGAACAAGAGAAAGCGTTTCAATTGTTAAAGAAAAAGTTAACTACGACACCTATATTGTCATTACCTGAAGGGAATGATGATTTTGTGATATATTGTGACGCCTCAATGCAAGGTCTCGGTTGTGTATTAATGCAACGAATGAAAGTAATTGCTTATGCGTCTAGACAATTGAAGATTCACGAACAGAATTATACGACGCATGATTTGGAATTAGGCGCGGTTGTTTTTGCATTAAAGACTTGGAGGCACTACTTATATGGGGTCAAAAGTATTATATATACCGACCACAAAAGTCTTCAACACATATTTAATCAGAAACAACTGAATATGAGGCAGCGTAGGTGGATTGAATTGTTGAATGATTACGACTTTGAGATTCGTTACCACCCGGGGAAGGTAAATGTGGTAGCCGACGCCTTGAGCAGGAAGGACAGAGAACCCATTCGAGTAAAATCTATGAATATAATGATTCACAATAACCTTACTATTCAAATAAAGGAGGCACAACAAGGAGTTTTAAAAGAGGGAAATTTAAAGGATGAAATACCCAAAGGATCGGAGAAGCATCTTAATATTCGGGAAGACGGAACCCGGTATAGGGCTGAAAGGATTTGGGTACCAAAATTTGGAAATATGAGAGAAATGGTACTTAGAGAAGCTCATAAAACTAGATACTCAATACATCCTGGAACGGGGAAGATGTACAAGGATCTCAAGAAACATTTTTGGTGGCCGGGTATGAAAGCCGATGTTGCTAAATACGTAGGAGAATGTTTGACGTGTTCTAAGGTCAAAGCTGAGCATCAGAAACCATCAGGTCTACTTCAACAACCCAAAATCCCGGAATGGAAATGGGAAAACATTACCATGGATTTCATCACTAAATTGCCAAGGACTGCAAGTGGTTTTGATACTATTTGGGTAATAGTTGATCGTCTCACCAAATCGACACACTTCCTGCCAATAAGAGAAGATGACAAGATGGAGAAGTTAGCACGACTGTATTTGAAGGAAGTCATCTCCAGACATGGAATACCAATCTCTATTATCTCTGATAGGGATGGCAGATTTATTTCAAGATTCTGGCAGACATTACAGCAAGCATTAGGAACTCGTCTAGACATGAGTACTGCCTATCATCCACAAACTGATGGACAGAGTGAAAGGATGATATAAACGCTTGAAGACATGCTACGAGCATGTGTTATTGATTTCGGAAATAGTTGGGATCGACATCTACCGTTAGCAGAATTTTCCTACAACAACAGCTACCATTCAAGCATTGAGATGGCGCCATTTGAAGCACTTTATGGTAGAAAGTGCAGGTCTCCAATTTATTGGAGTGAAGTGGGGGATAGACAGATTACGGGTCCGGAGATAATACAAGAAACTACCGAGAAGATCATCCAAATTCAACAACGGTTGAAAACCGCCCAAAGTCGACAAAAGAGCTACGCCGACATTAAAAGAAAAGATATAGAATTTGAAATTGGAGAGATGGTCATGCTTAAGGTTGCACCTTGGAAAGGCATTGTTCGATTGGGTAAACGAGGTAAATTAAATCCAAGGTATATTGGACCATTCAAGATTATTGATCGTGTCGGACTAGTAGCTTACCGACTTGAGTTACCTCAACAACTCGCGGCTGTACATAACACTTTCCACGTCTCGAATTTGAAGAAATGTTTTGCTAAAGAAGATCTCACTATTCCATTAGACGAAATCCAAATCAATGAAAAACTTCAATTCATCGAAGAACCCGTCGAAATAATGGATCGTGAGGTTAAAAGACTTAAACAAAACAAGATACCAATTGTTAAGGTTCGATGGAATACTCGTAGAGGACCTGAGTTCACCTGGGAATGAGAAGATTAGATGAAGAAGAAATACCCACACTTATTTCCAGAAGATACGTCAACACCTCCAACTGCTTAAAATTTCGGGACGAAATTTATTTAACGGGTAGGTACTGTAGTGACCCGAACTTTTCCGTGTTTATATATATTAAATGAAATTGTTATTTACATGATTAAGTGTTTCCAACATGTTAAGCAATCAAACTTTTTAATACTTGATTAATTTAAATAGGTTTCATATAGACAATTGACCAACCAAGTTGACGGGTGATTCACGAACGTTAAAACTTGTAAAAACTATATGATGACATATATATGGATATATATATATATAGTTAACATGATATTATGATAAGTAAACATATCATTAAGTATATTAACAATGAACTACATTTGTAAAAGCAAGACTACTAACTGAATGATTTTGAAACGAGACATATATGTAACGATTATCGTTGTAACGACATTTAATGTATATATATCATATTAAGAGATATTAATACATCATATTATCATGATAATATAATAATTTAAAATCTCATTTGATATTATAAACATTGGGTTAACAACATTTAACAAGATCGTTAACCTAAAGGTTTCAAAACAACACTTACATGTAACGACTAACGATGACTTAACGACTTAGTTAAAATGTATATACATGTAGTGTTTTAATATGTATTCATACAATTTTGAAAGACTTCAAGACACTTATCAAAATACTTCTACTTAACAAAAATGCTTACAATTACATCCTCGTTCAGTTTCATCAACAATTCTACTCGTATGCACCCGTATTCGTACTCGTACAATACACATCTTTTAGATGTATGTACTATTGGTATATACACTCTAATGATCAGCTCTTAGCAGCCCATGTGAGTCACATAACACATGTGGGAACCATCATTTGGCAACTAGCATGAAATATCTCATAAAATTACAAAAATATGAGTAATCATTCATGACTTATTTACATGAAAACAAAATTACATATCCTTTATATCTAATCCATACACCAACGACCAAAAACACCTACAAACACTTTCATTCTTCAATTTTCTTAATCTAATTGATCTCTCTCAAGTTCTATCTTCAAGTTCTAAGTGTTCTTCATAAATTCTACAAGTTCTAGTTTCATAAAATCAAGAATACTTCCAAGTTTGCTAGCTTACTTCCAATCTTGTAGAGTGATCATCCAACCTCAAGAAATATTTCTTATTTACAGTAAGATATCTTTCTAATACAAGGTAATACTCATATTCAAACTTTGATTCAATTTCTATAACTATAACAATCTTATTTCGAGTGGAAATCTTACTTAAACTTGTTTTTCGTGTCATGATTCTGCTTCAAGAATTTTCAAGCCATCCAAGGATCCTTTGAAGCTAGATCCATTTTTCACATTTTCAGTAGCTTTATTCAGAAAACTTGAGGTAGTAATGATGTTCATAACATCATTCGATTCATACATATAAAGCTATCTTATTCGAAGGTTTAAACTTGTAATCACTAGAACATAGTTTAGTTAATTCTAAACTTAATCCTTCTAACTAGACTTTTAAAATTAACTAAACACATGTTATATATCTATATGATATGCTAACTTAATGATTTAAAACCTGGAAACACGAAGAACACTGTAAAACCGGACATACGCCGTCGTAGTAACACCGCGGGCTGTTTTGGGTTAGTTAATTAAAAACTATGATAAACTTTGATTTAAAAGTTGTTCTTATGGGAAAATGATTTTTCTTATGAACATGAAACTATATCCAAAAATCATGGTTAAACTCAAAGTGAAAGTATGTTTTCTAAAATGGTCATCTAGACGTCGTTCTTTCGACTGAAATGACTACCTTTACAAAAACGACTTGTAACTTATATTTCCGACTATAAACCTATACTTTTTCTGTTTAGATTCTTAAAATAGAGTCCAATATGAAACCATAGCAATTTGATTCACTCAAAACGGATTTAAAATGAAGAAGTTATGGGTAAAACAAGATTGGATAATTTTTCTTGTTGTAGCAACGTGAAAATTGGTAACAAATCTATATTAATCATATACTAGCTAACTTATATTGTATTATACATGTATTCTAATATATTATGTAATCTTGGGATACCATAGACACGTATGCAAATGTTTTGACATATCATATCGATCCATGTGTATATATTATTTGGAACAACCATAGACACTCTATATGCAGTAATGAGGGAGTTAGCTATACAGGGTTGAGGTTGATTCCAAAAATATATATACTTTGAGTTGTGATCTAGCCTGAGACGTGTATACACTGGGTCGTGGATTGATTCAAGATAATATATATCAATTTTTTTCTTTACATCTAACGTTGGACAACTAGTTGTAGGTTACTAACGAGGACAACTGACTTAATAAACTTAAAACATCAAAATGTATTAAAAGTGTTGTAAATATATTTTGAATATACTTTGATATATATGTACATATTTGTTATAGGTTCGTGAATCGACCAGTGGCCAAGTCTTACTTCCCGACGAAGTAAAAATCTGTGAAAGTGAGTTATAGTCCCACTTTTAAAATCTAATATTTTTGGGATGAGAATACATGCAGGTTTTATAAATGATTTACAAAATAGACACAAGTACGTGAAACTACATTCTATGGTTGAATTATCGAAATCGAATATGCCCCTTTTTATTAAGTCTGGTAATCTAAGAATTAGGGAACAGACACCCTAATTGACGCGAATCCTAAAGATAGATCTATTGGGCCTAGCAAACCCCATCCAAAGTAGCGGATGCTTTAGTACTTTGAAATTTATATCATATCCAAAGGGTGTCCCGGAATGATGGGGATATTCTTATATATGCATATTGTTAATGTCGGTTACCAGGTGTTCACCATATGAATGATTTTTATCTCTATGTATGGGATGCGTATTGAAATATGAAATCTTGTGGTCTATTGTTACGATTTGATATATATATATATATATATATATATATATATATATATATATATATATATATATATATATATATATATATATATATATATATATAGGTTAAACCTATAACTCACCAACATTTTTGTTGACGTTTAAAGCATGTTTATTCTCAGGTGAATACTAACAGCTTCCGCTGTTGCATACTAAAATAAGGACAAGATTTGGAGTCCATGTTTGTATGATATTGTGTAAAAACTGCATTCAAGAAACATATGTCGATGTAATATATTTCTATTGTAAACCATTATGTAATGGTCGTGTGTAAACAGTATATTTTAGAAAATAAAGGTTATGGTTGTTTTAAAAATGAATGCAGTCTTTGAAAAACGTCTCATATAGAGGTCAAAACCTCGCAACGAAATCAATTAATATGGAACGTTTATAATCAATATGAACGGGACATTTCAGTTTCGTAGTCTACTAAATCATTGGAGACAAGAAGAAGGTGATCCCTTCCATCCACCACATTGGCGAAGAACCTGAAGCACTTACCGGCGAACCTGTCCGAGACACCATTTTCTCTCTCATTTCCAGAGTATCTCGTCACTTCTACATAATATCTCAAATTCTAGATCTTATTCATCCGCTCATCCGAACCGCCAATCATCCTGGTGTAGTAGAAGAAGTCAATGAGCTTCGCGCTCGGGTAGTGACTTCGGAGAATATGGTGCAAAGGTTACAAGCTGTAACACCCCGTCAAAATCCATTTAACGGAATGTTAACTCTGGTCCCAGTGCTTGGCTTGACTTCTACGTAACGACAATATTCTACAGCGGAAGCATTTAATACCTGAGAATAACAACACGCAAAAACAGGTCAACAAATAATGCTGGTGAATCTACAGGTTTAAAGTAATGTAACAGTATCTGAAAAACAGTTATCAAAAAAATAGTTTAGTTTTCTTGACCACGAGATTCTATCGTTTGCATAAACCGAGCACTTGAATACTAGCAATGACCCGAGTATAGAAGCCACTATACCCGCCTTACCGCGTAAAATGTTATACACTTGTTCAAATGTATTTAATGTTCAAAGTAAATGCACCACAGTTTTTATAGCGGGTGAGGTTGTCAACCTAATGGATCCGTCCATCTAAATGGTGCTTACACCGATGGTATTAAAAGTATTCAAGCTAGAGGCTTTTTGAACAAACTCATTATGCATATGTGTAATACTCATGTCAATACAAAGTATTTGAAAATGTAAATATAACAGCGTATATTCTCATCCCTGAAAACATGTAAAAAGCGGGACTGTAGACTCACCTTTGAAATAAGCTCGGATTGAAAAGTGAACAATTAACTTGTACGGATTATAGCTGAGTAATACAACCTAAGTATACGTATGTAGGTTGGTCAATATATGTATCTTATATAAGAGTGGTTTCATAGTGTACGTTGTCTTATTGCTCGACTCGACGCGTTTCAAAGTAAAAGTCAACAATATCATGCAAGTCAAACAAAGTCACCCGAAGTCAAACCGAAAGTCAAACTTGGTCAATGTGGTCAACTAAAGTCAACATCAGTGGGTTCATACCAAATATTGGTCAACATGTCAAACCTAAGTCTAACAATACGTTTTAGGTCATGAATGTGTAACGACCCAACCCGTTAACCAACCAAAACTGCGAAATAAAAAAAATTTCGAAGCAGGCCTGCCCAGGCTGGGTGCGCGGCGCGCACCCCTACCTGTGCGCGGCGCGCACAGGGCCTGGCAGCCCGCTGTCCAAATTGTTCCATTTTCGTAAAAAGATCTAACACTTCCCATCATTGTTACATTGCGGGGCCCACATACGCCCAAAATACCATTAAGTACGAAATACGAGTTTCGACCACAAAATGTTTAATTGCCAAACGTCACTAGAGCATGGTGTTTGGGGTTAAACTACTCAAATCTTGGTCGAACTTCCAAAAAGCTAACACCCCCGAGAACCACTAATCGAAGCGAATACCTTTGCCCTTATCCAAGCCGGATCCTAAAAAGGTAAACAACGAGAGGGTAAGCTAACGCTTAGTGAATGCAATAATTATACACATACATATATAACCTACTTACTTGCAATCACGTACACAATTACCTCATACACGCTAGCAATTTAAATGACATACCAACGCAAGGTATAACGCTAAATCACCAAGATCACAAGCTAGCACAAACAAGTAGCATATATAACTCGAATAATATAAAGTGCCACGCTACAAACACATAACCATGGTTAACCAATAGTACAAAGGATTGGAACTTCGAATTTCCCATCGGTGTTCCCAACAACCGTTAGCGTACAACGAATCATAACACTAACCCCGGAGTGGTATCGATCGCCCGAACTTTAAACCCACCCGTTACGCAAGATGTGGTATCGATCGCCCGAACTTAAAACCCACACTTTACGCCCACACATAATGATATGGTATCGATCGCCCGAACTTAAAGCCCATATCATATATTAACCCGATGTGGTATCGATCGCCTGAACTTAAAACCCACATCGAATCTCGTACAAGTAAATGCATTATATACACACATGTATAATCATTCCACTCACCTTGTCGACTTGGCGAGATTTCCAACAATAACTTGTAACCTTCAAAGCGAGTCACCTAACATAATTAATTCTCAATTAATTCACATAATAAGTTGGACTACCTACCAACTAACCTCACTAGTGCATTTATGACCCATTTGCACTAGATTCACACATTAAAGGTCAAGTCTCCCAACTAATCACTAAAAGCTAGTGATTAAGGTTCTAAGACTTCCATCAACACATAACTAGGGTGTTTTCATACTCAATTTAACCCGCTAGGTCAAACCCACCCATTTGACCCATTTCAAGTCAACCATAAACCCTAGAACCCGTTTTTACTAACAACACAAGTGAGCTAGTGAATAACTAACCATTTTAGACTCAATAACACCAATTATTACTTTGAAACCCTAGGTTAGTCATTCTTGAGTCCTCTTGACTCAATCTTACCCAAAACCCCCAAAATCACCAACAATAGGTTTTATGTTCAACACTAACCCAAGTTCTAACCCTTAAACAAATTAAATTAGGGAAATCAAAATTAGAACTTACCACCACAACCAAAACGTAGCTAGAGAGGAGATGAACAACTTTATAACTCGAGCTAAGACCCGAAACTAGCTCCTTCTTCCTTTACTTGAGCTTTCCCTCACTCAAATTTGGGTTTCTCCCACTAGAATTAAAGTAGAAAGAAAATGGTGGCTGAAAGTGGAGTTATGACTCCCAACCCACTGATCTGTGATCTTAACTCGTCCCCAAGTGAAATTACCACAATGCCCTTCCAAAATATCTAATTTAAAAGGCAGAACCCGGCTACAGTAGGAGTACGCTGCACGCACCCCTAAGTGTGAGCTGAGCGCACTTAGGCCTGATCAGAAATCCGACTTCTGTTTAAAACCAGAATTTATTCCCACGCTTTATGTACTATATTTACACTTATGTACAATAGATATTAGGGTGTTACAACTCTCCCCCACTTGAATCGGAGCGCGTCCTCGCGATCCAAGCCGCATGACAAGCAGGAAGATAAACCAACACGAATTCTTCGGGTTCCCATGTAAACTCGGAACCTTTACTACGACGCCATTGGACCTTAAAGGTCCTCACCTCTTTATTACGCAACATTTTCACCTTTTCATCAAGTATAGCAATTGGCTCTTCAACATACTCTAACTTGTTGTTTAGCTCAATCTCATCCAATGGCATCCATGACGAATCATCCGCAAGACACTTACGGAGATGGGAAACATGGAATGTATTATGGATCCCCGCAAGCTCTTCGGGCAATTCCAAACGATTCTTCGCCAACACGAGCTAAGATCTTAAATGGTCCAATAAACCGAGGAGCTAACTTTCCCCGTTTTCGAAATCGAATAATACCCTTCCATGGCGAAACCTTAAGCATCACCATATCGCCTTCTTCAAATTCGATCAAACGTCTACGCTTATCGGCATAAGACTTTTGCCTATCTTGCGCCTTTTTCAAATGTTCCCGAATCATAACGATTTTATTATTTGTTTCCAATACCAAGTCGGAGCTCCTGACTTCCCTTTGACCCACATCACCCCAACAAATCGGGGTTCGACACCTTCTACCATACAACATCTCATACGGTGGCATTCCAATACTAGAGTGAAAACTATTATTGTACGAGAATTCCACCAAAGGTAAATGTTCATCCCAACTACCACCGAAGTCAATGATACACGCACGTAACATATCCTCCAATGTTTGATTCGTACGTGCGGTTTGACCGTCCATTTGAGGATGGTACGCCGTACTCATATTTACCCTCGTACCCATGTCTTCATGAAACTTCTTCCAAAATTGAGAAGTAAAACGCGTGTCCCGATCCGAAACAATAGACGCGGGAATGCCATGTCTCGATATCACCTCTTTAATGAACATCTTCGCGAGTGCCGCCGACGATATTGCTTCTTTAATAGGAAGAAACAACGCACTCTTCGTCAATCTATCGACAATCACCCAAATAGTGTCAAATTAGGTTCTTGCCGTTTTCGGCAACTTGGTAATAAAATCCATGGTAATATGCTCCCACTTCCACGTTGGAATTTCTAGCGGTTGCAACTTACCATACGGCTTTTGGTGTTCGGATTTAACTTGCAAACACGTGACGCATTACTCAACATACTTAACAACGTCGCGTTTCAAGTCCGGCCACCAATAATCTTTCTTCAAATCAAGATACATATTCGTCGCACCCGGATGAATAGAATATTTAGACTTATGCGCTTCATCAAGAAGCACCTTTTGGAAGTCACCCATCTTTGGCACCCATACTCTTTCTTGAAAAGACAACAACCCGCGCGAACCCATAGTAATGGATTCCGATTGTCCCACGATTCGTTCCGCATGCTTTTTGTGAACGTAAGCCTCTATTTGAACTTCACCAAGCTTTTCGAGAAAATTGTTAGTAATAACCATACGTAACAATCCCAATCGTAACGCCCCGTGGTGACTCTTTCGGCTTAACGCATCCGCGACCACATTCGCTTTGCCTGGATGATAGAGTATCTCACAATCATAGTCCTTCACCACATCCATCCATCTACGTTGACGATAATTCAAATCCCGTTGATCAAAAAGATGTTTCAAACTCTTGTGATCCGAATAAATCGTACACTTGACACCATACAAGTAATGGCGCCAAATTTTCAAAGCATGGACCACCGCCGCTAATTCGAGATCATGAGTCGGGTATCTCTTTTCATGTTCCTTTAATTGGCGAGAGGCGTAAGCGATGACTTTACCTCGTTGCATTAGAACACACCCGAGCCCATTCAAAGAAGCATCACAATAGACCGTCATATCATCTACAACTTCCGGCAATACTAAGACCGGAGCTTTACACAATTTCTCTTTCAATAATTGAAAAGCGATTTCTTGCTCGTCTTCCCAATTAAAACTCGCGTTCTTCCTCGTCAATTTCGTCAATGGAGAAGCAATTTTTGAAAAGTCTTGGATAAACCGACGATAGTAACCAGCCAATCCGAGAAAACTTCGGATTTCCGTAGGCGTAGTCGGTCGTCCCCAATCCTTCACCGTCTCTATCTTCCCCGGATCTACTTGAATACCAACCTTGTTCACAATATGGCCAAGGAATTGGACCTCCCTTAGCCAAAATTCACATTTTGAGAATTTAGCATACAACTTCTCTTTTCTCAACGTCTTCAATACTTCGCGCAAGTGGTGTTCATGTTCCGTCATGCTCTTAGAATAGACAAGAATATCGTCAATGAACACAATTACCGACTTGTCCAACATAGGTTGGCACACTCGGTTCATAAGATCCATGAATGCCGCCGGTGCATTCATAAGACCGAAAGGCATAACCACAAATTCGAAATGCCCATAACTAGTACGAAAGGCCGTTTTCTCGATATCTTCCTCACGGACCCGCATTTGATGATAACCGGACTGTAGGTCAATTTTAGAGAAGTACGTAGCGCCTTGAAGTTGGTCGAATAAATCGTCAATCCTAGGCAACGGATAACGATTTTTGATCGTCACTTTATTTAACTCCCGATAGTCGATGCACATACGCATACTACCATCTTTCTTCTTCACGAACAAGACCGGAGCACCCCATGGCGAAGCACTCGGTCGAATAAAACCCTTCTCAAGTAACTCTTGAATTTGATTCAACAATTCTTGCATTTCCGTTGGTGCTAAACGATAAGGAGTTTTAGCAATGGGAGTAGCTCCCGGAACCAACTCAATATGAAATTCGACTTGTCTTTTCGCCGGAACACCCGGTAATTCGTCCAGAAAAACATCTTCAAATTCACTTACCACCGGAATTTCACAAATAGGTGGTGGCTCATCACGAGTATCAACAACATGAGCAAGGAAAACCATTCCACCGGGAACAACGAGTCGACGTGCCCGTGCAAAAGTGCATATCGGCACCGGTCTCCTTCGTTTATCACCATGAATAATTAACTCTCCCCCACTTGGGGTCTTCACACGAATAGATTTTTCATGGCACGCAATATCAGCTCTGTTATGATCGAGCCAATCCATACCAACCACGATATCAAAATCACCCAACGTCATCGGAATGAGATCAATATTAAAGTTCTCGGAACCAAACACAACATTACAATTCTTACACACATCGACCATTAGCACCGTCTTGCCATCCGCTATTTCGACTTCTACCGGATGACTTAACTTAGCTAACGGTTTATTAAGTTTAGGCACAAATTTTGGAGACACAAACGATAAATTTGCACCGCTATCAAAGAGAATCCTTGCCGGATTAGAGTTAACCATGAAAGTACCTGAAACGACTTCATTGGATTGCTTGGCTTCGTCATTAGTCATCAAATAATTACGTCCCCTAGCCAACCCCGCCGCCTTCTCCATTCTTTTAACATGATCATTTCGGAGTTCGGGGCACTCAGACTTTCGGTGCCCTTCTTTTTGACAATTAAAACACGTGATTGTATTAGTAGACGGTTTTGGACAATCACGAGAGTAGTGACCCTTTTGCCCACAATTGAAACATGTGACCATGTGACCACTAGAAGCACCCCTCTTCACGCTACCGACACTTTCGGTTTCTCCCTTACTCTTCTTGTTCGAAAAACTAGAAGCTTCAAACTTTCTTTTACTTGGCGCATAACTAACCGGACTCGGAGCTTGCTCTTCAAACCCCTTTGCCACTGCCAAAAACTTAGCAAAAGTCTCAACTTGACCAATACTAATTTTACCCTTCAAATCGTCTCTAAGGGTCGCACGAAAGTCTTCCATTAACAATTGATCATTCCCCACATACTCGGGGCAAAAACGCACCTTTGCAAGAAAGTTGGTTTTGAGAGTGTTTAGGTCCAAAGACCCTTGACGCATGTTCCTTAACTCGTTGTGCAATTTGGAAAGATCCGCTTGCGTACGATATTCAAGGAAAAACTCTTTCTTGAAATCCGCCCAAGATAACCCTACAAAAGCCGCATCACCAACCATATCAATTTTACCATCGAGCCAATCTTTAGCATGACCCCTCAACAAACTAGTAGCAAGTCTAGTCTTCTTCTCGGGTGGGCACTCGGTCGTGAGAAAACAACCTTCAACATCGAAGATCCAAGCCGCACTTTTCATGGGGTCGGGATCCCCGTGAAAGTGAGGAGGCTTAGTCACCAAGAAGTTCTTATAGCTAAACTCCAACTCGCCCACATTTTGAGGTCTAGGAAACCTCTTTTCAACTTCTTCTTTAACTGCATTAGTCATCCGTTCTTGAATCATATCAACAATTTTTTCCGAAACCGACTGTTCGAATATTTGTTTAACCCTTCGTGAGAAAACCGAAACATAGTTTTCTAAAGCGGTCTCGATCTTGGTAGTCATCTCATCTTCCTCCACATGAGAGGGACCACCATTGCCATTCGTATTCGTTCTTTTTCTCGTCTTCATTCTAAAGATTAAAAATGGATTAGACATCACCAATAATTTAATACCCTAATATACCTATGCATATGACCGCACACACACCACATCTAGCTCGATACTTGTTGCACATCCTTGCTTGACTTGACTTGCAACCGTAATAGTGGTCGCGACTCACTATTACGCTCACATGTCGTGCCATTCTCAAACGTATCACAATCATCTTGCTCGATGTTCAAAATGATATCACACGATTAGTAACATCATAACATAGCATATTGTCCACTTATGCATCAAAGAACTAGCCAAACCCCGCACTGACCCGTAGTCCTACAAGTCCCGCATATAATTCCACAACACAAAAGTCTAAGTCTAGGCGCCTATCTCAAGTCACCTAAATCCCTTAGACCATGCTCTGATACCACTTGTAATGACCCAACCCGTTAACCAACCAAAACTGCGAAATAAAAAAAATTTCGAAGCAGGCCTGCCCAGGCTAGGTGCGCGGTGCGCACCCCTACTTGTGCGTGGCGTGCACAGGGCCTGGCAGCCCGCTGTCCAAATTGTTCCATTTTCGTAAAAAGATCTAACACTTCCCATCATTTTTAGACGATACGTTTTTCACATCATATTAGTATAAATAAAACAAGCACGAATCAATGATAAAACGAGTTTTACATTGCGGGGCCCACATACGCCCAAAATACCATTAAGTACGAAATACGAGTTTTGACCACAAAATGTTTAATTGCCAAACCTCACTAGAGCATGGTGTTTGGGGTTAAACTACTCAAATCTTGGTCGAACTTCCAAAAAGCTAACGCCCCCGAGAACCACTAATCCAAGCGAATACCTTTGCCCTTATCCAAGCCGGATCCTAAAAAGGTAAACAATGAGAGGGTAAGCTAACGCTTAGTGAATGCAATAATTATACACATACATATATAACCTACTTACTTGCAATCACGTACACAATTACCTCATACACGCTAGCAATTTAAATGACATACCAACGCAAGGTATAACGCTAAATCACCAAGATCACAAGCTAGCACAAACAAATAGCATATATAACTCGAATAATATAAAGTGACACGCTACAAACACATAACCATGGTTAACCAATAGTATAAAGGAATGGTACTTCGAATTTCTCATCGGTGTTCCCAACAACCGTTAGCGTACAACGAATCATAACACTAACCCCGGAGTGGTATCGATCGCCCGAACTTTAAACCCACCCGTTACGCAAGATGTGAAATGTCCCGTTCTTATTGATTAAAACGTTCCATATTAATTGATTTCGTTACGAGGTTTTGACCTCTATATGAGACGTTTTTCAAAGACTGCATTCATTTTAAAACAAACCATAACCTTTATTTCATCAATAAAGGTTTAAAAAGCTTTACGTAGATTATCAAATAATGATAATCTAAAATATCCTGTTTACACACGACCATTACATAATGGTTTACAATACAAATATGTTACAACAAAATAAGTTTTTTTTTTAATGCAGTTTTTACACAATATCATACAAGCATGGACTCCAAATCTCGTCCTTAGTTAAGTGTGCGACAGCGGAAGCTCTTAATAATCACCTGAGAATAAACATGCTTAAAACGTCAACAAAAATGTTGGTGAGTTATAGGTTTAACCTATATATATCAAATCATAATAATAGACCACAAGATTTCATATTTCAATACACATCCCATACATAGAGATAAAAATCATTGATATGGTGAACACCTGGTAACCGACATTAACAAGATGCATATATAAGAATATCCCCATCATTCCGGGATACCCTTCGGATATGATATAAATTTCGAAGTACTAAAGCATCCGGTACTTTGGATGGGGTTTGTTAGGCCTAATAGATCTATCTTTAGGATTCGCGTCAATTAGGGTGTCTGTTCCCTAATTCTTAGATTACCAGACTTAATAAAAAGGGGCATATTCGATTTCGATAATTCAACCATAGAATGTAGTTTCACGTACTTGTGTCTATTTTGTAAATCATTTATAAAACCTGCATGTATTCTCATCCCAAAATATTAGATTTTAAAAGTGGGACTATAACTCACTTTCACAGATTTTTACTTTGTCGGGAAGTAAGACTTGGCCACTGGCTGATTCACGAACCTATAACAATATATATATATATATCAAAGTATGTTCAAAATATATTTACAACACTTTTAATATATTTTGATGTTTTAAGTTTATTAAGTCAGCTGTTCTCGTTAGTAACCTACAACTAGTTGTCCACAGTTAGATGTACAGAAATAAATCGATAAATATTATCTTGAATCAATCCACGACCCAGTGTATACGTATCTCAGTATTGATCACAACTCAAACTATATATATTTTGGAATCAACCTCAACCCTGTATAGCTAACTCCAACATTCACATATAGAGTGTCTATGGTTGTTCCGAAATATATATAGATGTGTCGACATGATAGGTCAAAACATTGTATACGTGTCTATGGTATCTCAAGATTACATAATATACAATACAAGTTGATTAAGTTATGGTTGGAATAGATTTGTTACCAATTTTCACGTAGCTAAAATGAGAAAAATTATCCAATCTTGTTTTACCCATAACTTCTTCATTTTAAATCCGTTTTGAGTGAATCAAATTGCTATGGTTTCATATTGAACTCTATTTTATGAATCTAAACAGAAAAAGTATAGGTTTATAGTCGGAAAAATAAGTTACAAGTCGTTTTTGTAAAAGTAGTCATTTCAGTCGAAAGAACGACGTCTAGATGACCATTTTAGAAAACATACTTCCACTTTGAGTTTAACCATAATTTTTGGATATAGTTTCATGTTCATAATAAAAATCATTTTCTCAGAATAACAACTTTTAAATCAAAGTTTATCATATTTTTTAATTAACTAACCCAAAACAGCCCGCGGTGTTACTACGACGGCGTAAATCCGGTTTTACGGTGTTTTTCGTGTTTCCAGGTTTTAAATCATTAAGTTAGCATATCATATAGATATAGAACATGTGTTTAGTTGATTTTAAAAGTCAAGTTAGAAGGATTAACTTTTGTTTGCGAACAAGTTTAGAATTAACTAAACTATGTTCTAGTGATTACAAGTTTAAACCTTCGAATAAGATAGCTTTATATATATGAATCGAATGATGTTATGAACATCGTTACTACCTTAAGTTCCTTGGATAAACCTACTGGAAAAGGGAAAAATGGATCTAGCTTCAACGGATCCTTGGATGGCTCGAAGTTCTTGAAGCAGAATCATGACACGAAAACAAGTTCAAGTAAGATCATCACTTAAAATAAGATTGTTATAGTTATAGAAATTTAACCAAAGTTTGAATATTATTATTACCTTGTATTAGAATGATAACCTACTGTAAGAAACAAAGATTTCTTGAGGTTGGATGATCACCTTACAAGATTGGAAGTGAGCTAGCAAACTTGAAAGTATTCTTGATTTTATGTAACTAGAACTTGTAGAATATATGAAGAACACTTAGAACTTGAAGATAGAACTTGAGAGAGATCAATTAGATGAAGAAAATTGAAGAATGAAAGTGTTTGTAGGTGTTTTTGGTCGTTAGTGTATGGATTAGATATAAAGGATATGTAATTTTGTTTTCATGTAAATAAGTCATGAATGATTACTCATATTTTTGTAATTTTATGAGATATTTCATGCTAGTTGCCAAATGATGGTTCCCACATGTGTTAGGTGACTCACATGGGCTTCTAAGAGCTGATCATTGGATGTATTTTATAGTAGTACATACATCTAAAAGCTGTGTATTGTACGATTACGAATACGGGTACATACGAGTAGAATTGTTGATGAAACTGAACGAGGATGTAATTGTAAGCATTTTTGTTAACTAGAAGTATTTTGATAAGTGTATTGAAGTCTTTCAAAAGTGTATAAATACATATTAAAACACTACATGTATATACATTTTAACTGAGTCGTTAAGTCATCGTTAGTCGTTACATGTAATTGTTGTTTTGAAACCTTTAGGTTAACGATCTTGTTAAATGTTGTTAACCCAATGTTTATAATATCAAATGAGATTTTAAATTATTATATTATCATGATATTATCATGTATGAATATCTCTTAATATGATATATATACATTAAATGTCTTTACAACGATAATCGTTACATATATGTCTCGTTTAAAAATCATTAAGTTAGTAGTCTTGTTTTTACATATGTAGTTCATTGTTAATATACTTAATGATATGTTTGCTTATCATAGTATCATGTTAACTATATATATATCCATATATATGTCATCATATAGTTTTTACAAGTTTTAACGTTCGTGAATCACCGGTCAACTTGGGTGGTCAATTGTCTATATGAAACATATTTCAATTAATTAAGTCTTAACAAGTTTGATTGCTTAACATGTTGGAAACATTTAATCATGTAAATATCAATATCAATTAATATATATAAACATGTAAAAGTTCGGGTCACTACAGTACCTACCCGTTAAATAAATTTCGTCCCGAAATTTTAAGCTGTTGAAGGTGTTGACGAATCTTCTGGAAATAGATGCGGGTATTTCTTCTTCATCTGATCTTCACGCTCCCAGGTGAACTCGGGTCCTCTACGAGCATTCCATTGAACCTTAACAATTGGTATCTTGTTTTGCTTAAGTCTTTTAACCTCACGATCCATTATTTCGACGGGTTCTTCGATGAATTGGAGTTTTTCGTTGATTTGGATTTCATCTAACGGAATAGTGAGATCTTCTTTAGCAAAACATTTCTTCAAATTCGAGACGTGGAAAGTGTTATATACAGCCGTGAGTTGTTGAGGTAACTCAAGTCGGTAAGCTACTGGTCCGACACGATCAATAATCTTGAATGGTCCAATATACCTTGGATTTAATTTCCCTCGTTTACCAAATCGAACAACGCCTTTCCAAGGTGCAACTTTAAGCATGACCATCTCTCCAATTTCAAATTCTATATCTTTTCTTTTAATGTCAGCGTAGCTCTTTTGTCGACTTTGGGCGGTTTTCAACCGTTGTTGAATTTGGATGATCTTCTCGGTAGTTTCTTGTATAATCTCCGGACCCGTAATCTGTCTATCCCCCACTTCACTCCAACAAATCGGAGACCTGCACTTTCTACCATAAAGTGCTTCAAACGGCGCCATCTCAATGCTTGAATGGTAGCTGTTGTTGTAGGAAAATTCTGCTAACGGTAGATGTCGATCCCAACTGTTTCCGAAATCAATAACACATGCTCGTAGCATGTCTTCAAGCGTTTGTATCGTCCTTTCGCTCTGCCCATCAGTTTGTGGATGATAGGCAGTACTCATGTCTAGACGAGTTCCTAATGCTTGCTGTAATGTCTGCCAGAATCTTGAAATAAATCTGCCATCCCTATCAGAGATAATAGAGATTGGTATTCCATGTCTGGAGACGACTTCCTTCAAATACAGTCGTGCTAACTTCTCCATCTTGTCATCTTCTCTTATTGGCAGGAAGTGTGCTGATTTGGTGAGACGATCAACTATTACCCAAATAGTATCAAAACCACTTGCAGTCCTTGGCAATTTAGTGATGAAATCCATGGTAATGTTTTCCCATTTCCATTCTGGGATTTCGGGTTGTTGAAGTTGACCTGATGGTTTCTGATGCTCAGCTTTGACCTTAGAACACGTCAAACATTCTCCTACGTATTTAGCAACATCGGCTTTCATACCCGGCCACCAAAAATGTTTCTTGCGATCCTTGTACATCTTCCCCGTTCCAGGATGTATTGAGTATCTGGTTTTATGAGCTTCTCTAAGTACCATTTCTCTCATATCTCCAAATTTTGGTACCCAAATCCTTTCAGCCCTATACCGGGTTTCGTCTTCCCGAATATTAAGATGCTTCTCCGATCCTTTGGGTATTTCATCCTTTAAATTTCCCTCTTTTAAAACTCCTTGTTGCGCCTCATTTATTTGAGTAGTAAGGTTATTATGAATTATTATATTCATAGATTTTACTCGAATGGGTTCTCTGTCCTTCCTGCTCAAGGCATCGGCTACCACATTTGCCTTCCCCGGGTGGTAACGAATCTCAAAGTCGTAATCATTCAATAATTCAATCCACCTACGCTGCCTCATATTCAGTTGTTTCTGATTAAATATGTGTTGAAGACTTTTGTGGTCAGTATATATAATACTTTTGACCCCATATAAGTAGTGCCTCCAAGTCTTTAATGCAAAAACAACCGCGCCTAATTCCAAATCATGCGTCGTATAATTTTGTTCGTGAATCTTCAATTGTCTAGACGCATAAGCAATCACCTTCGTTCGTTGCATTAATACACAACCGAGACCTTGCTTTCATGCGTCACAATAAATCACAAAATCATCATTCCCTTCAGGCAATGACAATATAGGTGCCGTAGTTAGCTTTTTCTTCAATAACTGAAACGCTTTCTCTTGTTCATCATTCCATTCAAATTTCTTCCATTTATGCGTTAATGCAGTCAAGGGTTTTTCTATTCTGGAAAAGTCTTGGATGAACCTTCTGTAGTAACCAGCTAGTCCTAAAAACTGGCGTATGTGTTTCGGAGTTTTCGGGGTTTCCCACTTTCAACAGTTTCTATCTTTGCCGGATCCACCTTAATACCTTCTTTGTTCACTATGTGACCGAGGAATTGAACTTCTTCCAACCAAAATGCACACTTTGAAAACTTAGCGTACAATTCTTCCTTCCTCAATACTTCTAACACTTTTCTCAAATGTTCACCGTGTTCTTGGTCATTCTTTGAGTAAATAAGTATGCCATCAATGAAAACAATGACAAACTTGTCAAGGTATGGTCCACACACTCGGTTCATAAGGTCCATGAACACAGCTGGTGCATTAGTTAAACCAAACGGCATGACCATAAACTCGTAATGACCGTAACGTGTTCTGAAAGCAGTCTTTGGAATATCATCTTCTTTCACCCGCATTTAATGATACCCGGAACGTAAGTCAATCTTTGAATAAACAGACGAGCCTTGTAGTTGATCAAATAAGTCATCGATTCTCGGTAGTGGGTAGCGGTTCTTGATGGTAAGTTTGTTCAACTCTCGGTAGTCGATACACAACCTGAATGTACCATCTTTCTTCTTGACAAACAAAACAGGAGCTCCCCACGGTGATGTGCTTGGTCGAATGAAACCACGCTCTAAAAGTTCTTGTAATTGGCTTTGCAGTTCTTTCATCTCGCTGGGTGCGAGTCTGTAAGGAGCACGAGCTATTGGTGCAGCTCCTGGTACAAGATCTATTTGAAATTCAACGGATCGATGTGGGGGTAATCCCGGTAATTCTTTCGGAAATACATCAGGAAATTCTTTTGCAATGGGAACATCATTGATGCTCTTTTCTTCAGTTTGTACTTTCTCGACGTGTGCTAGAATAGCATAGCAACCTTTTCTTATTAGTTTTTGTGCCTTCAAATTACTAATAAGATGTAGCTTCGTGTTGCCCTTTTCTCCGTACACCTTTAAGGGTTTTCCTTTTTCTCGTATAATGCGAATTACATTTTTGTAACAAACGATCTCTGTTTTCACTTCTCTCAACCAGTCCATACCGATTATCACATCAAAACTCCCTAACTCTACTGGTATCAAGTCAATCTTAAATGTTTCGCTAACCAGTTTAATTTCTCGATTTCGACA
This sequence comes from Rutidosis leptorrhynchoides, assembly GCF_046630445.1. Taxonomy (NCBI): domain Eukaryota; kingdom Viridiplantae; phylum Streptophyta; class Magnoliopsida; order Asterales; family Asteraceae; genus Rutidosis; species Rutidosis leptorrhynchoides. The sequence goes on from NC_092336.1 coordinate 275,205,078, forward strand.
TATATTATCTGCTGAAATTAATTTACCATTTGCTAATTCGAGTAAAAATTTACTATCCAAAGGCGCCAATGGGCAACTTAATTTAGCTCAAAATTCTCTACTCATATAGCTTCTATTCGCACCCGAATCAAATAAAACGTAAGCAGATTTATCGTCAACAAGAAACGTACCCGTGACAAGCTCCGGGTCTTCCTGTGCCTCTTCCGCATTAATATTGAAAACTCTTTCGCGGCCTTGTCCATTCGTGTTCTCCTGGTTCGGGCAATTTCTAATAATGTGGCCCGGTTTTCCACATTTATAACAAACTACATTGGCATAACTTGCTCCGACACTACTTGCTCCGCCATTACTCGTTCCGACACCATTTGTTCCTTTCGTTCTGTTAACCCCTGGTCCGTAGACCTCACACTTCGCCGCGCTATGACCATTTCTTTTACACTTGTTGCAAAATTTGGTGCAGAACCCCGAGTGATACTTTTCACACCTTTGGCATAGCTGCTTCTGATTGTTGTTGTTGTTGCGGTTATTATTGTTGTTGGGATGATTGTTGTAGTTGTTGTTGTTGTTGTTGTTGTTGGGCCGTTTGTTGTAGTTGCGATTGATGTTGCGATTGTTGGGATAATTGTTGCGATTATTGTTGTAATTGCTGTTGTTGTTGTATTGGTGATTCTTATCACCGTTTTCCTCCCACTTTCTTTTGACTTGCTTCACATTGGCCTCTTCAGCAGTTTGTTCTTTAATTCTTTCTTCAATCTGGTTCACTAGTTTGTGAGCCATTCTACATGCCTGTTGTATGGAGGCGGGCTCGTGTGAACTTATATCTTCTTGGATTCTTTCCGGTAATCCTTTCACAAACGCGTCGATCTTCTCTTCCTCATCTTCGAATGCTCCCGGACACAATAGGCATAATTCTGTGAATCGTCTTTCGTACGTGATAATATCAAATCCTTGGGTTCGTAACCCTCTAAGTTCTGTCTTGAGCTTATTGACCTCGGTTCTGGGACGGTACTTCTCGTTCATCAAGTGCTTGAATGCTGACCACGGTAGTGCGTACGCATCGTCTTGTCCCACTTGCTCTAGATAGGTATTCCACCATGTTAACGCAGAACCTGTGAAGGTATGCGTAGCGTACTTCACTTTGTCCTCTTCAGTACACTTACTTATGGCAAACACCGATTCGACCTTCTCGGTCCACCGTTTCAATCCGATCGGTCCTTCGGTTCCATCAAATTCCAAAGGTTTGCAGGCAGTGAATTCTTTGTAGGTGCATCCTACACGATTTCCTGTATTGCTAGATCCAAGGTTATTGTTGGTATGTAGCGCAGCCTGTACTGCGGCTATGTTTGAAGCTAGAAAAGTACGGAATTCCTCTTCATTCATATTCACGGTGTGTCGAGTAGTCAGTGCCATTTCCTTCAAAATAGTCAAATGGAACAAGTTAATCATACAGAATATTAAGAGTAGTTAATAGTATTTCGTAGCATAATATGAACTCATTTATAAAAGCTTTTTCTTCATATTAGCATTTTATAAGTTTAAATTCGGGTAGTACCTACCCGTTAAGTTCATACTTAGTAGCTAATATACAATTCAACTACTACAATTCTATATGAAAAACTGATTATAATAATATTTCGCGTTCAAACTTTTACACAATATTTTACAAACTTACAATACCGCTTATTTTACATATAGCATGAAATATAGCACACAATAAATTTGATACAAGATGGTTGTGAAGATAATTCTAGCTAGTACACAAGTCGTTCAGCAAAGGCAATAAAAACACGTAATTCATACGTCCAGAAACAAGTCATGCATTCTGGTTTTACTAGGATTACTTCCCATCCTTGGTCTTGTGGAACATAACCGTTATGGCCGTTGATAAGACAGCGTGTTGTAACATCGTCAAAGGGACGAGGGTTACGTAATGTCCAACAGTCCTGTAACAATCTAAAAACCTCATTTCTTACCCCAATTACCGACTCCGTCACTTGTAGGAACGTTTTGTTTAATAGTTGTAGGCCGATGTTCTTGTTCTCACTTTGGTCAGAAGCGAACATTACTAATCCGTAAGCATAACATGCTTCTTTATGTTGCATGTTAGCCGCTTTTTCTAAATCACGAAGTCCAATATTCGGATATATTGAGTCAAAATAATTTCTTAACCCAATGCGTAAAATAGCATTTGGGTTCCCCGCAATATATGCATCAAAGTAAACACATCGTAACTTATGGATTTCCCAATGTGATATCCCCCATCTTTCGAACGAAAGCCTTTTATAAACCAAGGCATTCTTGGAACGTTCTTCGAATGTCTTACAAACTGATCTCTCCTTAAATAGTTGTGCCGAAGAATTCTGACCGACTCTAGACAAGATTTCATCAATCATGTCTCCGGGTAGGTCTCTTAAAATATTGGGTTGTCTATCCATTTTGTGTTTTTATACTGTAAAATAGACAAGAGTTAGATTCATAAAAAAAATACTTATTAATACAAGCAATTTTTACATATATCATAAAGCATAAGCACACTATATTACATATATTACACCACACGAATACAACTATCTTATTCCGACTCGCTTGTTTCTTCTTCTTCGGTTTTGGTTCGTTTTGCCAAGTTTCTAGGGATATATGATGTTCCCCTAATACGAGCCGTCGTTATCCACATTGGTTTAGAAAAACCTGGTGGTTTAGAGGTTCCCGGGTCATTGTTACAACTTAAGGACTTCGGGGGTTGACGATACATATAAAGTTCATCGGGGTTGGAATTAGATTTCTCTATTTTTATGCCCTTTCCCTTATTATTTTCTTTTGCCTTTTTAAATTCAGTTGGGGTAATTTCTATAACATCATCGGAATTCTCATCGGAATCCGATTCATCGGAGAATTGGTAATCCTCCCAATATTTTGCTTCCTTGGCGGAAACACCATTGACCATAATTAACCTTGGTCTGTTGGTTGAGGATTTTCTTTTACTTAACCGTTTTATTATTTCCCCCACCGGTTCTATTTCTTCATCCGGTTCCGATTCTTCTTCCGGTTCCGATTCTTCTTCCGGTTCCGACTCTTCTTCCGGTTCCTCTTCGGGAACTTGTGAATCAGTCCACGAATCATTCCAATTTACATTTGACTCTTCATTATTATTAGGTGAGTCAATGGGACTTGTTCTAGAGGTAGACATCTATCACATAATATCAAACGCGTTAAGAGATTAATATATCACATAATATTCACATGTTAAAAATATATAGTTTCCAACAAAATTTGTTAAGCAATCATTTTTCAAGTAAACACGGTCGAAGTCCAGACTCACTAATGCATCCTAACAAACTCGATAAGACACACTAATGCAAAATTCTGGTTCTCTAAGACCAACGCTCGGATACCAACTGAAATGTCCCGTTCTTATTGATTAAAAACGTTCCATATTAATTGATTTCGTTGCGAGGTTTTGACCTCTATATGAGACGTTTTTCAAAGACTGCATTCATTTTAAAACAAACCATAACCTTTATTTCATCAATAAAGGTTTAAAAAGCTTTACGTAGATTATCAAATAATGATAATCTAAAATATCCTGTTTACACACGACCATTACATAATGGTTTACAATACAAATATGTTACAACAAAATAAGTTTTTTTTTAATGCAGTTTTTACACAATATCATACAAGCATGGACTCCAAATCTCGTCCTTAGTTAAGTGTGCGACAGCGGAAGCTCTTAATAATCACCTGAGAATAAACATGCTTAAAACGTCAACAAAAATGTTGGTGAGTTATAGGTTTAACCTATATATATCAAATCATAATAATAGACCACAAGATTTCATATTTCAATACACATCCCATACATAGAGATAAAAATCATTCATATGGTGAACACCTGGTAACCGACATTAACAAGATGCATATATAAGAATATCCCCATCATTCCGGGACACCCTTCGGATATGATATAAATTTCGAAGTACTAAAGCATCCGGTACTTTGGATGGGGTTTGTTAGGCCCAATAGATCTATCTTTAGGATTCGCGTCAATTAGGGTGTCTGTTCCCTAATTCTTAGATTACCAGACTTAATAAAAAGGGGCATATTCGATTTCAATAATTCAACCATAGAATGTAGTTTCACGTACTTGTGTCTATTTTGTAAATCATTTATAAAACCTGCATGTATTCTCATCCCAAAATATTAGATTTTAAAAGTGGGACTATAACTCACTTTCACAGATTTTTACTTTGTCGGGAAGTAAGACTTGGCCACTGCTGATTCACGAACCTATAACAATATATACATATATATCAAAGTATGTTCAAAATATATTTACAACACTTTTAATATATTTTGATGTTTTAAGTTTATTAAGTCAGCTGTCCTCGTTAGTAACCTACAACTAGTTGCCACAGTTAGATGTACAGAAATAAATCGATAAATATTATCTTAAATCAATCCACGACCCAGTGTATACGTATCTCAGTATTGATCACAACTCAAACTATATATATTTTGGAATCAACCTCAACCCTGTATAGCTAACTCCAACATTCACATATAGAGTGTCTATGGTTGTTCCGAAATATATATAGATGTGTCGACATGATAGGTCGAAACATTGTATACGTGTCTATGGTATCTCAAGATTACATAATATACAATACAAGTTGATTAAGTTATGGTTGGAATAGATTTGTTACCAATTTTCACGTAGCTAAAATGAGAAAAATTATCCAATCTTGTTTTACCCATAACTTCTTCATTTTAAATCCGTTTTGAGTGAATCAAATTGCTATGGTTTCATATTGAACTCTATTTTATGAATCAAAATAGAAAAAGTATAGGTTTATAGTCAGAAAAATAAGTTACAATTCGTTTTTGTAAAGGTAGTCATTTCAGTCGAAAGAACGACGTCTAGATGACCATTTTAGAAAACATACTTCCACTTTGAGTTTAACCATAATTTTTGGATATAGTTTCATGTTCATAATAAAAATCATTTTCTCAGAATAACAACTTTTAAATCAAAGTTTATCATAGTTTTTAATTAACTAACCCAAAACAGCCCGCAGTGTTACTACGACGGCGTAAATCCGGTTTTACGGTGTTTTTCGTGTTTCCAGGTTTTAAATCATTAAGTTAGCATATCATATAGATATAGAACATGTGTTTAGTTGATTTTAAAAGTCAAGTTAGAAGGATTAACTTTTGTTTGCGAACAAGTTTAGAATTAACTAAACTATGTTCTAGTGATTACAAGTTTAAACCTTCGAATAAGATAGCTTTATATATATGAATCGAATGATGTTATGAACATCATTACTACCTTAAGTTCCTTGGATAAACCTACTGTAAAAGAGAAAAATGGATCTAGCTTCAACGGATCCTTGGATGGCTCGAAGTTCTTGAAGCAGAATCATGACACGAAAACAAGTTCAAGTAAGATCATCACTTGAAATAAGATTGTTATAGTTATAGAAATTGAACCAAAGTTTGAATATGATTATTACCTTGTATTAGAATGATAACCTACTATAAGAAACAAAGATTTCTTGAGGTTGGATGTGAAATGTCCCGTTCTTATTGATTAAAAACGTTCCATATTAATTGATTTCGTTGCGAGGTTTTGACCTCTATATGAGACGTTTTTCAAAGACTGCATTCATTTTTAAAACAAACCATAACCTTTATTTCATAAATAAAGGTTTAAAAAGCTTTACGTAGATTATCAAATAATGATAATCTAAAATATCCTGTTTACACACGACCATTACATAATGGTTTACAATACAAATATGTTACATCGAAATCAGTTTCTTGAATGCAGTTTTTACACAATATCATACAAACATGGACTCCAAATCTTGTCCTTATTTTAGTATGCAACAGCGGAAGCTCTTAATATTCACCTGAGAATAAACATGCTTTAAACGTCAACAAAAATGTTGGTGAGTTATAGGTTTAACCTATATATATATCAAATCATAATAATAGACCACAAGATTTCATATTTCAATACACATCCCATACATAGAGATAAAAATCATTCATATGGTGAACACCTGGTAACCGACATTAACAAGATGCATATATAAGAATATCCCCATCATTCCGGGACACCCTTCGGATATGATATAAATTTCGAAGTACTAAAGCATCCGGTACTTTGGATGGGGCTTGTTGGGCCCGATAGATCTATCTTTAGGATTCGCGTCAATTAGGGTGTCTGTTCCCTAATTCTTAGATTACCAGACTTAATAAAAAGGGGCATATTCGATTTCGATAATTCAACCATAGAATGTAGTTTCACGTACTTGTGTCTATTTTGTAAATCATTTATAAAACCTGCATGTATTCTCATCCCAAAAATATTAGATTTTAAAAGTGGGACTATAACTCACTTTCACAGATTTTTACTTCGTCGGGAAGTAAGACTTGGCCACTGGTTGATTCACGAACCTATAACAATATATACATATATATCAAAGTATGTTCAAAATATATTTACAACACTTTTAATATATTTTGATGTTTTAAGTTTATTAAGTCAGCTGTCCTCGTTAGTAACCTACAACTAGTTGTCCACAATTAGATGTACAGAAATAAATCGATAAATATTATCTTGAATCAATCCACGACCCAGTGTATACGTATCTCAGTATTGATCACAACTCAAACTATATATATTTTGGAATCAACCTCAACCCTGTATAGCTAACTCCAACATTCACATATAGAGTGTCTATGGTTGTTCCGAAATATATATAGATGTGTCGACATGATAGGTCGAAACATTGTATACGTGTCTATGGTATCTCAAGATTACATAATATACAATACAAGTTGATTAAGTTATGGTTGGAATAGATTTGTTACCAATTTTCACGTAGCTAAAATGAGAAAAATTATCCAATCTTGTTTTACCCATAACTTCTTCATTTTAAATCCGTTTTGGGTGAATCAAATTGCTATGGTTTCATATTGAACTCTATTTTATGAATATAAATAGAAAAAGTATAGGTTTATAGTCGGAAAAATAAGTTACAAGTCGTTTTTGTAAAGGTAGTCATTTCAGTCGAAAGAACGACGTCTAGATGACCATTTTAGAAAACATACTTCCACTTTGAGTTTAACCATAATTTTTGGATATAGTTTCATGTTCATAATAAAAATCATTTTCTCAGAATAACAACTTTTAAATCAAAGTTTATCATAGTTTTTAATTAACTAACCCAAAACAGCCCGCGGTGTTACTACGACGGCGTAAATCGGGTTTTACGGTGTTTTTCGTGTTTCCAGGTTTTAAATCATTAAGTTAGCATATCATATAGATATAGAACATGTGTTTAGTTGCTTTTAAAAGTCAAGTTAGAAGGATTAACTTTTGTTTGCGAACAAGTTTAGAATTAACTAAACTATGTTCTAGTGATTACAAGTTTAAACCTTCGAATAAGATAGCTTTATATGTATGAATCGAATGATGTTATGAACATCATTACTACCTTAAGTTCCTTGGATAAACCTACTGGAAAAGAGAAAAATGGATCTAGCTTCAATGGATCCTTGGATGGCTCGAAGTTCTTGAAGCAAAATCATGACACGAAAACAAGTTCAAGTAAGATCATCACTTGAAATAAGATTGTTATAGTTATAGAAATTGAACCAAAGTTTGAATATGATTATTACCTTGTATTAGAATGATAACCTACTGTAAGAAACAAAGATTTCTTGAGGTTGGATGATCACCTTACAAGATTGGAAGTGAGCTAGCAAACTTGAAAGTATTCTTGATTTTATGAAACTAGAACTTTTGGAATTTATGAAGAACACTTAGAACTTGAAGATAGAACTTGAGAGAGATCAATTAGATGAAGAAAATTGAAGAATGAAAGTGTTTGTAGGTGTTTTTGGTCGTTGGTGTATGGATTAGATATAAAGGATATGTAATTTTGTTTTCATGTAAATAAGTCATGAATGATTACTCATATTTTTGTAATTTTATGAGATATTTCATGCTAGTTGCCAAATGATGGTTCCCACATGTTTTAGGTGACTCACATGGGCTGCTAAGAGCTGATCATTGGAGTGTATATACCAATAGTACATACATCTAAAAGCTGTGTATTGTACGAGTACGAATACGGGTGCATACGAGTAGAATTGTTGATGAAACTGAACGAGGATGTAATTGTAAGAATTTTTGTTAAGTAGAAGTATTTTGATAAGTGTCTTGAAGTCTTTAAAAAGTGTATGAATACATATTAAAACACTACATGTATATACATTTTAACTGATTCGTTAAGTCATCGTTAGTCGTTACATGTAAATGTTGTTTTGAAACCTTTAGGTTAACGATCTTGTTGAATGTTGTTAACCCATTGTTTATTATAACAAATGAGATGTTAAATTGTTATATTATCATGATATTATGATATATAATATATCTTAGTATGATGTATATACAGTTAAATGTCGTTACAACGATAATCGTTACATATATGTCTCGTTTCGAAATCATTAAGTTAGTAGTCTTATTTTTACATATGTATTTCATTGTTAATACACTTAATAATATATTTACTTATAATTTAACATAATTAACCAAGTGTATCAATATCTTAATATGATTCATATGTACCTAGTAAGACGTTATAACGATAATCGTTATATATATCGTTTTCGAGTTTCTTAAATTAATAGTCTCATTTTTATGTATATAACTCATTGTTAAAATACCTAATGAGATACATAGTTATAATAAAAACATGTTAACTATATATATAACCATATATATGTCATCGTATAGTTTTTACAAGTTTTAACGTTCGTGAATCACCGGTCAACTTGGGTGGTCAATTGTCTATATGAAACATATTTCAATTAATCAAGTCTCAACAAGTTTGATTGCTTAAGATGTTGGAAACATTTAATAATGTAAATATCAATCTCAATTAATATATATAAACATGGAAAAGTTCGGGTCACTACAGTACCTACCCGTTAAATAAATTTCGTCCCGAAATTTTAAGCTGTTGAAGGTGTTGACGAATCTTCTGGAAATAGATGCGGGTATTTCTTCTTCATCTGATCTTCACGCTCCCAGGTGAACTCGGGTCCTCTACGAGCATTCCATCGAACCTTAACAATTGGTATCTTGTTTTGCTTAAGTCTTTTAACCTCACGATCCATTATTTCGACGGGTTCTTCGATGAATTGAAGTTTTTCGTTGATTTGGATTTCATCTAACGGAATAGTGAGATCTTCTTTAGCAAAACATTTCTTCAAATTCGAGACGTGGAAAGTGTTATGTACAGCCGCGAGTTGTTGAGGTAACTCTAGTCGGTAAGCTACTGGTCCGACACGATCAATAATCTTGAATGGTCCAATATACCTTGGATTTAATTTCCCTCGTTTACCAAATCGAACAACGCCTTTCCAAGGTGCAACTTTAAGCATGACCATCTCTCCAATTTCAAATTCTATATCTTTTCTTTTAATGTCAGCGTAGCTCTTTTGTCGACTTTGGGCGGTTTTCAACCGTTGTTGAATTTGGATGATCTTCTCGGTAGTTTCTTGTATAATCTCCGGACCCGTAATCTGTCTATCCCCCACTTCACTCCAACAAATCGGAGACCTGCACTTTCTACCATAAAGTGCTTCAAACGGCGCCATCTCAATGCTTGAATGGTAGCTGTTGTTGTAGGAAAATTCTACTAACGGTAGATGTCGATCCCAACTGTTTCCGAAATCAATAACACATGCTCGTAGCATGTCTTCTAGCGTTTGTATCGTCCTTTCGCTCTGCCCATCAGTTTGTGGATGATAGGCAGTACTCATGTCTAGACGAGTTCCTAATGCTTGCTGTAATGTCTGCCAGAATCTTGAAATAAATCTGCCATCCCTATCAGAGATAATAGAGATTGGTATTCCATGTCTGGAGACGACTTCCTTCAAATACAGTCGTGCTAACTTCTCCATCTTGTCATCTTCTCTTATTGGTAGGAAGTGTGCTGATTTGGTGAGACGATCAACTATTACCCAAATAGTATCAAAACCACTTGCAGTCCTTGGCAATTTAGTGATGAAATCCATGGTAATGTTTTCCCATTTCCATTCCGGGATTTCGGGTTGTTGAAGTAGACCTGATGGTTTCTGATGCTCAGCTTTGACCTTAGAACACGTCAAACATTCTCCTACGTATTTAGCAACATCGGCTTTCATACCCGGCCACCAAAAATGTTTCTTGAGATCCTTGTACATCTTCCCCGTTCCAGGATGTATTGAGTATCTGGTTTTATGAGCTTCTCTAAGTACCATTTCTCTCATATCTCCAAATTTTGGTACCCAAATCCTTTCAGCCCTATACCGGGTTCCGTCTTCCCGAATATTAAGATACTTCTCCGATCCTTTGGGTATTTCATCCTTTAAATTTCCCTCTTTTAAAACTCCTTGTTGCGCCTCCTTTATTTGAGTAGTAATGTTATTATGAATCATTATATTCATAGATTTTACTCGAATGGGTTCTCTGTCCTTCCTGCTCAAGGCATCGGCTACCACATTTGCCTTCCCCGGGTGGTAACGAATCTCAAAGTCGTAATCATTCAATAATTCAATCCACCTACGCTGCCTCATATTCAGTTGTTTCTAATTAAATATGTGTTGAAGACTTTTGTGGTCGGTATATATAATACTTTTGACCCCATATAAGTAGTGCCTCCAAGTCTTTAATGCAAAAACAACCGCGCCTAATTCCAAATCATGCGTCGTATAATTTTGTTCGTGAATCTTCAATTGTCTAGACGCATAAGCAATCACCTTCGTTCGTTGCATTAATACACAATCGAGACCTTGCTTTGATGCATCACAATAAATCACAAAATCATCATTCCCTTCAGGCAATGACAATATAGGTGCCGTAGTTAGCTTTTTCTTCAATAACTGAAACGCTTTCTCTTGTTCATCATTCCATTCAAATTTCTTCCCTTTATGCGTTAATGCAGTCAAGGGTTTTGCTATTCTGGAAAAGTCTTGGATGAACCTTCTGTAGTAACCAGCTAGTCCTAAAAACTGGCGTATGTGTTTCGGAGTTTTCGGGGTTTCCCACTTTTCAACAGTTTCTATCTTTGCCAGATCCACCTTAATACCTTCTTTGTTCACTATGTGACCGAGGAATTGAACTTCTTCCAACCAAAATGCACACTTTGAAAACTTAGCGTACAATTCTTCCTTCCTCAATACTTCTAACACCTTTCTCAAATGTTCACCGTGTTCTTGGTCATTCTTTGAGTAAATAAGTATGTCATCAATGAAAACAATGACAAACTTGTCAAGGTATGGTCCACACACTCGGTTCATAAGGTCCATGAACACAGCTGGTGCATTAGTTAAACCAAACGGCATGACCATAAACTCGTAATGACCGTAACGTGTTCTGAAAGCAGTCTTTGGAATATCATCTTCTTTCACCCGCATTTGATGATACCCGGAACGTAAGTCAATCTTTGAATAAACAGACGAGCCTTGTAGTTGATCAAATAAGTCGTCGATTCTCGGTAGTGGGTAGCTGTTCTTGATGGTAAGTTTGTTCAACTCTCGGTAGTCGATACACAACCTGAATGTACCATCTTTCTTCTTGACAAACAAAACAGGAGCTCCCCACGGTGATGTGCTTGGTCGAATGAAACCACGCTCTAAAAGTTCTTGTAATTGGCTTTGCAGTTCTTTCATCTCGCTGGGTGCGAGTCTGTAAGGAGCACGAGCTATTGGTGCAGCTCCTGGTACAAGATCTATTTGAAATTCAACGGATCGATGTGGGGGTAATCCCGGTAATTCTTTCGGAAATACATCGGGAAATTCTTTTGCAATGGGAACATCATTGATACTCTTTTCTTCAGTTTGTACTTTCTCGACGTGTGCTAGAACAGCATAGCAACCTTTTCTTATTAGTTTTTGTGCCTTCAAATTACTAATAAGATGTAGCTTCGTGTTGCCCTTTTCTCCGTACACCATTAAGGGTTTTCCTTTTTCTCGTATAATGCGAATTGCATTTTTGTAACAAACGATCTCCACTTTCACTTCTTTCAACCAGTCCATACCGATTATCACATCAAAACTCCCTAACTCTACTGGTATCAAATCAATCTTAAATGTTTCGCTAACCAGTTTAATTTCTCGATTCCGACATATATTATCTGCTGAAATTAATTTACCATTTGCTAATTCGAGTAAAAATTTACTATCCAAAGGCGTCAATGGACAACTTAATTTAGCACAAAAATCTCTACTCATATAGCTTCTATCCGCACCCGAATCAAATAAAACGTAAGCAGATTTATTGTCAATAAGAAATGTACCCGTAACAAGCTCCGGGTCTTCCTGTGCCTCTACCGCATTAATATTGAAAACTCTTCCACGGCCTTGTCCATTCGTATTCTCCTGGTTCGGGCAATTTCTAATAATATGGCCTGGTTTTCCACATTTATAACAAACTACATTGGCATAACTTGCTCCGACACTACTTGCTCCGCCATTACTCGTTCCGACACCATTTGTTCCTTTCGTTCTATTAACCCCTGGTCCGTAGACCTCACACTTCGCCGCGCTATGACCATTTCTTTTACACTTGTTGCAAAATTTGGTGCAGAACCCCGAGTGATACTTTTCACACCTTTGGCATAGCTGCTTCTGATTGTTGTTGTTGTTGCGGTTATTATTGTTGTTGGGATGATTGTTGTAGTTGTTGTTGTTGTTGTTGGGCCGTTTGTTGTAGTTGCGATTGATGTTGCGATTGTTGGGATAATTGTTGCGATTATTGATGTAATTGCTGTTGTTGTTGTATTGGTGATTCTTATCACCGTTTTCCTCCCACTTTCTTTTAACTTGCTTCACATTGGCCTCTTCAGCAGTCTGTTCTTTAATTCTTTCTTCAATCTGGTTCACTAGTTTGTGAGCCATTCTACATGCCTGTTGTATGGAGGCGGGCTCGTGTGAACTTATATCTTCTTGGATTCTTTCCGGTAATCCTTTCACAAACGCGTCGATCTTCTCTTCCTCATCTTCGAATGCTCCCGGACACAATAGGCACAATTCTGTGAATCGTCTTTCGTACGTGGTAATATCAAATCCTTGGGTTCGTAACCCTCTAAGTTCTGTCTTGAGCTTATTGACCTTGGTTCTGGGACGGTACTTCTCGTTCATCAAGTGCTTGAATGCTGACCACGGTAGTGCGTACGCATCATCTTGTCCCACTTGCTCTAGATAGGTATTCCACCATGTTAACGCAGAACCTGTGAAGGTATGCGTAGCGTACTTCACTTTGTCCTCTTCAGTACACTTACTTATGGCAAACACCGATTCAACCTTCTCGGTCCACCGTTTCAATCCGATCGGTCCTTCGGTTCCATCAAATTCCAAAGGTTTGCAGGCAGTGAATTCTTTGTAGGTGCATCCTACACAATTTCCTGTACTGCTAGATCCAAGGTTATTGTTGGTATGTAGCGCAGCCTGTACTGCGGCTATGTTTGAAGCTAGAAAAGTACGGAATTCCTCTTCATTCATATTCACGGTGTGTCGAGTAGTCGGTGCCATTTCCTTCAAAATAGTTAAATGGAACAAGTTAATCATACAGAATATTAAGAGTAGTTAATAGTATTTCGTAGCATAATATGAACTCATTTATAAAAGCTTTTTCTTCATATTAGCATTTTATAAGTTTAAATTCGGGTAGTACCTACCCGTTAAGTTCATACTTAGTAGCTAATATACAATTCAACTACTACAATTCTATATGAAAAACTGATTGTAATAATATTTCGCGTTCAAACTTTTATACAATATTTTACAAACTTACAATACCGCTTATTTTACATAAAGCATGAAATATAGCACACAATAACTTTGATACAAGATAGTTGTGAAGACAATTCTAGCTAGTACACAAGTCGTTCGGCAAAGGCAATAAAGACACGTAATTCATACGTCCAGAAACAAGTCATGCATTCTGGTTTTACTAGGACTACTTCCCATCCTTGGTCTTGTGCAACATAACCGTTATGGCCGTTGATAAGACAGCGTGTTGTAACGTCATCAAAGGGACGAGGGTTACGTAATGTCCAACAGTCCCGTAATAATCTAAAAACCTCATTTCTTACCCCAATTACCGACTCCGTCACTTGTGGAAACGTTTTGTTTAATAGTTGTAGCCCGATGTTCTTGTTCTCACTTTGGTGAGAAGCGAACATTACTAATCCGTAAGCATAACATGCTTCTTTATGTTGCATGTTAGCCGCTTTTTCTAAATCACGAAGTCCAATATTCGGATATATTGAGTCAAAATAATTTCTTAACCCGTTGCGTAAAATAGCATTTGGGTTCCCCGCAATATATGCGTCAAAGTAAACACATCGTAACTTATGGGTTTCCCAATGTGATATCCCCCATCTTTCAAACGAAAGTCTCTTATAAACCAAGACATTCTTGGAATGTTCTTCGAATGTCTTACAAACTGATCTCGCCTTAAATAGTTGTGCCGAAGAATTCTGGCCGACTCTAGACAAGATTTCATCAATCATGTCTCCGGGTAGGTCTCTTAAAATATTGGGTTGTCTATCCATTTTGTGTTTTTAAACTGTAAAATAGACAAGAGTTAGATTCATAAAAAAAATACTTATTAATACAAGCAATTTTTACATATATCATAAAGCATAAGCACACTATATTACATATATTACACCACACGAATACAACTATCTTATTCCGACTCGCTCGTTTTTTCTTCTTCGGTTTTGGTTCGTTTTGCCAAGTTTCTAGGGATATATGATGTTCCCCTAATACTAACTGTCGTTTTCCACAACGGTTTAGAAAAACCTGGTGGTTTAGAGGTTCCCGGGTCATTGTTACAACTTAAGGACTTCAGGGGTTGACGATACATATAAAGTTCATCGGGGTTGGAATTAGATTTCTCTATTTTTATGCCCTTTCCCTTATTATTTTCTTTTGCCTTTTTAAATTCAGTTGGGGTAATTTCTATAACATCATCGGAATTCTCGTCGGAATCCGATTCATCGGAGAATTGGTAATCCTCCCAATATTTTGCTTCCTTGGCGGAAACACCATTGACCATAATTAACTTTGGTCGGTTGGTTGAGGATTTTCTTTTACTTAACCGTTTTATTATTTCCCCCACCGGTTCTATTTCTTCATCCGGTTCCGATTCTTCTTCCGGTTCCGATTCTTCTTCCGGTTCCGACTCTTCTTCCGGTTCCTCTTCGGGAACTTGTGAATCAGTCCACAAATCATTCCAATTTACATTTGACTCTTCATTATTATTAGGTGAGTCAATGGGACTTGTTCTAGAGGTAGACATCTATCACATAATATCAAACACGTTAAGAGATTAATATATCACATAATATTCATATGTTAAAAATATATAGTTTCCAACAAAAATGTTAAGCAATCATTTTTAAAGAAAACACGGTCGAAGTCCAGACTCAATAATGCATCCTAACAAACTCGATAAGACACACTAATGCAAATTTTCTGGTTCTCTAAGACCAACGCTCTGATACCAACTGAAATGTCCCGTTCTTATTGATTAAAAACGTTCCATATTAATTGATTTCGTTGCGAGGTTTTGACCTCTATATGAGACGTTTTTCAAAGACTGCATTCATTTTTAAAACAAACCATAACCTTTATTTCATAAATAAAGGTTTAAAAAGCTTTACGTAGATTATCAAATAATGATAATCTAAAATATCCTGTTTACACACGACCATTACATAATGGTTTACAATACAAATATGTTACATCGAAATCAGTTTCTTGAATGCAGTTTTTACACAATATCATACAAACATGGACTCCAAATCTTGTCCTTATTTTAGTATGCAACAGCGGAAGCTCTTAATATTCACCTGAGAATAAACATGCTTTAAACGTCAACAAAAATGTTGGTGAGTTATAGGTTTAACCTATATATATATCAAATCATAATAATAGACCACAAGATTTCATATTTCAATACACATCCCATACATAGAGATAAAAATCATTCATATGGTGAACACCTGGTAACCGACATTAACAAGATGCATATATAAGAATATCCCCATCATTCCGGGACACCCTTCGGATATGATATAAATTTCGAAGTACTAAAGCATCCGGTACTTTGGATGGGGCTTGTTGGGCCCGATAGATCTATCTTTAGGATTCGCGTCAATTAGGGTGTCTGTTCCCTAATTCTTAGATTACCAGACTTAATAAAAAGGGGCATATTCGATTTCGATAATTCAACCATAGAATGTAGTTTCACGTACTTGTGTCTATTTTGTAAATCATTTATAAAACCTGCATGTATTCTCATCCCAAAAATATTAGATTTTAAAAGTGGGACTATAACTCACTTTCACAGATTTTTACTTCGTCGGGAAGTAAGACTTGGCCACTGGTTGATTCACGAACCTATAACAATATATACATATATATCAAAGTATGTTCAAAATATATTTACAACACTTTTAATATATTTTGATGTTTTAAGTTTATTAAGTCAGCTGTCCTCGTTAGTAACCTACAACTAGTTGTCCACAATTAGATGTACAGAAATAAATCGATAAATATTATCTTGAATCAATCCACGACCCAGTGTATACGTATCTCAGTATTGATCACAACTCAAACTATATATATTTTGGAATCAACCTCAACCCTGTATAGCTAACTCCAACATTCACATATAGAGTGTCTATGGTTGTTCCGAAATATATATAGATGTGTCGACATGATAGGTCGAAACATTGTATACGTGTCTATGGTATCTCAAGATTACATAATATACAATACAAGTTGATTAAGTTATGGTTGGAATAGATTTGTTACCAATTTTCACGTAGCTAAAATGAGAAAAATTATCCAATCTTGTTTTACCCATAACTTCTTCATTTTAAATCCGTTTTGGGTGAATCAAATTGCTATGGTTTCATATTGAACTCTATTTTATGAATATAAATAGAAAAAGTATAGGTTTATAGTCGGAAAAATAAGTTACAAGTCGTTTTTGTAAAGGTAGTCATTTCAGTCGAAAGAACGACGTCTAGATGACCATTTTAGAAAACATACTTCCACTTTGAGTTTAACCATAATTTTTGGATATAGTTTCATGTTCATAATAAAAATCATTTTCTCAGAATAACAACTTTTAAATCAAAGTTTATCATAGTTTTTAATTAACTAACCCAAAACAGCCCGCGGTGTTACTACGACGGCGTAAATCGGGTTTTACGGTGTTTTTCGTGTTTCCAGGTTTTAAATCATTAAGTTAGCATATCATATAGATATAGAACATGTGTTTAGTTGCTTTTAAAAGTCAAGTTAGAAGGATTAACTTTTGTTTGCGAACAAGTTTAGAATTAACTAAACTATGTTCTAGTGATTACAAGTTTAAACCTTCGAATAAGATAGCTTTATATGTATGAATCGAATGATGTTATGAACATCATTACTACCTTAAGTTCCTTGGATAAACCTACTGGAAAAGAGAAAAATGGATCTAGCTTCAATGGATCCTTGGATGGCTCGAAGTTCTTGAAGCAAAATCATGACACGAAAACAAGTTCAAGTAAGATCATCACTTGAAATAAGATTGTTATAGTTATAGAAATTGAACCAAAGTTTGAATATGATTATTACCTTGTATTAGAATGATAACCTACTGTAAGAAACAAAGATTTCTTGAGGTTGGATGATCACCTTACAAGATTGGAAGTGAGCTAGCAAACTTGAAAGTATTCTTGATTTTATGAAACTAGAACTTTTGGAATTTATGAAGAACACTTAGAACTTGAAGATAGAACTTGAGAGAGATCAATTAGATGAAGAAAATTGAAGAATGAAAGTGTTTGTAGGTGTTTTTGGTCATTGGTGTATGGATTAGATATAAAGGATATGTAATTTTGTTTTCATGTAAATAAGTCATGAATGATTACTCATATTTTTGTAATTTTATGAGATATTTCATGCTAGTTGCCAAATGATGGTTCCCACATGTTTTAGGTGACTCACATGGGCTGCTAAGAGCTGATCATTGGAGTGTATATACCAATAGTACATACATCTAAAAGCTGTGTATTGTACGAGTACGAATACGGGTGCATACGAGTAGAATTGTTGATGAAACTGAACGAGGATGTAATTGTAAGAATTTTTGTTAAGTAGAAGTATTTTGATAAGTGTCTTGAAGTCTTTAAAAAGTGTATGAATACATATTAAAACACTACATGTATATACATTTTAACTGATTCGTTAAGTCATCGTTAGTCGTTACATGTAAATGTTGTTTTGAAACCTTTAGGTTAACGATCTTGTTGAATGTTGTTAACCCATTGTTTATTATAACAAATGAGATGTTAAATTGTTATATTATCATGATATTATGATATATAATATATCTTAGTATGATGTATATACAGTTAAATGTCGTTACAACGATAATCGTTACATATATGTCTCGTTTCGAAATCATTAAGTTAGTAGTCTTATTTTTACATATGTATTTCATTGTTAATACACTTAATAATATATTTACTTATAATTTAACATAATTAACCAAGTGTATAAATATCTTAATATGATTCATATGTACCTAGTAAGACGTTGTTATAACGATAATCGTTATATATATCGTTTTCGAGTTTCTTAAATTAATAGTCTCATTTTTATGTATATAACTCATTGTTAAAATACCTAATGAGATACATAGTTATAATAAAAACATGTTAACTATATATATAACCATATATATGTCATCGTATAGTTTTTACAAGTTTTAACGTTCGTGAATCACCGGTCAGCTTGGGTGGTCAATTGTCTATATGAAACATATTTCAATTAATCAAGTCTCAACAAGTTTGATTGCTTAAGATGTTGGAAACATTTAATCATGTAAATATCAATCTCAATTAATATATATAAACATGGAAAAGTTCGGGTCACTACAGGATGATCACCTTACAAGATTGGAAGTGAGCTAGCAAACTTGAAAGTATTCTTGATTTTATGTAACTAGAACTTGTAGAATATATGAAGAACACTTAGAACTTGAAGATAGAACTTTAGAGAGATCAATTAGATGAAGAAAATTGAAGAATTAAAGTGTTTGTAGGTGTTTTTGGTCGTTGGTGTATGGATTAGATATAAAGGATATGTAATTTTGTTTTCATGTAAATAAGTCATGAATGATTACTCATATTTTTGTAATTTTATGAGATATTTCATGCTAGTTGCCAAATGATGGTTCTCACATGTGTTAGGTGACTCACATGGGCTGCTAAGAGCTGATCATTGGAGTGTATATACCAATAGTACATACATCTAAAAGCTGTGTATTGTACGAGTACGAATACGGGTGCATACGAGTAGAATTGTTGATGAAACTGAACGAGGATGTAATTGTAAGCATTTTTGTTAAGTAGAAGTATTTTGATAAGTGTATTGAAGTCTTTCAAAAGTGTATAAATACATATTAAAACACTACATGTATATACATTTTAACTGAGTCGTTAAGTCATCGTTAGTCGTTACATGTAAGTGTTGTTTTGAAACCTTTAGGTTAACGATCTTATTAAATGTTGTTAACCCAATGTTTATAATATCAAATGAGATTTTAAATTATTATATTATCATGATATTATCATGTATGAATATCTCTTAATATGATATATATACATTAAATGTCTTTACAACGATAATCGTTACATATATGTCTCGTTTAAAAATCATTAAGTTAGTAGTCTTGTTTTTACATATGTAGTTCATTGTTAATATACTTAATGATATGTTTGCTTATCATAGTATCATATTAACTATATATATATCCATATATATGTCATCATATAGTTTTTACAAGTTTTAACGTTAGTGAATCACCGGTCAACTTGGGTGGTCAATTGTCTATATGAAACATATTTCAATTAATCAAGTCTTAACAAGTTTGATTGCTTAACATGTTGGAAACATTTAATCATGTAAATATCAATCTCAATTAATATATATAAACATGGAAAAGTTCGGGTCACTACAAGATGTGGTATCGATCGCCCGAACTTAAAACCCACACTTTACGCCCACACATAATGATATGGTATCGATCGCCCGAACTTAAAGCCCATATCATATATTAACCCGATGTGGTATCGATCGCCCGAACTTAAAACCCACATCGAATCTCGTACAAGTAAATACATTATATACACACATGTATAATCATTCCACTCACCTTGTCGACTTGGCGAGATTTCCAACAATAACTTGTAACCTTCAAAGCGAGTCACCTAACATAATTAATTCTCAATTAATTCACATAATAAGTTGGACTACCTACCAACTAACCTCACTAGTGCATTTATGACCCATTTGCACTAGATTCACACATTAAAGGTCAAGTCTCCCAACTAATCACTAAAATCTAGTGATTAAGGTTCTAAGACTTCCATCAACACATAACTAGGGTGTTTTCATACTCAATTTAACCCGCTAGGTCAAACCTACCCATTTGACCCATTTCAAGTCAACCATAAACCCTAGAACCCGTTTTTACTAACAACACAAGTGAGCTAGTGAATAACTAACCATTTTAGACTCAATAACACCAATTATTACTTTGAAACCCTAGGTTAGTCATTCTTGAGTCCTCTTGACTCAATCTTGCCCAAAACTCCCAAAATCACCAACAATAGGTTTTATGTTCAACACTAACCCAAGTTCTAACCCTTAAACAAATTAAATTAGGGAAATCAAAATTAGAACTTACCACCACAACCAAAACTTAGCTAGAGAGGAGATGAACAACTTTATAACTCGAGCTAAGACCCGACACTAGCTCCTTCTTCCTTTACTTGAGCTTTCCCTCACTCAAATTTGGGATTCTCTCACTAGAATTAAAGTAGAAAGAAAATGGTGGTTGAAAGTGGAGTTATGACTCCCAACCCACTGATCTGTGATCTTAACTCGTCCCTAAGTGAAATTACCACAATGCCCTTCCAAAATATCTAATTTAAAAGGCAGAACCCGGCTACAGTAGGAGTGCGCCGCGCGCACCCCTAAGTGTACGCTGAACGCACTTAGGCCTGATCAGAAATCCGACTTCTGTTTAAAACCAGAATTTATTCCCATGCTTTATATACTATATTTACACTTATGTACAATAGATATTAGGGTGTTACATAATGGTCATTTTCACAATTTCAGTTTATCGTCATGCACAAAGTTCATAAACACGTAGCATACTTAGCACATTATCTCATAGTACAAAATTCAAATAAATATGAAAAACTGCAGATCATAAATATACTTAAAGTCGATTCCAAAAAATATGGCCAGAGACTCATACGACAATTAAAAGTCAGGAATCAGAAGGGATACATTTGGGGTTTGCCAAGTCAGTTTCTGACCGCGCACATATTTCATTTTGGCTATAACCGGAGTTAGAAACATGAAATTGATACAAGACCAGTGGAAATAGTTCAAATATAAATCAAAGTAACACATATCAAAAATCTAGCAACTTTTGTTTAGCCAATTTGTACAGTTTATTCGTGCAAGTTGAACATTCAGTTTTCAGCTCAAATTAGAATTCACATAACGTATGGCCCTATTGTGCCTAATGTATAAGGTTTCAGAGATTGACATAAACTAACAATAAGTCACATATCATGTTAAGTTTCATTTTCCAGAAGCATACATGATCAATCAATAAACACAATCCACAGAGTACAAAACCGTGAGCAATTTACATATTCGATTCTCATTTAGTTAGTCACATTCGCACGAGATTATCCGAAGATCTAGATATAATTAGCCTATGATATCCACATGAAAGATGAAGTAATTTTTGTCTACTTTTCAAATATGTAAAGCTTTAATCACAAAAGTTAACACATTTTATCATACAAGGTTATTTTCATGCAAGTGCTGTATCAAACTACTTTTACACTAATTCAAGCATATCTCGAGCTATACATAAGCAAACGACATGATATCCTAGTCTAAATTGAGTGTTTTTAAATTATATTTCCAGTGGTATAAGTATCACATTACAGTTCATTGTCTATCAATACCAGATTTCTGATCAAGCAACAAAAACACAACGATAATTCAAATTGACATAACTTAATCATACGGAAACGAAATCAAGCGAATCCAAAGCCTAAACTCAATAGATTTTTGCAAGGAATCTGATTATAACATAATAATTAATATTTGAAAAACTTAATTTTTCTGATCAAGCAATAACAAATTCGGTTTACATGTACAATAATCAATACGATCGAATTAACAATTAATAACACATACAAACGCGATGGATCGAGCAATTGACCAACATAATCTATAAAACCTTAACAAAATCAGATTTAGCAAATTAGGGTTAGCTATTTATACCTTTGATCACGAAAATTCTTATACCAACATGTAGAGCTCGAAGGGAATTACAAGTTTGATGTTGAACACTTAAGCAAAAGATCAAAGATTAATGGTGCTAGGGTTAAGGATGATGTCAATGTGAATGGGGAGGGAGGAAGAGTCGACTGGCTTTTTTTTTTTTGTGTCAGAGATATAATGCAGTAATTAGGTTATGGTTATCCTTAAATATCTTGGGCCTAATACACTAAACACCACACTAGTAAACTAGTAAGCCCACAAAAAATATATATGGGGACTGGGTGCTGGGTTTCGGCCAAGGGTGGCCTAAGAGAGGTACCCGGGCTCGTGTTTTGCAAAAGAGCGTATTCGTGGTCCGTTTTAAGTGTCGTTTAGTCGTACCGAAGGCCCGGAACGCTAACCCGATCGTTAAACGCAACCAATCGTTTAATTTATTAAAAACCCAATAAATTAAATATTTTAAAAAGTTAATAATTAATAAAATTAATTATTAAAATAAACCCGAGCGTTTCGTTACTCAAAAAGCTATTATCAAAATCGTATCGTTTTTATCGTATTTCATTATCCGAAATATTTATTTGAATTAATATCAACCCATATTAATTATTGTAACCCTCCGAAGATCAAGTATGCATTTATTACACATATACACATAAAAGTTAAATAATCACCGTTAAATAAACTAACGGAAGGTTAACGGAAGTAACGGAAAAATCAGGGTTGTTACATTACCCACCTGTTATTGAAAATTTCGTCCCGAAATTTTAGTGATCGTCTGCTGAAGTAGTTTCCTCGGGAAACAGTTGCGGATGTTTCAGCCTCATCTGGTCTTCACGCTCCCACGTGAACTCTGGTCCTCTTCTCGCGTTCCACCGAACTTTAACGATAGGAATTCTGCTTTGCTTCAACTGTTTGACCTCACGGCCCAAGATTTTAACAGGTTCCTCAATGAAATGAAGTTTGTCGTCGATACGTAGTTCCTCTAAAGGAATAATCAAATTATCATTGGCTAGGCGCTTCTTTAGATTGGATACATGGAAAACGTCATGAATACCGCTGAGTGCTTGTGGCAGTTTCAATCTATAAGCTACCGGTCCAACTCTTTCAGTTATCTCAAATGGTCCAACATATCTAGGACTCAGTTTACCTCGTTTCCCAAATCGTACAATGCCCTTCCAAGGTGATACCTTAAGCATAACCTTGTCACCAACTTGGAACTCTATGTCCTTCCATCTAACATCGACGTTACTCTTTTGACGACTTCGAGCCATTCTCAGTCGTTCCTGAATCTGTAGGACTATCTCAGTTGTCTCCTGAATAATCTCAGGACCTGTCAATTGACTATCTCCCAATTCGCTCCAACAAACGGGAGATCTACACTTCCTTCCATACAACGCTTCGAAAGGTGCAGCTTTAATGCTCGCATGGTAGCTGTTATTGTATGAGAACTCAGCTAGTGGTAAATACTTATCCCATCCGTTTCCGAAATCGATGACACACGCTCTCAACATGTCCTCAAAAGTCTGAATAGTTCGCTCGCTCTGGCCATCCGTTTCGGGGTGATATGCTGTACTCATATCTAAACGAGTCCCCATTGCTTTCTGTAATGATTGCCAAAACCTGGAAGTAAATCTGCTGTCGTGGTCGGATATAATGGATATAGGCACTCCATGCCTAGAGACAACTTTCTTAATGTAGATTTGAGCCAACTTCTCCATTTTATCAGTTTCCCTTATCGGTAAGAAGTGTGCGGACTTAGTGAGATGATCCACGATAACCCAAATAGTATCGTGACCTCCCGCCGTTCTCGGCAGTTTTGTGATGAAGTCCATGGAAATACCTTCCCACTTCCACTGGGGAATCTCTGGTTGAGTCAATAATCCTGATGGCTTCTGATGTTCAGCCTTGACTTTAGCGCAAGTCAAGCACTTTCCGACATAGGTAGCAATGTCAGCTTTTAAATTTGGCCACCAATAAAATGCCATCAAATCTTGGTACATTTTATCTGAACCCGGATGAATTGAGTATCTCTACTTGTGTGCTTCCTCCAACACTAGTTCTCTCAATCCACCAAACTTTGGTACCCAAATTCGGTTAGCAAAGTACCGTGTTCTGTCCTCTTTGATGTCAAATTTCTTATCCATTCCTCTGAGAAATTCAACATCGACATTTTCTTGTTTCATGGCTTCTTGTTGTGCTTCGCGGATTTGTGATGTGAGATTTGTACGGACAACTATGTTAAGCGCTTTAACCCTAAGAGGTTTCTCTCGCTCCTTTCTGCTTAAAGCATCCGCCACAACATTCGCCTTGCCCAGATGGTATTAAAGTTCGCAGTTATAATCGTTAAGTAGTTCCATCCAACGTCATTGTCTCATGTTGAGCTGTCTTTGATCGAATATGTGCTGTAAACTCTTATGATCAGTGAAGATAGTGAACTTGGTTCCAAACAGGTAGTGTCCCCACATTTTAAGCGCAAGACAATAGCTCCTAACTCAAGGTCGTGCGTAGTGTAGTTCTGCTCGTGAATCTTTAACTGATGCGATCCATAAGCAATAACCTTGTTTCGTTGCATAAGCACACAACCCATTCCTTGACGTGAGGCATCACAATAAACAACAAAATCTTCACTTCCCTCGGGTAGAGACAATACTGGTGCAGTTGTTAACTTCTCCTTCAACAACTGAAATGCAGTCTCTTGCGGTTCTGACCACTCAAACTTCTTGCCCTTATGAGTCAACGTGGTCAATAGTCGGGCGATCTTAGAGAATCCTTCAATGAATCTCCTGTAGTAACCAGCCAGACCCAAAAATTGCCGAATCTGCATTGGCGTCTTTGGAGTCTCCCAATTCTTAACCGGTTCAACCTTTGCTGGGTCGACCTGCATTCCATTGGCCCCTACAACAGGGCCAAGAAATTTTACCTCTCGTAATCAAAAGTCACACTTAGAGAATTTTGCATACAACTGCCCTTTTCTAAGCATGGCCAATATCGAACGTAGATACTGTTCGTGCTTTTCCTTGTTCTTGGAGTACACTAATATATCATTAATAACACAATGACGAATTTATCTAGGTATGGCTTACACACACGGTTCATGAGGTCTATGAACACTGCTGGTGCATTCATCAAACCAAACGACATCACTGTAAACTCATAGTGTCCATAACGTGTTCTAAACGCCGTCTTCGGGACATCAGCTTCCTTGACTCTCAATTGGTGATTACCCGAATCTCAAATCAATCTTTGAATGACAATTAGATCCCTGTAGTTGATTAAATAAGTCATCAATCCTTGGCAGCGGATACCGATTCTTGATTGTCAACTTGTTCAATTCTCTGTAGTCGATACACAATCTCATCGACCCATCCTCCTTCTTAACAAACGAGACTGGAGCTCCAACTTGAGAATTCGTGGTTATGTGACACACCTTCTAGTACATGTCACAATTTAGGGCATTACAACCCTCATATTCTTCACTATGGGAAGCCCTTGTAGTTCTAAAGGTGCAAATGCGTATATTGTACGCGTAACGGGTGCAGCTGCTGGCACCAAATCAATCCGAAATTCGACCTCACGGTGGGGTGGACGTGTAACTTTAGGGAAATCTCTAATAGTCGGGACATATTCGGGTCTCTTAAATATCGATTCATCTTTACTCACATGTGTCAGAGTTGTGAGACATTCTCATCTCATGTACTTATGGACCTTTGAGTAATTAGTGTGACATGACGGTGTACTGATCTCCTCTTCGTACACCATTATCATTGGGGAAAGGAATTCGTATAGCCTTCTGGTTGTAGCTGCCTTGGTTGTATCGTCAGATAACCAGTTTGTTTCAACTACGAGGTTAAAACTTTCCAGTTTAATAGTTCTATAGAGTACACGTTGTCTAAGGAAGGTACATGTTTATAAACGTCGTGACCAATTTCTTTAGCCTTAAAGCTTCTCTCAGCACCAGTGTTGACATCATATATAAACATTATGGTTGATGAGCGAGAACGTGATGATTTTCATGGAAAACGAAAATGAACAAGGTGTAATGGCAACTCAAACAAAATCTGATATTTAATCAAAAAGGGTTGGTACAAACTCCCATACGGGTGTGTCTCGCAGGAACAGATGAAGTGTAGTTCGCGTCGATGTGTTCAAAGTTGGTTGGTAATGTTTGTAGGTATAATGAAAATGATTGTCGCTTAAGAATAGTATGTTGAAACAAAATGATGAGGGATATGGTAACGGGTAGTATTACTAGTAGCAATGAGTGGTGGCGTTAGCGATAAGTAGCGATGGGTTATGATAAGCAGTGATGATAGTAGTGATGTATAAGTTGTTAGATAGCATGCTCACATCATAAGTATATGCACATGTACTCTAATGCACCCAATAAGGCATAATAGTCTTCAGTCGGTAGGATCGTGTTGGAAAACAAAATCATGGACGACGGATGACTGAATGATAGGTAAGTTGGTAATCGAGTGGACAATATCTACTATGTATTGTGCGGGCGGTTATCAGGAATTCCTCCTCTAAAGACGTATCAGAAATGAGTTGTGATGCACATTAGCGAGTAGTAAAATGCGGAGGTGTTGGTAGTATCGAGTATTACTTAGTAGTGGTAAGCAGTAATGAGTGATATTGAGTAGTAGCAAGTAGCAAGGGGTAGCAGTAAGTAGTATTTAGTAATGACAAGTAGTGAAAAGCAGTGATCAGTCGTAACTAGCAGTGAGAGGCGGCGTTGAGTAGTAGTTATCAGTGATAAACAGTACTGAGTAGTGGTATGAGATGACGAGTGTGTTCAAGTAGTGTCTTAGTAGTGACAAGTAATGATTGGTGGTGACAGACAGTGTCGAGCAGTGATGAGTTGGGTCAAGATCACAAGTTACTTACAAGCTATATTAACAATTAATTTGCACATGGTAAGTTTCTTCTCACATTCGGGGTTATACGGTTTGTGTTATAAACGTTGTCTATACATGTAACCTACTTGACTCGGCCCCAATTCCTTATTTTGAAATGTCAGAACTTCTATATGAGTTACCGTAATGTAATCCCAGTCATTACATTACGCTATCTCACATTTCCATTCGACATCACTCCATAAGTTCAAGATGGCGTAGTCAGCTTAATTCAGTTGATTATGGCTCGGGTGTACATATGTGTTTCGTGATATAGTATATTTAGTCCAAGTTCATGTTGCATGGTATAAGGCGTATATGTATGTGGTGTAATGTGTAGCCCTACATGTAGCATTGTGAAGCAAATAGTGCAGGTATGGTAAATAAAAGTCGTCCAAGACACACGGTTATAGACTAGACTTAACTAATGCGCCCTACGATTAGACACACTAATGTATCCTAGTTCCCTATAGCCACATCTCTGATACCAAATGTAACACCCCGTCAAAATCCATTTAACGGAATGTTAACTCTGGTCCCAGTGCTTGGCTTGACTTCTACGTAACGGAAATATTCTACAGCGAAAGCATTTAACACCTGAGAATAACAACACGCAAAAACAGGTCAACAAATAATGTTGGTGAATCTACAGGTTTAAAGTAATGTAACAGTATCTGAAAAACAGTTATCAGAAAAATAGTTTAGTTTCCTTGACCACGAGATTCTATCGTTTGCATAAACCAAGCACCTGAATACTAGCAATGACCCGAGTATAGAAGCCACTATACCCGCCTTACCTCATAAAATGTTATACACTTGTTCAAATGTATTTAATGTTCAAAGTAAATGCACCATAGTTTTTATAGCGGGTGAGGTTGTCAACCTAACGGATCCGTCCATCTAAATTGTGCTTACACCGATGGTATTAAAAGTATACAAGCTAGAGGCTTTTTGAACAAACTCATTATGCATATGTGTAGTACTCATGTCAATACTAAGTATTTGAAAATGTAAATATAACAGCGTGTATTCTCATCCCTGAAAACATGTAAAAAGCAGGACTGTAGACTCACCTTTGAAATAAGCTCGGATTGAAAAATGAACAATTAACTTGTACGGTTTATAGCCGAGTAATGCAACCTAAGTATACGTATGTAGGTTGGTCAATATATGTATCTTATATAAGTGTGGTTTCATAGTGTACGTTGTCTTATTGCTCGACTCGACGCGTTTCAAAGTAAAAGTCAACTATATCATGCAAGTCAAACAAAGTCAGCCGAAGTCAAACCGAAAGTCAAACTTGGTCAATGTGGTCAACTAAAGTCAACATCAGTGGGTTCATGCCAAATATTGGTCAACATGTCAAACCTAAGTCAAACAATATGTTTTAGGTCATGAATGATCATTTTCACAATTTCAGTTTATCGTCATACACAAAGTTCATAAACACGTAGCATACTTAGCACATTATCTCATAGTACAAAATTCAAGTAAATATGACAAACTCCAGATCATAAATATACTTAAAATTGATTCCAAAAAGTCTAGCCAGGGACTCATACGACAATTAAAAGTCAGGAATCAGAAGGGATACATTTGGGGTTTGCCAAGTCAGTTTCTGACCGCGCACTGATTTCATTTTGGCTATAACCGGAGTTAGGGACATGGAATTGATACAAGACCAGTGTCCATAGTTCAAGGACAAATCAAAGTAACACATATAAAAAATCTAGCAACTTTTGTTTAGCCAATTTGTACAGTTTATTCGTGCAATTGAACATTCAGTTTTCAGCTCAAATCAGAATTCACATAAAGTATGGCCCTATTGTGCCCAATGCAAAAGGTTTCAGAGATTGACAGAAACTAACAATAAGTCACATATCATGTTAAGTTTTATTTTCCAGAAGAATACATGCTCAATCAATTAACACAATCCACAGAGTACAAAACCGTGAGCAATTTACAGATTCGATTCTCATTTAGTTAGTCACATTCGCCGCGATTATCCAAAGATCTAGATACAATTAGCCTATGATATCCACATGAAAGATGAAGTACTTTTTCTCTAATTTTCAAATATTCAAAGCTTTTATCACAAAAGTTAACACATTTTATCATACAAGGTTATTTTCATGCAAGTGCTGTATAAAACTACTTTTACACTAATTCAAGCATATCTCGAGCTATACTTAAGCAAACGACATGATATCCTAGTCTAAATTGAGTGTTTTTAAATTATCATTCCAGTGGTATAAGTCTCACATGACAATTCATTGTCTATAAATACCAGATTTCTGATCAAGCAACAAAAACACAACGATAATTCAAATTGACATAACTTAATCATACGGAAACGAAATCAAGCGAATCCAAAGCCTAAACTCAATAGTTTTACGCAAGGAATCTGATTATAACATAATAATTAACATTTGAAAAACTTAATTTTTTTGATCAAGCAATAACAAATTCTGTTTACATGTACAATAATCAATACGATCGAATTAACAATTAATAACACATACAAACGTGATGGATCGAGCAATTGACCAACCTAATCTATAAAACCTTAACAAAATTAGATTTAGAAAATTTGGATTAGCTATTTATACCTTTGATCACGAAAATTCTTATACCAACGTGTAGAGCTCGAAGGGAATTACAAGTTTGATGTTGAACACTTAAGCAAAAGATCAAAGATTAATGGTGCTAGGGTTAAGGATGATGTCGACGTGAATGGGGAGGGAGGAAGAGTCAACTGGCTTTTTTTTGTGTTAGGGATATAATGCAGTAATTAGGTTATGTTTATCCTTAAATATCTAGGGCCTAATACACTAAACACCACACTAGTAAACTAGTAAGCCCACAAAAAATATATATGGGGAGTGGGTGCTGGGTTTCGGCCAAGGGTGGCCCAAGAGAGGTACCCGGGCTCGTGTTTTGCAAAAGCGCGTATTCGTGGTCCGTTTTAAGTGTCGTTTAGTCGTACCGAAGGCCCGGAACGCTAACCCGATCGTTAAACGCAACCAATCGTTTAATTTATTAAAAACTCAATAAATTAAATATTTTAAAAAGTTAATAATTAATAAAATTAATTATTAAAATAAACCGAGCGTTTCATTGCTCAAAAAGCTATTATCAAAATCGTATCGTTTTTATCGTATTTCATTATCCGAAATATTTATTTGAATTAATATCAACCCATATTAATTATTGTAACCATCCGAAGATCAAGTATGCATTTATTACACATAAACACATAAAAGTTAAATAATCGCCGTTAAATAAACTAACGGAAGGTTAACGGAAGTAACGGAAAAATCAGGGTTGTTACACAAGCACCATAAGCAGCACTGGCAGCAACAATATCACCATCAGCAACACCAACAGCAACATCCACATCCCACACCTCAACATCACAATATGTACCTCGAGCATCAACATCAGATGCACCATAGATACCGAGGAGTACCAACAACAATAACCGATGAAGTATTAATCTAAAACTTCATTGGAGAAACATTCTGTGGCAATTAAGTAATCTCCAAAGTCTCAGAGATTATCTATTCTAGCCTTAACCAAAAATCAGATGAGTGAACCAAAATGATAGAAGGAAGAGTAGAAACCCTGATAGTATGGTGCACGATTTACAAGCTAGACTTGTTTTACTAGCAGCATCAATAGTGCCGTCAGCATCGTCTGCACCAGCAGCACTTACAACATCACAAGCTCTGCCATATCCATAATCACCGCGAACAACATCACTAAACAACAACAAGTATGTCATATCAACGAGTTATGAAGTATTAACTCATTTCCACTGAAGAATTTATATGTATATCTTATATATATAAATCTTGAAATTATAATATATCTTTCCGTACTAAGCTATTATGTATGAATTAAATAAGGGTAGATACTGCTTGGTTAATTCATATTACTAATATGCAATGATGTACATCCTTCGTTAACAACTTAATCATCGTTAACTACAATCACTGTTTCAACTCAATGAACCCCATTTCATAAATAAACCAAGTGTATTACTCAATTATATGTTTGATTTTACACCTTCATTTTCGATGTATTCGAAACTTTCTAGAAAACATCATTATATCTTGCGAAGTTCACAAGAATTCTACGAACACCAACATCATTCACTGAAGAAATATCAATAAAGATGACTAATGAAATATTGATTCATAATTTCATTTACGTTGAAGAGATAATCCGCGAAGATTATGAAATTTCTAAAGTTTTAGAGATTATTTATTCTAATTTCAGCCAAAAATCAAATGAGTTTAATTTAATACTAACTCATTAAATCTATATTATATCTAAAGAAAATATACATATATTTTCATAAAGAATGTAATGAAAATTCTCTTGCACAAAATATTACTTGTGAAACTTTTAACGGGTAGGTAAAACCCGAGAGATATATAAATTCATAATTAATATGTTACATCCTTCGATTCTGATTCAACAAATCACCAACTATACTCACTACTTGCACAACGAGATACATTCTTTTATAGAAATCAAAACAACCATACTCATTCAAATCCAATTACATACTCTGATTTTGAAATCTCAAAATTCAATTCGAGATATAACCGATATCATCACTCTTAAATCTCTACATCTTTCAAAGATATACTTTGACTTCAAAAATTATGCTAGAACATCACCTCTAACCAGAAAAATATTTGTATCATTCAAAATTCTAGAACATCATATGTATATTAACGATTACAATTTGTGTTCAAACTCTTCAAAATTCCTGAAGACACTTCAAATAATGAACAATAGAGATGATGATCCAATCACATTTTATCCACAGTCTTGCACCTGAAAAAC
Source organism: Rutidosis leptorrhynchoides (assembly GCF_046630445.1). Lineage (NCBI taxonomy): Eukaryota > Viridiplantae > Streptophyta > Magnoliopsida > Asterales > Asteraceae > Rutidosis > Rutidosis leptorrhynchoides. Next base: position 275,237,273 of record NC_092336.1, read on the forward strand.
TCTCGAAACCAAAGTCATAGTTTAACACGTATCCGTGTCAGACCCTTTGGCATTTATTAGCAAAAATAACTTTTCAATCCCCTTTAAAAATAGGCAGTTTCGTTACAGCTCCAGCAAATCAACTTCAATTGTTCATTCGAATAAGCCTTATTATAACTATTACCCTTTCATCATTGTTACCGGGAAACTTGTTATATCTCGCCACATTAACAGTAAACTTACCAACAACTTCATGGATCTTTAAACTTCTCCGAAAAATCACGATACTTATTCATTGAAACCCTATCATGTATTCATCTGCATCTTGTAATGGTAGTTATCATACCAAAAAGCTTGCATCATTAATTCTCGAATTTCGCAGCAATTTTACACCAACAGTTCTATATATATACATATAATGTCTATCTCCAAGACTTACATACTTCGAATGTGAAGTTTCTGAAAAACACCCCAATCTACGAATTAGTTCTCTGAATTTTTGGGAAAGTTGAATGAAGCAGCAAAAACTGTAGACAATCGTAACAGTTAAAAGTTTGATGATATAGAATAGTGTGTTGGCAAAGCTCAGAAAAAGAGAAGGTTTGGAACTGGAAAATGGATTGAGCAAACCATGAAGGAGGCTGTGGATAAATCACAACGACTAAATCTGCCTTCAAAGAATCCAAATGATTCAGTGTCTACTGAAGTCTTTAGCGAATACCTTACTCCTGACTCTAAACCTTTACGGACAAATCTTCATCATCATCCATCAATATTAGAAATTCTAAGATATCATCATATCTTTCATTATAAATATCTTCGATATTTCTGAAGATATCTTCATAACTATTGTTATCCGAAATCATTTACGTCTTCGCGCTATCTGTGTTACATCATAAAAGAAACTATTTTAGTTTCTAAAATTCTGAAACCTTCGAGTTTAAAATATGAATTTTTTTGAAGTAGTGTTGGGAACTGAAGCATGATTTAGTATAATATAATGACACTTGATCAACGTGATTATATTTCAGTAAGTCATGCTGAGTTTCTAAATGGAATGTGATGATTCACAGATCATAACGTCATCATGTACCATGTTACACGACTCTTGTATTCTACTTAAACTCTAAACATATCAAGAAAATATTTTCTTGATGATTCGGTCTTTTTCGAGGTATTCTGGTAATTTGACAAATCAAGGTCGTGCCATTACAATTTCTTTCTTAGAACATTAACCATGTTCATTCCGAAATTCATATCTACGAATTCTGGACCATTACATGCGGTGCTTAATGGCAAGAAGAGAAAACGAAAGAATGAAGTTTTGAAATATAATTGGGAGTATAAATTGCAGCAAATAGAAGAGAGCATTAACCGTAGATGTCAATGATTATAGAAAAACATAAACAGGGACTTCGAAAAATAAGGAAGGATATAAACCCCAACAACAACCCCGAAATTACAAACCATATATATCGATGCGTATAGCAATATAAAGACATGGGATAACTAAAAACACTATAAAACCCAGAGTATAGTAGAAGTGAATAGATTCTTCCGGCAGCAGATGAAAAAGAAGAAAAATAGATATGAATGTTAGGAGTATAGCGAGAATTAGAACCGGGTGGAGCATGTTGATGAATGCCTTAAAGTATGAACAAAGGGAGAAAGAATAGAAGGTATGAGCTGTGGAATTAAGGAAACAAAGAGGGTGGATTTATAGTAAAATAACCGACAGAACAATCGATATAGATTATTGCATATAACCTAAGAAGATCCTAATTTCCTTAATTACCGAAGAACCAAATCTTATTACAAAGATTTCTCTAAAATCCCTTAAATTTCGAAAATCAACCGTGACTACCTCATCAGTTAAAACGAATCTGCATTTACTCATTTCACTCTTTTGCGATAGCTTCACTTATACTGTTCACATAAACGAATTGTTTTATCTATATTACTCGCTGATGATAAAACTTTAATTTTCAGCTCGTATGCGTCATGAAAACATACTTATTGTTAGCCATGACCATTCTAATCAAATTTCGGGACGAAATTTCTTTAATGGGTAGGTACTGTGACAACCCGAAAATTTCCGACCAAATTTAAACTTGATCTTTATATGTTTCCGACGCGATAAGTTAAGTCTGTAATGTTGAATCTCAAAATTTTAGAACTACATTCATGTAATCAATTACCCTTTGACCGTGCCCGATGATTCACGAACAATTATGTGTGAATAGATATGTATATATATATATATATATATATATATATATATATATAAGTGTATATTAAATTGTGATATATTAATAAAGCATTAAACGGTTTGGTTGCTATGAAAATATGTTATGAAATCCATTATATGACTTGAAACGTTAACAAGGTATTAAACGTATAACGTTATACTTATTCGTTTTAGTTAAACATCTACGTAATAAACGTGTTATGTGAAACGTGTATATATATAGACAAAGTATATTAAAGCTTACATATATATTGTTTCAAAGACATAAAACGTACTTCTATATATTTCGAAAGATTAGTACATTTTACAACATGACAAGAAGTAGATTATTATTGTTATTATCATTATCTTCTATAAATTTTAAAAATTATAAATGATTAGAGTGTCACGTCTTCTTTAAAAAGGAATATAACTTTATCAATATCTGGAACCACTTTTGACAAATTGTTACCGAGCCATTTTAACGTTATCTTAGAATTTAGAATCTTTCCAGAAACCTTTTGACAAGTTATAAATGATAACGGTCCGTGATCTAATTAAATATAAATAACTTACAACGTGTAACGTGTTTATATATATTTTGAGTTATTTAATAAATGAAATTAGTATTCGATTATTGAATCGATCGTCATTTAGATAAGTTAACTTATGAGAATTTGATGCATGAATAAATTATATCAGTTATAAGTTTTAAAAATATAAACGTTATATGATATAATAATTTATATTATTTAAAATATTTTAAACTTGGAAATATAATTAGTTTTGAAAAACTAAATATTATATTATCAAATAAATATTTTAATATGTTTAAATGAAGATATATATATATATATATATATATATATATATATATATATATATATATATATATATATATATATATATATATATATATATATATATATATATATATATATTTTATAAAATGATTAAATATAATAATTACTAGATACAAAACGTTTTGAGTTAAATTAAATCATATATATAAATAATGAGATGATGATTTTAAAAAGCAAATGACCATAACACTCAAAAGTATAAGTTACATTCCAATTAGTATAATTATTGGTGAAATAAGTTTAATTATTGATAAAGGTACACGTCGCGAAATGTAAAGTACAAGTTTTCTAAGCGTACGAAAGGACGTTCGAAAAACCAGAACCGGCACATAAGTCGAGAGTCAACGTACAATTCATCGATGCTAAAATTACAAATCAACTATGCACGAGAATATAATATAATATTTAATTAATTCTAAAGATTAAATATATTATATTAAATAATATATATTTACATATGCAAATGTGTGTCGGCAGTTTTGATTGAAACATATGGGCTGGAAAGGGAACTCATGCAATCGCATGAGTCCTCCCTCACTTTCTCATGCGATCGCATGAGGGGGGTAGGTGTGCCAAGTCTCTTTATAAACGATCGAATTCAGTTTCTGATTTCATTCACTCAATTTCTCTCCATCTATATTACTCGTATGATTTATATTTTATTTATATATTATTATTATTATTATTATTATTATTAAAGATTATTATTATTAATCTTATTATTATTATTATTATTATTATTATTATTATTATTATTTATTATTATACATAAAATACTACGACGAAGTTATGAGCGAGCGATTTCTAAACGGGTTTTTCAAGCGGGATAGAGCTAAGGAAATTATGGGTTATAGCTATGGAGGTTATGGGTATGGATCGGGGGTATGCTCATGAGTCAAATCTAGTGTTTATCATCTCCGTTGCGCCTACGTATTTTCCTGCAATATTGAATCACAATATTGATACGTGAGCACTCATAACTTAACTTTTATATATTAATAGTGTATCCCTGATTAGTGCTCGAGTATATATGATTATGCATGCTTGTATGTTTAGTTTCATCGTTAAATAGTTTATGATAAACCACGAATTTGATACATATGCGATTGAGAAAAGGTATATGATATGCAAGTCGTTGAAAAGCTGGCGAAAAATTAAGAACTTTTCATTTAGAACTCGTGTGATTTCGATGAACGGATTAAAAGATATGGTCAACTGAATTTTAGTATTAATATTAAGGGTTAAGGCTACTCAAGGTCCATATACTTTTCATTTTGTCCTGATGTAGTCCATATACCCAAAAAAATACTATTATAGTCCATAAACTTTTAAAAAGTGTATCGATGTAGTCCATTGGTAGCCTGTTACCGGTTAAACAGGTCACATTTTGTTTACATCGATACACTTTTAAAAGTTTATGGCCTACATCGATACACTTTTTGAAAGTATGTGGACTACATCGATACACTTTTTGAAAGTATATGGACTACATCGGGACAAAAAAATGTATACTTTTTTGAAGATCAACGGTTTAAAATCGATCAACCTATTTATCAGGTCAATGGACTACATCGATACACTTTTTAAAAGTTTATGGACTATAATAGTATTTTTTGGGTATATGGACTACATCGGGACAAAATGAAAAGTATATGGACCTTGAGTAGCCTTAACCCTAATATTAAACATGATTATTATTATTATTACTATCGTCGTTATTATCGTCATTATTATTATTATCTAATAATAATTATTATTATTATTATCGTTATCGTTATCAATATTATTATTATTATTATTATTATTATTATTATATTATTATTATTATTATTATTAAAATAATTATTAGTATTATCATTAGTATTATTATAATTAGTACCATTATCATAAAAACCGATATTAGTATCAACTAATTATGATTAATATTTTTATCATTATTATGAATGCGATATTAAAGAGAACTAAAAGCTATTAAACAAATCGATTAGAAAATAACGAGTATGAGTATCATGATGAAATTAATATATTGTAAGATATTGATTTAAGAGAAAAATATCGTTTTCATTATTTTTATTGTTATTATTAAAAGTATTATTAATATTAAAACTATCATTTTTACTAAAATTATCATTTTTAATAGAAATATCATTGTTATTATAAAATATCATTATTATTATCATTTTAGTATTACTATTATTAAAAATTATCATTTTGAATAGAATTATTATTTTTTATAAAATATTATTATTATTAAAGTTAATATTAAAAAGTATCATTATTATTAAAATTATCATGATTAGAATTATCATTTTATCATAATTAATATCATCATTAGTAAATATAAATATTGTTATAATTAGTAGAATAATAATAATTATTATTATTACAAAATAATACAACTTTTACTCATTATTATTATTATCAATATAATTTTATCAAATAAATATGTGATACAAAGATATTTTTTTACCGCACGTAATATAATTACATTAATAATACATACCACTATATTTTAATGATATTGAGTAAACTGTGTAAATTTTATTATTTGAGATATATAAAAGCATATTTTTATCATATATAAATTTTAATATAAATTTTTATTTATTAATAAATGACTTGTATTATTTACTCTAATAAAATCTGATAAATATATTTAAATATATAAAACGACTATATTTGAGATATATAATAAACATGTATAAACTTTGAAAGACATTTTTAGATTTAGAAGACTTTTGTTAACTTATGCATGATAATCTCGAGCATTAGGATTGTGATACACTACGACTTGACCTAAATTGTTAGACAGATATTGACCAATATATATATATATATATATATATATATATATAATATAGGTTCGTGAATCCAAGGCCAACCTTGCATTGTTCAGTACCATCATTTGCATTATTGCTACGAAATACAGTATCGTGAGTTTCATTACTCCCTTTTTATATATATTTTGGGACTGAGAATATATGCGCTGATTTTATAACTGTTTTACGAAATAGACACAAGTACTGAAACAACATTCTATGGTTGAATTATTATACCGGATATCACCCTTTTTAGCTTGGTAGCCTAAGAATTTGGGAACAGACCCCCAAATTGACGCGAATCCTGAAGATAGATCTATGGACTTTGACACGTCCCATCCGGGTTACGGATGCTTTAGTACTTTGATTTTATATACAGATGAGTGTACCTGTATATTTGGGGATATTCTAGATGCATTTGTTAATGTCGGTTACCAGGTGTTCACCATATGAATGATTTTTAATTCGCAGGTTATGCGTACTATTTTGTACTCGGGTTACGTGTACAATTAAATATCTGAAATCTTGTGGTCTATTAAAATGAAGAAAATGAATGTTTATGATAAACTAATGAACTCACCAACCTTTTGGTTGACACTTGAAAGCAGGTTTATTCTCAGGTATTAAAGAAATCTTCCGCTGTGCATTTGCTCATTTTAAAGATATTACTTGGAGTCATTCATGGCATATTTCAAAAGATGTTGCATTCAAGTCATTGAGTTCAAGATTATTATTAAGTCATTTATAGATTGAGATATATTATGAAATGGTATGCATGCCTGTCAACTTTCAATGAAATGAAAGTTTCTCTTTTAAAAACGAGTGCAATGTTTGTAAAATTATCATAAAGAGGTCAGAACCTCGCAATGTAACCATATGTTATTGTATTCATCCTTATGGATTAGGGCGGGTCGTTATAAATGGTGTTCCGGTGAATGATGAAATTGCAAACGATCCAAATGACACTCCAATGTGGAATGTTAGGTTGGTGGCGCAAACGGTTGTGCCTCTGGCTATTACAAAGCCACCAATTGAAGCGGATAATTGGAAGATCGAGGATAACTTTTTCACAATGATCAAGGATATGTTCTTTCACAGGTTGATAGATGAGAATCCTTTCGAAAACATTCAACACTTTAACGATATTTGTGACATCTATAAAACCAAAAACGTCTCCAATGACACTTTTAAACTAAGGGCATTCCCCTTACACTTCAAGGAGAAGCAAAAGCTTGGTTAAGAAATTTGCCCTCCGATTCTATTAGGTCTTTTCAAGATTTAACCGATGCGTTTATCAATCACTTTTTCCCACCTTCAAAGGTGGAAGGTTTAAGAATGGAAATCAATGGGTTCACCCAACGGGGAGATGAGTCTTTGTATGATGCGTGGGTAAGCTTCAAGAAGTTGTTAAGAGCTTGCCCACCGCATGGTTTGACTAAGATGGAGTACATCAACACGTTCTACCGGGGTACTAATGCTTTGACTAAGCAATATCTTAATTCTTCTTCGGGTGGAGTGTTTATGTACAAATCACCTAATGCGGCCGAAATTTTATTGGAAGACATCTCGGTTAATACATACGAATGGGCACCTTCACCAAGAGATTTGACAAAGAAGAGTGTAGCTCAAGTGGAGAGTGATGATGGGCAAATTACCTTAGCAAGATAAAACAATCAATTTCAAATGTATGGGAAAGAGTTGAAAAGGCTTCAACAATCGATAGTCGCGATGCAAGTTGGTTGTCAAAGATGCGAAGGGCCACACCTCACCAAAAATCAATCAATGCAACCACATTGACTTGGACGACATTCCTATGAATTCGGATGCTCACGTGAATTATGTGAGTAATCAAAACTTCCAAAGGGGATGAACTTTAAACCAAGGCAACAATTCTTATCAATTGAACCAAAGCTACTACAACCCTAATAAAAAAACAAGTGTCATTCAACACTCAAACCAATGCACCACTCGGATTCACCAACCAAAATCGCAGCCAAGGATACAACTCAAATTACAACCAAAACCGAGGAAACAACTTTCAATCCCAAAACCAACAAAATTACAACAATCAACCTTATAACAACCAATCCAACCCAAGTTACCAAGGAAATCAAAGTTATCAAAATCAAGGTTATAATCAACCACAAAATAACCAAGGTTACAATCAACAAAACAACCAACCTTTCCAACCTTCTAAGGGATTAGAAGAGATTATGCAAAACTACATTAAGAAGGAGGAAACCACCAAAGCATTTTTGTTGAAGGAAAACGAGTTCTTGAAGCAACAACTTAAACAACAACAAGCCTCATTCCAAAACCTTGAGAGCACCATTGGGAGACTTTCAAACTAAGTTTCCGAAAGACCTCAAGGCACCTTGCCATCCAACACTCAAGTTAACCCAAACACCAACAACAATAACCGACAACAAAACCAAAACCAAAACCAAATCAACAATAACACCAAAAGGGTCATTCCTATTGAAAGCAACAATAATCAAAAAACCAACTACCCAAACCGAAATGAAAACGTCAATGCCATAACCACTCGAAGCGGTTATGGCAAAGAACCACTACCAAGCTACCCACTCGAAGAGGTTATGGCAAAGAACCACTACCAAGCTAACCACTCGAAGCGGTTATGGCAACAACAGTCAAAACCCTAACTACCCACTCGAAGCGGTCTAACCACGATCCTTTATCACCAAAGAACCACTACCAAGCTTCATTGAGGAGGAAATTGGGGTTAGAAAAGAGAAGGGTAAAGAAAAGGTTGACTCAACTGGGGTCAATGGTAATGATGCAAAGGGTAATGATGAAAGGGGTAAGGATAAGGGTAAAGAGCCTTTGAAGGTTACAAGGCCATTTCCATATCCAAAAGCTTTAAGGAAGGATAAGTTGATGGCTCAATACAAAAAGTTTGTAACAACCCGTCCTAATCCTCCTGGACGAAGTCATCAACATTTGGTTCCATTGCAATGATCGACTCCAAGTAAGGTCCTTAACATGAGCAAATTCACAGCGGAAGACTTAATTCGTACCTGAGAATAACATGCTTTAAAACGTCAACATAAAGTTGGTGAGATATAGGTTTGATGCTAGCAGCGTTATAACTATGGACCACAAGATTTCATATATTTAAACGTAATACACTCGCAAGTGTATATAAAAGTAGTTGAGCACTTGGTAACCATACTTAACATTTAAATCATCGCAGCATATTCTTAAATAATCACTACACCGTACCAAGTGTAGTATACAGAAACGAAGTACTGTGAAACCGTTGAAAACTGGTCGTCCAGCCCGGTTGGGGTTGTCAGGCCCGATAGATCTATCAACAGGATTCGCGTTTACATTCCTCATGTAAATATTAGCTACCAAGTATAAAGAAATATGCCATGGTACAACTCAACATAGAATTTATTTTTGATCACTTGTGTCCATAACGTAAATTATAAAATGCATGTATTCTCATCCCAAAATATTTAGAGTTTAAAAGGGACTATATACTCACCATACTGTATTTTGTAGTAAAAATACATATAACATCATTGAACACGTATAAGGTTGGCCTTCGATTCACGAACCTATATTATTCATATATTTATTAAAACATATTCTTGTAATCAAACAATTTATTTATATATTAATTTATATATTATATATTTAATTGGTGTTTATATTTAAAAATGATTATTATTTATATAGTTATATTAATATATCGATATTTATATATATAATTGTTTAGTGTTATATTTAAAATCAATAGTTTGTTATATGTAAATATTTATATAACTAATATTAATAAGTTTGATATATATGTAGTTATGTAAAATATAAAAATATTGATATTGTTAGTAGTAATACTAATAGTTACAAAAGTGTTTCTAATACTAATATTAATGAAAATAATAATAACTTGTATTATCTTCATAATAATGATAATAATAATGATCCTAATTATGATAATAATAATAATACAACTGTTAGTGATAATAATAATAATAATAATTTCCTACTCGTTTTTATAATCATAATAATTGAAAATTTTATCATAATATTTATTTTAGTGGTAGCAATAGTATTAGTAATTATAATACTTGTAGTAATAACATTGATTAATAATGATAATTATAATTCTAAAGTGATAATAATACTAAAAATAATAATAATAATAATAATAATAATAATAATAATAATAATAATAACAATAATAATAATAATACAAGAAAACTACCTCATAAATCGGCCCAAAAAGAAATATGGTGACACTGCTAGGGTTCGAACCCGGGACATCTCAGTTACATAAACACCTCTAAACCATCGACCCAATACTGTCTTTCTGTTTTATGTTCGCTTAAATTTTATTAATCTCACTCTTGTTTCATCCTCTTCTTCTTCCCAGATTTACTTATCCAGAAACAAATCGATACTTATAATATTGAGTCACCAGATTACTTTATAACTCGAATTTTAGACATAAACGTTTAGCTTTTGGGTGTTTGATTTAAATAAAATTAAAAGGAAAAAAAAATAACAGTAATAAAGCATAGCAGCAGTTCGCTAGAACACTAGAACTTAAATCGTGATTTTGAAATCTAAACATTCTTAGCTAACGATTATAACATGAAACAAGTTCTAAATGACCCCAAGAAACTTTATGAATCATCAATTCGACTTGAAACATTAAAAACGACTGTGAATTTCCTCAAGAACCCATCGTTTGACATTTAAAAAAAATAAGTTTGACTCAACAATTCTTGCTTGATACTAAAAATTGAGATATGATTCTTTCCAGATAGTTTGAACGACTCAATCCTGACATATCTGCATTATTACAATTTTCAAATTCATTCGAAATTGTGGTTTGAGTAAATTGAGTTTTAAACAGGGACGAGGTGGGTTTTTATTTCCTTTCTGTTTTTATTTTCGACTTGCAGGGATACTGAATCACTTAGATATGTTCGGTTTATATAACAGTGAATCCAACAGAGGTTCACGAGTATGCAGGAAAAGATAAACAAAATTTTTGGTTTTATTACAATCTGATAATGATATAAAGTAAAAAAAATTACGCGTATGTATATCTGTTTTTATTATTTATTTATTTTTTTATTAATAAATAATAACTAATAATTAATAATTATATTACAATAATAATATTGTTAATATTATAAAAGAGTTACTAATAATTAAATAATAAAAATTATAATATTAATGATAATGATAATAAGTTGTATAATAATAACAATAATTAATACTAATTTTAATAATTTTAATAGTAAAAATAGTAATGTAACAAGTTATATGTATCAAATTTTACATTCATATATTATATACATTACAATTAATAATATTTAATAATACTTAAATGGATTCAAATGAATTTAACAAGAAACAGATTAGTTGGCATTAAATCACAAGGAAGAAAAAGAGGAAAGTTGTAATTGATAAGAAATAGATTACTTATAAATATCTGTATTTATAATTTATGTTTAATTACAGTTAGTAATAAATATAAATATATCAATGATAAAGATTTCTATTGATATTGATAATAATAACTAAAATAATAATACTAAACGTAGTAATAACTAAAATTATAATGATATTAATAATATTCGTAATTATAACACCTTACATGTATTAACTTTCATATCTATATAATAATAATTCAACAAGTAGTGATATTAATATTAATAATAAAAGTAATGATAATATTACTATAGAAATTTTAGTCTAACTTATAATTAAATTTATTATATTAGATATTAACATATGATAATAATAACAACAATAATATTTCTTAATGATAATACTTAATAATCTTAATTCTTAATTCAGTGAATTAAATTTTATTATTTCTAATTGTTATAATTATGTAAATTTATATATGTATACCCTTATATTATTTACAAATAATTGTTCGTGAATCGTCAGGCATGATCAAAGGATAATTGATTACATGAATATAAATTTCAAATTTTCAAGACTCAACATTATAGATTTTGCTTATCGTGTCAAAAACATATAAAGTTTAAAGTATAAATTTGGTCGGAAATTTCCGGGTCATTACAGTACCTACCCGTTAAAGAAATTTCGTCCCCAAAATTTGATAGAGGTCGACATAGATGACAATAGGAATGTTTTCATGACGAATATGAGGTGATAATGGAGTTTTATCATTATGGAGAGATATAGATAAAACGATTCGATCATGTGAAGCGTACGAGTGAAACTATCACAAAAGAGTGAAATGAGTAAATAAATATATTTGTTTCAACCGATGACGTAGTTACTATTGATTTCCAAAATTCAAGGGATTTAAAGAAAATCTTACGTAATAAGATTTGGTTCTTTAGTGATTAGATAAATTAGAATCTTCTTTGATTATATGCACTAATCTGTTTTGATTGCTTTGTCGGATATTTCACTATAAATCTACCTCCTTCGTCTCCTTATTTTCCACAACTCCCATCTTCTATTCTTTCTCCCTCAATTCATACCTTAAAGTATTCTTTAAAATGCTCCATCCCGTTCTGATTCTTGTTATACTTCTAACTTCCATATCTTTCATTCTTCTCTTCCATCTACCGCCAGAAGAATCTATTCATTTCTATCATTTTCTTGGGATTATAATGTTTTTAATTCTCCCGTGTCTTTACGTTGCAATACGTATTGATATACACGTTTTGAAATTTCTGGGTGGTTGTTGGGTTTTATATCTTCCCTTATACTTCGATGTCCCTTCTTCTGTTTTCTTATAATCATTGTCATCCACAGTTAATGCTCTCTTCTCTTTGCTGTGATTTTATACTCCAATTTTCTAATTTTGGAGCTTTATTCTTTCGTTTTCTCTTCTTGCGATTAAGCATCTCTTGTAATGGTCCAGAATTCATACATATGGATCTTGGAATGAACATTGTTAGTGTTCTAAGAAAGAAATTGTAATGGCACAATCTTGATTTGTTAAATTACCAGAATACCCTGGAAAGACTGAATCATCAAAAAAGATTTTCTTGATATTCTTAGAGGTTAAATAGAATGCAAGAGCCGTGTAACATGGCACATGATGATGGTACTGTGAATCATCACATTCCATTAAAAACTCAACATGACTTACTGTAATATAATGACGTTGATCAAGTGTCATTATATTATACTAATTCATGCATCAGTTCCCAACACTACTTCAAAACATTCATATTTTAAACTCGAAGGTTTCAGAATTTAGAACTAAAATAGTTTCTTTTATGATGTAGCACAGATAGCGCGGACAGATAATTAATATCGGACGAGAGTATTTTGACGATATCTTCAGAAGTATTGAAGATATTTTCAATGAAAGATACGATAATATCTTGAAATTTCTAATATCGAAAGATGATGATGAAGATTTACCCGTAAGGGTTTAGATTCAGAAGCAAGGTGTTCGCTAAAGATTTCATTAGATACAGAATCATCTAGATTCTTTGAATATAGGGTTTGATCCTCGTATTTATTTTTTGTTTCCTTCATGGTGTGCTCAATTCGATTTTCAGTACCAAATTTTCTATCGAGCGTTCCTAACACTTCCTTCTTTATTATCAACTTTTGACCATTAAAACCATCTACAACATGCTACTTCATCAGTATTTTCAAAGTTAACGGATCCAGATCATCAGTTATCAAACCAAGGTGGTTTCGGGAGAATTGTGTTTTTAGATGATTAAACGCTGATTGTAATATGGTGGAATATAAAAGGTTCTCCAGTAACGATGAGGAAAGCTAATCGTATATATCAAAGTTATAATAAGGTTGATTCGAACAAAAAATTGAAGTTGGCTTGCTGGAGCTGTGACAAAATTGGCTACTTTGAAAAGAAGTTGTAATGTTGTTTTTGCTATTAAATGCTAAAGAATTCGTCGCGGTACGTGTTAAACTATGAATTTGGGTTGGAGAGTTTTTCAGATGCATAAATCTTTTCTTTCGTAGATGAAGTGCGGTTGGTTCAACCTCTCGATTGAGGTATTTTCAAGAATCATGAAAAGATTTGAACGCGAATTGTAACTGTCGAGGTACAATTTAGGTTTAAGGTGAAATCAAGTGGCAAACTTGAAGAATTGTTTAGTTTCATATGTTATAATCAATATTTTAATTCATTTTAATTGTCCAAAGTTAGCAGTCCAATAGTCTAATTGTCCAATGGTCCAATAGTCCAATGATTCATATACAGTTATATATATAATATTTGAATTAATTAATACGTATCGTGACCAGTGTACCAGTCTCAGTATTGCTCACAACTCAAACCATATATATATTTTGGAATCAACTCCAACCCTGTATAGCCAACTCCCACATTCACATATAGAGTGTCCATGGTTGTTCCGAAATATATATATAGATGGGTCGATATGATAGGTCGAAACCTTGTATACGTGTCCCGTTATTTAAAGTGCGTAAAATAAATAAATATATATCATGACCCGTGTACAACGTATTGTCTCAGAATTAATCCGACGTATTGTGTACATGTGTCCCGATTTAAAGTGCGTAAAAGTAAATAACAGAAATAAAATTGCGATAAATGTAATATGTAATTAACAGTTAGCTGGGAACAGTTAGCTTGGAACAGTTAGCGTGGAATCTTAACAAAATTCATCATAGTTAAATTGTTTGTTTCTAACACTTTTTATTTTGTCCAATGTTTTCTTCGTTATGCCACTTGTTGGATTCCGATAGGTCAAAATCCAAATATGTAATTTGAATGAAAATGATTGTTCTGTGGTGAATTGGATACGTATATCGGTAGTTGTAAATAGGATAGTAAATGACCATTGAATCAGATTCGAAGAATGTATACTGTAACTTATTAATGTGAGATATAAATATTCCTCGGGTACTACCTACACGTTAAAATATTTTCATCATTAATAGTTTGTACGAAAGAATTTTTAATTACAATCTTTATGAAAATATACTTGCATATATATTTTCTTCGGATGTAATTATGAATTTAATGAGTCAATAAGATATTAAACTCATTTGATTTTTCGGTTAGAATTAAAGTACATAATCTTTAAAACATTAAAGATTACATAATCGCCATGTAGAATGAAAATAAATGATGTAGAACGATACGTAGAACGATGATAATCGATGTGGGATGATATGTAGAGTGATGATCATACTCGAATTACAGATGGTGATATTGAGGCGTGTGATGTTGATATCCGAGGTACAAATTGTGATGTTGAGGTTTACGACGCGGTTGTGGTTGAGGGTGATATGGGTACTGTCGGCGTTGATGATGGTGGTACGGATTATGCTGCTGGTGTTGCTGCTGGTGTTTGTAACCTTCGCACCATATTCTCCAAAGCCGCCACGCGAGCGCGAAGTTCGTTAACTTAGTACACCGGGATGATTGGTGGTTGGAGTTAGCGAATGAACAAGATCTGAAATATGGGATAGTATATAATCGTGATGAGATACTCTAGAAATGAGAGAGAAAATGGTTTCTCGAACAGGTTCACCGGTAAGTGCTTCAGGTTCATCGCCAAGAGGGCAATTTGGTGGATGGAAGGGATCACCCTCTTCTTGTCTCCAATAATTTAGTATATTACGAACCCATTCCCAATTCATCCAGAATAGATGATGGGAGATTGGTTGATCCATTCCAGTGACGCTGCCTTCGAAGCCCGAATGGAAATCCATATCGGCGTAGCTGTCAGAGTCGGAGGAATTCGAACTAGATGCGGATTCCATCTTGTATAGTCGGGGAAATGAATTTTTGGTATGGAGTAGATTATAGGAGTTAGATTTGGTATTCTTCAATACATAATCTACATATGTATATATAATACCAAAATCCCATAAATTACGGAGAATCTTTGAAAAGATGTCAGCCAAAGGTAACAATAACAGATACGCTAAGATATGAATTTTGTCTATACACTTTCGATGCACTAAATGCAGTAAGACGTGTCTAGACTTATGAATGATAAGCAGGCATTTTCCTAAGGATGATAAGCAGATGATTTCCGACCAGAAATGATAAGCAAAACTTTTGACATGTAGACACGGTCAAAGTCCAGACTCATTAATCTATCCTAATAACTACTAGCCAGACACACTAATGCAAGACCTGGTTCGCTAAGACCACCACTCTGATACCACCTGAAACAGTGGGGATGCATCCCACTCAGTGCCTTCCCAGCTAACTGCCTGGTGACCACTGAGCGTACCTCAGACACTGATTTTACGGCCCGCCTCTCGACAACGTACAGCCAACCCTAATAGGGACCGCGAGGAGTAAGAGCCAATGCTTCGTCACAGGTAACACTGTGAGAACCCCCTCTATGATTAACCCGCTCATAAACGGCATTAAACCAGCTCTGATACCACCTGTAACAACCCGTCCTAATCCTTCTGGACGAAGTCATCAACATTTGGTTCCATTGCAATGATCGACTCCAAGTAAGGTCCTTAACATGAGCAAATTCACAGTGGAAGACTTAATTCGTACCGGAGAATAACATGCTTTAAAACGTCAACATAAAGTTGGTGAGATATAGGTTTGATGCTAGCAGCGTTATAACTATGGACCACAAGATTTCATATATTTAAATGTAATACACTCGTAAGTGTATGTAAAAGTAGTTGAGCACTTGGTAACCATACTTAACATTTAAATCATCGCAGCATATTCTTAAATAATCACTACACCGTACCAAGTGTAGTATACAGAAACGAAGTACTGTGCAACCGTTGAAAACTGGTCGTCCAGCCCGGTTGGGGTTGTCAGGCCCGATAGATCTATCAACAGGATTCACGTTTACATTCCTCATGTAAATATTAGCTACCAAGTATAAAGAAATATGCCATGGTATAACTCAACATAGAATTTATTTTTGATCACTTGTGTCCATAACGTAAATCATAAAATGCATGTATTCTCATCCCAAAATATTTAGAGTTTAAAAGGGACTATATACTCACCATACTGTATTTTGTAGTAAAAATACATATAACATCATTGAACACGTATAAGGTTGGCCTTCGATTCACGAACCTATATTATTCATATATTTATTAAAACATATTCTTATAATCAAACAATTTATTTATATATTTATTTATATATTATATATTTAATTGGTGTTTATATTTAAAAATGATTATTATTTATATAGTTATATTAATATATCGATATTTATATATATAATTGTTTAGTGTTATATTTAAAATCAATAGTTTGTTATATGTAAATATGTATATAACTAATATTAATAAGTTTGATATATATGTAGTTATGTAAAATATAAAAATATTGATATTGTTAGTAGTAATACTAATAGTTACAAAAGTGTTTCTAATACTAATATTAATGAAAATAATAATAACTTGTATTATCTTCATAATAATGATAATAATAATGATCCTAATTATGATAATAATAATAATAATAATACAACTGTTAGTGATAATAATAATAATAATAATTTCCTACTCGTTCTTATAATCATAATAATTGAAAATTTTATCATAATATTTATTTTAGTGGTAGCAATAGTATTAGTAATTATAATACTTGTAGTAATAACATTGATTAATAATGATAATTATAATTCTAAAGTGATAATAATACTAAAAATAATAATAATAATAATAACAATAATAATAATAATAATACAAGAAAATTACCTCATAAATCGGCCCAAAAAGAAATATGGTGACACTGCTAGGGTTCGAACCCGGGACATCTCGGTTACACAAACACCTCTAAACCATCGACCCAATACTGTCTTTCTGTTTTATGTTCGCTTAAATTTTATTAATCTCACTCTTATTTCATCCTCTTCTTCTTCCCAGATTTACTTATCCAGAAACAAATCGATACTTATAATATTGAGTCACCAGATTACTTTATAACTCGAATTTTAGACATAAACGTTTAGCTTTTGGGTGTTTGATTTAAATAAAATTAAAAGGAAAAAAAAAATAAGAGTAATAAAGCATAGCAGCAGTTCGCTAGAACACTATAACTTAAATCGTGATTTTGAAATCTAAACATTCTTAGCTAACTATTATAACATGAAACAAGTTCTAAATGACCCCAAGAAACTTTATGAATCATCAATTCGACTTGAAACATTAAAAACAACTGTGAATTTCCTCAAGAACCCATCTTTTGACTTTTAAAAAAAATAAGTTTGACTCAACAATTCTTGCTTGATACTAAAAATTGAGATATGATTTTTTCCAGATAGTGTGAATGACTCAATCCTGACATATCTGCATTATTACAATTTGCAAATTCATTCGAAATCGTGGTTTGGGTAAATTGAGTTTTAAACAGGGACGAGGTGGGTTTTTCTTTCCTTTCTGTTTTTATTTTCGACTTGCAGGGATACTGAATCACTTAGATACGTTCGGTTTATATAACAGTAAATCCAACAGAGGTTCACGAGTATGCAGGAAAAGATAAACAAAATTTTTGGTTTTATTACAATCTGATAATGATATAAAGTAAAAAAAATTACGCGTATGTATATCTGTTTTTATTATTTATTTATTTTTTTTATTAATAAATAATAACTAATAATTAATAATTATATTACAATAATAATATTGTTTATATTATAAAAGAGTTACTAATAATTAAATAATAAAAATTATAATATTAATGATAATGATAATAAGTTGTATAATAATAACAATAATTAATACTAATTTTAATAATTTTAATAGTAATAATAGTAATGTAACAAGTTATATGTATCAAATTTTACATTCATATATTATATACATTACAATTAATAATATTTAATAATACTTAAATGGATTCAAATGAATTTAACAAGAAACAGATTAGTTGGCATTAAATCACAAGGAAGAAAAAGATGAAAGTTGTAATTGATAAGAAATAGATTACTTATAAATATCTGTATTTATAATTTATGTTTAATTACAGTTAGTAATAAATATAAATATATCAATGATAAAGATTTCTATTGATATTGATAATAATAACTAAAATAATAATACTAAACGTAGTAATAACTAAAATTATAATGATATTAATAATATTAGTAATTATAACACCTTACATGTATTAACTTTCATATCTATATAATAATAATTCAACAAGTAGTGATATTAATGTTAATAATAAAAGTAATGATAATATTACTATAGAAATTTTAGTCTAACTTATAATTAAATTTATTATATTAGATATTAACATATGATAATAATAACAACAATAATATTTCTTAATGATAATACTTAATAATCTTAATTCTTAATTCAGTGAATTAAATTTTATTATTTCTAATTTTTATAATTATGTAAATTTATATATGTATACCCTTATATTATTTACAAATAATTGTTCGTGAATCGTCAGGCATGATCAAAGGATAATTGATTACATGAATATAAATTTCAAATTTTCAAGACTCAACATTATAGATTTTGCTTATCGTGTCGAAAACATATAAACTTTAAAGTTTAAATTTGGTCGGAAATTTCCGGGTCATTACAAAGTTCCAAGATATGATAAAAAAAAATGTGTTGGTCAACTTGCATATTACCGATGTGCTCAAAGGGATGCCCAATTATGGACGCTTCATCAAAGAGTTAATCTTTCAAAGGAGTAAATATCATGAGGAAACATCATTCTTTATTGAAGAGGAGTGCAATAAGATACTTGCATCAAGGCCAAGAATCCCTAAGAATTAGGTGATCCGGGAAAATTTGTTTTCCCATGTAAGTTCAGTGAATCGGAAGTGTTCAATGCACTTTCCGACTTGGGAGCAAGCATTAACCTAATTCCCCACTCACTTTATGAAAGACTTGGCCTTGGACCTCTTAAACCAACTCGAATTCGTATAAGGTTGGCCAACCATTCGTTTGACACCACTATTGGAATTGCCGAGGACATCTTGGTTAGCACTGACTCCTTGGTGTTCTTGGTTGATTTTGTTATCATGGAGATGAAGGAGGATCTTCAAGTCCCCCTCATCTTAGGTAGACCATTTCTTGCAACCACCGACACCATCATCTTAGTACAATGCAATTAAGTCAACATTGGAGTTGGTGAAGAGCGTGTGACCATAAATATTCGAGAAGCTATGAAGCAACCGAGCAACACCGATGATGATGAGTGTTATGCCCTTGACCATATTGACCTTTATGTTGATGATGTGCTTGAAAAGCTTTTGGGGTTTGATACCTCGGGGTTCAACCAAATTTTTGAAAATGAAATTGTAGACTTAGAAGTCGATTTTAGTGAATTGATGAATGTTAGTGTCGATGATAATGAGCTTGAAAGTGAAATAATTCGGGAAGAGTCATTCAAGTCCATTCCTAATGAGGATAGATTTAGAATCAAATCCTCATGGGAAGAACCTCCCGCTCTTGAGCTCAAAGAGCTCCCCGAGCATCTTGAGTATGCTTATCTTAAAGAATCAAGTCAACTTCTGGTGATCATCTCATCTAGACTCACCGTTGACCAAAAGTCAAAGCTTGTTTCACTTCTCAAGTCTCACCATAAATCAATTGTATGGAAGACCACGGATATCCCGGGGATCATTCCATCATATTGCACTCACAAAATCCTCATGGAGGAGAACTTTAAACCGGTTGTCTAAAGACAAAGGAGACTTAACCCTAATATGAAAGATGTTGTGAAGAAGGAGGTTATTAAATTGCTAGACGCGGGCTTAATCTACCCCATCTCGAACTCACCATGGGTGAGTCCCGTCCAAGTGTTTTCCAAAAAGGGTGGAACCACGGTGATCTTAAATGACCAAATTGAGCTTGTCCCGACCTGAACCATCATGGGATGGCGGGTGTGTATTGATTATCGACGTCTAAATGATGCCATGAGAAAGGATCATTTCCCTCTCCCGTAATATCGATCAAATGATTGAGCGTTTAAGTGGAAAAGAATCTTATTATTTTCTTGACAGTTTTTCGGGATACTTCCAAATCCCCATTGATCCCATGGACCAAGAAAAAATGACCTTTACATGTCCATATGGTACTTTTGCATATCGTCGAATGCCCTTCGGGTTGTGTAACGCCCCGGGGACATTCCAAAGGTGTATGCTTGCAAGTTTCTCATATATGGTAGAGGATACTATGGAGGTATTCATGGAAGACTTTTTGGTTTTTGGAGACTCTTTCGACCATTGTCTCCAAAACCTTGATAAAATGTTGACCCGTTGTGAAAAAGCAAATTTGGTACTTAATTGGGAGAAATGCCATTTCATGGAAAACGAAGGGGTGGTCTTGGGTCATAAAATTTCTAAGGCGAGAATCGAGGTTGATAAGGCTAAGGTGCAATAAAAGACTTACCTATACCATCAGAAGTAAAAGCAATTGAAGTTTTCTTGGGCACGCGGGATTCTACCGCCGATTTATAAAAGATTTTTCTAAAATTGCCTGTCCCATGACTAAATTGCTAGAAATGGACCAACCTTTCTTGTTTAATGATGATTTCATCGAGGTGTTTAAGTTACTTAAGGAAAAGCTCATTAACCCACCGATTCTTATCTATCCTGATTGGGATAAAGATTTTGAATTAATGTGCGATGCGAGCTATTATGCGCTCGGGGTGGTCCTTGGTCAAAGAGTTGACCAACACTTTAGACCAATTTATTATGCGAGTAAAACATTGACTGGGGCACAATTGAACTACACTACTACCGAGGAGGAACTTCTCGTGGTAGTGTTTGCTTTTGATAAATTTCAATCTTACTTTATGCTTTCCAAAATGATCGTATACACAGACCACTCCGCGTTACGATATCTTTTTCAAAAACAAGATTCGAAACATAGGTTAATTAGGTGGGTTCTTCTCTTGCAAGAGTTTGATATACAGATAAGGGATAAAAGGGGGGTCGAGAATGTGGCGGCCAATCATTTGTCTAGATTAGGCAACCCCGGGTTACAACCATTAAATGAGTCCAAAATTCGGGACACTTTTCCGGATGAACATTTGATGGGGATTGAGTTAGTAGATGAGGTTCCATAGTTTGCGGATTTTGCAAACTATTTGGCTTCAAATGTTTTGAGAAAAGGTCTTTCGTATCAACAAAACAAGAAATTTTTCAATGACCTAAGATATTACTTTTGGGAAGACCCGGATTTATTCCGCATAGGGGCGGATCAAGTGATTCGGAGGTGTGAGCCCACTGGTGGCCATTTTGGACCGAATCACACCGCGAAAAAGGGGTTCGATTCGGGTTTATTGGCCCACTATATTCAAGGATGCCCACGATTTAGTGTAACGTTGTGATTCGTGTCAAAAGTCTGGTTCCATTTTGAAAAGAGACGAAATGCCTCAAATCGGAATTCAAATATGCGAGGTATTCGATGTATGGGGCCTAGATTTCATGGGGCCATTTCCAAACTCGAATAAATGCCTTTACATTTTAGTCGCGGTTGATTTTGTCTCGAAATGGGCCGAGGCTAAAGCCTTACCAACAAATGACGTGAGAGTTGTGGTGAAGTTCTTAAAAATCTTGTTTGCTAGGTTTGGTGTTCCAAAAGCGTTGATCTCGGATTGAGGAACGCATTTTGCGAACCATCTTATGGAGAAAGTCATGGAAAAATATGGTGTAGTGCATATGTTCTCGACTCTTTACCAACCCCAAACTAGTGGTCAAGTCGAGAACACTAATCGTGCCTTGAAAAGGATATTAGAGAAGACGGTTCAAAACAACCCGAAGGTATGGTCCACTAAGCTCGATGATGCCTTATGGGCATTTCGGACCGCCTATAAGACAACCATAGGAACGACACCGTTTAGGCTAGTGTATGTTAAAGCTTGTCACCTCCCGGTGGAGGTTGAACATAGAGCATTTTGGGCGTTAAAAGAGTTAAACCTAGATTTGACCCAATCTAAAGAAAAGTGGGTTATGCAACTTCATGAGTTAGAGGAGCTAAGGTTAGATGCATACGAGAACTCCTCGTCATACAAAGAGAAAACCAAGAAGTGGCATGATGCCCGATTAAAAGGTCCTAAGGAATTTCACCCAAACGACAAGGTGCTTGTGTTTAATTCGCAATTCAAGTTCTCACCAGGGAAACATAAGTCTAGGTGGTCGGGCCCATATATTATTAAGAGAGCATATCCTACGGGATATGTAGAATTGTTTGGGAATGGAAATACTTTCAAGGTAAACGGTCATAGGCTCAAGATTTACAATGATGAAGCCAATGCTTTCGAGCTTGATGACATCAAGCTTTACCCCAAGTAATATCCTTGTGTCAAAACGGGCCAAGTGATAGACCCGTGATCAAAACAATCACACTTGTATTATATTTTCTCATTTTTCGATTGCATCTCATGTAGGATTGTATGATATTTTTTTGTTAGTTGCATTTGCATTTAACTATATTTCATGCATATGGAAAACTGCAAAATGTCAAAAATAGCTTGTGAACGGGTCGAAATAGGCTTGAAATGTGAAAATCTGCATCCAGGTTGAAGGGCAACGCTTTTATCATAAAAGCGACGCTTTTGGCTCTATAAGAGCGGTCCTTCTATAACAAGAGCGCCGCTATAGGTTGTGATTTTGGAACAAATTTGATTAGTAGCCAAGAGCGGCGCTTTTCATTTTCAAAAGTGGCGCTTTTGATCTTAAGAACGGCGCTCCTACACTAAGAGCGGCGCTCCTATACCCGATACTTTAAAACTCTGCAAGACCCATAAAATCATTTGTATCTTTCACCCACTTCATTTACTCTCACTCTAAAATGGCTGAACATGCTCTAATTCGAATTCCTACACCAAATTAGCATCTTTTGTGAAGATTTCTTGCATTCTCATCGACATTTAACATGAGTCACGTAAGATTCATGCTTCATTAACACTTATCTTTAATTTATTGCATGATTCTTGCTATGTTTTTACTTCTACTTGTTGCTAGATCTCTAAGCAATTGATGATGATTATGATAAATTGGTGATAGATTCTAGTTATTCTTATGATCCTTAACATGATTTGTATACTTGATTTCACAAATTTGAATCTTGAATTTCTAGGGTTCATCCCAATTTGGAGGTTTTCGAAATTGATGATTAATTGAGAGTTTAATGATAAAATTGGTTGCAATACACTTCTATAACATGTTTAAATCAACATGAATCAAACTTTCATGCTTGTATGATCTTAATTTGAAATTAGGGTTCTTGATTTTTGGATGTTGACTATGTTTGACCAATTTGGGTAATTTTGTGATTGAAGCTTCTTGTGTATGATAAGAATTGAGACGTTATGGCTAATTACTTTACAATGTTGTGTGCTACTAGTCTTAAGCTTAATTTGAATTTTGAACTTTGACTAAGAGTTTGACTTTTGCATGTGAGCAACTTTGACCATACTTGTTGATTGTGAAGCTTTTAGTTTTGAATTAAATGTAGGGGCATCCTGCCCCATCGATGAGCGAACGTGAAATAACTACTTAATGCTAACGTCATAATTTTTTTTTGCATTTATCGTTTGTTGAGTTAATTTCAGAGAGTTAATAGAGGAAAGGGAATTGTGAGGTCCATCGATGCTCATGATTGGCTGCAAGAGCCTCTATATATTAAGACGCTTGAAGATCAAATGGGTAATAGGATAAGTATGCCGGTATGTCCGGCCAAGTACATCTATTGGACTCAATTTGAGCTAGCGGGTTTAGGCCATGATATTCGGCATATGTTCATAGTGAAAGTCAATGATCAAATTTTGCGCCGATGGGAGCCTCTTCTTTACATGTATGGTGACATATACCCAACACTAACCCGTGAATTCTTTCAAGGTCCGCTTGCAATGGGTGTACAACTACCTCACTTTTAGGCTTAGGGGAAAAGAAAGGCAAATGAACATGAGCCAATTCATGGAGTGTCTCGGTCGCTACTATGGGCTAATCCCAATGATACCTTCGAGTACTTGGCCAAGTGTGAAACCTTCAACCCATGTGAGTTTGATCCAAGGAAGGTTTGGCACAAGATTTTAGCAATGTTGAATTCACTCCTGACAACCTAGTTGAGCATGCACTCAAAAGCCCCTAACTTAGGTGCATTCACAGTTTCTTCGCTCAATCGGTCTTCCACCGAACGGAAGATGTTGATAAGGTGACATTGTTCGATATTTGGTTGCTTCATCGTGTTTTAAAGCAAAAACATCTTCATATCCCCAATCTCATCGCAAGTTATCTATTCGACCCAATTGGCGAGAAATCTACGCGCCCAAGTGTTGGTGGTCATTACGTGACTCGAATAGCAAAATTTATAAAGGTGAATTTCAATGATTTGTGGACAATCCCTATGCCTCAATTGGGTACTGATGATTGCCTCTGGAGTCGCGACTTGTCGGCAAACCCAAATCACGATGGGTAATTGGTAATTCATCTTGATAATGGTTCATGAAACAATTTTAATAATTTGGCATGTAACTTTTATTAATTTACAAATTATCTTGTGGAATATCGAATTATTGATTCGTTGTGAGGTAGTACACTTGTATTGCTACTCTCACACATGATCACTACTATGTTTGTAATAATTCGACAATTATGCTTGCTTGATGCATTTGTGTATGCTTGTGGTATTTGGCTTGTTGTGAATTTAGTGGTAGGATAAACTTTGATGATTGATCCAAGCCTGGCATTAACTTCAGGCATCAAGCTCATCGACATACAATTTTTGGTGACTAAGTATTATCCGAATGGTGACAACAAAGATCAATTGATCTAATCCGGGTTTACTTTCTCTTCTCTTTTCTATTCAAATTCAAAATGTCCCTCAATTTTCTGAAAATGTATCGTTTAATACAATGAGGGCATTGCATCAAACTAAATGTTGGGGGAGAGTAAAATTTGGGTCATTTTGAACTTTTTCGGGTCAAACTTGTCGCATACACTCTATAAAGGTTAAAACTTGTATTGTTGATCAATTTTTGGAACAAGTTTTTAACCATTACATTAATACAAATTATAAACACTAAAATGGTTAAAACTTGAAAATTTTTGGAAAAGTAAATTTTTTTCCTTGTGTTTCATAAATTTAGGGAAGTAAAGTCTTCCATTTGTGTTGGTAATTGTAATTCCAAGTGGAAGTAAAGTCTTCCACTTTCAAAATGATTTGTGCTCAAATGCTAAAATCCAAAAGAAAAATCAATTCTTTTGCATGGAAGTTAAAGTCTTCCATGTATGTTGTTGCAAAACCTAAGTGTTTAAAGCCAAAAGCTTTAGCACTTTCAGATGACTAAAGTCCATCCACTTTTGTAGGGAGTGAAGTCTCCCGAATTTCGTTCTACTTGGTGTGGGATACTTCCTAATCCACACCATTTCATATTGACATTGGTTGTCTCATCATTTCACGATGGTTCAACCGATGTATCATACCGAGGGAAGAGGAGCCATCGAGCTTCAACGTGTGCTATCTTCTTGATGAAGAGCAATGGCTTCGTGCTATTGTTGCTAGACAACACACGCCATAGCCAAAAGCTATGGCACCCATTTGTTCTAATCAACTAATGGAAAGGTAGTATCTACTTCTTACCTTTTTTTAAAATAAGCATAAAAGTTTGTTATGTGGGAAGTAGCCTAACACTTGGAAGTAAAGTCTTCCAAGTATTATCGTGTACCAAACTTGGAAGTAAAGTCTTCCAAATCAAAGTTTGTGTTTCAAGCTTGGGAGTAAAGTCATCCAAGTTAAGTTTGATTCTTTTAGGAAGTAAAGTCTTCCTAGCCGGGTGTTAAAGGTCTCATCTTTAACACTCATGAGTGGCTCACACCTGCTCGTCAAGGAATTCAAATTCCGCCCAAATTTTTGGAATTGTTGGATCTCTTATTTAGCCACGTGGGGCCCTAATTCCACGAACCTTCGTCAATGCTTTCGCCCTACTATGAGAGAAACCATAGAGTTGTGATAGAAAGCTTGATGAGTGCCGGTTAGCCCGAGCTCGGGTTGACCCATAAAGATAGGGATACCCAGTCCCCTAGATTTGGTACACCCATACATGGAATTGACGATTATATTTGGAATTGACGAATCATTGGTGTTTTGAGGGCATGGAGGTAGAAGAGGGATAACCATCGCGGGGTTGACTAAAGGAGCATTCTTTTTGGGGGCATACACTTATTACACGAAGGAATCCTTAGCGAACGATAATTTTGATGATATTCATGACCCATTCTCATTTTGGGTACATTTTGTGAGTTTTATGGTGATTAGAGCTTCTTGCATATATTTTGAGTCACCTTGTTTTCATTTTGGCGAGTTTGATTATATTGTGAATAGTGTTGAGATTTGATTTGGTTGAGTTGATGGCTATCCCGCGAATCCTACATAATTGGTCAAAGTCAAGGGGGTCAAAGTTTAATATTGTGAAAATCTTATGTTTGATGATTGGTGTTTGACGACCTCTTAGGTGATGCATTTGATTTTGACTAGGGAA
Organism: Rutidosis leptorrhynchoides; assembly: GCF_046630445.1. NCBI lineage: Eukaryota > Viridiplantae > Streptophyta > Magnoliopsida > Asterales > Asteraceae > Rutidosis > Rutidosis leptorrhynchoides. The sequence goes on from NC_092336.1 coordinate 275,264,600, forward strand.
TGATTGTTTCGGGTAGACCTAGGTTTGAAAATGGGTTAAAATGGCTTAAAAAGTCGAATTTCTGGGGTATCAGCACTTGGAGCGCCGCTCCATATCCTTGCGCGCCGCTCCACATGGAAATACCTGAAGTGCCAGATCTTTAAAAAGCCTCGAACTGATTTTTCAGTTGAATGGAGCGCCGCGCGGCCTTTTGACGTGCCGCGCAATATCCTGGCGCGCCGCGAAGATTGCTGTCGGGCAGTCTATTTTTCTTTTTAAATGAAATAAAACATGAATTTTCTTAGCCACACAAAAGGGAAAACGGGTACAAGCAGTGTTTTACTCCCAATTCTTTCATTCTTTTCATTCATAACAACTTTTCTACACATTCAAACACCTACATCTAAAAACCCTAATTTTCAAGACTTCAATTTCTTGTTCACTTATCTTCAAATCTTGCAAGAATGGTTAACCCAAAGGTCCGAATTTATTTTCTATCTTACTAATTTCATCTAATTGTGTGTATTTACATGGTTAATCTTTGATTTACATGATGAATTAGTGTGGAGTTTCTTTAATTGGGGTTTTGTGTTCTAATTGGTAATGAGTTTTGTTAGATTATGATTGTATGCTTTGAATTCATAATTAATTTTGTGTTTTTAGAAGTTGCAATTGATACTAGGGTTTGTATATTTGGGAATGCGAATTTGTAGGTGATAAAGGAGTTACATGCTTGAAATTGCTCTAGTTTTTGAATTGTTTATGTGTTTTTAAGCTAGTGTGGGGTTGTGTTCATATGGGCGGGTCATGTTAGTTTGAATGACTTGATGCAAAATTGGTTTAGTTATGTATGATGCCATGCTAGTGGGGATTAAACATGTGTTTTTGAGTTGTGATGAGTATGTTGGTAGTAGTAATTTACATTGGTAAACATTGGTAAACATGATGAACTTTTCTAGATTTGTGAAAATTAAAAAAAGTGTTATGAGTAGTCATGTTTGTTAATATTTTGGTAATGGTGTGAAGTGAGCGTCGTTGATATGATGAATTGGTATAAATGATCGTATGATATGAGATAGATTTGTGGTTTTGGCATTGTTTTACAAGTGTTATTTGTTGACTTGGAGATTGTTTTCAAAAGTGGATTGACATGAAATATGGTTTGATTGTAAAGGGTACTTGGTGCTTATTATTATGACTAACACTAACTTTTGAGTTTCGTGTTTTGTTTTCTTTACTTGTTTCATGAATGTAGAGATCGAGAGGAAACCAGGAACAACAAAGGCAACCACCAAATAATCCTGAATTATGGTTATCCCAAATCTCTAATGATGAGGATTTGGAAGAAAGGTTCACAACAAATAGCGCTCGTCCGATTGAGCGAACTTTTTATTTGGATTGGTCGCAACTTTCATCATTGGGTAATAATATTGTTCAGGAGTTGCGCCGTCACTTGTGGGTAGTTTATGCGGGTAATGAGTTGAGACCTTATGAAAGGTTATTTGAAATTAATGAAGATATTTATGAGCAGTTAACTATAGAGTTCTTCTCAACTGTTAGTTGTAGACCGCGAGCCTCTCCGACCGAGGCAGATTTCTTGATATTTAGGCTTGGCGGGCTAGAGCGTCGCATGTCTAAAATTGCGTTGGCTCGGGCTTTAGATTTATATCCTGAGTTGACTGATAATGATTTGAAGTGGCATTTGATGAATTGCAGAGTGTTTGGGCAGGAAGTTTTCAGTGAGAGTGAGTATTGGCCAACTGTGGCAAATGATAATGCTGGTCCGTTTAGTTCCAGTCGGAGTGTTCAGTCGATGCTTAGACTTCCTGAGGACCGAATAATTTTTAAGATGATTGCTAGTATGTTCATGGCTAGGAGAAACGCGAATAAGATTCAGCGAAGGGATCTTTGGATCCTACAACAAATTAAATTAAGGGAGCCAATCGATGTCCCGTGTATGTTAGGGGTATGGTTGCAAGAGATTGGGACAGATACACGCACGGAACGCCCATTGTTAGGTGGGCATTTGGTCACTAGGTTTGCTCGGGCGTTTTCGGCCCCGACTAGTAGATGTGATGTAGTGGGAGTTGAGGCGATGCCCACTAATATTCTGTTTTTCTCGAAATCTGAGTTTATTCTATGAGGGACAACAGGTTGGGTTTTGTGGTCTGATGAACAGCAACAACCGGGAGATAGTGCAGGTCGTTGTCATGGACGTGGTGTTAGTCGATCCACGTAAGAGGCAGGTAGCTCGAGTGCTGCGAACGTACGGGGTACGTGGTCAATTAGTGAAGAGAGTTGGAATTCGTTGGTTAACAGTGTAGACGGTCTTCATTTGGAGTATAGGGACAGCAGGTCAGCGTATGATGCTCAGGTTGAGAATAATCAGCGGATGTTAGCGGAGCAGCGTAGGCATAACGAGGATTTGATGACTTGGCACCAAAACAATTATGGGTTGATTAAGACAACCCTGGGACAGTTTGGAACAAAGTTAGGTCATTTGGGAGAGCGTGTTGACAGGGTAGAGTACGATGTTAGGGGTATTCCGGCCCACAATCAGTGGGAGGTCCATCAGCGACAAATTCAGCGTCAGATGCGTCAGAACCCGGAGGCGTATATTCCGACGCGAACTACCATTCCCGATTATACGTCAGTTACTCCTACGAGACCGGATCCTTCATATGACCCGTACCAAGCTTGTCAGGATACTTATGGTGTGAATTGGGACCCTACCGGAGATTTTTGGCCGAGGAATGATTGATTGTTGCGCATGTTATGTTGTATTTGTTTGAAACTATTTCTATTTCATTTGGTCTGTACTTGAATAATTTTACTTTCTGTTTATGTACTCTGCAACTTATTTGAGGGACAAGGTGTTTCGGCATCGGGTGGTGCCACCTTGTCCCGTTTATGTAGTTCGTATGTTTTTATTTTTCTTAGGTTTGTTGATGAAACAATTTTTCAAGTCTGGCATTAAGTTCAGCAAAACTGCATGATTGATGATATTGGTGTGATGATCAGAATTGGATGATGTTCTTATGCTGGCAGTCAGTTCAGCGCCATCTGTCACTGGCATTCCGCGATCAGTGGTTAACTCGATAAGTTTTTATATTTTCTTTCTCACATAACCCTTTCGATTTTTATCTATTTTTGATCTCAAGTGATGGGGACATTACTTGATCTCAAGTGTGGGGTGGGGGATGTAAAATCTCTTGGGTTGGTTGTTAATGGAATCATCATCATATTTGTTTTGATTTAAAAAGACTTGACGTTTCACGGGTTTTGGTCGTTAAAAAAATGAAAAATTAGGGGTAAAATAAAAAAAATGAAAAATTAGGTGGGGATGTAAAATCTCTTGGGTTGGTTGTTAATGGAATCATCATCATATTTGTTTTGATTTAAAAAGACTTGACGTTTCACGGGTTTTGGTCGTTAAAAAAATGAAAAATTAGGGGTAAAATAAAAAAAATAAAAAAAATGAAAAAAAATAGAAAATTTAGTTTAAAAATAAAAAAAGTAGAAAAACAATTGAAAATTCGGCCAAAACCCTTATTATGAAAATTGGCTTGGTATTTTATGGTATAATTCGTGTTTTCAAAGAAGCCAAAATTGTCCCACATGTTCATTATTTTAGACATGAAATCCTACGAGTTCAGGGAACTCACTAGTAGGTCACATGTACCAAAACGGGTGTAAACCGTGAGAGAGCGGTGATTGCATAGCGTGATTGTGACTGAATCACGTGTCTGATCACAAACTTTTGGTTACTTGGTATAGCAGACTTCCGAAACTATATCATTTTATTATTACATCATTTAATGGTGTGATATTGCGGGAAGAGGAGCCTAGAGCTTCACCAGTGTTATCCTTTTTAGGAACAATAGCTACGTGCTTGTGTTTGCTCAGACAACACAACCCATAGCCAAAAGCTATGGCACCCAAAGGTTTTTGGGATTTAAACCGAGTGTCAATTGAAATAGATTGGCATTCCCGAGTGACTCAGATCCACTTATTAAGGAAGTAAAGTCTTCTGACCGTTTCACTTGGTACGTATACCTCTTAAGCTGTACCATTTCATTACCCATCATTTCACGATGAAGTACTGTTAGAGGAGAAAGTCTTGAACTTTCAAAACATGTTCATTATTTTGAATGTGAAATCCTACATGAACATTAAAATTCATACGTAGGTCATCTGCACTAAGGCGGGTGTCAACCGTATGTGGTCGAAACCGGACCATGCGCTAGATCGAAAACTTAAACAGGGTGATCCTCATTGTTTCTCCTAACAAGGACAATGTTGCACCCGACCACCTTATTTAACCATACAGGATGTATCTTTTCCATCCTTAAGGGAGTCAAGTCTCCTGAACGACACACTTGCTGATTTGTTTCAGAAGATGTAGTCCAGACCAGTTGTAGGGTGACGAAAAATCTTGAAAAGTCATTGCTAAAATCGACTGAAAATCTACCAGGCCTCAACGTCAAACAGGGAAACTGGTAGTCAAAGCTTATCTCAATGAGGGAGATTTGCTAGCCAAATGGGAAGCGCACCATGATACACAAAATGTCAGTGATTGATCAGATTCCCAGTGGATAACCTCCGGAAAGGTAAGATATCAGCTTTTAAGCCTGATGAACCTCAATCTTTATTGTTGACTTAACGGATTAGATGATCACCTCATGACTATCGATGATATCTGGACGTAATGTGTATCCTCCTAAGCACATTATTTTCTTACCTACATCTCGCGATGTTAGGTACTGTGGGAGGCTTGACTTGACCAATTGCGAGGTAGCCCGTGAGTTCTTTTTGGCACATGTGTTCGATTGTCATATCTTTGGTGTTTGGCTCCCACTTGATTCCCGGTTCCTTTGAAGGCTTACACTATGGTTCGAGATTCTTTGCCTCATTTTATTTGGTACGTTATTCGAGATTATCTTTGGTTACTATAGCCATTACATATTGATTGCGGTTTGGGAAGTTATTTCGGGGGAATGCAAGTGGGAAACATGGTTGTTATTTACTCCAAATCGTGCCCACGCTAGTTGTTTATTTGGTTTCTTGTTCGTTTGGTTCTACATACATGTTTGAAGAGTTATTATATGGTAGAATATTATTATCGAGTTCGATTGCTTGAGGACAAGAAAAACTCTAGTGTGGGGTTGTTTGATATCGCATATTTGATACGCGTTTTCCTTAGCGATATCGGGTACATTTTGGTCCTTTTGGATACGATTTGGTGTTATTTTGATAAGTGTTGCGAAAGTTGGAGTTCCAAGACCAAGAAGGTTAAATTTGAAGTTATTTGATGGTTTTGGTGATTTTCTATGTAAACGAGTGAAAGAGTTTGGTCCGATTCAAGTTTTGACGAATATTAGTGAGTTTTCAGCTCAGATTCAGCAAACAGGGCCTGGAGCGCCGCTCCAAAACCTTGAGCGCCGCTCCAGTAGGCATAAAAAGTAGTTCGACAGTTTGCAGGTGGCCAGAAATCAAGTTCACAGCAAATGGCGCGCCGCGTGGGGTTTTGGCGTGCCGCGCGGGTATCTGGCAGGCCGCGCCAACTTTAGCCGGGTTCATATTTTTTCCTATTTAAAGCCCAAAAATTTACCCTAATTACACACTTTCGTATTCAGACGATTTCCAGCAGCTTTTTGACGAACCAAGGTGATTTTTGCGGATTCCCAAGCTCATTCTAACACATCAATCATTCCGGAAACAAGTCTCGATCCGTCTATCATTCAAGAACACAATTTTCATTAGGTTTAATTCTTATCATCATTATGAATACTCTTAATTGTTTATTTGTGATTTTGGTTTTAGCCATGATTGGCTAAGCTTTTTAATGTTTGTCTAGATTGAATATTCGTATGTGTTTGGATGATACTTTAATATTTTATTGATTAATGCATGATAATTATGAGTTTTGATTAAGAACCATTCTTGTGAGTGTTGATTATTGTTATTAGGTTGATTAGTGTACTTGTTTGAACAAAGGGAACCCTGTTTCAATTTAGTACACTAGTTTTCAATTGATTTGTCTTAACCAATTGGGTGCTTACTGGACCAAGGGGTAAACCGGGTAACATAGATTAAACAAAACAGGGGTGAATTGTGTGGAGCGAACGCGTAATCAATTGAATCTTAATCTTATAATTAGTTAATTACTGAGTCACAAACGAACGAGGTCTTTGGTGAAAGGGAACCCTAAGCCAATAAATCTAAGTTTGACGTGTTTGCTAAAAGAGAACTCTGGGTAAACCGACTCTGTAGTTGCATGTATTGATAAATTGAATTAGTGCTTAATAACAAATCATCCGACACTGCGAATAGGAGATCTAGGCGAACATTCTTTTATCCATTGAATTCAAATATCTTTACTTTTCGTTGAGTCAGCATTTATTTTTATAAACTTAAAAACATAAAAATATTGTCTTTTATTTTTAATCAATCTTTGATTTGGCTAATCGTTAAATAGCCACAAAACAAACTATCTAGTACTTTCGATTTTCATAGATTGACTTAGTTTACTTTTATTAATTACAATCTTAATTCTCACATTTAAACTGTCCTTGGAACGATTTCGGAATTACCATCTTTATACTATTACACGATCGGGTACACTGCCCGTTAGTGTGTAGTAATCTTTTAACCAGCATTTTCCATTATAAATTATAGACACGATTTCACACATCAATGGACATCCTGTACATCCTACGGCTAAGTATAAATCTAAGAAAACTCTTATCGTCTAACCTATCTACATCCTTATTAAAAGCTATAGTACTCATTAGCTCAACACACCACTCTTTATATACAGGCCTACGAGTGGCAAATAAACGTTTCCAATCGAAAAAAGAAGAGCTGCCATACCTTTGGATTAGATGCTGCCTAACTGGGTTAGCTAGGTGGACCCTTTCCAAAGGCTCCCAATCTATTACCCTTGGTACTTCTACATTTTTGGTCCAAAGCTTAAATTTGTTACTTTGGTACGTCGGGTAATCTCTCCAACTTCTATCAAATCTTAAATTGGGATGCAACTGTTCTTCATGAATTGTTGGGTGTTCTATTATATGATGAACGGGAAATACTATGTAGGTAATAAAAAATTGTGGTTCTGGTTCATAGTATGGAACATGTTGATCATAATGTTGTTGTTGTTCAGGTTGTTGTTCCGGTTCGTGATATTGCATCTCTGGCTGTGGTTCCGGATCAGGTTGCCTAGACGATGATGCACCGTCCGTATCTGTATTTCTCTGCAAAACACATTAAACACAAAATTTGTGCATCCAAATATGCATTAGTGTTAGCAAAATAACAAATTAAAACAATTACAATAACATGTTTAATCCATATTAAACTTATACTCATTTTCATATTTTTATCAATTCTACACTTTTTCAAATAAGCATATATGAAAATGTTTACAAAGTTCATAAGCATTCAGCTCAAATAACATGTCAAAATAATCATTACTAGCAATTAAACAAGTTTCAAATGGCATTTATATCAAATTAATCAAGTTCATGAATTTTAGACTTAAAATGTCCACTTTAATTCTCAAAAATCATGTTTAGGATCAAAGTTTGGATCATTTAGCAACCTAAACATGTTACATTACTTAATTTAGCACTAATTCATAACAAAAATCGGCCATAACCTGTTTATATCAAAAAGCCCCAAATTGCTCAAGAACATAAACCCTAGATTCCTAAAAAAATTTAAGTTTAAGGCTTCAAGTCATGTTAAATAGCATCAATCTAGGTTATACAAGCATAATATACTAACAATTTAACTCCAATTACACTAGAAATTAACAAAATCAAATTATTGCAATTAATTAAAATTATCACAAAAAGTAGGAAATTTATGAGTTTAGGGGTGAAAATTTTACCTTCCTGCTTCCCCATCTGAGAAAAGACATGATTATAGCGGATTATTGTGACGAATTTCATTGATTTTGGTGAAAAATGGTGAAATTTGAGGGTGTTTGGGAGAGTTTTCGTATGTATGTGTGTGTGTTTTTGTGAAGATAGAGACCAGGTCGTGGGGTTTTTTTATCTGTCCAGTTTTATGGAGTCATGCGACCGCATGACTTTGAAGAGGAAACCCCATGCGATCGCATGGGGTCTGATTTTTTTTTTAATATAAAACCTTTAAATTCTTAAAACAAATAAGTGATTTATATAAAATTTTGTTTTCCTTTTTATTTAGGAAGAGGTCGTTTCGGTACGTTTACCTAGTCCGTCCCTCGACAAAATTTAAAATTTGTCATTTTAAAGCGATTGTTTTAAAAGCAAAAAATTTTGGGTTTTTATACTTTAATTCAATAAGATTAAAAATAATGATAATAAAATTTCTCGTCCCGCCCTTGGGTAAAGCAATTTCGGTTCAACGACCTAGTCTTCAACTCACGACGAATTTTAAAAATAAATTTTTTTAACTTAATGAAATAAAGTACATTTTTGTTTTTAAATTCACACCAAACTTAAACTTAAAATGCATAAGATTTCATATAAATATTATTAATATTTAAATATATTAGTTTTACAAACTTATATTAAAAATATTATAATTATATAATAGTTTTAAAATTTTACAATAATAATTTAATATTTATATATTAATTTTAAAAACAAGATAAAAATAAAAATCTTTTTGGTCTTTTATCCCACTTTAATCAATCGAATATTATCAAAAATATACGCCCCTCTTTTGGATAAAGTAATTTCGGCTATTTTACCTAGTTTTACTCCTGACGAATTTCTGAAATATTTTGAATTGATTGATTAAAGATATTTATACCTTATGAATAAACGGTAAATTTCGCAGTGATGAATTAAATTTTTGTATGATATCAATAATTTCGGTTTCGCATACCTAATTTTATTGAATATCAATTTAATACTTTATAGCGGACGATTCGGCGTTTATTATCAAAAGTTAAAAGCAATAAATAAAAACAAATAAAAACAGTACATACTTACCTGTGAGATAGAATTCTCAGAGACCTGCTTTAGCCGACTCATAGGAGAGTCGTGTAATTTGATTTTCCATAGCTACATAAGCGTAACCTCGATTCTTCAATAACTTTTCTTCTAAACATATGAACGGTCCTTCTCTGCATAGAGTAACAAATTCGGTATTTGAATATATTTTATTGTTCGAACATTTACCTTCGTGTGACCATTTTTCGCATTTATAACATCTTTCAAGGTGTCGTGCTCTTCTTTTTCTTGCAGATTTTGATTTTCCTTTACCAAAATGTATCTTATTATGATTATTCCTGTGTTCTTTCCTCACTTCGTCCATTTTGCCTCTTATGAATGATACCAGTTCACTCGGGAAGATGTTATTATTACGTTTAGCAATCAAAGCGTGTAGTAGTAGTAATCAAAGGAATTCTTCATCTCCCAAAAAAAATAAAAATTTATAATGGAGGGAGAAGACTAGTTCTTTAGGGTCTGCTAGGGAAAGACCATTCGGATTGCATTTTTGAGAACTACACGAAAACAGAATATCTAACTCTAACAGAAATACATATTACCCTTAAAACATTCGAATCTTCCCACACTTAGTTAGCTGTGGTGTCAAAATTGTGATTAACTTCATCTTCAACTTCCATTGGATTATCTATGTAATGTTTCACTCTGTGACCATTAACTTTAAATTCAACCCCATTTGAATTTATTAATTCTACTGTTCCGTACGGGAAAACTCTTTTCATTATGAATGGTCCAGACCATCTTGATTTCAATTTTCCAGGAAATAGCTTGAATTGTGAATTGAAAAGAAGAACTATGTCTCCTTCTTTAAATTCTTTTGAACTTCTGATTCTTTTATCATGCCATTTCTTTGTTCTTTCCTTATAGATTAATGAATTTTCATATGCTTCATGTCTCAATTCTTCTAATTCATTTAGTTGACTTAACCGCAGACGTCCGGCTTCATGCAAATCAAGATTACATGTCTTCACAGCTCAAAATGCTTTGTGCTCAATTTCTACTAGAAGGTGACATGCTTTTCCGTAAACAAGTTTAAAAGGTGTGGTTCCAATTGGAGTTTTGTAGGCTGTTCTAAAAGCCAAGAGTGCATCCTCCAATTTCATAGATCATTCCTTCGAATTTGATCCTACGGTTTTCTCTAGAATACGTTTTAATGCTCGGTTAGTATTTTTAACTTGTCCACTTGTTTATGGATGATAAGCGATTGAGATTTTATGAGTTACTCCATATATTTTGAGAACTTTCTCAAGTTGATTATTACAAAAATGAGTACCCCGATCACTTATTAAAGCTTTCGGTTTTCCGAACCTAGCAGAAAGACGTTTTAAGAAGTTGACTACAACTCGTGCATCGTTAGTTGGGAGAGCTTGTGCTTCCGCCCATTTAGATACATAATCAATGGCAATGAGAATGTAGAGATTATTATGAGATTTTGGAAATGGACCCATAAAGTCAATACCCCAAACGTCAAATACTTCACATACTTGAATGACATTTTGTGGCATTTCATCACGTTGACTTATTTTTCCTGCCCTTTGACATGCATCACAGGATTTACAAAGAAGGTGTGCGTCTTTGAAAATTGTAGGCCAATAGAATCCAGCGTCATAGACTTTTCTTGCTGTGAGTTGAGGCCCATAATGCCCTCCTGTTGGTCCTGTGTGACAATGGTTTAAGATTTGACTAGCTTCATCTCCGAATACACATCGGCGTATTATTCCATCGGGACAACTTTTAAACAAATGTGGATCTTCCCAAAAATAGTGTTTTATATCACTAAAGAATTTCTTTCGTTTTTGGTACGACAACCCTTTTTCAAGGAATCCACATACTAAGTAGTTTGCTTAGTCTGCAAACCATGGAATTTCATTATAATCGATCTTCACAAGATATTCATCAGGAAAGTTGTCTTGTATGGCCGATTCATTTAGAACTTTTAATTCGGGATTTTCAAGACGAGAAAGATGATCAGCGGCGAGATTTTCTGCTCCCTTTTTGTCTCGAATTTCAATATTGAATTCTTGTAAGAGTAAGATCCAACGGATTAAATGTGGTTTGGCATCTTGTTTTGAAAATAGGTATCTAAGAGCAGAATGGTCGGTATAGACCACCGTTTTTGCTAGAACGAGATATGAACGAAATTTGTAAAAAGCAAAGACAATAGCAAGGAGTTCTTTTTCAGTAGTTGTGTAATTCGTTTGTGTTCCTTGTAACGTCTTACTAGCGTAATAAATAGGTTGAAATCTTTTTTCAATCCTTTGTCCTAAAACGGCTCCCATTGCAAAATCACTTGCATCGCACATGAGTTCAAATGGTAGATTCTAATTTGGAGTTATCATGATCGGCGCATTAGTGAGTTTTTCTTTAAGAATATTAAAAGATTTGATTCATTCATCTGAAAAGATGAATGGAGCATCCTTTTCTAGGAGTTTATTCATAGGTGTGGCAATTTTAGAAAAGTCTTTTATGAAACGTCGGTAAAAATCGACATGCCCTAGAAAACTCCTAACTCCTCTAACATTGGTGGGATGTGAAAGTTTAGGAATTACATCTACTTTAGCTCTATCCACTTCAATTCCTTCCTTTGAAATTTTATGACCAAGAACGATGCCTTCTCTAACCATGAAATGGCATTTCTCCCAATTAAGAACTAGATTTGATTGCTCGCATCTAATAAGCATTCGTTCAAGATTAACTAGACATGTTTCAAAAGTATCACCGAAGACTGAAAAGTCATCCATGAAAACTTCCATGCACTCTTCTATCATGTCATGAAAAATCACCATCATGCACCTTTGAAAGGTTGCAGGGGCGTTGCAAAGTCCAAATGGCATGCATTTGTAAGCAAAAGTACCATAAGGGCACGTGAACGTGGTTTTCTCTTGGTCCTCGGGTGCGATTGGAATTTGAAAGTATCCGGAGAATCCGTCAAGAAAACAATAGTAACTATTCCCGGCTAATCTTTCCAACATTTGATCAATGAAAGGTAAGGGAAAGTGATCTTTTCTGGTGGCGTCATTTAATTTTCGATAATCAATACAAACACGCCATCCTGTTACAGTCTTAGTAGGAATAAGCTTATTTTTTTCATTTGTGATGACAGTCATGTCACCCTTCTTAAGTACGCATTGAACTGGGCTTACCCATGGACTATCAGAGATTGGATAAATTAATCCTGCATCTAGCAGTTTAATAATTTCTTTCTTAACAACATCTTGCATATTAGGATTTAGTCTTAGTTGGCGTTGCACATATGTTTTATGACCTTCTTCCATAAGGATTTTATGTGTGCAATACGAAGGAGTTATACCTTTAATGTCATGAATCTTCCATGCAATAGCTGGTTTATGAGCTTTTAGCACAGAAATGAGTCGAGATTTTTCATTTTCCGTAAGAGAAGACGATATTATTACAGGTAATTCAGATTCACCATGTAAATAAGCGTATTCCAAATGGTTTGGAAGTGGCTTTAATTCTAATGTTGGTGGTTCTTCTATCGATGATTTGTATCGATATCTGTCTTCCTCTTTTAGCATTTGAAGTTCTTCTGTTGTTGGTTCATATTCATTAGCCATAAGTGTAGCTAATATTTCAGCTTCATCAATTGGTTCAGTTCCTTCTCCTAAAGAACATTCTCCTGTTCCTTGTAATTCTGGAAATTCTTCTAACAATTCTGCATGTGAATCTATAGTTTGAATATAATAACATGTATTATCTGCAGATTGCGGTTGTTGCATGGCTTTATCAACAAAAAAGGTAACACTCTCGTCCTCTATACTTAGGGTCAATTTCTTACCGAACACGTCTATTATTGCTTTAGCTGTGTTTAAGAATGGTCTTCCTAATATGAGAGGAACTCGAGAATATTCTTCCATGTCCAGAATAACAAAATCTACTGGAAATACTAAAGTACCAACTTTAACTAGCATGTTTTCCATTATCCCTCTAGGATATTTTACTGATCGATCGGCTAGTTGTATACTTATTCTTGTTGGTTTCAATTCTCCGAGGTCTAGTTTAGCGTATAATGAATACGACATTAAATTTGTACTAGCACCTAAGTCTGCCAATGCTTCTATTGAACTAATACTACCCAGAAAACATGAAATTGTGAAACTTCCTGGATCTGATAATTTTTATGGTATCTTATTCAACAACACTGCAGAGCAATTAGCATTCATTGTGACAGCCGAGAGTTCTTCCATTTTCTTTCTATTTGTGATTAGATCTTTCAAGAATTTGGCATACCTAGGCATTCCTGAAATCACATCAATGAAAGGAAGATTGACATTTATTTGTTTAAACATATCCAAGAATTTGGATTGCTCGGCTTCAAGTCTTTCTTTTCTCATTTTACTCGGGTAAGGAAGTGGTGGTTGGTATGGTTTAATATAAGGTTTAGCCTTAACTGTGTTATCTTCATTATCCTTTTCAACTACCGATTCTTTTTCCTTTTCTTGCTCAAATTGTAGTGCTTGTGGAGTAGGAATAGAGTCATCAGAAATTACAGGTATTTCAGGTGGTTTAACTGTAATACCACTTCTTGTGGTAATGGCTTTAGCTGTTTCATTCCGGGGGTTAGCATTTGTATCGCTAGGTAGACTTCCTAGTTTTCTTTCACCTATTAACCTTGCTAGGTTGCTTACTTCTTGTTCCAGATTTTGGATTGAAACTTGTTGATTTCTAAATGCTTGAGCATTTTGTTCATTGGTTTGTTTCTGAGATGTGAAAAATTGAGTATGAGATTCAACTAGCTTCGACATCATATCTTCTAAATTTGTATTTTTATCATCGGTTTGTGGTGGTTTATTTTGAAAAATAGGTCTTTGCTGATTGTAAGTATTATTAGATACTTGTTGATTGCTAGGACCTTGTTGGTTGTTGTATGAAACATTTTGGTTATAATTCTGATTTTGATTGTAGTTTGGTGTTGGCGGTTGATAATTATTTTGATAATTATTTCCAGGCCTTTAGTTCATGTATGAAACATTCTCTCTTTGTTCCATTGTTTGTTCAATACTAAGACAATCTTTTGTCAAATGTGGTCCTCCACACTGTTCACAACTAATTCGTATTGCGTGAATATCCTTAGTCATCTTTTCCATTCGTCTCTCGAAAGCATCTAACTTTACGGAAATGGAATCAAAGTCATGGCTAGAATCAGCTCTAGCCGCTTTAGATGATCTAACGATGTCTTTTTCTTGATGCCACTCATGTGAGTGGGAGGTTGTGTTATCAATAATTTTGTAAGCTTCAGTTGCGGTTTTCTTCATAATTGAACCACCAGCTGCTATGTCGATGTCTTTTCGTGTAGTAATGTCGCATCCTTGGTAGAATATTTGTACTATTTGATAAGTGTCTAAACCATGTTGTGGACATCCTCTCAATAACTTTCCAAATCTTGTCCACGCCTCATATAGAGTTTCATTTGGCTTTTGCGTGAACGTAACTATTTCTCCTTGAAGTCTCACGGCTTTAAATGCCGGAAAGAATTATTTAAGAAATTCTTCAACTAAAACATCCTATGTATCAATCGCCCCTTCAGGTAACGATTCTAACCAATCTTTGGCTTCTCCTTTTAAAGTCCAGGAAAATAACATGAGATAGATATGTTCATCCTCAACTTCTCGAATTTTGAACAGAATACAGATCCTATTAAAGGTTTGAAGATGTTCGTTTGGATCTTCCTTCGGCGCACCACTAAATTGGCATTGATTAGTTACCATGTGTAGGATTTGTCCTTTGATTTCATAATCTGGTGCATTAATGACTGGTTGAGTAATTGCGTGACCTTGGCCAGTACGTTTAGCCCTCATTCGGTCTTTCATACTTAGAGGTTCCAGATTTTCCATGATTGAATTTGTTGAATCTGAATCACTAGAGGATTCTGATTTAATGGTCTCTTCCTCGACAATCTCTGGATGAGTGATTTGTGGTTCAGGAGGAATGATTAGTGGTTCAGGATCTCTGAGTTGTCCCTGAATATCCTCCGGATTCTCAATTGTGAGGTCGGGTTCAAAAAATGGATTATCGGAAATTTGAATTGGAGTACTTGGTCGACTAGATTACGATTCTAAAGAAAAATCAACAGCGACAATGTTGGCTAGATGTCTTGATCGAGTTACAGGTGGTGAACGTATGAAAGGTGGTGAACGTTTTGCTCGGTGCATTCACTAAATATCCTATTAGTTATAAAGATAAAAATTATATAAGTTATCAAATTAATAGACTTTTCTGATTTTGCCCACGTTTCGAATAGCCAATAGATGCAGCAGGTAGCCAGGACCCTTTAAATTGGAAGCCCACAACTCGCCACTAACAAATTCAACTATTACTACGAACCAGAAAATTTTGGATGTCTATCAATTTAACCACTTAAAATAATTTTTCGTCGAAGTTTAAAGAAAATAAAGAAAATTCTATGTCCTAAAGAACTAGAGCGTCGAGAAATAAGAAAGAAAAAGAGCGCGTCGAAAAATGTCGAAAAATAAAAGGTCGAAAAATAAGCGTCAAAAAATAATTATAAGAAAGTAAAGCGTCGAAACTTAAAAGCCTAAAAACTAAGAATTAAAACTTACGCCTAAAGGTATTAAAGCTTAAAGGAATTCTATATCCAAAATGGCAATAACTTAATTAGGCACTAAAATCTATTAAATACGGCATCGCAAAATTCTAAAGTACCTAAATCTTAGTCTAAAGAAATGCACTTAAGGGATTTTACGGCAAAGCCTAAAAATCTAGAGCTACTATGGCAAAATACTAAGTTTAAAACTAGTTACGATAAATATACAATTACGTACTAAATAATAAAAAGATACAAAAATGATAAAATTACCTATTTTTATAAAAATATTATTTTTATATTATTATTTTATAATAGTATTAAGTTTATATATTTATTAAAACTAATTATAACTTAAAAATACAAATTAAATAAAACTAAAACTAATTATATTATATTAAACCCTAATTAATATAATAAATTAATTAACCCTAATCTTAATTAATAAATATAAATTAAAAACCCTAATCGTATTAATTGCGGTACTATGTTTCCTGTCAGATAGGCTCATGCGATCGCATGAGTGTTATGTGTCTAGGCCATGCGATTGCATGGGCGCAGGCTCAGATTGGGTGCAGGCCAAAAATCGACAGGTTCAATCGTATATATATATATATTTTTTTTACTTTATATTGTTTACTAAATTTATATAAGTAATATTTATAACAAAATTTTTTTTTTTTTTAAACTAAAGAAAAATACTTTTATACTTTATAAAATATATTTTCTTTTTACACACTTAAATAGATATATATATATATATACACACACTTTTTTATAGCGTTTCGCTTAGGCGTTTGAGTGTTCCCCGGCAGCGGCGCCAAAAATACTTGATGTTATGCGAGGTGTATACGAAATAGTTATATTTTTATTGCGAAATACTATTAAATACGATACAATTTTACACAAGTTATTTATTTATTTATAGAGTGAATATACCTAAACCTTGCTACAACACTATAGGCAGTGTACCTAATCGTATAGTAGTGTAGTTTTTAGTAAGTCCGGTTCATTCCGCAGGGAGCTAGCCAAGTTTAACGCTATATTTTTAAACTATATTTGTATATATATATATATATATATATATATATATATATATATATATATATATATATATATATATATATATATATATATATATAAATAAGTATTATTATTATTATTATTATAAAAGGGGAATTTTACCGTTTAATGACCGGTTTGTCGATTTTATGTCTTTAAGTCACAATTAAAACCTAGTGTAAAATATTAAAAATAAATATAACTTAATTTAAAGCGCAAAGTAAATGACGATAATAAAATTGCGATAATTAAAAAGTACGATAATTAAAAGTACGATAAGATATAAAATAAAGGAATTATGCTTATTTAAACATCCGTAATCATGATGTTCGACGTGTTGATTTTAATTTATTACCATGGGTTAATTGTCCTTTGTCCTGGGTTATTCGATATGTCCATACGGTTTTGTCCATAATAGTCCATCGGTCATAATTATAAAGTGCGAGGATTTTCGTCAAATTAACCTTATATTCGAAATTAAATATTCTAACTAATTGGGGATTCGAACTGTAACAAGGTCTTAATACTTTGTTTTTATGAATACACCAGGTTATTGACTGCGTGTAATCTAAGGTTTTACTACTTTGTGAACAATTACACCAATTACCCTTGAATGTAATACACCCCTGTTTTAATGAGTCCATTAACTATTAATCCATTCCCGTGTCCGGTAAAATGAACAATAATTCGTATTTATAAATATCCCGCCCACCGTACCCGATTAAGCGTATGTGGTTATATATAGATACGTCGAATTGTAACCTTTAATATTAAATTAACGAGATATCATTTAGTTAATATAAAGCCCATTAATAGCCCGTAGTCTAATTTCCACAAGTGTCATTCTTTTGTCCAAACCCCAATTATGGTACAAAGCCCAATTACCCAATCTTAATGTTTAGCCCAACATCACGATTACTTCGATTTAAATAAGCATAATAATAACTTAGCTACGAGACATTAATTTAAAAAGGTTGAACATAACTTACAATGAGTATTAATAGCGTATCGTTACACGGACAGAATTTTGACTTACAAACTTACAAAATTCGCTAACATAACCTTATTATTATTAAACTTTAATATTAAATTTATAATTAATATATAAATATAAATATATATTTGAGAGATAGAGAGTAGATGGATATATATTGTACATATTTCGTCCAAAAAATGCTTCAATTTATAGATGTGGCCAGTTTCAGTGAACCATGCGATCGCATGGTTTTAAAGCCTCCAGGCCATGCGATCGCATGGCAGCCTTTTCCTGCTCACACATGATTCCAAAACGTGGGCTGCGCATATTTATTTAATATATAATATAATATATATAATTTTATATAATTAATTATATATTATATTATATTCTTGTGCATTATTGACTTGTAATTTTAGCTCCGTTACGTCGTGCGTTAATAGTCGGTTCATGTCCCGGTTCCTGATTTTCGAACGTCCTTGTGTACAATTTAATATCTTGTATTTTGCGTTTTGCGGCTCGTACTCTTGTAACTTTTAGACGTTTCTCATCAATAAATTGAACCTCTTGGATTGTACTTTGTACTTTTTAGCGTTTTGGTCATTTGCGTCTTCAATTCGTCGAATCTGTCTTTTATCTTCACCTTTTATTATTTAAACGAATATCACTTGTAAATAGAACAATTGCAACTAAAAGCTTGTCTTTCTTGAAGGATAATGCTATAAAATATGTGTTCGTTTTTAGCATTATCAGCATCCAAATACCTTTTTACAAGAATTATTAATTTTTCAATGTAAAGTGTTAGAAATAATGTCTAAATACCAAGATAACTCCTTGAATTGTTTATAAAAATATGTATAATTTGGGCGTTATTAAATTCACCACATTTAAACCTTACTTGTCCTCAAGTAAGTATTACATAACTTTAAAGTTTAAGAGAAGATTAAGACTTTGAATATTTTATTTATTCAAAAAGATCTTTAACTGTTTATGTTTATCTCAGTAATGTATCAAAAGAAACATAAACTTAGGTAGTTTACGGAATATTGGGTTATCAGGGTAGTCTTTCCACGGATAAAATTGGTTTAAAAATGGTTAGGAATAAAATTAATCAAACTTTATAGGGTATAGTAATTGTAACTTGACACTAATTCGTACAAAGATAAATCTAAAATAATCTTATAATTAAGTATTAAGTTTAAATTGGAGTGTCAATTATAGCTAGAATTGTATCTATATTTGTGTATTTGTCCACTTTAACTTTTCTACTAAGCCAAACCCATACCCTTTTCTACATTTATATTAAAGTCCATATGGATTAAGTTAAGATTAACTAGTAAATGGTGAAAATGCTTTGAGAGTGTAGCATTTAAGCGCAATGAGAAAGATCTTTTTATAACTTTAGTGGTCATGCTTATTATGTCATATGGTAGTGGCTATATGTGTGCAATCGTTTCATAATATTTGATATATTATGTCATTTTTTTCCATCTCATATATGAGTGTAATATTTTTTCAAAGAATAGCGTTAAATATCATGTTTTTTGAGATATGTCTTTAATGAATGATCAACATGATATATGATAAGGGTGATAGGATGATGGTGATGGTGATTTTTTATTATTATTATGCACTTTAAATATCGATGAGTAAATCGTGAAATCATTGTGGAACGTTAGAAATCACTTGGGGTCAGGACTTAGTTAAAAAGCCACAAACACTAAAATATAATAACTAATTATAATTGAAATTCTAATTTAAACCGATTATTTCTTTGTAAAAATAAGTGTTAGAACAAAAACTAAACATGATAAAGTAAGATTAGAATTTAATATTAATAACCTAAAAATAAGAGTAGGAATGAGAATTAGGTTTTTATTTGGTTTTCATCTAAAAAGTTAAGGTTTCTAATGGTAACTATTTGAATTTTGTTAGCACTCTATATATTCAGGCATCATTTCTAATGCCCTATATATTTGGTTATGTATTCAAATGCTAACGACCTTGGTGACTGGCTTAAAGTTTGTGTAAATTAAAATCTTAAATATCCCCTTATCATTTACATTACTTTACTAATGCTTTCACAAACTTTATATAATTATTATCTTTTTAAAGTCTTTTATCTTTACAAAAGTGAAAGTTTTACTTTAGGGCAAGAATTTTGAAGTTTAGCCATTTTATTCATTATTTTAAGTGTGAAAAAATTTTATTTTCTTCAAATTTTATCTTGATATTTAACTTCAAGTGAATATTTCACTTCCTTTCCCACATTTAAGATTATGCAATATTCTCACTTGCATAAAATCAGACTTTATTTAATTAATAGAAAGACAAAATTAGTAAATGGGGAAGAATGATATTACTTGATATTTTAGGATCGCAGGATAATCACAGAATCGTAGCTTTGAAGATATAAACTTTAAGAGATACGAACTCAACAAAAATGAAAATAACACAATATATAAAACAAACCATAACTTTTATTAATAAAGTTTAAACATATAGGAACATAACTTTTCATAAACATAAAAACTTAAACATCACGTAAACACTTAAACACATATTCCTAAAAAAACAGAATGAACTATGAAAGTCAATTGAAAGGTAGCAATAGATACGATTAAACTTCAGATAGGTAAGATCATTTTCATAACTAAGAAGTTTTAGTAATGGTTCAGTTTCGGGAAACTAAGTCTTTTATTCAAAAGGTAAGGTGATGTGATAGCGTATAGGAGGAAAAATGTTAGTGTATTTAATTGTTGTTAACTTGTGCCCTGATGTGATAGCGTATTTTTTTTTTTGGCAAAAAAATGAATTGTATTAGAAGTGATATCTTCATCAAAGCGATGAATGAACCAAGAAAAGATACAATGACGGAGATAAACTCTCGGTCATGAGAACCAAAATTACAAAGTACAAAGCATAAAGCCTTAATAACATAAGAGTAACAGGTTGAATTTCCAAACATAAGAATGTAACCCGTGTCAAAGATTGAGATTAGTAGCCCAAAGAAACACCTTGAGTTTGATATTTCTAACGATTACCGATCGGCAAGTAAATTTTCCATTAAAAATGAAATCGTTTCTAGCCATCCAAATGGCCCAAATTGTAGCGGGGCCGATTAACTTCCAATATTTTGAAGCATTAATACCCATTCCATGAAACCAATCAAAGGAAAACGCTTCGATCGATTGAGGGACCATCCACCGAATATTCCACCATTTGAATAAATCTACCCAAATGAGATGAGACCACTTGCAATGTAACAAAAGATGACCCGTTGTTTCGAATAGCTAACCAAACGTCTTGAACGGGAATACTATTCCGAATAGCTAACCAATGAAATAACATGATTTTGGACGGGACTTTATTTCCCCACACCACTTTAGGCCAAATAGGAGAGACGAAGTTAACATTTGTAGATTGTAAGATTGTTCGAATACCATCAGAGACAGAAAAAGAAGTCGAAGTACCTGCGGCCCATAATATGATGTCAGGAGACCCGTCTGAAAGAAAGAAATTAGCCAAGACAGAAAGTAATTCGTCATATCTCATTGAGTCGTATTGCGAAAGAGGGAATTTGAGGAAACAATCCCACCCTGATTGCACTTGATCGATTGAAAGAGGGACTCTACACCCTTGAACAGAAACAGTGGGGTTAAAGCATATGAGAAATAAGGAAGGAAAATCGTCTTTAAGTATACGACCGTTAGCCCATGAATCGTACCAAAAAAGAATGCTAGCCCCGTTACCAAGTTTCAACTTCCAAACATTAGAACCCAAAATGCACTTTAAAGAATCGTCATTATGCAAATTGATAAGGTCTCTCCAAATGGGGGATAACTTATTTGTTTTAAGAGAAGAAATGTTATTCATAAGTTTTCCCGAAAACGAAGGACCAAAAGTGCTAACGATAATTGATTTTCATAAACTTTGGCGATTAGAATTCATTCTTGCCTACCATTTGGCTAACATAACAAAATTTTTTACCCGAAGAGGAGTAACACCTAAACCCCCCATATCTTTAGGAAGGCACACCAAATCCCACTTAATCAGACAAGT
The DNA here is from genome assembly GCF_046630445.1 of Rutidosis leptorrhynchoides. NCBI lineage: Eukaryota > Viridiplantae > Streptophyta > Magnoliopsida > Asterales > Asteraceae > Rutidosis > Rutidosis leptorrhynchoides. The sequence goes on from NC_092336.1 coordinate 275,286,246, forward strand.
CTTCTTTTTAGAACAATCACCACCCCAAATAAAATTCCTCATTAAACGTTCAAGTAGTTTGATAATTGAAATCGGAGCTTTATATATGGACATATAGTGTAGTGGTAAGTTTGAAATAACGGCATTAACCATGATAAGCCGTCCACCAAAGGAAAGACATCTCCCTTTCCACCCAGCTAATCTCTTTTTGAACTTGGCAATGCTGGGATCCCACATAGCAATCTTATTATTGGATAGACAAATTGGAATGCCCAAGTATTCAAAAGGAAAAGTACCTACTTTGCATTTGAAAATGGAAGAAAACGTAGTCATTTCGGCTCTAGGTACATGAATACCATACAAGGAGGTTTTGATAGAGTTCATTTGTAAACCGGAGAGAGAATAAAACACCTCCAAAATGTGCTTTATACGAAGTAGTTCTCGACTAGAAGGATTAGCAAAAATAATTGTATCGTCCGCAAATTGAGAATGATTGACGACAATATCATGCTTGAGTTTACACCCCAAAAGATCACCATTATCTAAATATTTAGATAACATTTTGCTTAAAACTTCCGCTACGATGATAAACAAAAAAGACGACAACGGGTCGCCTTGTCTCAAACCACGAAACATCGTACCTTCCCGAGAAGGAGACCCGTTTACAACACGGAGAAGTGGATGTTGGAAATACATGTTTGTACCCATGAGATGAACTTTGCACCAAACCCCATTTTGTAAAGCGTAGTGACCAAAAATTCATGCGAAATGCTATCATAGGCTTTTGAGAAATCAATTTTTAAAAGAAGAGTGGGAACCTTCCTTTTCTTTGCATAATGAACCACTTCATTAACAACCATAACACCATCGACAAGCAACCTTGAAGGAACAAAACCGTTTTGACTCTCGCTAATGATAAAAGGAATGGCGGTTTTTAATCTATTAGCAAGAGTTTTGGCGATTAATTTGTAAGGGGAATTGATGAGAGTAATTGGGCGTAAATGTTCAATACGACTAGCAAGATTTGTTTTTGGGTTCATAACAATGAAAGAAGAATTGAAACCGCTCGGGAAGGCAGGACATTCATGAAATAGATCAAACATTTCCATAATTTCGTCTTCAATGAAAGAGCAAGATTTCTTAAAGAAATTTAACGAAAAACCATCGGGGCCCGGTGTTTTATTACCCTCGAAAGACTTTAAAACATTTAGAATTTCCGGGCAGGAGAACTGGGCTTCGAGGCCCATCTTAACATGGGCTGGAACCTGACATAACTTTAAGGAGGCCCACTGTGATTCGCTTAAACTAGAGGACTGGCGATAAGCAAATAATTCCTCAAAAAACTGAACAGCATATTCCTTCACAACCAAAGGATCATCGACCCATGAATTGTTAATATGCAAACCCGCTATATAGTTCGCTTGGTGTTTGATTTTTGAAACGAGATGAAAGAATTTGGTGTTCTTATCACCTAGTTTTAGCCAATGGTAACGAGATTGTAGTCTACGTTTGGACTCAATTCAAATCGATAAACGCTTCTTTAACTTCTTTAAGCAGACAAGATCACATAATTCGCTGTCGTTTAAATCACGAACCTTGAAACAATCCCTTAATCGTTTAATTTTATTTTCATAGGATTTGAAGTCAACATACTCCTGATCGAAATTAGAAGCATTCCACTTTTTCAAGTCTAATTTTAGAAGACGAAATTTCTTAGCAACACGAAACGCCGCCCATCCAAAAAAAGAATACCCTTGCCACAGAGATTCACACATCTCTACAAATCCACGCTTTGATAGCCAAGAATTATTGAACCTGAAAGGTTTTGAACCCCAGCACAGCAACTTTTTAGCCCAAATCAAAGGCTTATGATCAGATTTTTCAGGATGGGCCGTTTGTAATATTGAGTCCGGCCACAATTGAGCCCATTCGCCATTAATAAACACCCTGTCTATTCTAGACATTTTTCCACAGGGTCCATCCCAAGTATACTCATCATTTACAATTAGTTGGTCGAGCAGGTTGGAATTGAGAATAAAACATTTGAAAGAATTAATACTATTAAGATCAATCACCTCCCTTAAGTGCCCTTAAGCGCTCTTCTGATGCACAAACTGAATTAAAGTTGCCCATTAAACACAAAGGTCCAGGCCAATTTTGCACAATTTCGGTTAACCTGGACCATAAAATAAGTTTCCTGCTCTCTTGAAGAGGTGCATACACATTGACAATTAGCACAAGCTTATTAGAAGGATTGTACCTTAAAATAGTAGCAATCCAATGTTGTCTTTTCATACTTTTATCAATGAAAAAAAGTCGATTCTCCATAAAAAAACTAAACCACCCGATCTCCCATTAGCTTCAACTTGGATTGAATCAAAAGCATAATGTTTGAATATTTCATTAAGGGTTGGTTGTGCCACTTGTTTAACCATTGTCTCTTGTAAAGCAATAAATTGGATTTGAAAGGAATTGATTAAAGTACCCACCATTCGACCTCTTGACTTAGTACCTAGGCCGCGGGTGTTCCGTGAGGCAAGCCTCATGGTTTTTAAACTTTAGAAGGCTGTTCATCATCGTCGGCCATGTTCTTCATGATTTCACCAAAGTTGGCCATTTCCTCCTTATAAGTTAGTTTTTTTGCCCCAATTTGATGCCCATTGATTTTACTTGTTGCAAATGAAGATTTATTACCCACTACATGGCTAATTTCACTCGTAGTATCGAAAACTTCTTTGATGTTTGGGACTTCATCAACCCAAGAGCCTTTTTGTGCTTTATATTGTTGGGAAATTACGGTCTCACTAATTCCCACCACCCAGCTCAACAATAATAGTAAAGAAATAAGAACAATACACAACACAAGATTTAATGTGGAAACTCCAAAACAGGAGAAAAACCACCGGCCCCCAAAGAGAGAAAATACACTATATCACAAATTGTTACAATGATATAGATGACTCTCTTAAGCCAACTACACTCTCTAAAATATTTAACTAATACAACTCTCAAACAAGGGTAAGAAAGAAAGAAATAATCAAATACTTAAAGTGTATTGATTGGTGCAATTTGGAATGAAGACTTAGCCCCTCTTATATAACCAAGTCACTCACCCCTCACATCTTCCTCCCACCTATGTGGGATACACATATCTTCTACTAGCCAAAATAAACCAACAAATCTCCACCTTTTGGATAGAAGAAGATAACCATGCTTCCACATTGCGAAGATAACCGACGTAGATGCTTCCCCGACGAAAACTTCAAGATCCTCATCTTCATTCCGTTGACATTATCTCTAACCCAAGAAATAAAATTTGCATCTTCATCAAACATTGTCAATACCCGACAATCATTGTCATCACAGACAATCATAACTCTTAACAGAATTATCATACTCCACCATTAAGAGTATAGCACTTAGAATATCACATTCCAAGCATTTCACCTCGGCACATGTTGTTGAACAACCAGCTGAAACTTTATGGTGCAACTTCCCTGTTTGGCTTTCCCGAGAGTCCCATCAGCTACAACATCAGTTTCCACCACACAACCTGCATAAATGCCAAACCAATGCCCATGTGTAATTGTGGAACCGCTAAACAAACATCCCTTTCCATGGTGGCGCGGATACACCATGAGGATGACGTGACTTCAGAGGAATTCATCACTCTACGTAACAACGGAGACAATGTTAGCGTCTTTGGAGCCATTTGCCGGATTAGCTCCACCTGGACAATTAACCCTTACATGCCCAGTCTTCCCGCACCTCCAGCATACCAGATTCTTCCCAGAGTTTCTCTTTCGCCTATCCGAACACAACACTATCGTATCTCCTGATGACGAGACCCCGTTACCTTCCAGTCTTTTCTCCTCGGATAGGAGCTTGCTAGTAACGTCTTCAAACTTCAGAGTTTCTTTCCCATACATCAAAATAGGTTTCATGTGTTCATAAGATGATGACAAAGATAATATCAACCTCAAAGCTTTATCTTCATCATCCACTTTAACTCCAATAGCTTCAAGTTCTGAAACAATACCATTAAGAATACTTAGATGATCTGAAATCTTTGAACTCCCATCCATACGCAGAGTATGAAATTGTTCTTTAAGACACAACCGATTTGAGATGCCCTTGCCCTGGTACAACTGCTCTAGTTTAACCCAAAGCTCATTTGCCGTTGATAACCCGTGCACATTTACAAGCACGTTCTTTGCAAGACACAAACGAATCGCACTTGCCGCCCTCAAATCCATATCATCCCATTTTTCTTCATCGAACTTCTTGCTAGAATCACTGTCGGGAACAAGGGTGGGTTTACCCTTCAAAGCCTTGTGTAAACCAGACTGAATCAACACATCCTTGACTTGAACCTGCCAAAAGCAAAATTGATCCTCCCATCAAATTTCTCAACATCAAACCTCATTGGACTGAACTTCGACATCGTATCCGTATCCTATAAACAACACTTTCTCTGATTTTGCTCACGTTTCGAATAGCCAAAAGATGTAGCAGGTAGCCAGGACCCTTTAAATCGGAAATCCACAACTAGGCCACTAACAAATCCAACTATTACTACGAATCAGAAAAAATATTGTCTAACCAGATACCCTATACGATCAATAGAACTCGTTTCTGATGTGGACGATCCACTCCCGTGGCAACCACAGAGCATACTCCGACTCCTATAACCGAGACCCCCGTCAAACCTGACGCTCTGATACCAGTTGTTGGGAAATTACGGTCTCACTAATTCCCACCACCCAGCCCAATAATAATAGTAAAGAAATAAGAACAATACACAACACAAGATTTAATGTGGAAACTCCAAAACAGGAGAAAAACCACCGGCCCCCAAAGAGAGAAAATACACTATATCACAAATTGTTACAATGATATAGACGACTCTCTTAAGCCAACTACACTCTCCAAAATATTTAACTAATACAACTCTCAAACAAGGGTAAGAAAGAAAGAAATAATCAAATACTTAAATTGTATTGATTGGTGCAATTTGGAATGAAGACTTAGCCCCTCTTATATAACCAAGTCACTCACCCCTCACATCTTCCTCCCAGCTATGTGGGATACACATATCTTCTACTAGCCAAAATAAACCAACATATATTTCTTTTTGAGAACGGTTTTTTTGTTTTGGAAGTTAGGTTCTGTAGCAACATTAGGAGGAGGGCATCTCGATTTTATCTCTTCACACGATTTTTTGCAGCTATTACCAATACATTGACCAGGGATATTTTCGACAACTTTAGATGCAAAAGAAAAAGCAGTGTTTAAAATACGTTGGATTATGACAGGAGAGGTGTTGGTCGAAGGTTGGAAGATGAAGGGAAAGATGGATTGTTTTGACCAATGGGATTATTATTAAGAAGGGTAGGATAGTCATTAATATTTAAAACAAAAGGTACATCTTGTAGGTTGGAGTAGGCACCTGATTTTTCACTTTCTACTTTGTCAGATGACTTTTGCACTTCACCCATATCTTTTGCAGAAAACAAAGATTTCTTTATGTCCTCTGCTGACCGTTTGAATTGAACCCCTCTTTCCTTTTGGAAGCTAATTGCTTTAGTTACTTTCTCCATTGAAACATGAACTTCTGTTGGACTATTTACCTTTTTAGAAGAGTTGACTTTTTGAGGAGTCTGGAATTCAAAACTTTCTTCAGTAAGGTCAACTCCACCTTCCTCCATATGATTTTCAACCTCCGGCTGTTTAGATTCCGGTACCTGACTTGAATTATTGTTTTGATCTTTGTCCTTTAGGTCAACAAACTCTTTATAAGACCGTAGCAGGAATTCGTTATACTCAGCTATGATCTCATCAGAAACGATTTCGATAAAAACGTCTTCATTCACTTCTTCAACCCACAGATTGCAAGTCGATATGTTAGCCACATTTGCTTTAGTATAAGTGCTTATTGGGGCGGGGTCAGTAGCTTCAATCAGAGCGTGCAAAGTATCGGGTTGTTTTAGAGAATGGGTGATGCTATCAATGTGAAGCACTCTTCCAAACGAATTAGCAACTTCAATTGCACAATTTGGTGAACAACAGTCAAAGGGGATACCCTTTATTGCTAATTTTGTGATCCTTGAAAATTTGTTTTTCCTTTGAATAATTGGAATAACTTCTGTAAATTCCAATTCATTTATTCTTGGGTCCATCGTCATTCTTTTGAAACTATCTTCATCACTACAACAAACGATATAACCATATACCCCCAGGATGCAATCGACTCAATGGCTATGAAACGACTTTTCAGCCATTTAAACAATTTGAGAGCTTTGATAGGCTTTTTATCAACAACAAGGGCTGTTAACTTTAGACGATTGGTTGTTACTTGATTGGAACATAAATTTATGGTTGGTTTTGCTTGACTAATTGGGTCAGATTGTGTGGACTCAAATTCTTGGGGTAGAAAATTTGTGTTGAGTTCCTTTTAGCATAGCCAACAAACAAAAATCGACCATTAACAGAATTACCGTTCATCTGTTGAACCGCTTGAGTAGCTTGTTGAATTTCTGCAAATTTGACAAAAGCAAATGCTCTATCTTGTTTCCAGGATATACCTATAATTGTTCCATATTTTTGAAAAACATTCTTAATGGTAGCAGGGTTGGTGTATCTAGACAACCCACCCAAGAAAATTGTCGATTTATAGGAAACGATGGATGATTGACTTGCTGAGGTTTGTGATTTTGGTGGAAAAAGGGGATTTGTTTGGTTAATTTGATGGAATTTGGGTAAGAGGGTTTAAAATTTTGAAAAGATTCAGGAAAAGTAGGGGTGGCCATAGAGAGAAAATTTTTGTTAGCTTAGACCTGATGTGATGTGATAGCGTATAGGAGGAAAAATGTTAGTGTATTTAATTGTTGTTAACTTGTGCCCTTACTGCACTAGTTAGCATTTCCCTATTACCAATAAGAAAACTTGAATGTATCGAGTTGTACCTTATAACCACGCGGCTGAATTGATGATTTAAAAAGTCAACTTTTTATTGGCAGAAATCAGCATATGCACAGAGTCTATTTCATTGAGATAGAGATCATATCTCAGCTTGGAATCTTATCTTAAATTAAACATCATGAATTGAGACAAAAAATATATAGTCAACTGAAGATAAAAGAGATTATTAAAAATTTAAGCATGTGATCTAACAATTTGAACATGCTAAAGTGAAATTGGCCCTAAATCAAGAAACATAACTTCTTTTGAATGTGCTCTGTCAAATTGGCTCTGGTAGCTACATATAAATATAAACAGTTAACTAAAACAAATAACTTACAAATTACAAGTATATGATGATATAAATAAATAAACATACAACTTTCCCAAAGAGACAGATGTTCACTGCTAAAGTCAACCACTTAACCAAATCAATCTAGAAACCAATCCCAATGAAGATATCATGCATAATTATGTAAAAAATACAAGCTACTTAGACCACTCCCTATAGTTAGTTATCCGTTAGTTACCCGCTCATTACCCGTCATTACCCGTAACTAACCATAGGCACGAGCTAGTTACCCGCTTTAGTTATCCGCTTTCACCATAGATTTAACGGATGTTGAAGTTTAGTTATAGAATTTGTGGGTCCCAATGGCTTTTTATTGTTTGGACTTGATGCTTTATTGCTTGTACGTTGCATATTAAGAAGATTATTGTTTTAGCCATGATATGGAGTGTTTAGTTATGTGTAAGTTATAGAATATTGGTGTTGTTGTGGCGCTGATGTGAAAGGTTAAGAGGATGAATAGTTTAGTTACGATAGGGAGTGACGTTATACACAAGTTTTCAACCTGTCTCTTTCTATTAAAGACCTCTAAATATCAAAATTATGTAAACACATAAATTAATTAAAAATACCAGTTTGATTATTCATTTCCTTTTGATCTAACTATAAGTATGTGTTACATTCAAATTATTACTCCTTCCTTTTTTTTTTCTTTTTTTTTTTTTGACAAAAATATTAATATGTATATATATATAATAGAACCGAGGTTCCGGTAGAGCTACAATAAGTAGATCATAACGATCTGTAAACATGAGTACTTGGTCACAGACTACCAAAACTCCATGACACTCACTCTATTCGTTCTAAACACACTGAACGACAACATTAAATACAGAGTGAGCAATATATGAATTACAATTGAAATGCCAAACAACGACAACAACCACCTTACCTAAGCCTAATACAAACACAAAAACCCGGCCCCGAATTCAACCCCGCATCTTCATCCTCAAAAACCGCCAATCCAAACCATTCACCAGGCAACCCAAGAACACCTATCCCGAGGCCTATTTACCGAAGTCAACAAAGTCGACAACGCCGGCAACAACATCAAGCCCACGAAAGACCCGACGACGAGAAAAATGGAATGAATGAACCAAACCAGCCGCAACAAATTAGAACCAAATGCAGAACCAAACCATAAAGGAGTCAGTCATTTTCGCCAAATTTTCTAAGGACATTTACAAACCCGCAAACACCGGCCGCCAATTAGTGGCAACCAACTTCCACCAGACCCACTGTAGGCTATCGGCTACTGCCAGCAGCCGCCAACAATAACATCAGTAGCAAATAGCCACCAATTGCATTGGCTGCCACCAAACAGCCACCTATCAGTCTTTAGGCCATCAGGTAACCACCAAGTGCAGCCGCCTACAGCCGTCAAGGACCACCAGCCACCGGTAGCATCCAACAAAGGCCACAACAGTTAGGGGTGTTCAAAATATCCGAATCCGAAATCCGAATCCGAATTATCCGAAATCCGAATCCGAAAATATCCGAAAAATCGGATATCCGAAAAATCGGATATCCGAAAATTCGGATATCCGAAAATCGGATATCCGATTTTTCGGATTCGGATATCGGATGGAGTTTTCAAAATTTTCGAATATTCGGATATCCGAATATCCGAAATTCCGAAAAAAATCCGAAAAAATCCGAAAATTATTTGAAAATTATCTGAAATATTCGAAAACTATCCGAAATATCCGAAAAAATATCCGAAATATCCGAAAAATATCCAAATTATCCGAAAATATTGGAAGTTCTTAAAAAATATCGGATATTCGGATAATCCGATATCCGAATCCGAAATTTCGGATATCCGAAAATCGGATATCCGAAATTTCGGATTCGGATTTCGGATGAGGTTTTTCATTATCCGAATTTTCGGATATCCGAAAATTCGGATATCCGAATTTCGGATATCCGAAAATGAACACCCCTAACAACAGTCGCCAGCCGTCCTAGGTAGCCGCCGGCAGCTACCAGACTACGGGAATCGGCGGGTTTCAACACACAAGCAACACTACAACCAACATCCCAACATAACAAGGCCTACCATTCAAAAACCGAATCCCAACCTAAAAGGGTATAGAACTCCGACGGAGCTCGTCGCCTATACCCATCCAGAAGATAAAATCCGGCAAAGAAACCATAGTCAAAGAAACATCGAGACATACCTAACCCCAACAATCAGACGGAAGACCCAAAGCAAAACAACTCCGACCAACAGCCATCAAACAGATCCCGTACTGAACAACCCGGAATCGTCGTCTGCTCGTCAGATCTGTTGCCGGAGAAGCCGATCGGACCACACGTCACCAAGAGAAGAAAGTGACGGTTGAACTTTATTTCACAGAAAGCGGGTAAAACCGAACCACCGGCGAGATGCCGGTGGTCGGAGAAGGCAACGGTAGCATATATCTACAAAACGTGAAGTGGACTTACCGGAGAAGAAAGTGAGAGGGAAGAGGGTGGTGGCTGAAACAAATTACGGTTTTTTTTTACCTTTTAGCAGTAACTTTGCAATAGGAGAGCTTGATTAAAGGTACATGGAATTAAAGAAAGAAACCCAATTGACTGGAAAATCCAAACGGCGGTCAAAGAAGAAAATAGATCTGGAAAACCCAATTACTCCTTCCTTTTCCAATACAACAACATACCTAAATTTAATATACTCATAGTCCAGAAATAAATAAACACAAAAACTAGTGTACATTCAACTACAAATTCAACATCTTTATGTTTCCATCCATAATAATTGTTACAGAAAATGCAGTAAGCATTTCATTGAAACGGCCAGTTAATAGACATACAAAACATACTAAATCATGTAAATCAAACATATACCTACTTTGACTAAAGTCAGAATCAAACATTACAGAAAGTTAAGTCAAACATTCAAGAACGTCATAATTAAATATTCAACAACAACTTTGTGACGACCCGGAAATTTTTGACCAAATTTAAACTTAAACTTCATCTGATTTCGACACGACAAGCAAAGCCTACTATGTAGAGTCTCAAAAAGTTTGAACTATTGTCATACATTCATTTAACCTATGACTATTCCCGACGATTCACAAACTACTATTTGTAATTCGATACATACATATTTAATTATATGAATATATAATAATAAATTGATATATTATATGAGGTAATTATTATTATTATTATAATATTTATATTAAGCGTAACTTTCTATTTTTTGTAAAAAGGTTTTGTTCCATTATGGAAATTTCTGTGTAATTTCTTATTCGTATGCACAGTTAATATAATAGTAATACTGCAAATGATTATAAAATATTGAAAATTTCATAGTATTTTAACAACTATAATATTGTATGGTAACTTTTGTATATGAAAAGATCTGAACCTGAGTGTGGGTTCAAATGAGTGAAGTAGGATTCATGTACGTGTGACTAATTATTCACTACTCTATTTATCGCAATTGTCAACTTTACGACTCATAATGCGTGATTAAAGATTATATGGTTGGATAACTTTAAAGGGGTCATCAATCTTTACTTTACATCTTTATCAATTAAAGTTATGTATTGTATAACAATACACGATGAATTCATAGTGATCGACACTTACCCATTTGAGTTATTGTATCATTCCACTTGATTCAATCAATAGTTATATTATTGTGTCAATGATTCAGTTGATTGATTATGTGATTACCCATCTTTTCCTTATCATATATAGACACATATACTTGTCATATAGAGGACATAGATATATAACCCTATTGCTTTAGTGTTAGAAACAAGTATCCTATGTAATTATAAATATTAAGTTCTTGTCCCCCACTCACAATAAAAGCCAACAATGGTGTGTCAAGAAGTATCACGGATATGGCACTGTTTTCTTTTAACTTTATTAATATGACTTATGAGTTAAGAATATTAGTATTGTATTAGTTTTATTCTTTTTACATAACAAACTTTACAAAGCATTTATATATACAAACAACTGCATACTTATATTGAAACCTTGCCATTTCACAAATCTAATTTGTGAAACCCATTACCATCCTCTGTCACTACAAACTACCATATAAACCATCACCTTCATTAATCTATAATCTCTGATCGTGTACTGCTAACCGAGACCAAACCAGACACCACCTTCATTCTATTCTCTGGATTCGACCAATCTATAACTACACCCACATAACCCATCTTGTTGTTTCTTTTGCTTGCGACCAGACACAAACCACCATCGAAATACCACACCTACAACCATCGTAATGCTACTGCTACACCCATTCCTATGTTTCTGTTGTTGATAGAACATAAAACCACAAACCACTAACAACAACCACCATCACCACCTTGAACCCATCACCATTCTGATCAACCACCACAAACCGTCGCCAATCACTGCAGTTACGGCTGCTAATATATCTGTTTCTGTCGCATCAACAACACCATCATCTTGTACCTCCTGCTGCTGCAGCTAAGGTTTATTGTTGCTACTCTTTTTCATAACCCAATCACCGCCACTACAACTGCAACACTCGAAACCCACCTTACCACAGACCACCATTATGATCATCGTTCCTTGTTGCCAACATCTGCAGATTAATAAATGTTATATTATTCATACTTAATACTCCGTATAAGTGAAATTCATTAAATTATTAGGTGATAACTGAATACTAAACTTAATCACTTCAAGATCGTTATGTTAGATCTCTTAAATGAACTGACCCAATTGATTATAAATCACAATCACGAACCTGTATATCAACATTAAGAATTAAATCAATTAACACACTAGTAAGTATTCAAGTTTATTATAACAGATGTAATAAACACGAACCCTGACTAGCGAATTCAACATCAAATCTTAAAAATTATCAACAAAGTATTTTCACAAATAGGAGTAATTAAACTGAAAACAATAGAACATTTACCCTTATGATTCTTAAAACAAGTGAGCGAACAACTGCCAAATTTAAACAATTTAAAAATATGTCAAGATGTTTATATTTTCATACGATATCAAATAACAAACTTATACATATACTCAGTCAAAATTATCAGTTACATCTATATTATTATGTTTAATTACAGCGGGTTACACAATCATACGAACTCAAGTGAAATTGAAATTGAAATCGAAGTTCGAACTATTGTAATTGTACCTTTTAAAAAAATAGGATGTTTGATTGATAATACGGAGTGAAGATAAGATGATGATGATGATGATTGTCGATTGATTGATCGGTGATGATACCTCCTCTGCATCTTGCTTCTAGTATCTCGATCTGTTTTAGGAGTCAAACAAAACGTGTGATCCCTTTTATTAGGTATAAATAAGTACAATTATAATAATAATAATAATAATAATAATAATAATAATAATAATAATAATAATAATAATAATAATAATAATAATAATCATAATAATAATAATAATAATTATTATTATTATTATTATTATTATTATTATTAACACAAGTATCATTATTAACAATATCATTTTTATTAGTATTATTATTATTATTAATAAAGTTATTATTATTATTATTATTTATAAATCATTATTTTCAAAACTATTATTGATATTAAAAGTATCATTTTTATTATTATTATTATCATTATTAGAAAAATTATCATCTGTATCAAAATTTTTATCATTACCATCATTATTATTATTTTGACATTAATATTATTATTTTTATAACATCCATATTATTATCATAATAACTATTATTATTGTTGTAAAATAAAACAACTTTTTATCTATTTTTACTTTCAATATTATTCTATCAAATAACTATTAGCTAAATAAAACCATATTTACTACATATAACATAAATATATTAATACTTTTATAACTAACTAGGTTATTAATGAAACACTTAATTAAAATAATAATTAAATCACTAATAAGATACAACTTTGTTCGATTACTACGATTATGTGTATTAATATATGTACACAAATGTTATACGTTCGTGAATCTGAGGCCAACCCTACACTTATCCAATATTGTCATATGTATTTTTACTACAAAAATACAGTATGGTGAGTTTCATTTGCTCCCTTTTTAAATGCTTTTGCTATATATATTTTTGGGACTGAGAATACATGTGCTGCTTTTATAAATGTTTTACGAAATAGACACAAGTACTTAAAATTACATTCTTTGGTTGGATTATTAACCGAATATCGCCCTCCAAGTCTGGTAACCTAAGAATTTAGGGAAATGGCCCCTGATTGACGCGAATCCTAAAGATAGATCTATGGACCTTGACAAGTCCCATTCGGGGTACGAATGCTTTAGTACTTCGAGATTATTATACATACGAGAGGTTCTGTTTTGGCGATATTCTATGCATTAAGTTAACGTCGGTTACCAGGTGTTCAATCCATATGAATGATTATTTTTGTCTCTATGCATGGGACGTATATTTATGAGAACTGAAAAATGAAAATCTTGTGATCTATTAAAATGATGGAAATGATTATTTATGTTAAACTAATGAAGTTACCAACCTTTTGGTTGACACTTTAAAGCATGTTTATTCTCAGGTATGAAAGAAGTCTTCCGCTGTGCAATTGCTCATTTTAAAGATATTATTTGGAGTCATTCATGACATATTTCAAAAGACGTTGCATTCGAGTCGTTGAGTTCATCAAGATTATTATTAAGTCAATTATAGTTAGATATATTATGAAATGGTATGCATGTCGTCAACTTTCGATGTAATGAAAGATTGTCTTTTTAAAAACGAATGCAATGTTTGTAAAATGTATCATATAGAAGTCAAATACCTCGCGATGAAATCAACTGTTGTGAATCGTTTATAATCGATATGGACTCCGTCCGGATGGATTCGGACGGGTCTCTACAGTTGGTATCAGAGCGGTGGTCTTAGCGAACCAGGTCTGCATTAGTATGTCTAACTGATAAGTTGTTAGGATGCATTAGTAAGTCTGGACTTCGACCGTGTCTGCATGTCAAAAGTTTTGCTTATCATTTCGTGTCGAAAAATACCTGCTTATCATTCTTAGAGAATCACTTGCTTATCATCCTTAGTCTAGACACATCTTATTGCATTGATTGTATGAATAGTGTATAGACAAAATTCATATCTTAGCGTATCTGTTATTGTTACCTTTGCCTGACAGCTTCCGTAGATTCCTCCGTAACTTATGGAATTTTAGTATTATATATGCATATGTAAATTATGTATTGTAGGGTACTAATCTACATCCTATAATCTATTTCTTATCGAAAATTCTTCATCTGATCGTACGAGATGAATCCCTCAACCAGTTCGAGTCCCTCAGATTTCGATAGCTATTCCGATAGTTATTCCGACAGCTATTCCGACATGAATATTCACCTAAGCTCCGAAGCGGCGTCACCAGAATGAATCAACCAATCATCCATCCCCAATTCATCTGATGGGTTAGTAGTCGACTTAATCAATGGAGACACGAAGAAGGCGATCCCTCCCACCAACCGAATTCACCTCTTGGCGAAGAACCTGAAGCACTTACCGGAGAACCTATCCGAAACACCATTTTTAGCCTCATTTCCAGGGTAGCTTGACACGATTATATTCTATCTAAAATTCTAAACCTTATTCATTCGCTCGTTCCGACCGACAATCATCCTGGAGTAATAAGTCAATGAACTTCGTGCTCGAATAATTAATTCGGAGAATATGGTGCAAAATGTACCAGCTTCAACAACATCACCGGCACCAACAGTACCATCAGTAACAGCACCAGTACCATCAACAATCCATGCCTCAACATCTCACTCTGTACCTCGAGTATAATTATCGTTCTACGAATCATTCTACATCATTTATCTTCGTTCGACATGGCGATTATGTAATCTCTAATGTTTTAGAGATTATATATTCTTATTCTAACGGTAAATCAAATGAGTCTAATATCATATTGACTAATTAAATCCCTGACTACATCCGAAGAAAATATATATGTATATATGTTTTCATAAGGATTGTAATTAAAAATTCTTTCGTACAAACTGTTAATGGTGAAAATATTTTAACGGGTAGGTAATACCCGAGGAATATTTAGATTTCACATTAATGAGTAACACTGTACATTCTTTCAATTCCGATTCAACAGTCGTTTACTATCTTACTTACATCCACCGATATACAAATCCGTTCACCGCAGAATAACCATTTTTTATTCAAATTTATATTTGGATTTTGATTTATCAGAATCCAACAAGTGGCATAATGAAGAAAACATTGGACAAAATAAAATTTGTTAGAAACAAACAAATTAACTATGAGAAATTTTGTTAAGAATCCACGGTAACAAAATCCTAGCTAACTGTTCCTAGTTAACTGTTAATTCCGTATTACCTTTTTTTATCGCATTTTATTTATCGCAATTTTAATTCTCGTAATTTTATTTATCGTCATTTAATTTCTGTTATTTATTTTACGCACTTTAAATATCGGGACACGTATTCAAGGTTTTGACATATCATATCGACGCATCTATATATATTATTTGGAATAACCATAGATACTCTATATGCAGTAATGCTGGAGTTAGCTATACAGGGTTGAGGTTGATTCTACAATAATATATATAGTTTGAGTTGTGATCGAGTCTGAGACATGTACACGGGTCACGATACGTATTAATTAATTCGAATATTATATATTAAACTATATATGAATTATTGGACTGTTACTGTGGACTATCGACTGTGGACTATTAAAATGAATTAAAAACATTGATTATAACATATGAAACTAAATAATTCTTCAAGTTTGCCACTTGATTTCATCTTAAACCTCATTTGTATCTTGACGAATCCAATATGCGTTCAAACCTTTCACGAATCTTGGAAACACCTCAATCGAGAGGATGATCCAACTACACGTATCTGTGTCAGATCCTTTAGCATTGTTATTACCGAAAATAACTATGCAATCCCTTTCCAAACTAGCCAATTTTGTCACAGCTCCAACAAGTCAACTTCGACTTTTCACTCGGATTAGCTTATTTATAACCCTGATATATAAGTTGTCTTTCGTCATCGATACCGGGAAACCGTTTATATCTCACCACATTAGCAGGAAACTTACCAGCAACTTCATTAATCTTTGACTTCCTGAAAGGTTATTATATTCATTGAAACCCTATCACCTACTCATCCGCATCTTGTAAAGAGAAATGTCATACCAATTACCGAAAATCAGCAAGTCTGTATTGTGAGTCTCACAACGTTTCCACATCAACAGTTATATGTATCCATATAACATTTATTTCTTAGGACTATGATTTTTCATTCTGAAATTCTGAAAAGCACCTAGTCTGCGAATTAATACTCTGAATTTTTGAGAAGTTGAACGAAGCAACAAAAACCGTAAACGACCTCAACAGCCAAAAGTTAATGATAAAGAATTGTATGTTGGCAAAACTCAGAAAATGTTTGAAACTGAAAAACTAATTGAGCAAACTACGAAGGAGTCTCTGAACAAATCACAAGGACTAAACTTATACATTAAGAATCCTGATGATTCTGTTTCTGATGAAATCTTTAGCGAATACCTTGCTTCTGACTCCAAACTCTTGCGGACAAATTTTCTTCACCATCCTGCGATATTAGAAATTCCAAGATATCATCATATCTTTCATTATAAATATCCTCCATATTTCTGAAGATATTTTCATAACTATTCTTATCTGAAATCATTAATCTTTTCGTGCTATCAGTGTCACGTCATATAGAAACTGTTAGTTTCTATATTTTGTAAACTTTCGAGCTTAAAATATGAATGTTATTGAAGTAATGTTGGGAACTGATGCATGAGTTAGTATAATATAATGGCACTTGATCAACGTAATTATATTACAGCAAGTCATGCTGAGTTTCTAAATGGAACATGATGATTCACAGATTATAACGTCATCATGTGTCATGTTACATAACTCTTTCATTCTGCTTAACTTTTGAACATATCAAGAAATTATATTCTTGATAGTTCCATCCTCAGGGATTCTGGTAATTCGAAAAATCAAATCGTGCCATTTCCTTTCCTTTTTTTTACATAGTATATTATAATCATTCGAAATTCTATATCTATGAATTCTAGACCATTATTCGCTTGACTTGAAGTCGGGAAAAGAAAACAAAAGCATAGAGCTTCGAAATATAAGGGAGAATATAAAGCCCGATAATAACACATAAATTACAAACCGTGTATGTCAATGTTTATCGCAACATAAAGACACGGGAGAATTAAAAACACTATAACCCCAAGGAGGAAGTAGAAGAAAACAGATTCTTCCGGTGGAAGTTAGAAAAGAAGGATGATTATTGCGATAGTCAGGATAAGGACAAGGATCAGAACTGGATTAAGCATATTCTCAATCTTTTGAATTTGGGAATTAAGTATAGGAGTGATAAAAGTAATGGAACGGAAGAAGTTCATTTATAGTGAAAATACCAGACAAAACAATTGAGACAGATGATCGCATTTAATTAAAGAGATCTTAATTTTCCTTAAATCTCGAAGAATCAGATCAAATAGATTTCCAAGATTTTCTTTTGAATCCCTTGAATTCCGGAATTCAACCAAGACCACTTCAAAAGTTAAGACAAAACTTTATGTATTCATTTCACTCTTTCGTGACAGCTTCACTCGTACCCTTCGAATAATCGAATTGTTCTATCCATATTACTCAATGATAATAAAACTCTATTTATCAACTCATATTCGTCATGAAAACATTTTTATTGTTAGACATGACCATCTCACTCAAATTTCGGGACGAAATTTCTTTAACGGGTAGGTACTGTGACGACCCGGAAATTTCCGACCAAATTTAAACTTAAACTTCATCTGATTTCGACACGACAAGCAAAGCCTACTATGTAGAGTCTCAAAAAGCTTGAACTATTGTCATACATTCATTTAACCTATGATTATTCCCGACGATTCACAAACTACTATTTGTAATTCGATACATACATATTTAATTATATGAATATATAATAATAAATTGATATATTATATGAGGTAAATATTATTATTATAATATTTATATCAAGCGTAACTTTCTATTTTTTTTAAAAAGGTTTTGTTCCATTATGGAAATTTCTGTGTAATTTCTTATTCGTACGCACACTTAATATAATAGTAATACTGCAAATGATTATAAAATATTGAAAATTTCATAGTATTTTAACAACTATAATATTGTATGGTAACTTTTGTATATGAAAAGATCTGAACCTGAGTGTGGGTTCAATTGAGTGAAGTAGGATTCATGTATGTGTGACTAATTATCCACTACTCTATCTATCGCAATTGTCAACTTTACGACTCATAATGCGTGATTAAAGATTATATGGTTGGATAACTTTAAAGGGGTCGTCAATCTTTACTTTACATCTTTATCAATTAAAGTTATGTATTGTATAACAATACACGATGAATTCATAGAGATAGACACTTACCGATTTGAGTTATTGTATCATTCCACTTGATTCAATGAATAGTTATATTATTGTGTCAATGATTCAGTTGATTGATTATGTGATTACCCATCTTTTCCTTATCATATATAGACACATATGCTTGTCATATAGAGGACATAGATATATAACCTTATTGCTTTAGTGTTAGAAACAAGTATTCTATGTAATTATAAATATTAAGTTCTTGTCCCCCACTCACAATAAAAGCCAACAATGGTGTGTCAAGAAGTATCACGGATATGGAACTGTTTTCTTTTAACTTTATTAATATGACTTATGAGTTAAGAATATTAGTATTGTATTAGTTTTATTCTTTTTACATAACAAACTTTACAAAGCATTTATATATACAAACAACTGCATACTTATATTGAAACCTTGCCATTTCACAAATCTAATTTGTGAAACCCATTACCATCCTCTGTCACTACAAACTACCATATAAACCATCACCTTCATTAATCTATAATCTCTGATCGTGTACTGCTAACCGAGACCAAACCAGACACCACCTTCATTCTATTCTCTGGATTCAACCAATCTATAACTACACCCACATAACCCATCTTGTTGTTTCTTTTGCTTGCGACCAGACCCAAACCACCATCGAAATACCACACCTGCAACCATCGTAATGCTACTGCTACACCCATTCCTATGTTTCTGTTGTTGATAGAACATAAAACCACAAACCACTAACAACAACCACCATCACCACCTTGAACCCATCACCATTCTGATCAACCACCACAAACTGTGGCCAATCACTGCAGTTACAGCTGCTAATATATCTGTTTCTGTCGCCACTCAACAACACCATCATCTTGTACCTCCTGCTGCTGCAGCTAAGGGTTGTTGTTGCTACTCCTTTTCATAACCCAATCACCGCCACTACAACTGCAACACTCGGAACCCACCTCACCACAGACCACCATTATGATCATCGATCCTTGTTGCCAACATCTGCAGATTAATAAATGGTATATTATTCAAACTTAATACTACGTATAAGTGAAATTCATTAAATTATTAGGTGATAACTGAATACTAAACTTAATCACTTCAAGATCGTTATGTTAGATCTCTTAAATGAACTGACCCAATTGATTATAAATCACAATCACGAACCTGTATATCAACATTAAGAATTAAATCAATTAACACACTAGTAAGTATTCAAGTTCATTATAACAGATGTAATCAACACGAACCCTAACTAGCGAATTCAACATCAAATCTTAAAAATTATCAACAAAGTATTTTCACAAATAGGAGTAATTAAACTGAAAACAATAGAACATTTACTCTTGTGATTCTTAAAACAGGTGAGCGAACAACTGCCAAATTTAAACAAATTAAAAATATGTCAAGATGTTTATATTTTCATACGATATCAACTAACAAACTTTTACATATACTCAGTCAAAATTATCAGTTACATCTATATTATTATGTTTAATTACAGCTAGGGTTACACAATCATACGAACTCAAGTGAAATTAAAATTGAAATCGAAGTTCGAACTATTGTAATTGTACCTTTTAAAAAAATAGGATGTTTGATTGATAATACGGAGTGAAGATAAGATGATGATGATGATGATGATGATTGTCGATCGATTGATCGGTGATGATACCTCCTCTGCATCTTGCTTCTAGTATCTCGATCTTTTTTAGGAGTCAAACAAAACGTGTGATCCCTTTTATTAGGTATAAATAAGTACAATAATAATAATAATAATAATAATAATTATTATTATTATTATTATTATTATTATTATTATTATTATTATTAACACAAGTATCATTATTAACTATATAATTTTTATTAGTATTATTATTAATAATAAAGTTATTATTATTATTATTATTATTTATAAATCATTATTTTCAAAACTATTATTGATATTAAAAGTATCATTTTTTATTATTATTATTATCATTATTAGAAAAATTATCATCTGTATCAATATTTTTATCATTACCATCATTATTATTATTTTGATATTAATATTATTATTTTTATAACATCCATATTATTATCATAATAACTATTATTATTGTTGTAAAATAAAACAACTTTTTACCTATTTTTACTTTCAATATTATTCTATCAAATAACTATTAGCTAAATAAAACCATATTTACTACATATAACATAAATATATTAATACTTTTATAACTAACTAAGTTATTAATGAAACACTTAATTAAAATAATAATTAAATCACTAATAAGATACAAATTTGTTCAATTACTATGATTATGTGTATTAATATATGTACACAAATGTTATAGGTTCGTGAATCTGAGGCCAACCCTACACTTATCCAATATTGTCATATGTATTTTTACTACAAAAATACAGTATGGTGAGTTTCATTTGCTCCCTTTTTAAATGCTTTTGCTATATATATTTTTGGGACTGAGAATACATGCGCTGCTTTTATAAATGTTTTACGAAATAGACACAAGTACTTAAAATTACATTCTATGGTTGGATTATTAACCGAATATCGCCCTTCAAGTCTGGTAACCTAAGAATTTAGGGAAATGGCCCCTGATTGACGTGAATCCTAAAGATAGATCTATGGACCTTGACAAGTGCCATTCGGGGTACGAATGCTTTAGTACTTCGAGATTATTATACAGACGAGAGGTTCTGTTTTGGGGATATTCTATGCATTAAGTTAACGTCGGTTACCAGGTGTTCAATCCATATGAATGATTATTTTTGTCTCTATGCATGGGACGTATATTTATGAGAACTGAAAAATAAAAATCTTGTGGTCTATTAAAATGATGGAAATGATTATTTATGTTAAACTAATGAACTCACCAACCTTTTGGTTGACACTTTAAAGCATGTTTATTCTCAGGTATGAAAGAAGTCTTCCGCTGTGCAATTGCTCATTTTAAAGATATTATTTGGAGTCATTCATGACATATTTCAAAAGACGTTGAATTCGAGTCGTTGAGTTCATCAAGATTATTATTAAGTCAATTATAGTTAGATATATTATGAAATGGTATGCATGTCGTCAACTTTCGATGTAATGAAAGATTGACTTTTTAAAAACGAATGCAATGTTTGTAAAATGTATCATATAGAGGTCAAATACCTCGCGATGAAATCAACTGTTGTGGATCGTTTATAATCGATATGGACTCCGTCCGGATGGATTAGGACGGGTCTCTACAAACTTAAAAATTGAATAAATTCAATCAAAATTCACACATTCAAGAAATTCGAAATCAAACATTAAATTAATTCGGAATTGAAACATTCCAGCAAGACAGAATCAAATATTCAAGAAAGACAGAACAAAAAGATGCAAAAATAAAGATATAAACATGTACGTTGGAAATTAGTACCGGGAGAAGTGGAACTTAACAGCTGCAGTGGCCGAGAAATCTTTGCCCTACTTTTGATCGAGGGTTTTTGGGTACTGTAGTTTAGAAAAATTTTAACGGTACAGAGTGTTGTTGATTTTAGTGTCATCGGTCATTTTGTGTGATAAGGTGATTTACTTGAGACAAATTGATTTCTAGTTAACCTTTATAACAAGTTCGGAGAGTGTGGAGTACACGCTTGTTTAAGCTAACTAGAGTCATTTAATTGAAAGGTTAAGTTTATTAGTTGGTGTCTTTTTGGGCAAAAGACACAACTATTATGAATTGGTGCAACCATTCATGATACCTTTTCACCAAAAGGTGTAACCAATCATGGACATTTTTTAATTAAAAGGTGTGACAATTCATGGTACCTATAAATAGAGTGATTTGTCTCATTTTCAAGATTGATGAAAGGTCGATCATTCACAATATACAAAAAACTTTATATACTTGACTTCCAATTTTAATTGCCTATATTAGAGTTGTGCTTTTGTCTTATTCTGAATAAAGATTTCGTGTAACCCTAAGGCAATATATGTATAGAGTCGAAATACTTTATCGCGAAAGTGACTAAACGATTCAGATGTATATCCGGATTTTCAAACCCTATTAACCAACAATTCGATAAAGTATTTTCATGTTGATAAACTTTTGATGATTAGTGGGTGGGGGCATCATGGGAGACGTAAGAGTTTGATATAAGTGTGATGATCAGTAATGATCAAATTACATAAATTCTGTGTAACACGTGTATTAGACACATGGATCCATAAGGTGATGGTGGATTTGATCATTTTGTAATTCGATCCATAACTAGTTTAAAGACCCGTGAATTCACGGTTGATTGAATGAATAAGTAAATGGAAGACTAATAAAATATTAATGGTTTTAAAAAACATAAACCTATATGATCTTTAAAACTTTATGATCCTTTATTGTATTATCAAGTTTGAATCAAGTATTTTTTTTTTTATCCTTTGTTAGTCTTACTCTCAAAGATTAATCGGAACTGCCATTTTTAAACCATTAATTTACATAACTTTTTTGTCTTTGATGCATGATAATTCTCACTACCATTATACCTGTTATATTTTTGGAGTTTATAACTATCTTTAGTGGATTGGTTCTTGAATATAGACTTTGAAAATCTTAAGAATAAGAGTATATGAGTAAAGAGAGAAAGGAAGAAACACTATGGATGTAAGTGTGAGAAATGGTACTTCTTTACAAGCATAACTCATGGGTATTTATACTACAAAAAGATACTATGGAAGTGACCCCAAGTTGACTATAAAATTGTACCAAAATTGACTATCCATACTTGCATTATTGTAGT
The DNA here is from genome assembly GCF_046630445.1 of Rutidosis leptorrhynchoides. Classification (NCBI taxonomy): domain Eukaryota; kingdom Viridiplantae; phylum Streptophyta; class Magnoliopsida; order Asterales; family Asteraceae; genus Rutidosis; species Rutidosis leptorrhynchoides. Next base: position 275,309,773 of record NC_092336.1, read on the forward strand.
TCCATACTTGCACAATTATTATTATTATCATAACACTCCCCCTTGGATAGCAATTTTGTTTGTTAAAGATCAACTGTAAGTTACTGCCTCGTTAAAAACCTTGGCCAAAGAAAAACCCAGTGGGATAAAAACTTTAGCTAAGGGAAAAAGAGTGCAGTATATAGTTGACTCCCCCTCAAGTAGACATTGCTGAGCTGTTACATCTTTTGAACTTGCCTCATGCCAATATTGTGAACATGCGTTCTGAAAATAGCAGTTGAAAGTGTTTTGATGAAAAAATCAGCAGAGTTTTGATGGATTGAACATATATCATTTCAATCTAGTTGTCCTTAATGATGTCTTGAGTGTATGAGAAGAATCTAGGAGGTATGTGTTTTGTTCGGTCACTTTTGATATATCATTCTTTCATTTGTGCTATGCAAGCTGCATTATCTTCATAGATAGATGTTGGACTTTTATCGGGTTCTAGTCCATAAGAATAAGTAATGAGTTGTGTCATTGATCTCAACCAAAAACATTCCCAAGTAGCTTCATGTAATGCAATCACTTCGGCATGATTTGATGATGTTGCAACAAGTGTTTGTTTTTGAGAACGCCATGATATTGCAGTACCTCCATTTAGGAATACATATCCAGTTTGAGATTTAGCTTTATGTGGATCAGATAAATAACCTGCATCTGCATAACCAACCAAAACTTGTTTTGATTCGTTAGAATAAAATAATCCTAAATCGGTAGTTCCTCGAAGGTATCGAAATATGTGTTTGATCTCATTCCAGTGTCTTTTGGTAGGAGCATGGCTGAACCTCGCCAACAAATTAACTGCAAAAGAAATGTCAGGTCTTGTACAATTTGTAAGATATATAAGAGCTCCAATTGCACTAAGATATGGTACTTCTGGTCCAAGAATATCTTCATGATCTTCACATGGACGAAATAGATCAGCTTCAATATTGAGTGATCTAACAACCATAGGAGTACTTAATGGTTTTGCCTTGTCCATATTGAAACATTTCAAAATCTTTTCAGTATATGTTGTTTGATGTACAAGTAAACCATTAGGCATATGCTCAATTTGTAAACCAAGGCAATACTTGGTTTTTCTGAGATCTTTCATTTCAAATTCTTTCTTTAGAAGTTGAATGGTTTCATTGATCTCTTTATTTGTACCTATGATGTTAAGATCATCGACATAAATAGTTTACAATCACATATCCGGACATTGTTTTCTTAATAAGAACACATGTGCAAATAAGATTATTTTTATATCCTTTTTCTTATCAAGTAATCACTTAATCGATTATACCACTGTATCAACCCATATAAAAATCTTTGTGATTTAATGGAATACATTTCCTTGTGTTTTTGCATTAGATGCTTCTGATACCTTAAACCCTTCAGGTATCTTCATATATATATTACTATCAAGTGATCCATATAGATAATCAGTAACAACATCCATTAGATGTATTTCTAAATTTTTTTAGAAACTGCCAGGCTGATTAAGTAATTTCATCCATAACAGGAGAATAAGTTTTCTCATAATCAATTTCTGGTCTTTGAGAGAAGTCTTGAGTTACAAGTATAGCTTTACCTTGTAACTTCATTTTTCTCATTTCCTTTTCGGGTAAAAATTCATTTGTGTCCCATACGTTTCACATCTTTAAAAGTGAAAATGATTTATCCGAAAACTTTTCTTTTATTGAGCAATTCTAATTCAGCTCGTATATAGTCATGTCTATTTTGACATTCAATGACAGATTTTGGTTCCAGCTCATCATCTTTATTCATGATGTCATTATATGAAAAATTCTCATCAATATTTGTCATTCCATTTCAATTTCATATTATTGCATAATTTATTGCAATTTATGTATTTACATTTATCAATATCCTCTGCAGAAGGAATATTGATTTGTGGTTCTTTTTGAACACTTTCTTTTATCTCATTATCAGCTGATTTTTCTTTTCGGGGATTTTTTATCTTTGGAACCAATTGGTCTCCCACGTTTCAGGCGTGGCAAAGACTCATGAGTGACATTTCCAGCTTTTAGAATTTCAATTCTAGCTGAAGCATTTACTGCTGGTATATATGATTTAGTCACCCTTTTTGTATCTGTAAATGCATCAGGTAATTTATTTGCAAGTTCTTGCATATGCATTATTTTTTTAACTTTCTTTTCGCATTCTTTTGTGCGATGATCAAGATACGTTAATTTATGTTCACACCATGAAACATATTTTTCTTTATTTTTCATTTCTCCCCCTAATCTAGGGAACATTGATAATCAGCAAAACGTGCTGTAAAAATATCACCCGTTATAGGTTCAATATATCTTATAATTGAAGATGTTTCATATTTAATATATATATCCCCATCCTCCTTTGAGGACCCATTTTAGTGTGTTATGGTTGTGCAACTAGAACATACATTGCACAATCAAATATTCTAATGGTGGGAAATATTTGGCTCTCTGCCAAAATCAAGTTGTAGGGGAGAATATTTATGAGTTGCACTTTGTCTAATGTGAAATAATATCGCAGCATGTAAATTTGCATGTCCCCATATATATCATCTTGAATTCTTTCAAGAAACATTGGTGATTCTTTCTCAATGTGTTTTTCATTAATCACCATATGTGCTTTTCATTGATCACCATATGTGCTTTTCATTAATCACCATATGTGCTTTTTCATTAATCATATGCGCTGCACTTTTCATCATAGCTTTTCATCATATGCGCTTTTTATCATATGCGCTTTTTATCATATGCGCTGCGCTTTTCATCATATGCGCTTTTCGGTGCTACATAGATATTTCTCATTATCTGTTATCATTTACTGATAATCATATCCATTATGATATATATATCAGAGAAACTCAATCAATTTCTCTTTGATTTTGAGAAAACAATGCATTGTTTATCAGAAAATTTGTACCATTTGGTAATATGAATTTTTGCCTTTTCTGTTCCTTCAAGTTTGCAGGACCTGATATAGTATTTATAATTCCTTCATTTGATTTAAATCAATGAAATATTTCTTAGATTTGATCATAGTGTGTATGTTACCACTATCTACAATACATAGGTCTTTACCATTTAATTGATGATGTATTTCAGCAAGATTCATACTAAAAATTCAAATAAGATAAGCAAATAATGAGTTATATTTCAGCAAGATAATCAAATTATATTACCTGCAAACAAGTTACAATCTGAAGTACATAAAAGATAACACTTTAATAAACATATGTGTTATCGTCTAAAACCATTTATTTATGAGTGATACATAACAAGCTAGGCATCTTAGAAAATTCAAACCATTCAAGTCTCAAGGTAGCTCAGGGTTTATTTAATCAAGATTTTTCAACAGATTCACTCTCGTTTTCTTTTCTTTATTGGGACTTATTTGTAGAGCTAAATAAGATGTTCATGTATTCAAGAAATAGTTATGCACAAGGAATTCAAATGATTCCAAACTTTAATCGCGCTCACAATTTGAGCATCATGTTCCCTTCCGCAACTTGGAAATCGGTTCTGTCGAGAACATCCCAAGGTTCAGTCGAGAACCTCGCAAGGTTCAATAGTCAGGAAAAAGAGAATATCTTTCACTGTCAACGTTTAAAGTTCACACATAGTGATCTTTTCAGGTCTTTAAGCATGAGTACAAACCGCATTTAGAAGCGGAGCAACAATCGTACTAGTAATAGTACTAGTAGCAAACGTCATGATCAGCCCAATTAATCATCCTAAACAGGTGTCCACAAAAATTCTGAACATTTATCCATGCCACGATTATAATCCTAATTCTAAAAAGATCATGAACATTATCAATTAGTTATTATAAACTTTAAAGTAATAGTTAAGGATATCAATATTTTTATATTTATTTATCCAAATATAACTAATAACTAATCTTTATAATTCAAGTAATAAGATTAGATATCTTCATGAATATGCTCATATACATAATTTGATATAATATATGATTCTAAAATATAACCTGGTCCGATTCATAATTATATTCATATGAATCAAGCAATATCAATTTACAAAACGAGGTATATATATATTATCTAAGCATATTAACTCTCAATTGATATACGTAACAAAATTATATATAGTGGAAGTGATTATGATCTACACAAACACAATTGAGAATAAAATTTCAAAGATCCACCAACGCATATAACAACTATGTAGACAATACAATACATATGTCCTTTTGTTTTATTTTATATATGTTGACAGAAAGCATAAGCAAAATAATTATGACTATTTTTGTAAACAATCAAATAATATGAACAATAGTCATAACAAAGTAATACTCTGTAAATCACATGTGCTACAAATAAACCTTAAAACCATATACTATTACATTACTGTGTAAATAGAATTCAAGCACTATATGTATTCGGCCACAACAAGCAAAGATATTAATAGTACAATTTAATAACATGCATAAATAATACTCTGTATTCATTTATAATATAATATATTTTCACCACATTTGTTTTAAAGCAAACATACTATGGCGTATAAATTAGTCAAAAAAAGGCATTGTCGAACCAATTTTAGTGTATTATATTTACCTTATATAAATATAAACTAGCATATTATTACCTTATTATGCCCCAATCCAATTTCTAACGCATAACATCAACATATATGTTATAAGTCCATAATTGATAGGACCAGGCATAGCTATTCGTAAGTCGTAACACAAAAGGTAGAACATAAAGCACAACGATTTCTAATTATATCCAATTACAAGCATATCAATATCACTTTCGTGGAACATTAAATCTGTTTAAGTTTGTAGATAAAATATATATACGAAACTGAAATTATTAAACATATGATCACAAACTTAATAATCAGATTTCTAATAAATAATCAAAAAGAAAAAGTTAAAACGATCTAACCGATTTTAAAGGTTGAATGGGGCTTGTGTTTAACACAATTCCCTTAAACAGATTCGTCGTTTGTTCCCAGGGTACACCGGTCCGAAGCAGCGTACTGCCGGACTTGAACACTTGCCTTGATTAGTGACTTGTACTTGCTTAGATAAACCTTGATTATACGGAGCACTTCGTGCTGATAACGTGTTATATTTTTGGAGTTTATAACTATCTTTAGTGGATTGGTTCTTGAATATAGACTTTGAAAATCTTAAGAATAAGAGTATATGAGTAAAGAGAGAAAGGAAGAAACACTATGGATGTAAGTGTGAGAAATGGTACTTCTTTACAAGCATAACTCATGGGTATTTATACTACAAAAAGATACTATGGAAGTGACCCCAAGTTGACTATAAAATTGTACCAAAATTGACTATCCATACTTGCATTATTGTAGTTCCATACTTGCACAATTATTATTATTATCATAACAATACCTTCCTTTTGTCTTTATTTATGGTATAATATAGAGTATTTCCTTTTTGTTCGCATAAGAAAGACTTTCTTTTGCAACTCAAAATTTGCAAAAATAGCGCCAAAGACACGAAGAGCTTGGTGTAAAAATTACTAACAATTGCATTTGTTACCTGTGTATGACCATATATATTTTACATATTAACTTGAAGTACATGTTAACATTTTTAAGATAGTGACACATGGGCACGCTGGAATCGACTTGAAGGCACAAGACATTCTTAAGACACTTAAACGAACGACAGACCGCTTAACGGGTCAAAATTGAAGGCACTAAGACAATTGGTATGACAAGACTCAGTAAATGGGTAAAAATTGTATCACATAAATAAGACATAAGAATTTACATATAAGAATGTAGATAGGTCTAATTAAATTGTTCGTAATAAATGAAGACATACAGTAAAAGTAAAAAGATAAAAATAAAAACATATATACATATCACTTACAAATGGAAATAATCATCGATCGTTATACTCTTCAATCTGAACAAAAGCAATAAAATACGATGTTAAATATCAATTAAAATAAAGATACTTACATCAACAAATCACCAATGATCTGGAAACAAAAATTGCGAAAGTGTTGCATATAATGAAATAATATGTAATGTATCACGCTATTTACGATACCCTTTGAATGGACCATTTTTTAAAAAGCACAATTGTTGGGAAAATGAAAATCTGATGAGTCAAAAGCATGCTAGAGTCTGGAGATTTAGAGTCTGAAGTTGCAGACTCTGATGTTTACTGAAGTCAACGGTTTGAGATTTCTTGATGCCTAAGCTAAAGAATATTCTGGAGATATGTTTAAAGTTTAAGAAGATTTGTTTTGATTCGGTTTTATCTCCAGAAGATTAACTTTAGAGTTATTTGCATATTAGTTTGGTTTTTAAGTTTATCTTTACTTTATTTATAGCTAAGTTGTTTTGGAAACCAAATCTTTAGTTTTGGTGTTTATCAGTATAAATAGGGTCGTATGGTTTGCTTTGAACTTGTATCTTTACACGATCAACATTATCAATTTTATATTTCATTATCGTGTTCTCTCAATTCTTGCACTAATAATTCTTATTTATTGTTTAATTGAGAGTCTGGTGTTCATAGTTCAATTACTGTGAACTATTAACTGGTATCAGAGCGGGAAAGGTGTAAATCCAATTCTTGGTAATCTTTTAAAACGATCCATATTTTCATCAAAATGTCTACCAGTACCATTCCAACCCCTGTCATGGCCGAAAAAGGTGTGTCAATATTCGATGGCACAGATTTTGCAACTTGGAAGTTGAAAGTCCTATGGTTTTTAGGATCTATTCATGAAGAAGCTGAACAAGTTCTCACAACAGGACCCATTATTCCTAGTGCAATGGTTGATGCTGTTCCTGTCACAGATACTGTTGCTGCACAACCTGCTTATTTTCGTGAAACTCCAAGAGAAAGGTGGTCTGAGGCAGAAGCCATAAAATTCAAACTTGATAGCAAGATAAGGAGTATTATTGGAAATGCTGTTACTGTTTCAATTCTAAGAAAGATCAGTCATGCCAAGACTGCTAAAGCTATGTGGGATCTGTTGCTTAATGACTATGAAGGAGTCACTGTTGTTAAGACTCAGAAGAAAAAGAATCTGATTAGATGTTATGAAAATTTTGCTGCTCAGCCTAAAGAATCTTTGAGTAATCTTCATTCAAGATTTCAGGTTCTGATAAATGATCTTGAAAGTTTTGGGGTAGAGAAAACACAACAAGTGTTGTGTTAAAAGTTCATTGAACTGTTACCTTCAAACTTTGAATCTGTGATTACATCTAAGGTAATTAGTGAAAAGATAGATAACTATGAGTTAAGTGAATTGTTTGGCATACTGTCAAACTTTGAGAAAACACAACTAAAGAACAAGATCAATGCTAAGAAAACTGCTAAAGATCCAGAAGCTGCATTGGTGGCTACCACAAAGAAGAATAAGCAATTGTTCTCTAGTTACTCTAGCAAGGTTGAATCTGAAAGTGATGAAACTTCTGATGATGATAGTGATTCTGATGAAGATGAGGAGATTAAAGATCTGGAAGATCAGTTGGCTCTTCTGACTCAAAGGATTGAGCAAAAAAAATTTGGTTACAAGAAGGGTAAAAGCAAGAGTACTTTTGATCCAAAGAAGGCTAAATGCTTTAAGTGTGGTAAGATAGGACACATAGCTGCTGATTGCTGGTCTAAGGGTGAAGGAGGTTCAAATACCAACAAGTCTGTTGACAAAGCAAGAAAGTATAAGCTCAAGTACATGAAGTTAAAGAGTGAAGCAGAAAAATCAAAGAACAAAGAACAGGAAAAGGCTTTGTACACAGAAGCATGGGAAGATGAAGACTCATCATCTGATGAGGAAGAGGATAAGTGTCTTACGGCTATAATTGAAAGGGATGGTGGCTCTAGCAAGTTTGAGGAAGATCTGAAAGCTGTTGAGAAGATGGATAAGGATACTACTTGTAATAAAGTTTCTGCCTATAAGGTACAAAACTTTGTAAACTATCTTGATAATGAAAAAGTGAGAATGTTTCAGTACTTGCTACTTGACTTTAAGTGGTGCTTAGAAGATATTGATAGGTTAAGAACACAAATTTTTGATTTTAAAAATGCCATCAAAAACAAAGATGTTTAAAATAAAGACTTGAACTTGACACCTATAAAATAGCATACACAGAAGAAACTAAAAGGTTAAATACTGAATTAGGAAGGTCAATGAAAAGGTCAAAACACTATGAAACAATTTGTAAATCTTGGTGTGTATCTTCCAAAAAGAATTCTGATGCTATTGCCAAACAAATTCCTAATGATGTCAAAGCTATACTAGGTGAAAACTACATATTAAATAATAATGTGGAAGTTGATCCAAGTATGTTCAAACCTGACATTTTACCAAATACTTTTGTAAAATTTGATGGTGACAAAAAGATTTTAACCAATGTTTTAGTAAGATCTTTAGATCCTGTTGAGCCTTCTGAGACTATAATACTTGAATGCAGGAATCTACTAGAGTCTGAATTTTTGAAACCTTCAGACTCTACCAGTTTAGTCTCTAATAGCAATAGTGTATGTTCTGATCTAGAGTCTGACACCCAAGAGTCAAGTTGCAAGAACAATTCTGAATCATCCTTTGACACTGACACGTGTCCAGATCCAAATAGGTCAACTAAAAGAAGGTCAAAGTCAAAATAAGCTAAGACAATTCAAAAACTCAAAAAGGAAATTTCGAAACTCAATGAAAAAATAAAGAGTCAAGAAAAATCTTCAGTTAAAAGAACATCCTGCTTTCCTGAGAAACTTAAGAAGGTATGGAAACCTAAAGCTTGTGAAAATAAAGGTGTTTTGAAAACAGTTAAGGATAAGTTGATCTGGATTGAAAACGAAGCTTTTGTCTGGAGAGTGAAGGGTACTCCAATTAAACCCACTGAAAAGTGGGTTCCCCTTAAAAACTAACCATTCTCTTTTGTTTGTGTCTTGTGTAACAGGGTAACATGTGGTATTTAGATAGTGGTTGCTCAAGACACATGACTGGGTGCAAAGAGCATCTTGTAGGGTTTGTTGAAGAAAAAGGTCCTTCTGTTAGATATGGTGATAACTCTGTTGCAAAGACTATTGGTTATGGTACTGTTATAGCTGGAAGTGTTTCATTTAAAAAAGTTGCTTTAGTTGAAGGGTTGAAGCATATTCTGCTAAGTGTGAGCCAAATTGCTGATGAAGACTGTGAAATCAGAATAAGAAAGAAAGCTGGTATTATTTATGATCCAAAAGGAAGGCCAACACTTGTAGCCTGGAGATTTCAAAATGTGTATATACTGGATCTAGATTCTGTTGATGCTGGAATTGAAACATGTCTGTACTCTCAGAATGTCCCTGAACTTAATTGGCTTTGGCACAAAAGGCTTTCTCATCTTAATTTTAAAAACATTAATGAGCTTTTCAAAAAGAAGCTTGTAAGAGGTCTGCCTCAACAACCTTTTAAGAAAGATAAACCTTGTTCTGCTTGTATTATGGGTAAACGAACCAAAACAAAGTTTCCCTCTAAAACCCTAGCTACTATTAGTGATCCACTTCACATGCTTCACATGGATCTGTTTGGTCCAATGAACACTAGTAGTCTGGGTGGGAAAAGATTGAGTATTCTAGATTTACATGGGTTATTTTCTTAGCTGCAAAAAGTGATGCTCCTGAAGAAATCATCAATTTGATCAAGAGAGAGCAGGTTCAAAAAGGTGTTCTTGTTAAACAATTGAGAAGTAATCATGGTACCGAGTTCAAAAATGTTACATTAATTGATTTTTGTGAAGAGTCTGAAATTGGTCAAAATTTCTCTGCTGTTAGAACTCCACAACAAAATGGAGTTGCTGAAAGAAGAAATAGAACCCTTATTGAAGCAGCCAGAACCATGTTATGTCAATCAAATGTTGCTCTAAGGTTCTAGGCAGAGGCGGTTAATACAGCTTGTTATACTCAAAATAGATCCTTGATTGTGAAGAAACATGGCAAAACTCCCTATGAGTTATACCATAAAAATGTGCCTACTATTCATTACTTCCATGTATTTGGGTGTAAGTGCTATATTTTAAATCAAAGAGATCAGCTTGATAAGATGAGTCCAAAATCTGATGAAGGTATATTTATGGGATATTCTTCTGTATCTAAAGCTTATAGAGTGTATAATCAGAGGAGAATGAAGATTGAAGAATCCATTAATGTTTCCTTTGATGAAAGTTCTATAGAAATGGATCAGACATCCAGAACTGAGCAATCTGCACTTGGTGAATTGTCAAATTTAATTTCTGGAAACAGTGTTCAGACTCTGGATTCAGATTCTGAGTCAGATGAACCTAACTTGTCTGGGTTAAGAAATGAATCTGCAGATAATACTCACACAGAAGAAGTTCCACAAGAAGATGAGCCTGTTGTTATTCAAGAAAGTGATCAGTCATCAAATACCACCGTGGATCCTGTTGTTCCTACTAGAAAATCATCTAGAAATATATTCCCTCCAAAGCATCTTGGGGATTATGTTGTGGATCCTACTGGTTTGCCTAAACCTAGTTCTTCTGCTCAGACACCTGTGTCTGACTTTGCTATAGCAAATTACTGCTTCTTTTCTTATTTTCTTTCACTAATTGAGCCCAAAGAAGTATATGAAGCATTGGCTGACAATGATTGGGTTGAGGCTATGATTGAAGAATTGACATAATTTGAAAGGAATGATGTTTGGGAATTAGTTCCAAAGCCTGCTGATAAAACTGCAATAGGCACAAAATGGGTTTTTAGAAACAAGGTTGATAAAGATGGTATTGTAATCAGAAATAAAGCAAGGTTGGTTGCACAAGGGTACAAACAAGAAGAAGGAATAGACTATGATGAGACTTTTGCTCCTGTTGCTAGTATTGAAGCTATTAGATTGTTTCTGGCATATGCTGCTCACAAAGATTTCAAGGTGTTTCAAATGGATGTGAAGAGTGCTTTCCTGAATGGTAAATTGCAAGAAGAGGTGTATGTGAAACAACCTCCTGATTTTGTAAGTAAGAAATTTCCTAAGCATATTTACAGATTGAAGAAAGCATTGTATGGTCTGAAGCAAGCTCCCAGAGCCTGGTATGATACCTTGTCAACATTTCTTCTAGAAAAGAACTTTTCCAGAGGAGCCATTGACAAGACTTTGTTTATCAAAAAGGACAAAGATGCAGACTATGTAGGTTGCAAATTAGACAGAAAAAGCACTTCTGGTGGATGTCAATTATTAGGTGGAAAGTTGGTTAGCTGGTCCAGTAAAAAGCAAAATTCAGTGGCCACTTCCACAGCAGAAGCTGAATATGTAGCAGCAGGAAGTTGTTGTGCTCAGTTACTTTGGATGCAACATCAACTTTTGGATTTTGGGTTAACATTGACCAAAACTCCAATAATGTGTGACAATGAAAGTGCAATTGCTATTACTGAGAATCCAGTGTTTCACTCCAGAACCAAGCATATTGAAATCAGGCATCATTTTATAAGGGATTGTGTTGAAAAGGGCAAAGTGTTTTTAAAGCATATTGACACTAAGGATCAATTGGCAGATATTTTCACTAAAGCACTTCCCGAGGAAAGGCATTTTTATCTTCTTGGACAACTTGGAATGTTAAATCCATCAATTGAAATGTTGTCCAGTGATGATACTCTCTAAACTGTTGTTGTAAAAATAAAAAAATAAAAAAAATTTTAGAGTCTGGATTACGTCATATTCAGAGTCTGGATGACACCATGTTATTTAGAGTCTGGAAAGGTTTACTCTGTTTGTGTATTTTACTATAAACTTGTTTTCTTCTTTGGTCAATAAAGGTTTTCTTTATTCGGGTTTATAAAGTAAAAAGTTAAATTTTGAAGGAGGTTAATGGTAACTTTTTGAAATTTTTGTGTCAGAGGTATTTATATTTCCCTTAATTTTCTTTCTTCAAAATCTTCTTCAAATTAATCTTCAAACATAAACCCTAATCCCCCTCATTCGATCATCATATTCTTCAAAACCTCTCTCGGTTTTCATAATTCACTCGTGTTCTTGCAAGTTTTGATTGAAGCTAATGGCAAATACGAAGTTCATTCCTTTTGTTCTTGTTCCAACCGATAACATGATTAGGGCAAAAGAAATCAGAGGAGAGAAGGGTGTGCAGATTTCAGCTAACAATAGGGTTGCTTGTGCTACTATTCCTGCGAATTTTGCTAATGAAGGGTATGAGGATTTGGTATTGTTCACGCGAAATCATCCTTTAAAGGAGGCTTTCTTCAAGACAACTATCATGTTTCTAGAGATGTTAGGCGAATTTTGGTATACCTGTGTTGGAAACAGAGAAGCTAGATCTATCAATGGTACTTATCGAGATGGTAACAATTCTTTAACTATTACAGAAAATTATTTAAGAATTGCTTTGAATCTTCCTGTACAGGATAACTTTGTTAGAACTGTGTCAAGGTCTGCTGTGAGATCTTGTTTTCCTATGGTTGGTCAGCCTGTAACTAATTCTTCTGTTAAGATTGGTATGTTCTCTCCAAGGTGGATGTTTTTGTTATTGAATATCATTAGAAGTTTGAGCTTCAAATGTGGTAGTCTGACTGAGGTTAATGATTATGAGGCACATCTGTTTCATGCAATAGTCACATGAAGGAATATTGATTTGCACGTTTAATCTTCAATGAGCTCTTGGTTCTCACTGAAAAAACTCCAAGAGATCATAATGTGCCTTTTATCAGGTTTTTAAGTTTAATGTTTGAACAAGCTATGACACCTGCTTTGTATGATGGGCTTAAAGTGTTTCGTGTGTATGAGTATACTTTTATTCCAGAATGTAGTGTCAGAATGTTTCACAGCCACATTGTGAATGATCAAGAGGTAGCTCGTACTCCTGCTGTGTTGCATTGGGTTAATCTTGGCCGTGCAGACCAACCTACAGATTCTGAGCAATCAAGGTCTGCAGGGGCATCTTCTTCAGAATCTGAGCAATCAGGGTCTGCAAGAGATCACAACAATGGTCAACCATCTTTAGATTCTGAGCAATCAGATTCTACCCCCACACAAACTCCACCCCATGTTGTTTCACAAACAGAGCAGGCTGAAGACATGGGTGAGGAAATCCCACCTCACTCTAACCCATCTTCACCCACTGCTGCTGAGCAAATTATCCACTTAACCCACCTTATGAACCCACCAGTTCATACTGAGAATACCACCATATCTAAAACCTTAGATACTACAGCACTTGTGGATTCACCTCAAAAATTCACTAGGAAGAGTGTTGCACGTACTGCTCCACCATCTCTGCTAGAGGTTGGTAAGAGGAGTGCTTTGACCACACCTGAACCTGGTAGGTTAGTTAACTTGGATACCCACATTACAGTCACTGAGAAAACCCACTCAGTTGACTTACATGAAGAAGTCCCAATCCTGGACTCAAATAACCAAATTCAACAACCTACTGAAATGGCCAAGCCAACTGCTACCCCAGACTTAAGTCTGCCACTACCCACCCAAAATATTCCATCCTTACACCTTCTTGCACAGGCTGCCAATATCACACTCATGTCACAGGGTGAGATACAAGCCTCAAAATCTTCTATGTCCAAAGATTAGCTTTCTTTACAACAGGAAGGCTGTGAGGACATACCAACCCTACCCTTATCTTCTGGCACTACTTCTCAGACTGAGGCACCAGTCACCATAGTTGGCCTGCATCAGGCTTTGACCAAGTTGACTAAGGAGTTTGATGACAAGCTCTCTGGTGTGCAGTCTAAGATTAATAATCTTAACTTTAATAATAATTTTGTTTCAAAAGATGAGCTGATGGAGGTAAGGAGGTTGGTTGGGGATATGCAGGGGTTGACTAGTACAGGTGGTTCAGGGTCTGTTACAGAAATTAATCACAGATTGGCTGAGCTGGAGAAAAGAATGGTTGGTGTTGATGAACTGAGACAATGCTTTACTGGGTTTGCTTCTGATATTTGTTCCCTCAAAAATCAACAGACTGAAATTCAAAAGGTCATATCTTCTCTGCCTTTAGATGATGTCAAAAAGGGGGAGAAAAGAAAGAGGTCAGATGATGCAGGTACTGCAGATGCAGGTTTTGCAAGTGTTGAGGGGGAGCAATCTAAGAGGACTCAAATTGAGGAGGAGCATCAGGTTGAGGGGGAGAATATAACTGATAGGGGTGTTGGTGATACTCAAATGGTTGCTGTTGGTGGTGTTGGTGATATTCAGGGGAGTTCTAGTGCTGTTGTGGTTGCTGCTATGCAAAGGACAGAGGGTGATCTAAGAGCTCAGATGAACAAGAGATTTAGATTCAGAAGATATGAAGGTGATGTCGTCAAGGTTGAGGTTGATAAATATGAATTTGAAGGTGTAACTCTACTGCTAACAATGGCACACTTACCAGATAGGAGGTTAAGAGTTAAAATAAATCAAATTGTTCATTTGGGTTTTTGTGAGTGAAAAGGCATAGCTGTGTGTATCAAGGAGTATGCAGGAGATCAAGTTGTTGTGAAAGAAGTGTTGAAGAGAGTTTATATGCTGGTACATTTGGTGTTTGAAGAAGGGTTTATAAGTTTTAAGGATTATGAGGTGTTTTGTGGAATATTTGATCTAGAGATGAAAGAAAGAAGAGCTAAGGGACATGTTGAAAGGTATGTTGTCCCTGAACATTTAGAGTTTGTTGATGATAAGTATGTTGAGTATTTGGATGGTTTGATGTTTAAGACAAATGGAAATCAAAGAATGTTTATTAGGGTTGATCAGTTTGAAAGGGCTAGTATTGAGATGTTGATCAGTTTATTATCCAGATGTGAGACAGAGCAAACTTTTCCTTTTAGGGTTCAATTGTTGAATCACTTGTATAGCAAGCTAACCATGTTGAAGAAAATTCCTCACATGAAGAACAAGTGTAAGCTTATCGAAAAGGAGTATGCTAAGGTGGTTAATTAGGTGTACAGGTTGTTTTGACATCATCAGATAGGGGGAGATTATTGGGAAAATGAAAATCTGATGAGTCAAAAGCATGCTAGAGTCTGGAGATTTAGAGTCTGAAGTTGCAGACTCTGATGTTTACTGAAGTCAACGGTTTGAGAAATCTTGATGCCTAAGCTAAGGAATATTCTGGAGATATGTTTAAAGTTTAAGAAGATTTGTTTTGATTCGGTTTTATCTCCAGAAGATTAACTTTAGAGTTATTTGCATATTAGTTTAGTTTTTAAGTTTATCTTTACCTTATTTATAGCTTAGTTGTTTTGGAAACCAAATCTTTAGTTTTGGTGGTTATCTGTATAAATAGGGTCGTATGGTTTGCTTTGAACTTGTATCTTTGCACGATCAACATTATCAATTTTATATTTCATTATCGTGTTCTCTCAATTCTTGCACTAATAATTCTTATTTATTGTTTAATTGAGAGTCTGATGTTCATAGTTCAATTACTGTGAACTATTAACAATTTTCTTACATTAAAGACATTAAGCCAACCTGAAACGTAAGCTCCTTCTCATACGAAAAAAATGACGAATGTCAGATGTCATCAAACTTGAGTTATAAAAATAAAATATAAAATGAAGAAAAAGAAAAAATAGCCAAGGGTATCAAATGAACAAAATCAAATGTCAAAGACTCAAAATGCCACAAGTCATATATTGAGTGAAATTTGCTCCATGTTTTCCAACTTTACAACCCTATCATAAACAAATCAACAAAATATAAAAAGTAAAACCGAAAATTGTATTCATTATTTAATAACATACACATTAGGATAACACCTATCTCATTTTTGGCTAAATCGGCATAATGACATCAGCCCATTCGCTATTTTATTACATAGTATAATTATATAGACAAAATTCCTCCGATGGTCCTTAAACTTTGTACCGAACACTGTGGATGAGCTTAAACTAACTATTTGTCTTTTTTGACCACGATCTCTTAAGTTATTCTACGGATAATCTTGTGTTTAACAATCGTTAAATGTTAGACGTTAAGTAACTTCACATGATCTCCACATGATGGGTATTTTCGTCAGTTTACTATTGATATGTTATGATTAAACTTTATGTCACGACCATTCTAATATAGTTTTCCTCATATTTTAATCGTCACCAAATTGTAAACCCTAATTTTTTAATTGTCTGTAAAATAAAAAACGCAGCATATGGATTCAAGATGGTTGAATTCGTTGATTAATTAGGTAATTCAATTGCTTCAATTCGTTGATTAATTAAGGTTTAACGGTTTCTCATTAAATTAGAACCATTGTTTGTATTTCAGGATTCGACATGTAGGTGTGTTGGATTATATGTGCAGCTATACAGTCCGAAGTTAAAACAACATTCAGATTGTGGCCCGGGAACAAAGAAGCAATGACTCCAATTATACGTGACAATTCGAACCCATGTTTCCTGTTCAAGGAGTAATTTATATTTGATGTTTTTGTAGTTGTTGTATCTATTCGTGCTGCTAAAGCAAGTGTCGAAGAATGCTACTTAAACAAAATATTGTAGACCATTCTATCTGTTCATAGATTCATTTACATATGTTGAATTATAATTTTTTAGTTGGTTAGGGTTTTACAATGTATTTAGTTGGTTAGAACTGAGAATCAGTTGGTGTTGTTTTTGGATGAAGTGATTATGTAACATTTGAATTAAGCTTAATGATAAGTTCTATGTTTAATTCAAAACCATTGTGCAATATGTATATTTTTTTGACTGTTTTTGGATCAAAGAATGTTATATTTTGACTGTTTGTGCTGATTGTTTTAAATCCCTCAAAATAGTTTGAGTTATTGTGTTGCTAATTGGTTAAAATGCCAAAACAGTTTGACTCTTTGTGTAGTCAAACTGTTTTTGTAGTCAAATTGTTGTGACTAGGTTAAATTGCCAAAATATTTGAAACCCATGACTGCAGTTTGACAAGCCATAATACATTTGAAAAAAATGACTGCAGTTTGATATATGTTGAGTAGATTTGATGTGGTATAACATTTTTACTATTATTATTAACATAATAACACATTCAAATTGTGAAGCATAAACAAAAACAGTTTCACTTAAATTGGCATAAAACTACTTTTACTTTCACAATTATTGACTTTTAAGAATACTTTATCAAAGTCTATTTCTTTTGTAGAAGCCAAAACAGTTTGTCTTTGTTTGACATAATATGACTTTCACATTGACCAATATTGACTTTTTGCAATACTTTATCAAATTCTATTTCTTTTGCAGACGCCAATACACTTTAACTATATTTGACATATATTGACTTTTAGGTTGACAAAATTTGGCATTTAACAAAACTTTTACACAGTCAAATTAATTAGCAATTTGACTTTCTTACACAGTCAAATTGACACTTTATTTGACATATTTTGTTTGACACACTTTGACCAGTGTGTGTTTGACTTGTTAAATGACAGTAGCATCAGTACCAATTTTAAATTACATAGTTTGACAGTTTCAGTAGCAGCACCAAATACTTGTTGATTAAAACCAAATAGTAGCAGCACCAAACAGTTTCAGTAGCTGCACCAAAAAGTTTGATAGTTTCATTTTGACCAATTTAAAAACCAAATACTTGTTCATTAGCATAATTTGACTTTTATTTGATATTGTTTGACTATTAACATATTTTAAGCAAAACTGATGTTGCTTAAGCAACATTACACTTATGTTCTGCACATGGATACAAAAAAAAAAAAAAAAAAAAAAAAAAAAAAAAAAAAAAATTCTCAGTAAACATTCAATATAGCAAAATCAAACATAATCAAATTAACATTAACATAGTTTGACTTTTATTTGATATTGTATGACTATTAACATATTTTAAGCAAAACTGATGACGCTTAAGCAACATTATACTTATGTTGCTGCTCTAAAAAAAAAAAAAAAAAACTTAGTAAACATTCAATATAGCAAAATCAAACCTAATTCAATTAACATTAAAATCCAACAAATTAAACAAAATCCAACATTTAGTCTAGAAAATAACTAGAAATAAATCATGTTCATCAGATTTGGAAAAATTTAAAAATAGACAATATAAACTTCCTGCTTATCAATTGATTTCCTCTTTGATCCACTTGCTTGATCAACTATCACGTTATTCTTGTATCCTCTTCGATTATGTCCACATTCTTCGCAATTGCCACATTGAATAACCTGTCCTTTTTTTGACATTTTACCCTTTGAAACTACTTCATCTTTTTCATGCAATCCTTTCTTTCGATTCTTCTTTGGTCTCCCGGGTTTAGCAACATTTATAGGTGGTAGTATTTTGGTTCTTTCAATTGACTTAGGCCAGAATTTCCTTCCATTAATTGGAGTAATAGTGAACTGGTAAGTGTCATACCACCTTTTCAAGTAATGAACTTGGTGAACCCAAGCCTCTGGTCTAGAAACATCTGAATCATTTCTACTCATATTCCAAATACAAGCGACATCATGTTTACATGGCATACCTGTGAGTTCCCATCTTCTGCAAGCACAAATTCTTTGACCCATATCAACTACTACTTGCTCATTGTGTGGCCCATTGACCTGAAACATCATACTACCATTGTATACTACAGTACACTTGTTTGCATCTTTCTTGATTTTTTCAAACACTCTAGTAGCTGCACGAGTTAATGGTCCATTTGTGTTACTAATAACATCTCTAACTGAGGCTATCCTCTTCATTAAGTATTCCCGGATAAACTCCAAGCATGTGATAATGGGCTTATCCCTTCCATCTATTAACCACCTATTAAACACCTCACACATATTGCTCAGCAAAACATCTGAAATAGCTCTACCTGTAACATTATTCACATACTTTAATAACTAAAGTGAACTGGAAATATTTATAACATTGTATATAGTTTAAGTTACCAGTAAAATGACTTCTAGACCACTGATTTGCTGGAATATCTGCCAACCATTTCCAACAAGCCGGATCAAACCCTTTAAGTTCTAGCATATACTTTTCAAACTCTGGAACAATTGTAGCAGTAGCACACTTCCATAGATGTTCTTTGTATGCTAGTCCCCTAAACTTAGATTTCATGTTCTCATGCAAATGTCGCAAACAAAACCTATGTTCTGCACATGGATACAACCTCTTCACAGCTTCTAATAGTCCCTATCAAAATTATTAAATACCAAATATTAACATGTGATCAGAGTAAATTAAATATATGTATAAAGCAACATTAAATACTAACCTTCTGTCTATCACTTATGAAAGTAAAGTTGGAATTTTCTGTTAGATCCAAGTCATCACCCAAATTATACAAGAACGAACTCCAGGAGTTATAGTTTTCAGTTTCAACTATAGCATAGGCCACAGGGTAAATACCATTGTTGGAATCAACCCCAACAGCAGCCAAAATCTGGCCGGTAGCTGGTGATTTCATAAAACACCCATCTAAACCAAGTAAATCCCTAGATAAAGCCTTAAATCCCTCTTTTAAAGGACCTAAACAAACATAAACTCTTTTAAATACTCTAGTAGGTTCATCTGAGTCACAAGGCTCATTTAACACTTTGGCTGTAGTACCAGGATTTTGTTTAATGAGTTCTTCCAAATAATCCCTCAACTCCCCATATTATATTGAATAATCACCTTGTACAATTTCTTTTGCAGCTTTAATGGCCTTATACGCCTTACCCTTCGTTAACTCATACTGAGCTTCATACTTGGCTTTGACAGCAGATGGAGGAATTTTTGGGTTGGTAGGAATCTGATCAACTAAATTTTTTGCAAGAAAACCATCAACACTTGTTTCTGTTCAACTAAATGTTCGGGTTTGTTTGTTTTCACTACCCATGTTTCTGTGTTCACCGATTTTGATACATATAGCACCCATTCACAATCCCTCTTCAAAACTCTTTTCCTCCAAGTCTTCTTTTTCTCATCACTTTCTTTAACCTCCTTTCCCTTGTCTTTCTTAACTACATTTTTAATATTCTTTGAAGATTGACCAATACTGTAATTCTCAAATTTTCCAACACAAACATGTGGTTTTGCACTCAGTAACAGATCTAATTCTCCAACACAACCAGCTCTAACTCTGTCCCCTTCATTCTTGACAAATACTAGTTGCCTCCTAGTTTCAACTGCATGCATTCTTACAAGATCTTTGACTTCTTCTCGTGTACCAAACTTTTGTCCAACATAAAAAAAATATTGTTAACATCACCTTCAGGTCTATCTTCCAGACTTTGTTCTCTTATTTTTTTTCTTTCTTATTAGATCATCAACACTTACACTCTATATCACTTTCAAACTGATCATTATCCAACTCCTCAATGACAACAGATTTCTGTTTTTAGTCAACTTCTGGGATTATCATGCTACCGTTACCCATGTACTCACAATCCTCATCTATAGCAAAATTAAAATCACTCATATCTTGGGCCACTATGTCAGCATCATCAAAGTTATTGTCTTGATCCACTATGTAATCCTCAACTTCAGGTTCATTTTGTGCATTCTTTTTTATTTCAGTGTTTCGTTCTTCTTCAATATGACCATCATCACTATGAACCTGAGTTTGTATCTCATCTAAACAACTAACTTGACTAACTCCAAGAAGTTCATCATATTCAACAAACATACTTATTTCTTTATGCTTTTCAACATAACTCCTTAAAACATTGACATCTTCTTCATTCGCAAAAGGATGTAACCCATTATTCATATCATATTCAGGAACAAGAAAATGGTAGTACATCATCTTACTCATATCATACCCCAAATTGACTATAGTTTCAGTTATATCTTTGCACAGATAACAAAATACTATTAACACCATCAAAGAACTCAACCTTACCATTCACATATTCTGTCCCTTGTTGTTTCACGAAAGTACCACCAGGATGTAATTTGAGTGTAAACAATGATGGAGAATCATCTCCACAAGAATAAACGAATATAAATACCTCAAAATAATAGATGATTCAGTAAGGAAAAACGTAAAGATTTGATTATCATACAGACAGTTAACAAATTACATGTAAAAAAATAACAATACCGTATAGTTCCTTCAACTTTTCAATGCCATACTCTGATCGAATACCGTAAAAATTCTCTATCAGCATTATTAAGTTTAATATTTTCGGTGTTTATAATTCGTGTAGCGTGTTTTATTGGAGAAGAAGAAGAACATGCGACAAGTAGGGTTTATTATGAAAAGAACGAAGTAGTTTTTATATACAGTAGGGTTTGTTTATAGATTATGTTTCACGTTGGTTTATAGTATCGAATAAAATAATATTAATAGTTAACTGACGAAAATACCCATCATGTGGAGATCATGTGAGGTTACTTAACGTCTAACATTTAACGATTGTTAAACACAAGGTTACCCGTAGAATAACTTAAGAGATCGGGGTCAACAAAGACAAATAATTAGTTTAAGGTCATCCACAATGTTCGGTACAAAGTTTAAGGACCATCGGAGGAATTTTGTCAATTATATATCAAATTCTTCAAAACTAACTGGTCAATAGAGGTAATAAAAGACCCTATGAAAACGCTACATTTAAGTTTGCTTTACATCGTCATAATTTTTTGGTCAATAGAGGAAATTAAAAGACACAATGAATCAAGGTGAAGCTAAATTTATTTATTTTATTTTATTTTTTATATTTTTTTTTTTATAAAAACCTATCTACATAAAAAGGAAAGTTCAAAATCACATATCACTAATTGCAAATTGACATAATAATAATACTGTGAACTAACTAATATTCACCTATTGCGAGACTTTTAGTTCACTTGGCGGCCTAAAACTGCAAAACAACTGGTACGAGTTATCATTCCATTGAAACATATGGTTATCACTACAATATACCGAGAAATCAACTAAGAAATATAAAAAGGGGAAATAGTTGTAATTACCTATACATAAGTTTTTGGAAAATCGTGTGTACTTTTAATATCAGATTAACGCAGCGGATAGTTAAAATAATAATCTTTTATTATTTCATGAACAAAACATTTACAAGATTAAATATTCACTTATTTAATGAAACATGCATACGATTAATCTTTCCCAACGATCCAGTTACACCATAATAATTGTCATGAATATTAAATCATATGATGAGTTAACGATATACCTTTCTTGAAGAAACTGATGAATGGAGAAAAACCTACGATCAAAAGTATGACCGTCTCTTTGGATAGTCCACACTACACTTCAAACAACGTCAATGGATGCTAGTCCAAACCCAAGTAATAATTAATCAACCTTTGATTAATATTATGAACCCAAAATAATACTCCGTATGAAACAATGTTTTTTCTTTTCTTACTTTCTCTCTTTCTCATCTCATAACCCAACGAACATATATATATGAATATATGATATACCCCGTTTGTTTGGTAGCTTAAAGTAAATCAAAAGAATATCTTGTTTTCGATTTCTTCGTCTGTAATATCATATTTCGTTTGATTTGGTTTTAAAAAGTCGTATTTCTCAAATACTTTAGGGTTATGTTATGTAACTTATAATTAATAATTTCTATCATGTCGCTTTCATGTGAATAGTAAATTAATTAATTTCGTTTCATTTACTATTCATATGAATAATAAATGAATTAATTTCGATTTACTATTTTGTTACTTGAGTAATATATATACGTCATATATATATATATATATATATATATATATATATATATATATTTATTTGACGTCTCGGTGTATATGTGTGTGACTCCGAAGGCTCAAATGAAGTTGGCCATATAGTTATATGTTGTACCTTATTAATCCTACAGACTCTCACTTGTGCATGGCACAACACCAAGTAACTATACAAACAATGGTAAACGTCTAGCAACACGTCATTGTCCCCAAATTCATGTGAGGGTAGTTTCTCGAAACTGTTTGTGGTAAGTTTTAAATGTCATTCGTCTTTTTGTTTCAGATACTTTAGTTAAACTTGAGATATGGATCATCGGTCATTCTCATTTGTTTAACAATTTTGTTTCTCGATCTTAGAACTGAATTATATCACCAAATTAATTAAGTATCATCTTAATTACATCTGGGTGCGGCCACACAAATATCTTATTCATTCATCGAGGAGCTCAAAAAGTATCTAACTTCAAACATTTTAGAGGAATAAATCCTATATTACATACACGTGTCTATCACGAGCTTTACATTATACCCAATAATGGCCTTTATAACAGCCTTATTCAGGACATCGTTTAACCATATCAAAATACAATGCTACACTCATCAAGACGGGCGTGCATCTCAAGTCTAAGGACACAAAAACATAATCACTAAAAGATTTACTACTGACTACGATCCATGTAGTGACATCTCATGGTTAGGTCATTCCAATATTCATCATCAATGAATACATATGAATTTTGGTCTCAACAAGTTAACTATTCATCATCAATGAATATAACCAGTTATTCCCATAACATGACCGATTATGGAGATTTTGAATAATCAACAATTATTCATGGATTAAACATGCTAATATAGAACATAGTGTAACAGACTGAAACCCGGGCTAGTTGTAAGTGGACTATTTTTGCCCTTAGGGTTTTTGCTTAGTCTTAAGTGCTTTTATTTTAATTATTTAATTAGTGTTTTATTATATTTGTGTTGTGTCCAGTTTGTGACAAGGGTCCCAGAACAGGTTTGTTTATTTTATTTGGACCTCGTTTGGGTTACCTAATCCTGTACGAAAGATATCAGATAACTGGTAAATACCCGTGTGTTGCACAGTGTGGGAATTAATCCCAAATATGTGACTAGTGTACTGTCTTCTTCTTTCCATTTCTAGAATTTTTCTTCACACCCGTACCTTCATTCCTCCCACCTAACCAAACCCTAATTCCTAAATTGTGTTCTAGAGCTCAAATTGTTCATACCATCTTGTTTCTTACAGATTACTGAGTCTATCAAGGTAAGTAACATGTGTTTTTGTGTTCAATTCGTTGTTAAATTCTTGGTTTTGTGTGAGTTTTGTAAAAAGCTTGAATTTGTGTCAAAACAAGTGATTTAAGTGTTGTTATGGTCAAATTGTTGTGAGTTTTGAGTCTATAACAAGTAGTGAACAAGTTGTGGTCGATTTTGGTGTTTAAGACGAGCTCTAGATCGAGATTTGAGGATTTCATCGTGAAGTCCGTAGCCTTTGTTCAGTTTCTGAGGAAGATGAACACAGTCGGCCGACTGTCGGACGACAGTCGACCGACTGAGGGTGAACCGACCGACTGGCGAGTGAACCGACCGACTGAGATTTACCTTCGGCCGATTGATGTATTACCCAATGAATCGACCGACTGGACAGGTCAGTCGACCGATTGTGTCGACAGTCGACCGACTGTAAGTGTCAGTCGACCGACTGTGTGTCCAGGGCAGAATGTTTTACCAAAGTGCCTTTTCTAGCCGTTATGCTGCCCGTTTATATTTTGGTGTTCAGGATGTAAATTTTGAAAGTGCATAAGTGTTAAGCATGAAAATTTTAGCGGACGCATTTTTTTTTATGAATTTGCTATAATTCGCTGTCAGTGTGTCTAATCTTGATGGGAACACTATTCTAACTTGGTTTTTGCTGTTCTCAGGAGATAAGGACAAGGAAGAAGCTCAGAAATAATAACTGAGCAGTTACTGGTAATTGGTGAGTGGGTCTATCTCCGGATAGAGTTTAAGTAGCATATCATGCTACTGTGGTTGACTCTTTTACCATGCATAGTGTAGAAATTGCCATGTTAGAATAATATCGTATGCCTGATGTTGTATGTGAATTATGTGTACACTGTGTGAATGGCACCAGTCGGGCCTAGGGAGACTGGGGACTCGAGACCGTGCCTAGGAGAGGTTAGAGTCCGTATGAGGTCAACCGTGCCTAGGGGAGGTTGGGTCCATAGGCTACTGATTGTGGAGTATAGTGTGAATGATGCATCCCCTGCATCTGGATAACTATACTGTGAATTGAGTAGCAGGGACTATCGGTAGACTCAGGCCCGATCAGCTGGGAGTCGTGTGCTCGTACAAGCCGCCGATCCTCGTATTGTCTTATTGTATGCTAGTTGGTAGTTAGCATGTGTTGTTGTTAGTATATAGCTTGTGTGTGACTTAAGCTATATCTGTTAGATAGATTCCATTCACTTAGCGGTGCGCTAATCCCCCACATATTCTCCCCTTGCAGGTTTAGGTACTGCTAGTCGGGAAGGGTGCTATTGCAGAAGACATGTTTGACAACCCAACTCTGATGTGGACTTTTGTATAAATAATGTTTTGTGATAACGTAACACCGTTGTGTAAACTTAAACGTAATGACGTGACTTATATTGTGTTTGTTAATAAAGTCTTCCGCTGTGTATTTAAAAAAAATAAAATGGCCGGTGTTACACATAGTGATATAAATGAAAACGATCATACCAACTATATATCAATTCATTAATATAAAACTGCTTAATGTTCCAAAAATATCCAAATACTAAATTACAAATTAAAAATATTAGCAGCATAACGAAGTCCAATACTACTAGAATGATCATCATGCTTGTTGTGTGTCATGGGCTTCGTGAACGGGTCAGCTACATTATCATCTGTATTGTAACATCCCGCCTTTTTCCACTTACTTTTCTGTTATACTAATTTAAACTCCGTTATATGTTTATAACATCTCCCGTTAATACGCGTTTTAAAATATTCCGTTTAGGTATTTTCCGCACCCGACTACAAACTCGAGGGACTAAAATTGACACGGGGCAAACTAGTTGACTAGGTCAACTAGTCCACCCCAATCACCACCATTCAACCATCTCCCTCTCTCTCTCTTTCTCTCTAGCAAGAACACATACACATTTACCAAATTCATTCAATCATCATCTAAATTCGACCTAGGAGGCTCACAACAAAATAAATTACATATTCGTGATCCTCTCTTCATCCTCTTCATTTTGGTACCAACTTCATCTTGTTTGGGTAACATTTCTAAAACACTAGTTCTCTTTAAATTTGTGTTCTTGACTTAAAAGTATGTTAATTAGTGTCTATGGCTCATTGTGATGTCGTGTATGTAATTTGTATGCTCGATTTGTTGTTTTTGGTGTAACTAGTTCATTATGAAAATTACTTGCTAAATCCTTGATTTTGGATGATCAAATGTTATTAGATTGTTAATGTGCATGTTTTAAAAGTGTTACTAGTATCATTAGCTTCATTTTGATGTATAGATTGATTAAAGAAACTTCATAAACGCGATTATTGATTTTGTGAACTTTTGGTTAGGGTTTGATAGCTTTAAAACGAACTTTTGATGCGTTGAATGCTTGTTAATGTTATTGATAAGTGTTTAGTTATATTACATGTTTCATTACCTTCAAAACGGCATATCATACATGTAAATTGGATTCCCGGAACTTGAAATGCATCTTGATGAACTTGAAACTTTTATTTTGGACGTTTAACGAACATTCGATGAGGTTATTGTTGTCTTAAATGATAAATTTGATTTAGTTAATGTATCTAGTTGTGTTCCTTGTCGAAAGAGCTTTCCGGTGATATAAAATACATGTTCTAATTGTTTGCGGATCATAAGTTATGATTATTTGAAGTTTGGGTCGTGCACTTGTGTAATTCAGCAAACAGGACCTGTAAGCCATTTAGGACGCCGTCCCACCCTCTTGGACGCCGTCCCACTCTTCATATCAGGACACCGTCCTGATTTTGGGACGCCGTCCCACTCTTCATACTGGGACACCGTCCTGATTTTGGGACACCGTCCTGATACACTAAAACTGGCTGTTTGCTTTGGTCATTTGACATAAAAATGTTTGCTATGCTACGGACCTCCGATTAACATGAAACTTGGCCAACATGCTCATATATGATTATATAACTTAGAAAAATTGTCGGATACCCAACCCGACCCCGTTGACTTTTTCGTTGACTTTGACCCGACCAAGTTGACTTTTAATCAAACTTAACCAAATAATTGTGCAATCGTTCTAACATGTTTTTATACTTGTACCTTGCATGAAACATGACAATTTGATTCACATGCTATTATGATCGAGTATTAACGAGCCATAGGACTAATTGAACATCTTTGACCTATCGTGTTTACCGTTATTGATACAACCTATTGTTTAGGTCAAGACTAGCATTGTTCTTTGCACACGTTTACTTGTTGAAGTACTTTACTACTCGTGCACTCAAGGTGAGATCATAGTCCCACTTTTACTCTTTTTGAACTTACATTTGGGATGAGAAAACATAAACATTTCTTTACTAAGTGAACACAAGTACAGGAAAACAAACATTCTACATACGAGTTTAGAACAAAATCCTCAATTCGATTATCATTAGTTACACTTGCCGGGTGTAAGCGAGAACTTATGTTGTATGGATCCATATGGGTTTGACAAACCCTCATTCAAATGGTTCGCTACCGTTTACGAATGAAATATATTTTCGAGAAACAGTGTATGTTCTAGCACTAAGTGATGGGGTTCAATGGGAGAAATGTTAAGCATTGATAATTGGGTGCTCGTGAAACAAATTTTGGAATGGTTAACTATTAATTCGATGTTGCAAATCTTGTGGTTCAATCTACTTATTTACTCACTTACTTACTTAAACCTATGATTTCACCAACGTTTTCGTTGACAGATTTCTATGTTTTTCTCAGGTCTTTGAACGATATGTGTTACATGCTTCCGCTCATTATTTTGATACTTGCTTTGGATTTCGAGTATTTATGCATACACGGAGCGTCTTTTGGCTACTTTTAAATTGTGTCGCATAAGTTTCATTTGTACTTATAACTTTGTAACGTAACTTATGGTGGAACTATTCTCGTAAACTTTGAACAATCTTTATATTTGAAATGAATGTGACATATCTTTTGGTCAAACGTTGTTTTAAAGACTTATGACCACGTAACGGGACCTAAGTAGACGGCGCCGTCAATGACGATTTTGTCGGGTCTCTACAGATGGTATCAGAGCATTGGTTGTAGGGATTTAGAGTTCATTGGTGTCGACCCCAAGTCATAGGGTACATTGGTGAGTCTAGACTACAACCGGCATATAGACTTGAAGTAGGAATTACTTGACTACTTGTGCATTTATACTCGAACGCTTCTACTCATATCTACTCTTAGTTCATCTTAATCTCACGTTGTTTAATTTTATTGACACGCCACCTTGACTATATGAAATGATGTCGAATGCACATATGAATCAGGGTAATATAATTTCCGGGATTATATTACGGTGACTCATATGAACGTTCCGACATTATGACATAAAGAATTTAAGGCGAGTCAAGGAAAAACTTCTCTTTATCTTTATTCTATATCACGGTTAGTATTATTGAGAATACTAATCAATGATATTCTTGTGTCTTGAAGGAACAATGGCTCCTCGTCGTGTACGCCGCAATGAAACTCCCGAACAAGCTCTCGAACGGATGATAGCTACCGCCGTAGATGCGGCCAAGGCCGGTCACTCATCCAACAACAATAATAATAACAACCACAACAACAACAACAACAACAACAATGGAGCCGGTAACTCAAACGAGGGATGCTCCTATAAAGCTTTCATGGGGTGCAAACCTCACACTTTTGATGGAACCGGGGGACCGGTCGTGCTCACCCGATGGTTTGAGCAAACGGAAGCTGTTTTTAGCATAAGCGGTTGTCGGGACCAAGACAAGGTCAAATACTCCACTCACACCTTCGCCGGTGTCGCTCTTACATGGTGGAATACTTATGTACAATCGGTGGGTACCGATGAAGCTCACGCCCTCTCTTGGGCCGACTTGAGGGAAAAGATGATTGTCAAATATTTCCCTCGTGAAGAAACCCGAAGGCTCGAACAAGAGCTAAGAACTTTAAAGGCGATCGGAAATGATCTCAAGGCTTACAATCAACGATTTTCCGAACTAGCCTTGATGTGCCCAAATCTTGTGAACCCCGAAGCTTTAAGGGTTGAACTTTACATGGATGGTCTTCCAAAGAGTATCAAACACGGAGTAATGTCATCCAAACCCACTAATCATCAAGAAGCTTTGAACATGGCCCGCAAATTGATAGAAACGGTTGACGAAATCGTAGTTCCGGCACCTAAGGCCGAGGATAAATCGGGCAGCAACAAAAGAAAGTGGGAACCCTCCCAATCAAGCAACAACAACTTTGCTAAGAA
Organism: Rutidosis leptorrhynchoides; assembly: GCF_046630445.1. Lineage (NCBI taxonomy): Eukaryota > Viridiplantae > Streptophyta > Magnoliopsida > Asterales > Asteraceae > Rutidosis > Rutidosis leptorrhynchoides. The sequence goes on from NC_092336.1 coordinate 275,338,906, forward strand.
GCCTTACACCTCCGATGGCAAGAAAGGTTATGCCGGGAACCTACCTCTTTGCAACAAATGCAACAAACATCATTTTGGCGAATGTAGTAAGTTAATTTGCCACCGGTGCCAAGGAGTTGGTCATAAGGCCAACGATTGTAAAAGTGCCACTCCCGTCGCTCGAAAGTGGCCCAATGCACCAAAGACGGGCACTTGTTACGAATGTGGCCAAACGGGTCATTATAGAAATGCATGCCCAAAGAAGAAAGATAACCCCAATACGCGCGGCCGAGCTTTCAACATCAACACCGAGGAAGCCCGGGATGACACTGAACTAGTCACGGGTACGTTTCTTCTCAACAATTCTTATGTCTCTTGCTTATTCGATTCGGGTGCCGATAAATGCTTTGTATCCAAGACTTTGACTCATTCTTTTAGCACTCCACCTCTTCCATTAGATACCACTTATACCATTGAAGTGGCTAACGGGAAACTATTAAGTGCCGATACATATTACCGGGGGTGTACGATAAACATTTTGGGTAAAGAATTTGAAATTGACTTGATACCCATAGAACTAGGAAGCTTTGATGTAATAATCGGTATGAATTGGTTAGTCAAAACGAAATCTCACATCCTTTGTGATCTTAACGCAATCCGAATTCCTATCGAGAATGGTGAACCTTTGATTGTTTATGGCGATAAGAGTTGCACCAGACTCAACCTCGTTTCGTGCCTTAAAGTTAGAAAACTACTCCGTAAGGGTTGTTTTGCGATCCTTGCCCACGTTAAGAAAGTCGAGTCCGATGAGAAGCATATCGATGATGTGCCAATTGTTAGTGACTTTTCCGATGTATTTCCCGACGAATTGCCGGGTCTTCCACCTCATCGACCGGTTGAATTCCAAATCGATCTTATTCCAGGAGCCGCACCCGTAGCACGTGCACCGTATAGACTTGCTCCATCCGAAATGCAAGAATTGCAAAGTCAAATCCAAGAACTACTTGACCGTGGTTTTATCCAACCTAGCCATTCACCTTGGGGTGCTCCGATTTTGTTTGTTAAAAAGAAAGACGGATCCCTACGAATGTGCATTGATTATCGTGAAATAAATAAATTGACGGTTAAGAACCGATATCCTCTTCCTCGCATCGATGACCTCTTTGATCAACTACAAGGGTCTTGTGTATATTCGAAAATCGATCTCCGCTCGGGTTATCATCAATTAAGGGTTAAGGGGGAAGATGTCTCCAAAACCGCTTTCCGAACTCGTTATGGTAGTTATGAATTCCTCGTCATGCCATTTGGTCTCACTAACGCACCGGCGGTGTTCATGGATCTTATGAACCGCGTGTGCAAACCGTATCTCGATAAATTCGTTATTGTGTTCATCGATGATATATTGATCTATTCTAAAAATGAAGAAGAGCACGAACAACATCTCCGACTTGTGCTTGAACTCTTGAGACAAGAACGACTTTATGCCAAATTCTCCAAGTGTGAATTTTGGTTGAAGGAAGTTCAATTTCTTGGTCATGTTGTAAGTGATCAAGGCATTAAAGTCGATCCCACGAAGATCAAAGCCATTAGTAAATGGGAGACTCCTACTACTCCTACTCACATTCGTCAATTCTTGGGTCTCGCCGGGTACTATCGTAGATTCATCGAAAACTTCTCTTTGGTTGCACGTCCTCTAACCGCATTAACTTACAAGGGAAAGAAATTCATTTGGGCGACCGAGCAAGAATCCGCGTTTCAAATCTTGAAAACGAAGCTAACCACCGCTCCTATCTTGTCACTTCCCGAACGCAATGATGACTTTGTTGTATATTGCGATGCCTCGAAACATGGTTTTGGGTGTGTATTGATGCAACGAACGAAAGTCATTGCTTATGCTTCTCGACAACTCAAAATTCATGAACGAAACTACACGACGCATGATCTCGAACTCGGAGCCGTTGTCTTTGCACTTAAAATGTGGAGACACTATCTTTATGGAACCAAGAGTACTATCTTTACCGACCACAAAAGTCTCCAACACATTTTCGATCAAAAGCAACTAAACATGAGACAACGACGGTGGATTGAAACTTTGAACGATTACGATTGCGAGCTTCGTTACCATCCCGGGAAGGCAAACGTAGTAGCCGATGCCTTAAGTCGAAAAGAAAGAGCGGTGCCTCTTCGTGTCCGAGCTTTAAACATCACCATTCACACCAACCTCAATAGTCAAATTCGTGTAGCCCAAGATGAGGCCCTTAAGGATGAAAACCTTTCACACGAGCTCTTGAACATTCTCGTCTCTCGATTCGAAATTAGGGAGACCGGACTCCGATATTACGCTGGAAGGATTTGGGTGCCTAGTTATGGGGACCTACGAAGCCTTATTTTAGACGAAGCCCATAAGTCACGATACTCGATTCACCCCGGTGCCAATAAGATGTACCACGACCTCAAACAGCTATATTGGTGGCCGAACATCAAAAGGGACGTAGCTACTTATGTTTCCAAGTGTTTGACATGTTCCAAAGTCAAAGCCGAACACCAAAGACCGTCCGGACTACTTCAACAACCTGAGATCCCGCAATGGAAGTGGGAAAGAATAACGATGGATTTTATCACCAAACTACCAAAAACGACGGGCGGTTATGATACCATTTGGGTTATTGTTGACCGTCTCACCAAATCCGCGCACTTCCTTGCCATGAGAGAAACGGACAAAATGGAGAAACTTGCACAACTTTACATTAAGGAGATCGTAGCCCGACACGGTGTACCTTTATCGATTATCTCCGACCGAGATGGCCGTTTCGTTTCTAGATTTTGGCGTACTTTGCAAGAAGCATTGGGAACGCGTTTAGACATGAGCACCGCATATCATCCTCAAACTGATGGACAAAGCGAACGTACAATTCAAACCTTAGAGGACATGTTACGAGCTTGCGTGGTTGATTTCGGAAAAGCTTGGGACAAGTACTTACCTCTCGCCGAGTTCTCTTACAACAATAGTTATCACGCGAGTATTAAAGTTGCACCTTTTGAAGCGCTATATGGCCGAAAATGTCGTTCACCTCTTTGTTGGGCCGAAGTGGGTGACGTACAAATCACTGGACCCGAACTCATTCGCGAAACCACCGAGAAAATCGTTCAAATCCGAGATAGGCTTAGGACGGCCCGAAGTCGTCAAAAGAGCTATACCGACAAACGACGCAACGATCTTGAATTTCAAGTCGGTGACCAACGATGTTAAAAGTCGCACCTTGGAAGGGTGTAATCCGTTTTGGGAAACGCGGGAAGCTAAATCCGCGGTATATTGGTCCTTTCGAAATCTTGGAGCGTATTGGAACCGTTGCTTATCGTTTAGATCTTCCGCCTCAACTGAGTTCCGTTCATCCTACCTTCCATGTATCTAACTTGAAAAAGTGTCTTGCCAAACCCGATATCATCATCCCTCTCGAGGAACTTACTATTGATGACAAACTTCATTTTGTGGAGGAACCGGTTGAAATTGTGGACACCTCCGTCAAGACATTGAAACAAAGCCGAATCCCGATTGTTAAAGTCCGTTGGAACGCCAAAAGGGGACCCGAGTTTACTTGGGAAAGACAAGATCAAATGCAAAGGAAGTATCCTCATCTATTCGTGAATTCGGAAACGCAAGATCTCGAGGAAGAAACAACGACTACTACGCCTACTTAAATTTCGGGACGAAATTTCTTTTAAGGAGTAGGTAATGTAACATCCCGCCTTTTTCCACTTACTTTTCTGTTATACTAATTTAAACTCCGTTATATGTTTATAACATCTCCCGTTAATACGCGTTTTAAAATATTCCGTTTAGGTATTTTCCGCACCCGACTACAAACTCGAGGGACTAAAATTGACACGGGGCAAACTAGTTGACTAGGTCAACTAGTCCACCCCAATCACCACCATTCAACCATCTCCCTCTCTCTCTCTTTCTCTCTAGCAAGAACACACACACATTTACCAAATTCATTCAATCATCATCTAAATTCGACCTAGGAGGCTTACAACAAAATAAATTACATATTCGTGATCCTCTCTTCATCCTCTTCATTTTGGTACCAACTTCATCTCGTTTGGGTAACATTTCTAAAACACTAGTTCTCTTTAAATTTGTGTTCTTGACTTAAAAGTATGTTAATTAGTGTCTATGGCTCATTGTGATGTCGTGTATGTAATTTGTATGCTCGATTTGTTGTTTTTGGTGTAACTAGTTCATTATGAAAATTACTTGCTAAATCCTTGATTTTGGATGATCAAATGTTATTAGATTGTTAATGTGCATGTTTTAAAAGTGTTACTAGTATCATTAGCTTCATTTTGATGTATAGATTGATTAAAGAAACTTCATAAACGCGATTATTGATTTTGTGAACTTTTGGTTAGGGTTTGATAGCTTTAAAACGAACTTTTGATGCGTTGAATGCTTGTTAATGTTATTGATAAGTGTTTAGTTATATTACATGTTTCATTACCTTCAAAACGGCATATCATACATGTAAATTGGATTCCCGGAACTTGAAATGCATCTTGATGAACTTGAAACTTTGATTTTGGACGTTTAACGAACATTCGATGAGGTTATTGTTGTCTTAAATGATAAATTTGATTTAGTTAATGTATCTAGTTGTGTTCCTTGTTGAAAGAGCTTTCCGGTGATATAAAATACATGTTCTAATTGTTTGCGGATCATAAGTTATGATTATTTGAAGTTTGGGTCGTGCACTTGTGTAATTCAGCAAACAGGACCTGTAAGCCATTTGGGACGCCGTCCCACCCTCTTGGACGCCGTCCCACTCTTCATATCAGGACACCATCCTGATTTTGCGACGCCGTCCCACTCTTCATACCGGGACACCGTCCTGATTTTGGGACACCGTCCTGATACACTAAAACTGGCTGTTTGCTTTGGTCATTTGACATAAAAATGTTTGCTATGCTACGGACCTCCGATTAACATGAAACTTGGCCAACATGCTCATATATGATTATATAACTTAGAAAAATTGTCGGATACCCAACCCGACCCCGTTGACTTTTTCGTTGACTTTGACCCGACCAAGTTGACTTTTAATCAAACTTAACCAAATAATTGTGCAATCGTTCTAACATGTTTTTATACTTGTACCTTGCATGAAACATGACAATTTGATTCACATGCTATTATGATCGAGTATTAACGAGCCATAGGACTAATTGAACATCTTTGACCTATCGTGTTTACCGTTATTGATACAACCTATTGTTTAGGTCAAGACTAGCATTGTTCTTTGCACACGTTTACTTGTTGAAGTACTTTACTACTCGTGCACTCAAGGTGAGATCATAGTCCCACTTTTACTCTTTTTGAACTTACATTTGGGATGAGAAAACATAAACATTTCTTTACTAAGTGAACACAAGTACAGGAAAATAAACATTCTACATACGAGTTTAGAACAAAATCCTCAATTCGATTATCATTAGTTACACTTGCCGGGTGTAAGCGAGAACTTATGTTGTATGGATCCATATGGGTTTGACAAACCCTCATTCAAACGGTTCGCTACCGTTTACGAATGAAATATATTTTCGAGAAACAGTGTATGTTCTAGTACTAAGTGATGGGGTTCAATGGGAGAAATGTTAAGCATTGATAATTGGGTGCTCGTGAAACAAATTTTGGAATGGTTAACTATTAATTCGATGTTGCAAATCTTGTGGTTCAATCTACTTATTTACTCACTTACTTACTTAAACCTATGATTTCACCAACGTTTTCGTTGACAGATTTCTATGTTTTTCTCAGGTCTTTGAACGATATGTGTTACATGCTTCCGCTCATTATTTTGATACTTGCTTTGGATGTCGAGTATTTATGCATACACGGAGCGTCTTTTGGCTACTTTTAAATTGTGTCGCATAAGTTTCATTTGTACTTATAACTTTGTAACGTAACTTGTGGTGGAACTATTCTCGTAAACTTTGAACAATCTTTACATTTGAAATGAATGCGACATATCTTTTGGTCAAACGTTGTTTTAAAGACTTATGACCACGTAACGGGACCTAAGTAGACGGCGCCGTCAATGACGATTTTGTCGGGTCTCTACATGTATGAACCTTTAAGAGTACTAATATCATTCCTCTTAATGACTTAATGAATGTAGTCAAACTTTTGAAGAATGTGCCAGATACTTTTTATGTACATGTGATTCTTTCAAAAGTATATTAACACTCGAACTATCACAGTACATATTATAGAAGATTAAATGTTGTGTACTACTCTGAGTATAACAACAAACTTCCTTATCCAGACAGCTTTCTGAGCAGCTTCTCAGTCAACAATGTATTCTGCTTTTGTTGTAGATTGTTCAATAGTGCTCTGCCTATAGCTCTTCCAATCAACTGTCTTTCCCATCATGACAAATAAACAACGTGACTGGATCGAGAATCATCTTGATCAGTTTGGATACTAGAATCAGTATAAAACTTAATACTTAACTCTTCTTCCAAACCACCGTAAACCAAGAACATATCATTAGTACTCTGCAAATACTAAAGAATATTCTTAACAACAATCCAATGTACTTCACCTGGATTATGTTGACAATGACTCGTCAAACTCAAAACTAACGAAACATCGAGTATAGTACATATTATGACATACATAATGGATCATATAGCCGAAGCATATGTGATACATTTCATTTGTGTCATCTAATCTGCTGTGATAGAACTTTTGAGACTTTCTCAAGGTTATGCCCTTTTGCATTTGCAAAGCTCCATGCTTGGAGTTTTGCATGCTAAATCTCTGCAAGATAATGTATGTACTTTGATTCAAACCAATAAGCCAATTCGATATATTGTATAGATCCTCATTCCAATAATATAAGTAGCTTCATCAAGATCCTTTATGGAAATACAATTTTCAAGCCAAGAGTTGACATCTTGCAAGTTGAAATGTTATTTCTAATAAGTAATATGTCATCAACATATAAGATCAAGAAGACTACTTCGCTCCCACTAGCTCTAATGTAAACTCAGGGCTTATCTTGGTTTTGAGAAAAATTAAACACTTTGATTTTCTCATTAAACTTAAGATTCTAGCTCATGGATGTTTGCTTTAATCCATAAATGGATTTTAGAAGCTTGCATACTTTATTAGGATGCTTAGGATTCATAAACCCTTCCGGCTGAACCATATATATGTCCTCGCTTAGGTCGCCATTTAGAAAAGCAGTTTTGACATCCATTAGCCATATTTTATTATCATGAAAAGTAACCATGGCAATAAGTATCCTAATTGTTTTAAGGCTCGCGATTGGTGAAAAACTTTCATCATAACCTTTTGTCACCAATCGAGCTTTAAAAGTGTTTACATCACCGTCCATATCAGTCTTCCTTCGAAGACCTATTTTTACCTCATTGTTTTACAATTGGGTAGAAGATCAATCAAGTCTCATACTTGATTATCCTTCATGGACTGCATATCTGTATTCATAGAATCTAGTCATTTTCAGATTCAGGATCTGATATGGCCTCACGCAGCTAGAGGGTTCATCATAATCCCTTAGTTGAGGTTTATCTGAATTAATCAGATAATTAAACCTCATAAGCCGATGAGTTCTACTAGATCTATAAAGTGCAGGTGTAACACGTTCTGGCTCACCAACAGTGCGGTCAATTTCAACGTGTGGATTGCTAGTGCTTACTGAAGGTATGTTACTTTAAAGTAATTGAATTTCTTCAAGATCTACTTTACTCCCACTGACTTCTTGTAAGAGAAGATCCCTTTCCAGGAATTCAGCAGACCGAACAGAAAACACGTTGTCTTCAGCTTGGTAATAAAAGTAGTAACCCATTGTTTCCTTTATGTATCGTACAAAGTAACATTAGATAGTTCTGGGTTCTAATTTTTTTGAAGTGTCATGCTTCACATACGCTTTACAACCCCAGACTTTCAGATAAGACAACTTGGGAATCTACCCATTCCATAACTCATATGGTGTCTTTTCTACCTTCATAATTGGAATCACATTGAGTATGCTTACAGCAGACTCTCATGTATATCCCTAAAAGACTGTAGTAGAGAAATCAGACTCATCATAAATCAAACTATATCAGGTAAAGTTCGATTCCTCTTACTCAGACACACCATCATGTTGTGGTGTGTAAGGTAGAGTGAACTATGAGACAATCCCACAATTCTTTAGGTGGTCCAAAAAACTCTTGACTCATAAACTTACTTACTCCATTGGAGCGAAGTGCTTTAATGGTCTTTCCAAGCTGATTATCTACTTCATTTTGGAATACTTTTGAATGTTAAAATAGCTTTATGTTTATGTTTCAGCAGGTGAACATAATCATAGCTACTGTACTCATCAGTAAATGTAATGAAGTAAAATTAACTAAATCTATACATTGTTCTTAACGGGCTACATACAACAGTATGTTTTAGTCCTAAAAGATCTTTAGCTCTTTTACCTAAATCGGAGAAAGAAGCATTTGTCATCTTTTCACATAAACATGACTCGCATACATCAAATGACTCAGAGTCAATTGATTCCAAAAGTCCATTAGATTGGAGTTTTGAAATGCATTGTTTGTTTATATGACCAATATTACAATGTCATAGATAGGTCTTATTCAAGTCTTGCTTGAAGACTTTGGCGATGTAGGTATACACATAATTCTCATTTGAAATTACACTATGTATATCAATTTCAAAAATACCATCACGTGGATAGGTATTAAGATAAATATATTATCCTTAGAAACTAAATACCTAAGTGTGTAAATGCAAGTTCAATACTAACATCTTTCAAACTATGTCGCTCGCAGTATTGAGAGCATAATGCTATTGTTCTAACAAAACAATAATACCACTTAGAGAAGTAAGTTCAGATGTACCAATAGCTTTAACAAAAGCTTGATCCCCCTTGCCTACTTGCAAATCCAGTGTGTCTTTCTTCAGTCTATTACTTCTTCTCATTCCCTTCATATTGTTACAGGTGTGAAGGCCACAACCAATTAACAAAGATCTAGGAATCACTAGAAGAAGTATATAACTATATATGGAATATACCTGATTTGCTAGCCTCACCAGCGTTGCCTTTTCTCAGCTCAGATTGGAAGATAGGACAACTTCCTTCTCCAATTGCCAACCTTTCCACAATGAAAACATTCGGCGTCTTTTGTTGGGCTTTCCTTCTTGGAAGGTGGAATATTTTTCCTAGCAAATGATTTGTCATTTTCCTTCCACAAAGTATTCGGCTTATTCTTTTTCACCCTTCAATCCTAATTCTTCCTGATCATCAAACAACATTCGATAATCATTTTGCTGAGCAGCAGCAACTGCCACAACAGGAAGAAAGGATATTGGTTCTAAACTTTATTCAACTTTCAATTATGCTTGAGAACAATTCTCAGGTTGTAGTGCCAGTCTAGGAAGTTTGAACATTGAGTTTATCCTTCTCCAACAAAGAAGGAAGTGTGTTTTGGTTTACGTTTTGATTATTTGACATTTACAACAGATATAAGATTCAATTTAGTATTTTCGATATTGAGCTTTAATAAATTAATTACCCAAGTTTTTATAATATTTTTAAAAAACAATTAATTTACGAAAGCCTAATATCCACATAGAGGTTCCATAGCCACATATGTTGATCATCTAGTAGTTATAGAGTCTACTGGTAGGTAGCGGGTACCAATTGCATTACAAGTACAACTCTTAGATCTTTATGGGACCTAGAGATATATCTAGTCCAACAAACCACTATTATCTAATGGTATGTTGGTCCCATCATTGCCTCGAACTCAGGTCTCACCGTGAATACGATTAAGTCGACCAATTTGGAAAAAGTGGAAATTCACGCTAGTCTCACTAGATCGAAAAATCCGCCTCGTGGCTATAATTCAGCCTAGTCTCACTAGATCAGAAAAAATAACGAGGAGTGTTTGCAAGCTCATTGGATGGCATGACTTAAATTTGACGGGTATTTTGGAAAAGTTTGTGTCAACGAATAATGCATGCACACAAAATTCGTTACACATTTTGTTAAAAAACATTTTAATCAATTATATATATGTCAATTGTGTTTATGCGTCTAGTTTGTTATTTTATTTTATATATAAAAATAACAAATGCACATTGTTTATCGTTTTAAAACAGTTTTAAAAGATGTCGCCCATATATATTATTTGACTTTCAAAATTATTTTAACATTAAACTCGTTAGAGTTTAACTTATTTTAAAATTATCAATTTTAATCTTTGAAACTCGTTTAGAGTTTTATTTAATGTTTCCATAAAAAAACATATGTAATTTAAGTCTCAAAATTATTTAACTTTAAACTCGTTAGAGTTTAACTTTTTAAAATCATCAATTTTAATATTTGAAACTCGTTACCGATTTTATTTAATGTTTTCATCAAAAAACATTTAGCATATATTATAATCAACAATTAAATATAAATGCGTAAAATAAAACACAATCATGCATCACACACAAATAGCCTAGCCCAAAAATCCTATGCTAGATCTCATGAGCCGACATGGGATCAAGAGGTCAAACTAAGGGTAATATCGTAGCTCCCACTTAATTCAAGAATCAAGTGAAAACTTGACAAACGTCATCGTTGTCAAATTGACCTGTTCGCCATCTTCTAAGTCAAACTCCACGTTGCATCTTTATCTTTAATCTTCATCTTATTACATTTATTTAAAATTTAAATATATAATAACTAATCTAATACTTTTACAATTTAAAATAAACTTAAATACAATACTATGAAAATGAAAAATAAATATAATACAACTTTGGCTTCAAAATGACCTTTCTAATAAAATAAATAATCAACATGACATAATATTGCCGTAATCAACAATCACAACAATCATACATAGGTCGGGGCATTATGGGCTATGTGTGCAATCACAATTTTAGTAACTACATTATTAAAACCTGCATATGGCCTGTCCATGGTTACAATGCATGTGTACAACCATGGAATAGAACAATCAACAATTATAATAAATATTCAAGCCATAACAATTAAATTTACAATTTAAAATAGTGATATTCTTTCAATCATATTTGTGTGTCATGAGGTTAAGTCTAGATCAACCGAGTTGACTTTAAAAACCAAAAAGGTTTCGACTTTCACCAATATACCACAAAGCTAAATCTAAAGAATAGTCACACCACAATTAAGATGGTGTAAAAGAGGCTCTGATACCACTGTTGGAAAATCGTGTGTACTTTAAATATCAGATTAACGCAGCGGATAGTTAAAATAATAATCTTTTATTATTTCATGAACAAAACATTTACAAGATTAAATATTCACTTATTTAATGAAATATGCACACGATTAATCTTTCCCAACGATCCAGTTACACCATAATAATTGTCATGAATATTAAATCATATGATGAGTTAACAATATATCTTTCTTAAAGAAACTGATGAACGGAGAGAAACCTACGATCAAAAGTATGACCGTCTCTTTGGATAGTCCACACTACACTTCAAACAACGTCAATGGATGCTAGTCCAAACCCAAGTAATAATTAATCAACCTTTGATTAATATTATGAACCCAAAATAATACTCCGTATGAAACAATGTTTTTTCTTTTCTTACTTTCTCTCTTTCTCATCTCATAACCCAACGAACATATATATATGAATATATGATATACCCCGTTTGTTTGGTAGCATAAAGTAAATCAAAAGAATATCTTGTTTTCGATTTCTTTGTCTGTAATATCATATTTCGTTTGATTTGGTTTTAAAAAGTCGTATTTCTCAAATACTTTAGGGTTATGTTATGTAACTTATAATTAATAATTTCTATCATGTCGCTTTTATGTGAATAGTAAATTAATTAATTTCGTTTCATTTACTATTCATATGAATAGTAAATGAATTAATTTCGATTTACTATTTTGTTACTTGAGTAATAAATATACATCATATATATATATTTTATTTGACGTCTCGGTGTATATGTGTGTGATCCCGAAAACTCAAATAAAGTTGGCCATATAGTTATATGTTGTACCTTGCACATTAATCCTACATAAGTTCATGACCCCACTCGTTGGATCAACATAATATCCGTGATCTCACACTCTATAAGTTCATAACCCATTCGTCGCAGACCCTATTTTGATTCTTCAATAGTAATAGTAATTATGCCACTATTGTATGTGTGTATCATTTCTTACAACTACTATAATCCACCAAATTCTTCTTCCATAGCATTTTGGCAATCACCTACACAACTCATAAGTAAGATATATATATATATATATATATATATATATATATATATATATATATATATATGGGCAGGATCAATGGGGAAGTAACCAATCGGGGGGAAGCGGGGGGAAGCAAATTTTTTTTTTTTCGTTTTTTTTGAATTTTTTTTTCCGGCATCAAGATCACACGAAAATATGAACATTTAGAAGAGATACTTCGTGATGAATGTTATTATTTAGGCAAAAAACGATCGACAAAAATAACATTCAAGATAATATTGTTCGTGAAGAATATGAACGTTTTTTTTCTTCATGTTTTGTGAAGTAAAATTTAGCCCGATTTAGAGTTTAGGGTTTAGGGTTTAGGGTTTGGTGTTTTGGGTTTATTCCATAAACCCAAAACACCAAACCCTAAACTCTAAACCCTAAACTCTAAACCGTTCGTGTTAAAAACTCAATCTAAATCCTAAATCTCAACCCTAAATCTAAACCCTAAACCCTAAATTTCTAAACCCTAATATCTAAACCCTATAAACCCTAATATCTAAACCCTAATATCTAAACCCCAATAGCTAAAACCTCAAAATACGCTCGAAAAACACGATAATTGTTATATATTACTTTTTCAAGCGTTTTCACGCCAAAATAAAAACATTTATCACAAAGTGTCTCTACTAAATGTTCATATTTTCATCTCATCTATAATGTTCGTGAACAAAGTTTTTTCAAAAAATGAAAAAAAAAAAAACTTTTTGCTTCCCCCCGCTTCCCCCCGATTGGTTACTTTCCTCTTGATCCTACCCTTATATATATATATATATATATATATATATATATATAGCAGAGAAAACTCCATAAAGGCCTAAATTTCTAACATTAGTTAAACACTATTTAATACTCCAATTTAAAAAATTGCATATTTCATTAGGCATATCAGGAGCATCATTCTCACTCAGAGGCGACTCTACCTTGAAGGGAGTGGGGTCCTATGACCCCACTAGTGGAAAATTTTTTTATACGATGTATACTTCAAATTTTACAGGACACCACTAAATTTAAGTATAGAACCCCATATATTTTTAAAATTTGTATTTTTTTAGAGGTAAATAAGCACTAAAGTACCCTTCAAATATAATTAGCCTTAGAAAAAAAAATTTAGGACCCCATTGGCATTTCATCCTAGAATCGCCACTGATCATTCTGCTTTTTCTTTGCATCAATATCATGAAGATGAATCTGATGTATGTAACTACGAAAACCCAAATGTCCATTTGCATAGCAACCTATACAACAACCTTTCAATCAAATACATAAATCATTGACCGTCATACATATTACCTTGCATCTTCAGTACACATAGAACTATAAATTTAAGTTGCTTCTATAAAAATACATAAAAGATTAATAATTATGAAAGTGGAGAAGGTTGATACATGAACCTTACCGGATCATTAAGTTTTAAGCCAATATGATCCAAGACTTACAGATATTACACAACATAAGATGGATACACGTATTAAACCCATTTTAAGATGAGTTGAATAACATAAAAATACATATCTCAAGCTCAATGATTTCATAACGTACTAGAACCTTTTAAAAGACATGATTTTAAATTGGAGTTTATAATTTTCACATAACCATATCATGTTCAGAAAACAAAAATTACTCATCAACAAATAATCATGTAACCGTGTTTGACTTTAACACTTGAACTTCAATAATAGTTCCATAAAATCATTGAAACATCATTATAAATATTTTACTCTACATTTGAGGATAGTTATTCACTATTGCAGGCATGTTAATTAAAATCGTATTATTAAGTAGTAAATAGTTAACGCTTAGACTCTTCAGAAATAGTAACGTAACTATATCAGTTGCATCATAACCTGAAACTGGAATCTAACTTTTCATTAAAACATTTCATCAAACACTTGGCATACATATGATAGCATAGTTAACACAAACATATATAAATATCTAAAGATTAAGAACGATTAGGCAATCATCAAAAAAATATGTAATAAAGAGTAAATCTAAAATCATGTTGATTGTAAATTCAAAAATCAAGAACAAACAAAATAGATGAAATTAGGGAAAAGTATATTACCTGGAAGAGCTTTGTGTGATGAAGGTTAAAGATGTAAAAACTTTACTTTAAATTTAGAAGGTAGAAGAAGTAATGAATTTGAAGAAGGAGCAAGCAGATGAACTTCATAAGCAAGTCACAAGCCGTAATTCAAAATGTTAATTAGATATTGAATGAGCAAGCATATGGACTTCATAAACTTTACATTATAGAATGTGAATTAATAATTCAATATTAAATATTGCACTGAGGATTTGTATGACATTATAAAACGAAAAATGAAAGCCGTAATTATAATTAGTCTTGTGAATACAAAGATAAAAACACAGTAAAATAAGGCTAAAGTTGAAGAACCCTAGAATCTAATGTTACCTAAAAATGAAATACAAAGAATAGATAAGAGAAGCTTGATGATGAAGAAGAAAAGACTTACAACATGCGTGATATGGATCAAAGAGCCTGCAAAATATTATTATGAGTTTCAAAAAGCCTGCGAAAATTTAAAAGCCTGCAAAAATATTTTGAGTCTCAAAAAGACCGACTTTTTATGACATATGGTGTAGAAAATAGACCAATTACTTAGTAAGATATTTTATATTTTACTTTTGTTTAGTGACATTAATTGATTGTTTGCATAAAAGTAGTTGGTAATTATTATTTAAAATATGTTTTATTTTTAAGATTTATGATATAAGCAAAATACTTTATATTGCATGAGAGAGTGTCACATCATCAAAATTGACATCATCTTTTTACACATTTTATATAGTATCTATTAGACAAAACATTATAGCACTATTTATATACTATGTTTTGTATTTTGTAATAAATACTATTTTCATAAATGTATTTTTACTATTTTTACAAACATTTTACATTATAGCACTATTTATTTCTATTAGACAAAACATTATAGCACATTTTATATACTATTATATAGTATCTATTAGACAAAACATTATAGCACTATTTATATACTATGTTTTGTATTTTGTAATAAATACTATTTTCATAAATGTATTTTTACTATTTTTACAAACATTTTACATTATAGCACTATTTATTTCTATTAGACAAAACATTATAGCACATTTTATATACTATCTATTAGACAAAACATTATAGCGCTATTTACCTACAGTAACACTATAGCTACAATGTTTTTTGAACATTTTTTTACCCCTTATGCTCTCAAATTATTTTTTACTTCTTTCACCCAACAATCTTTTTTTTTTCTTTTCAATTTGCTAACAAAATAAAGGTTCCCGAATACCTTCCAAACTACCTCATTTTTCCTATCAAATTTAGCAAGCATTTAGCAAAACACTCTGCTTCAAGGAATGGCCAACAAATTATATACGAAACGGATTTCCCGACGCGAAGCGAGGGCTCACAAACTAGTTTATAATATAGTATAGATTCTCTAAAATCAGTGAAGGATAAGGTTGAAGAATTATTCATCCGGTGGAATTAACATGGGATTTATTTACACACAAGAAACTTATATGCAAGAAATATCATCAAGTGATTAGATGAAAATTCATGCAATCTTGGATCAAGCCACAAAATATCTGTGAAACCTGTTACAAAGTATCGCTTGTATCGCTTGTTCTTATCCTCTGTAAGTTTCCATTTATTTTACCATCGCAAAAGTAAGTGTGTATTTTTCCGTTATTGGATTTAATTACTGTGATCCTAGAAATCGGATATTAATCGTCATGTTGGCCATAAGAAAATAATATCCAACAAATCAGAGGCTTACATCTATGTCTATTAAGGGGTGTTTGGGTAAGCGTTTTGAAAATTGATTATGCGTTTTACATAATTAAAATCAGATAATCAGCTTTATCAAAACGTGATTTAGGGGGTGTTTGGGTAAGCGTTTTGAAAATTGATTATGCGTTTTACATAATCAAAATCAGATAATCAGCTTTATCAAAACGTGATTTAGATTAACGGTGTTTGGATTGGATTATGCTGTTTGATAACGTAATAATCTGAAAATCGATTTTTTAGTGTTTGGGAAAATGAAATTATTTGATTATTTAACATGTAAAATTACCATAACAGACATTCTTTTTCAATAACAAAAATATAAATTTAGATCTATACAAAAATCAATTTCTTGTGATAAAGGTTCACTACAGACATTCTTGTGATAAAGGGTTAACGGTCAAATAAAAATCAATTTCTTTAAAAAATGTAAAAAGTTAAAAAAAATTGTTTTTTAACTTGTTTTAAGGTTTTATATGAATATAGATAGATAGATAGATAGATAATAGCAATGATATTTATATCAGTTAATATTAAATATTAATATTAATATATAATAAATAACTAATATAATGTTACAGTACACGTTGAATAAAAGGCGTTCGAGAGTTGAGATCATATGTAAATTGAGGGGCACTAAGGTAATTTAATCAGAATATACTAGTTATCCAATTTCACGTTTTCCGTGCAGTGACAAGACCTCTACTTCTCCAAATCTGCGTTTTCGAGTTCTTATATCGCAAATAATCGATTTTTAATTTTATTTTACCAAACACTATAATTTAATTATTTACATCTTTAAAAACGCAATAATCAAAAAATCACTTTCAAATCGCATTCTCAAACACCGTCTAATTTTTAATTGATTGGAACAAAGTGAGGAAATGCCTTGTAAAGGTTTATACATCAAATTGTAAGATTAATGTCACTACTGGAAAATTGGTCTTTCCGGACGATAAATCCGGACGACTTATCGTCCTAGAAAGTCTTCCCGGACGGTCCGTCGTCCGGGATGTGTCGTCCCAAAAGGTTCGTCCAAAGTTTTTTTGGACGGCAAGTTTTTTTCCCGGACGGAAGGTGGGGCCCACATTGACTTTCAACGCTAGCCTTCGTGGACGCTTTTTCCGGGCGACTTTTGGGGACGAAAAATGGTCCCGAAAAAAGTAATATTAATTATTTATTATTAATTATTTATTAATAACAGAAAATGAAAAAAAAAACTGGACGACTTTTCCTGGACCACTAGTCGTCCGGAAAGCCCTCTGCTGTTTCGGGACCTATTCGTTTCTGCTGTTTCAAGCCGTATGCGATACGACACATTTCAAATATCCAAACCTGCTACATAAATAAGATTATAGTTTCACAAAATACCACAATAATATTAAAAAAAATTTCCAAACGCGACAATAATTATCCATACATTTTAAAATCCGAAAAAACTACCAAATCAACTAATATCGTTTACAAATCAACTAAACTTAACATAATTGTCTTGAAACAACCGGAAAAACACCCAACAAAAGTATAATTGTCTTCAAACACACCAAACAAATTACAAATCGGCAAATCCATCATCATACAAATCATCATCATTGTTACGGCTCGGGCGCGAAGTATTGGAATTGGAAGTACCGGTAGTATACCCAAAATTTGGTTGAATATCGGGAGGGACTACAACATTATTAAAACGAAAGATTTGTTCAATTTGACTTGCCGTGTAGTATGGTTCCATTGGTGGTTGGTGGTTCCGACCGATAGAAGATGAAGATGCGGAATTACTTGCCGACTTTGGTAACTTTTGCCCCATTCCGCGTTGGTGTCCGGTTCGATCACCCAAAACTTGTTCCATGATATCAGCCTCGCCTCTTCCCGGTTGTTCTTTTAGCAATTCCTTCATTCGTTTCTACAAGGTTAAACAAATATTAATATTATATATATATATATATATATATATATATATATATATATATATATATATATATATATATATATATATATATATATATATATATATATATGCGTATATGCGTATATACTTATATATATATATATATATATATATATATATATATATATATATATATATATATATATATACATATATGCGTATATACTTATATATACCATTTGACTTTTTTTTTTTTGAAAAGCAAAAGTAATTATTATTATAACCCGGAATATAGCATTACATCCCCTACACACATCTATACAATATTATAAACATAAACATGAATCGGAAGAAGAGGAATTCTAATCTAGGTGATAATAATCAGGAGCATCGTAGACTAATCAACGCCATGAGGGAACGAACTTGAGAAATCAAGCAGGGAAGGAGGAGACAAACCGTGCCGATCAAGCGGCGACAAAGTTGTCGGACAACCAACCCATTTAATCTAACCCTCATGAGCCAATTAGAAACTACAGATTACCGGATTTATCAAGATGACGTATTAACCAATGCCCGTGCGGTTTGTAGACGAGACCGCATATGATGAAGGGTTGATGAGCCATTGATGCCATTCAATTGGTGATTTTTTTCGCGCTCGGTTTGAGATCCAACTAAAACTTTGCGTTTGAATTTCTGAAATGATCCAAGCGGGATTCCATTCTTTTCTTGTGAAGACTTTTAGATTCCTATGTTTCCATATGATGTAGCAAGTAATCCATTTAGTAGCTGGCCATAGAGAGGAACCAATGGAGGTATATGAGAGACCTTAGTCGGAGATGATGGCATCGTTGATGTTGGATATTGATGTGTTAATTTGATTCCACCAATCTAGTATTTGTAGCCAAATTGAGGTCACTTTGTGGTAATTAATCAGCGCATGATCAATGGTTTCAGTATGTTGATCGCATAAAGGGCATAAGATGGTGTGTAAGTCGATTCCTTTTTTGTCGAGTTCGCATCTAACCGGGATTTTTTGTTGGATGACTCTCCATGAGAATATGAAGACCTTTTAAAGGACAAATTTATTGCAAGGTGAAATGTCCCGTTCTTATTGATTAAAAACGTTCCATATTAATTGATTTCGTTGCGAGGTTTTGACCTCTATATGAGACGTTTTTCAAAGACTGCATTCATTTTAAAACAAACCATAACCTTTATTTCATAAATAAAGGTTTAAAAAGCTTTACGTAGATTATCAAATAATGATAATCTAAAATATCCTGTTTACACACGACCATTACATAATGGTTTACAATACAAATATGTTACAACAAAATAAGTTTCTTGAATGCAGTTTTTACACAATATCATACAAGCATGGACTCCAAATCTCGTCCTTATTTAAGTATGCGACAGCGGAAGCTCTTAATAATCACCTGAGAATAAACATGCTTAAAACGTCAACAAAAATGTTGGTGAGTTATAGGTTTAACCTATATATATCAAATCATAATAATAGACCACAAGATTTCATATTTCAATACACATCCCATACATAGAGATAAAAATCATTCATATGGTGAACGCCTGGTAACCGACATTAACCAGATGCATATATAAGAATATCCCCATCATTCCGGGACACCCTTCGGATATGATATAAATTTCGAAGTACTAAAGCATCCGGTACTTTGGATGGGGTTTGTTAGGCCCAATAGATCTATCTTTAGGATTCGCGTCAATTAGGGTGTCTGTTCCCTAATTCTTAGATTACCAGACTTAATAAAAAGGGGCATATTCGATTTCGATAATTCAGCCATAGAATGTAGTTTCACGTACTTGTGTCTATTTTGTAAATCATTTATAAAACCTGCATGTATTCTCATCCCAAAAATATTAGATTTTAAAAGTGGGACTATAACTCACTTTCACAGATTTTTACTTCGTCGGGAAGTAAGACTTGGCCACTGGTTGATTCACGAACCTATAACAATATATACATATATATCAAAGTATGTTCAAAATATATTTACAACACTTTTAATATATTTTGATGTTTTAAGTTTATTAAGTCAGCTGTCCTCGTTAGTAACCTACAACTAGTTGTCCACAGTTAGATGTACAGAAATAAATCGATAAATATTATCTTGAATCAATCCACGACCCAGTGTATACGTATCTCAGTATTGATCACAACTCAAACTATATATATTTTGGAATCAACCTCAACCCTGTATAGCTAACTCCAACATTCACATATAGAGTGTCTATGGTTGTTCCGAAATATATATAGATGTGTCAACATGATAGGTCGAAACATTGTATACGTGTCTATGGTATCTCAAGATTACATAATATACAATACAAGTTGATTAAGTTATGGTTGGAATAGATTTGTTACCAATTTTCACGTAGCTAAAATGAGAAAAATTATCCAATCTTGTTTTACCCATAACTTCTTCATTTTAAATCCGTTTTGAGTGAATCAAATTGCTATGGTTTCATATTGAACTCTATTTTATGAATCTAAACAGAAAAAGTATAGGTTTATAGTCGTAAAAATAAGTTACAAGTCATTTTTGTAAAGGTAGTCATTTCAGTCGAAAGAACGACGTCTAGATGACCATTTTAGAAAACATACTTCCACTTTGAGTTTAACCATAATTTTTGGATATAGTTTCATGTTCATAATAAAAATCATTTTCTCAGAATAACAACTTTTAAATCAAAGTTTATCATAGTTTTTAATTAACTAACCCAAAACAGCCCGCGGTGTTACTACGACGGCGTAAATCCGGTTTTACGGTGTTTTTCGTATTTCCAGGTTTTAAATCATTAAGTTAGCATATCATATAGATATAGAACATGTGTTTAGTTGATTTTAAAAGTCAAGTTAGAAGGATTAACTTTTGTTTGCGAACAAGTTTAGAATTAACTAAACTATGTTCTAGTGATTACAAGTTTAAACCTTCGAATAAGATAGCTTTATATATATGAATTGAATGATGTTATGAACATCATTACTACCTTAAGTTCCTTGTATAAACCTACTGGAAAAGAGAAAAATGGATCTAGCTTCAACGGATCCTTGGATGGCTCGAAGTTCTTGAAGCAGAATCATGACACGAAAACAAGTTCAAGTAAGATCATCACTTGAAATAAGATTGTTATAGTTATAGAAATTGAACCAAAGTTTGAATATGATTATTACCTTGTATTAGAATGATAACCTACTGTAAGAAACAAAGATTTCTTTAGGTTGGATGATCACCTTACAAGATTGGAAGTGAGCTAGCAAACTTGAAAGTATTCTTGATTTTATGAAACTAGAACTTTTGGAATTTATGAAGAACACTTAGAACTTGAAGATAGAACTTGAGAGAGATCAATTAGATGAAGAAAATTGAAGAATGAAAGTGTTTGTAGGTGTTTTTGGTCGTTGGTGTATGGATTAGATATAAAGGATATGTAATTTTGTTTTCATGTAAATAAGTCATGAATGATTACTCATATTTTTGTAATTTTATGAGATATTTCATGCTAGTTGCCAAATGATGGTTCCAACATGTATTAGGTGACTCACATGGGCTGCTAAGAGCTGATTATTGGAGTGTATATACCAATAGTACATACATCTAAAAGCTGTGTATTGTACGAGTACGAATACGGGTGCATACGAGTAGAATTGTTGATGAAACTGAATGAGGATGTAATTGTAAGCATTTTTGTTAAGTAGAAGTATTTTGATAAGTGTATTGAAGTCTTTCAAAAGTGTATAAATACATATTAAAACACTACATGTATATACATTTTAACTGAGTCGTTAAGTCATCGTTAGTCGTTACATGTAAGTGTTGTTTTGAAACCTTTAGGTTAACGATCTTGTTAAATGTTGTTAACCCAATGTTTATAATATCAAATGAGATTTTAAATTATTATATTATCATGATATTATCATGTATGAATATCTCTTAATATGATATATATACATTAAATGTCTTTACAACGATAATCGTTACATATATGTCTCGTTTAAAAATCATTAAGTTAGTAGTCTTGTTTTTACATATGTAGTTCATTGTTAATATACTTAATGATATGTTTACTTATCATAGTGTCATGTTAACTATATATATATCCATATATATGTCATCATATAGTTTTTACAAGTTTTAACGTTCGTGAATCACCGGTCAACTTGGGTGGTCAATTGTCTATATGAAACATATTTCAATTAATCAAGTCTTAACAAGTTTGATTGCTTAACATGTTGGAAACATTTAATCATGTAAATATCAATCTCAATTAATATATATAAACATGGAAAAGTTCGGGTCACTACAGTACCTACCCGTTAAATAAATTTCGTCCCGAAATTTTAAGCTGTTGAAGGTGTTGACGAATCTTCTGGAAATAGATGCGGGTATTTCTTCTTCATCTGATCTTCACGCTCCCAGGTGAACTCGGGTCCTCTACGAGCATTCCATCGAACCTTAACAATTGGTATCTTGTTTTGCTTAAGTCTTTTAACCTCACGATCCATTATTTCGACTGGTTCTTCGATGAATTGAAGTTTTTCGTTGATTTGGATTTCATCTAACGGAATAGTGAGATCTTCTTTAGCAAAACATTTCTTCAAATTCGAGACGTGGAAAGTGTTATGTACAGCCGCGAGTTGTTGAGGTAACTCAAGTCGGTAAGCTACTGGTCCGACACGATCAATAATCTTGAATGGTCCAATATACCTTGGATTTAATTTCCCTCGTTTACCAAATCGAACAACGCCTTTCCAAGGTGCAACTTTAAGCATGACCATCTCTCCAATTTCAAATTCTATATCTTTTCTTTTAATGTCAGCGTAGCTCTTTTGTCGACTTTGGGCGGTTTTCAACCGTTGTTGAATTTGGATGATCTTCTCGGTAGTTTCTTGTATAATCTCTGGACCCGTAATCTGTCTATCCCCCACTTCACTCCAACAAATCGGAGACCTGCACTTTCTACCATAAAGTGCTTCAAACGGCACCATCTCAATGCTTGAATGGTAGCTGTTGTTGTAGAAAAATTCTGCTAACGGTAGATGTCGATCCCAACTGTTTCCGAAATCAATAACACATGCTCGTAGCATGTCTTCAAGCGTTTGTATCGTCCTTTCGCTCTGCCCATCAGTTTGTGGATGATAGGCAGTACTCATGTCTAGACGAGTTCCTAATGCTTGCTGTAATGTCTGCCAGAATCTTGAAATAAATCTGCCATCCCTATCAGAGATAATAGAGATTGGTATTCCATGTCTGGATATGACTTCCTTCAAATACAGTCGTGCTAACTTCTCCATCTTGTCATCTTCTCTTATTGGCAGGAAGTGTGCTGATTTGGTGAGACGATCAACTATTACCCAAATAGTATCAAAACCACTTGCAGTCCTTGGCAATTTAGTGATGAAATCCATGGTAATATTTTCCCATTTCCATTCTGGGATTTCGGGTTGTTGAAGTAGACCTGATGGTTTCTGATGCTCAGCTTTGACCTTAGAACACGTCAAACATTCTCCTACGTATTTAGCAACATCGGCTTTCATACCCGGCCACCAAAAATATTTCCTGAGATCCTTGTACATCTTCCCCGTTCCAGGATGTATTGAGTATCTGGTTTTATGAGCTTCTCTAAGTACCATTTCTCTCATATCTCCAAATTTTGGTACCCAAATCCTTTCAGCCCTATACCGGGTTCCATCTTCCCGAATATTAAGATGCTTCTCCGATCCTTTGGGTATTTCATCCTTTAAATTTCTCTCTTTTAAAACTCCTTGTTGCGCCTCCTTTATTTGAGTAGTAAGGTTATTATGAATCATTATATTCATAGATTTTACTCGAATGGGTTCTCTGTCCTTCCTGCTCAAGGCATCGGCTACCACATTTGCTTTCCCCGGGTGGTAACGAATCTCAAAGTCGTAATCATTCAACAATTCAATCCACCTACGCTGCCTCGTATTCAGTTGTTTCTGATTAAATATGTGTTGAAGACTTTTGTGGTCGGTATATATAATACTTTTGACCCCATATAAATAGTGCCTCCAAGTCTTTAATGCAAAAACAACCGCGCCTAATTCCAAATCATGCGTCGTATAATTTTGTTCGTGAATCTTCAATTGTCTAGACGCATAAGCAATCACCTTCGTTCGTTGCATTAATACACAACCGAGACCTTGCTTTGATGCGTCACAATAAATCACAAAATCATCATTCCCTTCAGGCAATGACAATATAGGTGCCGTAGTTAGCTTTTTCTTCAATAACTGAAACGCTTTCTCTTGTTCATCATTCCATTCAAATTTCTTCCCTTTATGCGTTAATGCAGTCAAGGGTTTTGCTATTCTGGAAAAGTCTTGGATGAACCTTCTGTAGTAACCAGCTAGTCCTAAAAACTGGCGTATGTGTTTCGGAGTTTTCGGGGTTTCCCACTTTTCAACAGTTTCTATCTTTGCCGGATCCACCTTAATACCTTCTTTGTTCACTATGTGACCGAGGAATTGAACTTCTTCCAACCAAAATGCACACTTTGAAAACTTAGCGTACAATTCTTCCTTCCTCAATACTTCTAACACCTTTCTCAAATGTTCACCGTGTTCTTGGTCATTCTTTGAGTAAATAAGTATGTCATCAATGAAAACAATGACAAACTTGTCAAGGTATGGTCCACACATTCGGTTCATAAGGTCCATGAACACAGCTGGTGCATTAGTTAAACCAAACAGCATGACCATAAACTCGTAATGACCGTAACGTGTTCTGAAAGCAGTCTTTGGGATATCATCTTCTTTCACCCGCATTTGATGATACCCGGAACGTAAGTCAATCTTTGAATAAACAGACGAGCCTTGTAGTTGATCAAATAAGTCGTCGATTCTCGGTAGTGGGTAGCGGTTCTTGATGGTAAGTTTGTTCAACTCTCGGTAGTCGATACACAACCTGAATGTACCATCTTTCTTCTTGACAAACAAAACAGGAGCTCCCCACGGTGATGTGCTTGGTCGAATGAAACCACGCTCTAAAAGTTCTTGTAATTGGCTTTGCAGTTCTTTCATCTCACTGGGTGCGAGTCTGTAAGGAGCACGAGCTATTGGTGCAGCTCCTGGTACAAGATCTATTTGAAATTCAACGGATCGATGTGGGAGTAATCCCGGTAATTCTTTCGGAAATACATCGGGAAATTCTTTTGCAATGGGAACATCATTGATGCTCTTTTCTTCAGTTTGTACTTTCTCGACGTGTGCTAGAACAGCATAGCAACCTTTTCTTATTAGTTTTTGTGCCTTCAAATTACTAATAAGATGTAGCTTCGTGTTGCCCTTTTCTCCGTACACCATTAAGGGTTTTCCTTTTTCTCGTATAATGCGAATTGCATTTTTGTAACAAACGATCTCTGCTTTCACTTCTTTCAACCAGTCCATACCGATTATCACATCAAAACTCCCTAACTCTACTGGTATCAAGTCAATCTTAAATGTTTCGCTAACCAGTTTAATTTCTCGATTCCGACATATATTATCTGCTGAAATTAATTTACCATTTGCTAATTCGAGTAAAAATTTACTATCCAAAGGCGTCAATGGACAACTTAATTTAGCACAAAAATCTCTACTCATATAGCTTCTATCCGCACCCGAATCAAATAAAACGTAAGCAGATTTATTGTCAATAAGAAACGTACCCGTAACAAGCTCCGGGTCTTCCTGTGCCTCTGCCGCATTAATATTGAAAACTCTTCCGCGGCCTTGTCCATTCGTGTTCTCCTGGTTCGGGCAATTTCTAATAATGTGGCCCGGTTTTCCACATTTATAACAAACTACATTGGCATAACTTGCTCCGACACTACTTGCTCCGCCATTACTCGTTCCGACACCATTTGTTCCTTTCGTTCTATTAACCCCTGGTCCGTAGACCTCACACTTCGCCGCGCTATGACCATTTCTTTTACACTTGTTGCAAAATTTGGTGCAGAACCCCGAGTGATACTTTTCACACCTTTGGCATAGCTGCTTCTGATTGTTGTTGTTGTTGCGGTTATTATTGTTGTTGGGATGATTGTTGTAGTTGCTGTTGTTGTTGTTGTTGTTGTTATTGTTGGGCCGTTTGTTGTAGTTGCGATTGATGTTGCAATTGTTGGGATAATTGTTGCGATTATTGTTGTAATTGCTATTGTTGTTGTATTGGTGATTCTTATCACCGTTTTCCTCCCACTTTCTTTTGACTTGCTTCACATTGGCCTCTTCAGCAGTCTGTTCTTTAATTCTTTCTTCAATCTGGTTCACTAGTTTGTGAGCCATTCTACATGCCTGTTGTATAGAGGCGGGCTCGTGTGAACTTATATCTTCTTGGATTCTTTCCGGTAATCCTTTCACAAATGCGTCGATCTTCTCTTCCTCATCTTCGAATGCTCCCGGACACAATAGGCACAATTCTGTGAATCGTCTTTCGTACGTGGTAATATCAAATCCTTGGGTTCGTAACCCTCTAAGTTCTGTCTTGAGCTTATTGACCTCGGTTCTGGGACGGTACTTCTCGTTCATCAAGTGCTTGAATGCTGACCACGGTAGTGCGTACGCATCGTCTTGTCCCACTTGCTCTAGATAGGTATTCCACCATGTTAACGCAGAACCTGTGAAGGTATGCGTAGCGTACTTCACTTTGTCCTCTTCAGTACACTTACTTATGGCAAACACCGATTCGACCTTCTCGGTCCACCGTTTCAATCTGATTGGTCCTTCGGTTCCATCAAATTCCAAAGGTTTGCAGGCAGTGAATTCTTTGTAGGTGCATCCTACACGATTTACTGTACTGCTAGATCCAAGGTTATTGTTGGTATGTAGCACAGCCTGTACTGCGGCTATGTTTGAAGCTAGAAAAGTACGGAATTCCTCTTCATTCATATTCACGGTGTGTCGAGTAGTCGGTGCCATTTCCTTCAAAATAGTCAAATGGAACAAGTTAATCATACAGAATATTAAGAGTAGTTAATAGTATTTCGTAGCATAATATGAACTCATTTATAAAAGCTTTTTCTTCATATTAGCGTTTTATAAGTTTAAATTCGGGTAGTACCTACCCGTTAAGTTCATACTTAGTAGCTAATATACAATTCAACTACTACAATTCTATATGAAAAACTGATTATAATAATATTTCGCGTTCAAACTTTTATACAATATTTTACAAACTTACAATACCGCTTATTTTACATAAAGCATGAAATATAGCACACAATAACTTTGATACAAGATAGTTGTGAAGATAATTCTAGCTAGTACACAAGTCGTTCAGCAAAGGCAATAAAGACACGTAATTCATACGTCCAGAAACAAGTCATGCATTCTGGTTTTACTAGGACTACTTCCCATCCTTGGTCTTGTGCAACATAACCGTTATGGCCGTTGATAAGACAGCGTGTTGTAACGTCGTCAAAGGGACGAGGGTTACGTAATGTCCAACAGTCCCGTAATAATCTAAAAACCTCATTTCTTACCCCAATTACCGACTCCGTCACTTGTGGAAACGTTTTGTTTAATAGTTGTAGCCCGATGTTCTTGTTCTCACTTTGGTGAGAAGCGAACATTACTAATCCGTAAGCATAACATGCTTCTTTATGTTGCATGTTAGCCGCTTTTTCTAAATCAAGAAGTCCAATATTCGGATATATTGAGTCAAAATAATTTCTTAACCCGTTGCGTAAAATAGCATTTGGGTTCCCCGCAATATATGCGTCAAAGTAAACACATCGTAACTTATGGGTTTCCCAATGTGATATCCCCCATCTTTCAAACGAAAGTCTCTTATAAACCAAGACATTCTTGGAACGTTCTTCGAATGTCTTACAAACTGATCTCGCCTTAAATAGTTGTGCCGAGGAATTCTGGCCGACTCTAGACAAGATTTCATCAATCATGTCTCCGGGTAGGTCTCTTAAAATATTGGGTTGTCTATCCATTTTGTGTTTTTAAACTGTAAAATAGACAAGAGTTAGATTCATAAAAAAAATACTTATTAATACAAGCAATTTTTACATATATCATAAAGCATAAGAACACTATATTACATATATTACACCACACGAATACAACTATCTTATTCCGACTCGCTCGTTTCTTCTTCTTCTTCGGTTTTGGTTCGTTTTGCCAAGTTTCTAGGGATATATGATGTTCCCCTAATACGAGCCGTCGTTGTCCACATTGGTTTAGAAAAACCTGGTGGTTTAGAGGTTCCCGGGTCATTGTTACAACTTAAGAACTTCGGGGGTTGACGATATATATAAAGTTCATCGGGGTTGGAATTAGATTTCTCTATTTTTATGCCCTTTCCCTTATTATTTTCTTTTGCCTTTTTAAATTCAGTTGGGGTAATTTCTATAACATCATCGGAATTCTCGTCGGAATCCGATTCATCGGAGAATTGGTAATCCTCCCAATATTTTGCTTCCTTGGCGGAAACACCATTGACCATAATTAACCTTGGTCGGTTGGTTGAGGATTCTCTTTTACTTAACCGTTTTATTATTTCCCCCACCGGTTCCGATTCTTCTTCCGGTTCCGATTCTTCGTCCGGTTCCGATTCTTCTTCCGGTTCCGACTCTTCTTCCGGTTCCTCTTCGGGAACTTGTGAATCAGTCCATGAATCATTCCAATTTACATTTGACTCTTCATTATTATTAGGTGAGTCAATGGGACTTGTTCTAGAGGTAGACATCTATCACATAATATCAAACACGTTAAGAGATTAATATATCACATAATATTCACATGTTAAAAATATATAGTTTCCAACAAAATTTGTTAAGCAATCATTTTTCAAGTAAACACGGTCGAAGTCCAGACTCACTAATGCATCCTAACAAGCTCGATAAGACACACTAATGCAAAATTCTGGTTCTCTAAGACCATCGCTCGGATACCAACTGAAATGTCCCGTTCTTATTGATTAAAAACGTTCCATATTAATTGATTTCGTTGCGAGGTTTTGACCTCTATATGAGACGTTTTTCAAAGACTGCATTCATTTTAAAACAAACCATAACCTTTATTTCATAAATAAAGGTTTAAAAAGCTTTACGTAGATTATCAAATAATGATAATCTAAAATATCCTGTTTACACACGACCATTACATAATGGTTTACAATACAAATATGTTACAACAAAATAAGTTTCTTGAATGCAGTTTTTACACAATATCATACAAGCATGGACTCCAAATCTCGTCCTTATTTAAGTATGCGACAGCGGAAGCTCTTAATAATCACCTGAGAATAAACATGCTTAAAACGTCAACAAAAATGTTGGTGAGTTATAGGTTTAACCTATATATATCAAATCATAATAATAGACCACAAGATTTCATATTTCAATACACATCCCATACATAGAGATAAAAATCATTCATATGGTGAACACCTGGTAACCGACATTAACAAGATGCATATATAAGAATATCCCCATCATTCCGGGACACCCTTCGGATATGATATAAATTTCGAAGTACTAAAGCATCCGGTACTTTGGATGGGGTTTGTTAGGCCCAATAGATCTATCTTTAGGATTCGCGTCAATTAGGGTGTCTGTTCCCTAATTCTTAGATTACCAGACTTAATAAAAAGGGGCATATTCGATTTCGATAATTCAGCCATAGAATGTAGTTTCACGTACTTGTGTCTATTTTGTAAATCATTTATAAAACCTGCATGTATTCTCATCCCAAAAATATTAGATTTTAAAAGTGGGACTATAACTCACTTTCACAGATTTTTACTTCGTCGGGAAGTAAGACTTGGCCACTGGTTGATTCACGAACCTATAACAATATATACATATATATCAAAGTATGTTCAAAATATATTTACAACACTTTTAATATATTTTGATGTTTTAAGTTTATTAAGTCAGCTGTCCTCGTTAGTAACCTACAACTAGTTGTCCACAGTTAGATGTACAGAAATAAATCGATAAATATTATCTTGAATCAATCCACGACCCAGTGTATATGTATCTCAGTATTGATCACAACTCAAACTATATATATTTTGGAATCAACCTCAACCCTGTATAGCTAACTCCAACATTCACATATAGAGTGTCTATGGTTGTTCCGAAATATATATAGATGTGTCGACATGATAGGTCGAAACATTGTATACGTGTCTATGGTATCTCAAGATTACATAATATACAATACAAGTTGATTAAGTTATGGTTGGAATAGATTTGTTACCAATTTTCACGTAGCTAAAATGAGAAAAATTATCCAATCTTGTTTTACCCATAACTTCTTCATTTTAAATCCGTTTTGAGTGAATAAAATTGCTATGGTTTCATATTGAACTCTATTTTATGAATCTAAACAGAAAAAGTATAGGTTTATAGTCGGAAAAATAAGTTACAAGTCATTTTTTGTAAAGGTAGTCATTTCAGTCGAAAGAACGGCGTCTAGATGACCATTTTAGAAAACATACCTCCACTTTGAGTTTAACCATAATTTTTGGATATAGTTTCATGTTCATAATAAAAATCATTTTCTCAGAATAACAACTTTTAAATCAAAGTTTATCATAGTTTTTAATTAACTAACCCAAAACAGCCCGCGGTGTTACTACGACGGCGTAAATCCGGTTTTACGGTGTTTTTCGTATTTCCAGGTTTTAAATCATTAAGTTAGCATATCATATAGATATAGAACATGTGTTTAGTTGATTTTAAAAGTCAAGTTAGAAGGATTAACTTTTGTTTGCGAACAAGTTTAGAATTAACTAAACTATGTTCTAGTGATTACAAGTTTAAACCTTCGAATAAGATAGCTTTATATATATGAATTGAATGATGTTATGAACATCATTACTACCTTAAGTTCCTTGTATAAACCTACTGGAAAAGAGAAAAATGGATCTAGCTTCAACGGATCCTTGGATGGCTCGAAGTTCTTGAAGCAGAATCATGACACGAAAACAAGTTCAAGTAAGATCATCACTTGAAATAAGATTGTTATAGTTATAGAAATTGAACCAAAGTTTGAATATGATTATTACCTTGTATTAGAATGATAACCTACTGTAAGAAACAAAGATTTCTTGAGGTTGGATGATCACCTTACAATATTGGAAGTGAGCTAGCAAACTTGAAAGTATTCTTGATTTTATGAAACTAGAACTTTTGGAATTTATGAAGAACACTTAGAACTTGAAGATAGAACTTGAGAGAGATCAATTAGATGAAGAAAATTGAAGAATGAAAGTGTTTGTAGGTGTTTTTGGTCGTTGGTGTATGGATTAGATATAAAGGATATGTAATTTTGTTTTCATGTAAATAAGTCAT
The DNA here is from genome assembly GCF_046630445.1 of Rutidosis leptorrhynchoides. Taxonomy (NCBI): domain Eukaryota; kingdom Viridiplantae; phylum Streptophyta; class Magnoliopsida; order Asterales; family Asteraceae; genus Rutidosis; species Rutidosis leptorrhynchoides. Next base: position 275,370,266 of record NC_092336.1, read on the forward strand.
GAATGATTACTCATATTTTTGTAATTTTATGAGATATTTCATGCTAGTTGCCAAATTATGGTTCCCACATGTATTAGGTGACTCACATGGGCTGCTAAGAGCTGATAATTGGAGTGTATATACCAATAGTACATACATCTAAAAGCTGTGTATTGTACGAGTACGAATACGGGTGCATACGAGTAGAATTGTTGATGAAACTGAATGAGGATGTAATTGTAAGCATTTTTGTTAAGTAGAAGTATTTTGATAAGTGTATTGAAGTCTTTCAAAAGTGTATAAATATATATTAAAACACTACATGTATATACATTTTAACTGAGTCGTTAAGTCATCGTTAGTCGTTACATGTAAGTGTTGTTTTGAAACCTTTAGGTTAACGATCTTGTTAAATGTTGTTAACCCAATGTTTATAATATCAAATGAGATTTTAAATTATTATATTATCATGATATTATCATGTATGAATATCTCTTAATATGATATATATACATTAAATGTCTTTACAACGATAATCGTTACATATATGTCTCGTTTAAAAATCATTAAGTTAGTAGTCTTGTTTTTACATATGTAGTTCATTGTTAATATACTTAATGATATGTTTACTTATCATAGTGTCATGTTAACTATATATATATCCATATATATGTCATCATATAGTTTTTACAAGTTTTAACGTTCGTGAATCACCGGTCAACTTGGGTGGTCAATTGTCTATATGAAACATATTTCAATTAATCAAGTCTTAACAAGTTTGATTGCTTAACATGTTGGAAACATTTAATCATGTAAATATCAATCTCAATTAATATATATAAACATGGAAAAGTTCGGGTCACTACACAAGGTAGTGTTATACTTTTTGAGTGAACGCCATATTTTAATGCATTAATCAATTTTGACATTGTTGATGTTGTGAAAGTGCCGGATGAGTCCAGAGTGAATTTCCATGAGTCGGGGCGATCGTAGAGGCTTACAGATGAAATAAGGTTATTGAGTTCCGTAAGATCATCTATTGCACGACCACTCGGTGACCGGGTTCAATTCCAATTTCCAAGTGAGGTGGAGTTGACATTCGAGATTCTTTCGGTGACAGTTGCATCTTTGTAGGATTCCAGCATGAATAATCTATGAAAACAAGTTTGAGGCTTTCAGAACCAATCCATATGTCGTGCCAAAAACTGACGGATGTGCCGCTGCCAATACACTTTGAGATCGAAGAAGAGAAGGAAGAGCCTAAGTTATCCGCGACTTTTCCGGCTTTAATAATCTCTTTCCAAATGGTGCGACCTGAAATGTTCCTGCATAAAACATTAGAATACAATCCCCCCCACCCCCGGCCTGTAAATGCTTTTGATAATTTTTACCCATAGAGCATTGTGTTCGTTTCTAAAACGCCACCACCATTTACATAGTAGTGATATGTTTTTAGCAAAAAGGGACCCGATATTTAAACCACCATTTTCGTATGGTAAAATAATTTGGTTCCATTTAATCTAGTTGATTTTATTATCATTCGAGGAACCCCCCCAGAAAAAAATTTCCGTCGTTTAGATTCTAGTACATTAAGGATAGCGGTTGGTGCATAGAATAAGGAGAAGTAATACAGTGGGATGCTAGTTAAGATGGATTTAATGATCATGAGACGCCCCCGAAAGAGATTGATTTCGCAGCCCAATCTGATAGTCTTTTGTCGAATTTTTCGACAATCGGTTGCCAAGAGGAGGCGTGTGAGGTGGGAACGCCAATAGGGAGACCGAGATAAGTAAACGGAGTAGAGCCCGCGGAGCAGTTTATGTAACTGGCCATTAGCTCTGTTTCAATGGGGGATGTGCCAATACCGTAGAGTTTGCTTTTGCGGAAATTGACTTTAAGACCAGAAATTTTTTCGAAGCATTTTAGGAGTTTAGAGATATATTTTGCGTTTCTTTTGTTCCATTCGCCGAAAATATTGTGTCATTTGCGTATTGGAGGTGAGTAATTATGAGATTGTCGTGACCGATTTTTAATCCTTGTAATTGACTATTAGTTAGTGCTCTTTTGGCAAGTATGTTAAGACCTTCAGCGACAATGATGAAAAGGAAGGGCGAAATGGGATCACCTTGGCGAATTCCCCTTCCGGGAATAAATTCTTTGGTGGGTGAGCCGTTGATCAGTATGGAGATAGAAGAAGAGGTGAGACATGCTCGAAGAAGCTAATCCATTTTGGACCAAATCTCATGAATTGCATGGTTTTAAATAAAAATTCCCATTCAATGCAGTCAAAAGCCTTTTCGAAGTCGACTTTAAAGATTAATCCTTTTTGTTTTTTATGTTTTAGTTCGTCTATTATCTCATTTGCGATTAATACACTATCGAGGATGTTGCGACCTTTGAGGAAGGCGGTTTGTTCAGATCCTATGACTTTGTGTATGACTTTGGCAAGACGATTGGAGAGAATTTTAGTGAGGATTTTGTAGTAGCTACCTATTAGACAGATCGGACGGTATTCATTAAGGCCGATAGGTTTGGATTTTTTTGGGATTAAGGTGAAGAAAGACGCGTTACATCCTTTGGAGATTTCCGAATAGGCCCAGAACCATTTGAGAGATTTAAGGAGGTCATCTTTGATCAAGTCCCAATATTTTTTAAAGAAATTCATATTGAAGCCGTCCGGGCCAGGTGCTTTGGAACTATCGCAATTACTTAGGGCGTCCCAAATTTCTTTTTCGCTAAATTTAGCTACAAGGAGTTGGTTATCTAAAGAAGTGATGTATTCAAGATGTGGGACGTTATCGAAGGGGCATTCGTCTCGGAGATGTTTGGATTGGAAGATGTTATTAAAGTATGTGTAAGCTTCGTGTTTTATTAGATTGGGATCTTCAGTCCAAGTACCATTTACTGATAAACCGTGGATGTTGTTTTTACTTGTTCTCCGTTTAATATAATTGTGGAAGTATTTAGAGTTTTCGTCGCCCTCGAGTGCCCATTTTATCCGTGATTTTTGTTTAAGCATGTTAGATTTCTTTTTTTCTTTATTAGTGTGTAGCATTTTAGCTTCAATCCATTTTTATTTTTCTGATTCAGAGAGTGGTCTGTTTTCAGCAATTTTTCCCAATTATTACATTCGGTAAGATGATCTTGGATTTGTGAGTCTATGTTATCAAGTTGGGTGCTAAGTTTTTTAAGTTCCATTTTAACGTTTTTTAGATTATTACGAAAGATGCAGTCGGGTCTATTACCAGAAGTTGGGATCGACCAAGCCTTTTCAATTACGGTGGCGGCGTCTTTAAGATACAGCCATGTGTCAAACACCCGTTGTGATGCCCCGTATAAAACCATCGTGTACGAATCATCAACAACAGAATCATTACAAGGTCAAACACTATATGCGTTTTCAAAACAAGTTTGCATTCATGATAAAAGGTGACGTCATAACGAACGTCAAGTGTTTACAACCAAAGTATGCTTCTATGAAATGAAGCAAAGATAATAGTACGTGACCCTTAGGTCGTTACAAATCATAGTTCAAAAGTATTAAAGTTATGAATGCAAGATAAACAGTTCATGCGGTGATAACACTAGAGCAGCGGGTGTCTACAGCAAGACTAGTACACAGCGAAAGCAGCTAACCTTAAGCATCTGAGAAAAACATGCTTAAAAACGTAAACATAAAGGTTGGTGAGGTATAGTTTAAGTATAACAGTATGTAAGGTAGGCCACGAGATTTCAGTGCTACAAAGAGCGTTTCAAAACAGTATGTTAAAGTATATGTTTAACCGTGGGCACTTGGTAACTAACTTAACGTTTATACCCCCTGAAAGTACACTTGGCAAGTACGTATGTTTACGAAGTATTAAACACTCGTTAAATGCTAGCGCAACTAGCCCGAGTGGGGATGTCAAGCCCTATGGATTCATATCTAAGATTCGCGTTCACCGGTTCAAAAACCGATGACTAAACGTTACCGAGCTAAAGGGAATGTTTATGCCGTTGTATAACCCACACATATATAAATTTTAAGTACTCTTGCCTAGTATGTAAAACGTAAAATGCGCATGTATTCTCAGTTCTCAAAATAGTTAAAGTAAAAAGGGATGCTATAACTCACAGTGGTAAAGTAGTGGTAAAGTCGAGTCGGGAAATAAGCAAGTACATAGGTCCGGAAAGTCCTCAACCTAAGTCAAATAGTACTAAGTCAGTAAATCATCCCAATAGGTTTAAATGTATGTAAATTAGGTCTTAAAGGTCATCATCATTCATCATCAAACAAAAGGTGTAAAGTAGGTTTCGTTCATGAAAAGAGTTTAAAACAAAGGCTGACTTCGGTCAGTCACCACGGCCTCTATACCTACTGAAATAAGGTGAGAACAGTGGCCATGGTTCCATTTATGAGTCCTTTAGTTGTGGTAAAAATTCCAGGAGCAAACTCGTCTTCGTTTGACCGTGGCGACGGTCTAAGTGCGAGTAGGTCAGAATTTTCAGCACAACGTTAAAAGACATAGTGACACTCGGAGGGCCATAAATTCTAAACCGTAACTCGGATTAAGATGAGTCCTAAATGAAAAGTTATCTACTCAAACAGAGCTAACTGAAAATAATCATTACAGTAGCCCAGGTCGTACTAATCAGACCCAGTAACAGTAAACAGTAGGTTCTGGGGTTTCTTGGTACTCGATGCTTATCATGGTTCTCATCCTTGATGCATATAGCTTCAAGTGTACAACTCGTTGATGTGTTTACATCATCTTTACCAATTTTTGACCATCATAACCCAAGTGTAAGTCTAAGACAAGTAGCACAACTCAATTAAGAGTTGCAAGTGTCTTGATGAACCAAAGTTACATCAAAGTCTTAGATTTAACACATACATGAAATATAAAAGTAATATTGAACTAAAAACTTGAAAGTAAACTAACTAATCAAGATCTTAAGATGTAGAACATAGTTCTTAGTTAGGTCTTGAAGATCCAAGAACCAAAAGTCTAGATCTAAAGTTATTAAGTTAAATCTAACACAAGTGTATGAAGTTATAACTAAAGAGTTATACTTCCATGTTCTTGAACTTTCAAGTTAACTTTTAGTTCCAAGAAGTATGAGATCAAGACTAACTTGTAGTACTTGACCATTTAAACCAATAAACATGAAATAAAATTTCATAATATGAGGTAATAAACTTAAATAAACAAGTTAATAAGTTCATGGGTTTCATACTTTTAAAGATTCAAGCCTAAGTCTTGATCTTTAGAAAGTAAACTTTAAGTTTACTTCATGAAATTCAAGTATGGTTTTAACTCATGAACTTTAATCTTTACAACAATAAGTGTAGAACATAAGCTAGAAAGTTTATGTTCTTGTATGTCTTGTAAGAACAAGTTAATATGAAGAATCAAACTAAAGAGTTTGATTCTTGTAACATGTAAGTAAGTAACAACAACAACTAGTAAGTAAGTAACAATAGTCAAGACAAGTAACAAAACAAAAGATGATGATGATATGAGGGTGCAATGTTGCGGTTTTTGCAAGAGGAAAAGAAGAGAAAATTGTTCAAGTTACTTACAAGATTAGAGAGAATAATGAGAGAAAAGAAAAGTTGCAAGTATGAAATGAAGTGTGTGTTTTTAGAATGAGAGGATTCAAGTAAGATGTAATACAAAAAAAATGAAACCAAAAACCTCTCTAAGGCCATGTAGGCCGACGGTTTGGAAGAGAAAAGGGGGAGGGGATTTGCTCACAAGTCACAAGCATGTAAAGCCTTCAAAAGTTGGTTATTAGAGGTGGTTTCATGGGGATAAGGTGGTAACTAGATTCCTTATGTAACTTAATCCATTTAGTTAGGTTCTAAGGTAATACTTACAAGTGTAATGGACTAATAAGTCCATTTAAGAAGTAGGGTGGGCTCTTAAGTCCACTAACACTAATGAAAGCCCAAGTTCAAGTGATTAACAAATTAAGTCCAACAAAGCCCAAGTAATTAACTAGAAACCTTAGTTAATTAAAATGATTAATAAAACTTAATCATGAATGTAAATAATATTCTAAAAATATTATTCGTGAAAGTTTTGTGTGTCACAAAGACGTTTCAGGCATTTAAAGTCAAGTACGGGCAATCATGGTAACATGTACATGTAATAACATACATTCGTTTGATCACAAGTATTGATAATAAATATTAATAAGTAAACGTTGGAAAATCCAGGGTCATTACATTACCCACCTGTTAAAGAAAATTTCGTCCCGAAATTTTAAGCTGAGGTAGATGGAGGAGTCGGGAAAAGGTGAGGATACTTCTGAAAGGACCCATTCATATACATTATAAACGATTCACAATAGTTGATTACATCGCGAGGTATTTGACCTCTATATGATACATTTTACAAACATTGCATTCGTTTTTAAAAGACAGATTTTCTTTACAACGAAACTTGACGGCATTCACACCATTTCATAATACATCCAACTATAATTGGCTTAATAATAATCTTGATGAACTCAATGACTCGAATGCAACGTCTTTCAAAATATGCCATGAATGACTCCAAGTAATATCCTTAAAATGAGCTAATGCACAGCGGAAGATTTCTTTAATACCTGAGAATAAACATGCTTTAAAGTGTCAACCAAAAGGTTGGTGAGTTCATAGATTTATCATAACAATCATTTCAATATATTAATAGACCACAAGATTTCCGTTTATAAATATATGTACACTCGCAAGTGTATAAAAGTATTCTATAAGTTGTAGGCACCCGGTAACAAGCCTTAACGTTCATGTTTTACCCTCTGAAGTACACCAGATCAGGTGTGTTTAAAATAACCTCGAAGTACTAAAGCATCCCATAGTCAGGATGGGGTTTGTCAGGCCCAATAGATCTATCTTTAGGATTCGCGCCTACCGTACATAGACAAGTAGTTTAATGTTACCAAGCTAAGGGTATATTTCTGGTTTAAACTCACGTAGAATTAGTTTTAGTACTTGTGCCTATTTCGTAAAACATTTATAAAAACAGCGCATGTATTCTCAGTCCCAAAAATATATATAAAATGGAGCAAATGAAACTCACCATACTGTATTTCGTAGTAAAAATACATATAACGTCATTTAACAAGTGCAAGGTTGGCCTCGGATTCACGAACCTATATTAATTATATATATTTATATGTTGGTCAATATTTGTCTAACAATTTTTGGTCAAGTCATAGTGTACCACAATCCTAATGCTCGAGACTAATATGCAAAAGTCAACAAAAGTCAACTTGACCCAAAATGACTTCTAAAATTTATACGTGTTTATTATATAACTTAACTATAGTCGTTTTATATATTTAAATATATTTATTAGATTTTATAATAATAAAAGTCATTTATTAATAAAAATTTATATTAACGTTTATATATGATAAAATATACTTTTATATATCTTAAGTAGTAAAATTTATAAAGTTCACTTAATATCGTAAAACTATAGTGGTAAGTATTATTAATGTAATTATATTACGCGTGGTGAAAAATATCTTTGTATCCCCTATTTATTTGATAAAATAATATTGATCATAATAATAATAAGTAAAAGTTGTATTATTTTGTAATAATAATTATTATTATTCTATAAAAAAATAATAACAATATTTATATTTACTAAAAATGGTATTATGATAAAATGATAATACTAACATAATAGTAATAATGATATTTTATAATAACAATGATATTTCTATTAAAATAATAACGATGATAGTAATAATAATCATTTTAACAATAATACTAATATTTAGTTGACTATAACTTCTAATCCGTTCATCGAAACCATTCGATATCTAAATGAATAGTTCTTAATTTTTCGCTAGCTTTCCAATGACATGCATATCATATACCCTATCTCAGTAGCATATGTATCTAATTCAGTATTCAACAAACCTATCTAAGGACAATATCAAATGTACAAGCATGCATAATCCTATATAGTCGAGCACTAGTCAGGGATACACTATTGATATATAAAAGTTAAGTTATGAGTGCTCACGTATCAATATTGAGATTCAATATTGCAGAAAAGTACGTAGACGCAACGGAGATGATAAACACTAGATTGACCTCACGAGCATACCCATGAACCATACCCATCACCTCCATAGCTATAACCCATAATTTCCTTAGCTTCGACTCATTTAAAAAAAACTATTTTGAAATCACTCGGACAGCACTCCGTCGTAATATTTTATGTATACTAATAATATCTTGAAATAATACAGAGCAAATATATATATATATATATATATATATATATATATATATATATATATATATATATATATATATATATATATATATATATATATATATATATATATATATATATATATATATATATATATATATATATATATAAATCGATTGAGAGAGTTTAGAGAAATATATTTTCAAGTTTCTATGAAATAATGAAACCTATTGAATTCTATTTATAATAGATTTTTGAATTATTAAAGTGAATTATTAAAGTATGAATTATTAAAGTAAATTATTAAAGTGAATTATTAAAGTTTGAATTATTAAAGTGAATTATTAAAGTATGAATTATTAAAGTGAATTATTAAAGTATGAATTATTAAAGTGAATTATTAAAGTTAAAGTAAAGTAAAAGTAAAGTAAAGGTAAAGTTAAAGTATAGTAAAAGTATAAAAACTATGTATGTATAATACGTGTATAAATATATATAATATTAATTTAAATCGTTATATATATTTAATGAAATAAAATATAAATATCGTTATATTTATTATACTGGTTAAGTAATGAGTTGTCAAAAGTGATTCTAGATATTTATAAAAGTTATATACGTTTTAATAATAAAGTTCTTTTTAAACTGAAAACGTTTTTGTACGTTTGAAAATAGATTAATAGAATATTATGGAAACCAATTATCCACTAGCTTTTGTCTAACTTTCGTAAATGACACTTTTTATTTTTATTTATAAATAGCTTTACAAATTATTCCGAATATCGTTAAGAGGAATAGATTTTCTCAAATCATAGTGGACCTCTCAACAGAGACTTGTAATCATAATTCAATGTTTCTGATAATTCAATCATTTAATATATTTTTTTTAATTTTGTCGATAATCATATTGAAACAAATACGTTCATATAAAGCATTATATGTTTAAATACTTTGTTGACATTTTTAATTTATAACATATACACATATACATACATATTCATATATGTTCATTTAATGGTTCGTGAATCATTGGAATTTGGTCGAGGTTTAAATGAATGTATAAACATAGTTTAAAATCCTTGAGATTTAACTTAACAAACATTGCTTATCGTGTCAGAATAATATAAAGATAAAGTTTAAATTTAGTCAAAAATTTCCGAGTCGTCACAGTACCTACCCGTTAAAGAAATTTCGTCCCCGAAATTTGATAGAGGTCGTTATGGCTAACAATGAGAATGTTATTATGACGTAATGATTATGAAGTTTTATCATGTCTAAGAAGTATGGATAAAATAATTCGATTACTCGAAGCGTATGAGGGAAGTTATCGTAAATGAAAGAAATAAGATTATAGTGATTCGTCATATCTTTTGACGTCATCACAATTGAACTACGAATTTAAAGAAAATCTTTGTAATCTATGTTGGATTTGATGCTTCGGTGATTAAGGAGATTATGATTCTCTTCGAATTAATACGATAATCCATCTTGATTTCTCTGTCGGGTATTTCACTATAAATCCACCTCCTTCGTTTCCTTACAACTCACACCTTATATTCTTTCTCCCTCAACTCATATTTTAAAGTATTTGTCAATATGCTTCATCCAGTACTGATTCTCGATATACTCCTCACTTTCATATCTGTCATTCTTCTTTTTCATCTGCCTCCGGAAGAATTTATTTACTTCTACTATACTCTCGGTTTTATAGTGTTTTTAGTTCTTCCGTGTCTTCATATTGCTATATGCATCGATATATACGGTTTATAATTTTTGGGTGGTTGGTGGGTTTTATATCTTCCCTATATTTCAAAGCCCCTGCTTTTGTCTTCTATAATCATTGACATCCATAGTTAATGCTCCCTTCTATTTGCTGCGATTTATACTCCAATTTCTATTTTAGAGTTTTGTCCTTTCGTTTCTTCTTCTTGCGATTAAGCAACGTTTGTAATGGTCCAGTATTCGCAGATATGAATTTCAGAATGAACATAGTTAATGTTCTAAGAAGAAAATGGTAATAGCACGATCTTGATTTGTTAATTTACCAGAATACCCTGAAAAGACCGAATAATCAAGAAAATATATTCTTGATATTTTTAGAGATTAAATAGAATACAAGAGTCGTGTAACATAGCACATGATGACTTTATGATCTGTGAATCATCATGTTCCATTTAGAAACTCAGCATGAATTACTGTAATATAATCACGTTGATCAAGTGTCATTATATTATACTAACTCATGCTTCAGCTCCCAACACTTCTTCAAGAATATTCCTATTTTAAACTCGAATGTTTCAGAATTTAGAAACTAAAATAGTTTCTTTTATGATATAATACAGATAGCGCAAAGAGGTAACTGATTTCAGATAAGAATAATTATAAAAATATCTTCAGAAGTATGGATGATATTTATAATGAAAGATACGATGATATCTTAGAATGTCTAATATCAGAGGATGATGAAGGATATTGTCCGCAGGGGTTTAGAGTCAGGAGCAAGGTATTCGTTAATGACTTCAGCAAGTACTGAATCATTTGGATTCTTTGAAGGCAGGTTCAGCCTTTGTGATTTATCCACAGCCTCCTTCATACTTTGCTCAATCCGTTTTCAGTTCCAAAGCTTCTCTTTTTCCGAGCTTTGCTAATATACTATCCTTTATCATCCAACTTTTTACTGTTAAGGTCATTTACAGTTTTTGCTGCTTCATCAGCATTTTTAAAATTTCGAGAACTGGTTCGCAGTTTTGGGTGTTTTTCAGAAATTTCTCATTCAAAGAATGTAAGTCTTGGAGGTAGACGTTGTGTGTATATGTAATTGTTGATGTAGACATGCTGCGAGGTTTCAAAATACTGATTGCTGATTCTCAACAATTGGTATGGCAATTCTTGTTATAAGGTACGAATGAGTATATGATAGGGTTTCGATAATTATAATGATCTTTTTTTTGGAAAGTGAAAGATCAGTGAAGTTGTTGGTAAGTTTATTGCTAATGTGGTGAATATAAACGATTCCCCGGTAACGTTGGCGAAAGGGCAACGTATCTATCGAGGTTATAATAAGACTGTTTTGATTGAGAAGTCGAAGTTGACTTGCTGGAGCTGTGACAAAACTGTCTATTTTGAAACGGAATTGAAAAGTTATTTTAGCTAGTAAATGCCAAAGGGTCTAACATGGATACGTGTCGAACTATGACTTGAGTTTTGAGAGTTTTTTAGGTGTATAACTGTGGGTAACATGTGGTTGGATCATCATCTCGATTTTTCCTTAGTTGAAGTGTCTTCAGGAATTTCGAAGGGTTTGAGCACATATTGTAATCGTTAATACATATGATGTTCTAATACAGTTTTGAAGTCAAAGTATAGCTTTGAAAGATATAGAAATCTAAGAGTGATGATACTGGTTATATTTCGAATTGAATTATGCGATTTCAAAATCAGAATATGTAATTGAATTTGAATGAGTATGATTCTTTTGATTTATATGAAAGAATGGATATCGTTGTGAAAGTAGGGAGTATAGTTGATGATTGCTGAATCAGTTTCGAAAAATGTAATATATTAATTGTGAATTTATATATCTCTCGGGTATTACCTACCCGTTAAAAAATTTTCACAATTAATATTTTGTACAAAAGAAGTTTATTACAGTCTTTATGAAAATATATGTGTATATTTTCTTTAGATGTAATATAGATTTAATGAGTTAATATTAAATTAAACTCATTTGTTTTATGGTTGGAACTAGAATTGAGTAATCCCTAAAACTTTATAAATTGCATAAGTATTTCTTCAATAATATTGAAATTATGAATCATTACTTTGTTATTTGTTGGTTTTTGTGAAATTCTTGTGAACTTCGCAAGGTACGAATGATGTTATTTGAAAAGTTTCGAGTACATCGATGATGAAAGTGTAAAATCAAACATATATTCGAATAATACACTTGATTTATTATGAATTGGATTTTTATTGAATTGAGACAGAGATTGTAATTAACGATGGTTAAGTTGCGGACGAAGGACGTACATCATTGCATATTTGTAATATGAATTAACTGAGTAGTTAAGATTCACACATAATAGCTTAGTACGGGAAGATTTATTATGGTTTAAAAATTTATACATATAAAATATACATATAAATCTTTCAATTGGAAATGAGTTAATACTTCATAACTCGTTGATACAATATATTTTTTGTTGATTCGTAATGATGTCCACAATGATTCTTGAACTGACAGAGTTTGTGATGTTACAGGTGCTGTTGATTCTGACGATACTGACAGCACTGACTGTGTTGATGATGCTACGGTCCTGTTGATGCTGTTGGTAAAACAATTCTAGCTTGTAAATCGTACACCATTTTCGATCAAAGTTTCTACTCTACCATCTCCGTTCACTCATCCGATATACGGTCAGAATTAAATAATCTCTAAGATTTTGGAGATTACATAACTGCCGCAGAGATATCTCTTCAATGAAGTTTATGAATTAATACTTCATCGTTTGTTGTTGTTGATATTCCTGGATATTTACAGAGCGTATGACGTTGATGTTTGAGATACAGATTGTGATGTTGCGGTGTGGGATGTGGATGTTGTTGTTGGTGGTGGTGATGGTACTGTTGGTGTTGCTGATGGTGGTACTGTTTATGCTGCTGGTGTTGCTGCTGGTGTTTGTAACCTTTGCACCATATTCTCCAAAGCCACTACCCAAGCGTGAAGCTCGTTGACTTCTTCTATTACACCGGGGTGATTGTCGGTTCGGACGAGCGGATAAATAAAATCTAGAATTTGGTGTAGTATGTAATCGTGACGAGATACTCTAGAAATAAGAGAGAAAATGGTGTTTCGGATAGGTTCGCCGGTAAGTGCTTCACGTTCTTCGCCAAGAGGGCAATGTGGTAGATGGAAGGGATCACCTTCTTCTTGTCTTCAATGATTAAGGAGGCTACGAACCCATCCCCAATTCATCCAGAATAGATGATGACTAATTGGTTGATCCATTCCGGTCACACTGCTTTCGGAACTTGAGTGGGATTCCATTTTGGAATTTGAGGGACTTGAACTAATGACGAATTCCATTTCGTACGATTGAATAAAGAATTTTTCAATATGAAATGATTTTCCGGCTATCGGGTGGTATTCTAATTATATAGAGCAAAAGGTTTCGTAAATTACGAAGGAATTTACGGAATATGTCAGGCAAAGTTTACAGTAACAGATACGCTAAGATATGGATTAGCAGATACGCTAAGATATGAATTTTGTCTATACACTATTCATGCAATCAATGCAGTAAGACGTGTCTAGACTAAGAATGATAAGCAGGCAATTTCTGACAAAAATGATAAGCAAAACTTTTGACATGCAGACACGGTCGAAGTCCAGGCTCACTAATGCATTCTAATGACTATTAGTTAGACACACTAATGCATACCTGGTTCGCTAAGACCACCGCTCTGATACCAACTGAAAGTTGGGGACGCATCCCACTCAGTGCCTTCCCAGCTAACCGCCTGGTGACCACTGAGCGTAACTCAGACACTGATTTTACGGCCCGCCTCTCAGCAACGTACAGCCAACCCTAATAGGGACCGCGAGGAGTAAGAGCCAATGCTTCATCACAGGTAACACTGTGAGAACCCCCTCTACGATTAACCCGCTAATAAAGGGCATTAAACCAGCTCTGATACCAACTGAAAGGACCCGTTCATATACATTATAAACGATTCACAATAGTTGATTACATCGCGAGGTATTTGACCTCTATATGATACATTTTACAAACATTGCATTCGTTTTTAAAAGACAGATTTTCTTTACAACGAAACTTGACGGCATTCACACCATTTCATAATACATCCAACTATAATTGGCTTAATAATAATCTTGATGAACTCAATGACTCGAATGCAACGTCTTTCAAAATATGCCATGAATGACTCCAAGTAATATCCTTAAAATGAGCTAATGCACAGCGGAAGATTTCTTTAATACCTGAGAATAAACATGCTTTAAAGTGTCAACCAAAAGGTTGGTGAGTTCATAGATTTATCATAACAATCATTTCAATATATTAATAGACCACAAGATTTCCGTTTATAAATATATGTACACTCGCAAGTGTATAAAAGTATTCTATAAGTTGTAGGCACCCGGTAACAAGCCTTAACGTTCATGTTTTACCCTCTGAAGTACACCAGATCAGGTGTGTTTAAAATAACCTCGAAGTACTAAAGCATCCCATAGTCAGGATGGGGTTTGTCAGGCCCAATAGATCTATCTTTAGGATTCGCGCCTACCGTACATAGACAAGTAGTTTAATGTTACCAAGCTAAGGGTATATTTCTGGTTTAAACCCACGTAGAATTAGTTTTAGTACTTGTGCCTATTTCGTAAAACATTTATAAAAACAGCGCATGTATTCTCAGTCCCAAAAATATATATAAAATGGAGCAAATGAAACTCACCATACTGTATTTCGTAGTAAAAATACATATAACGTCATTTAACAAGTGCAAGGTTGGCCTCGGATTCACGAACCTATATTAATTATATATATTTATATGTTGGTCAATATTTGTCTAACAATTTTTGGTCAAGTCATAGTGTACCACAATCCTAATGCTCGAGACTAATATGCAAAAGTCAACAAAAGTCAACTTGACCCAAAATGACTTCTAAAATTTATACGTGTTTATTATATAACTTAACTATAGTCGTTTTATATATTTAAATATATTTATTAGATTTTATAATAATAAAAGTCATTTATTAATAAAAATTTATATTAACGTTTATATATGATAAAATATACTTTTATATATCTTAAGTAGTAAAATTTATAAAGTTCACTTAATATCGTAAAACTATAGTGGTAAGTATTATTAATGTAATTATATTACGCGTGGTGAAAAATATCTTTGTATCCCCTATTTATTTGATAAAATAATATTGATCATAATAATAATAAGTAAAAGTTGTATTATTTTGTAATAATAATTATTATTATTCTATAAAAAAATAACAATATTTATATTTACTAAAAATGGTATTATGATAAAATGATAATACTAACATAATAGTAATAATGATATTTTATAATAACAATGATATTTCTATTAAAATAATAACGATGATAGTAATAATAATCATTTTAACAATAATACTAATATTTAGTTGACTATAACTTCTAATCCGTTCATCGAAACCATTCGATATCTAAATGAAAAGTTCTTAATTTTTCGCTAGCTTTCCAATGACATGCATATCATATACCCTATCTCAGTAGCATATGTATCTAATTCAGGATTCAACAAACTTATCTAAGGACAATATCGAATGTACAAGCATGCATAATCCTATATACTCGAGCACTAGTCAGGGATACACTATTGATATATAAAAGTTAAGTTATGAGTGCTCACGTATCAATATTGAGATTCAATATTGCAGAAAAGTACGTAGACGCAACGGAGATGATAAACACTAGATTGACCTCACGAGCATACCCATGAACCATACCCATCACCTCCATAGCTATAACCCATAATTTCCTTAGCTTCAACTCATTCAAAAAAAACTATTTTGAAATCACTCGGACAGCACTCCGTCGTAATATTTTATGTATACTAATAATATCTTGAAATAATACAGAGCAAATATATATATATATATATATATATATATATATATATATATATATATATATATATATAAATCGATTGAGAGAGTTTAGAGAAATATATTTTCAAGTTTCTATGAAATAATGAAACCTATTGAATTCTATTTATAATAGATTTTTGAATTATTAAAGTGAATTATTAAAGTATGAATTATTAAAGTGAATTATTAAAGTGAATTATTAAAGTTTGAATTATTAAAGTGAATTATTAAAGTATGAATTATTAAAGTGAATTATTAAAGTATGAATTATTAAAGTGAATTATTAAAGTTAAAGTAAAGTAAAAGTAAAGTAAAGGTAAAGTTAAAGTATAGTAAAAGTATAAAAACTATGTATGTATAATACGCGTATAAATATATATAATATTAATTTAAATCGTTATATATATTTAATGAAATAAAATATAAATATCGTTATATTTATTATACTGGTTAAGTAATGAGTTGTCAAAAGTGATTCTAGATATTTATAAAAGTTATATACGTTTTAATAATAAAGTTCTTTTTAAACTGAAAACGTTTTTGTACGTTTGAAAATAGATTAATAGAATATTATGGAAACCAATTATCCACTAGCTTTTGTCTAACTTTCGTAAATGACACTTTTTATTTTTATTTATAAATAGCTTTACAAATTATTCCGAATATCGTTAAGAGGAATAGATTTTCTCAAATCATAGTGGACCTCTCAACAGAGACTTGTAATCATAATTCAATGTTTCTGATAATTCAATCATTTAATATATATTTTTTAATTTCGTCGATAATCATATTGAAACAAATACGTTCATATAAAGCATTATATGTTTAAATACTTTGTTGACATTTTCAATTTATAACATATACACATATACATACATATTCATATATGTTCATTTAATGGTTCGTGAATCATTGGAATTTGGTCGAGGTTTAAATGAATGTATAAACATAGTTTAAAATCCTTGAGATTTAACTTAACAAACATTGCTTATCGTGTCAGAATAATATAAAGATAAAGTTTAAATTTAGTCAAAAATTTCCGAGTCGTCACAACTTCTGCATCATTTGATCCTCTCGCTCCCAGGTAAACTCAGGTCCTCGTTTGGCATTCCATCGTACTCGGACGATTGGAATCTTGTTGCGTTTCAAAGTCTTGACCTCACGGTCCATAATCTCGACAGGTTCTTCCACGAAGTGAAGCTTGTCATCAATTGTAAGTTCCTCAAGTGGTATGATAAGTTCGGGTGCAGCAAGACACTTCTTCAAGTTTGACACGTGGAAGGTAGGATGAACTGATCTCAATTGTGCTGGTAGATCCAAACGGTAAGCAACGGGTCCAACACGTTCCAAGATTTCAAAAGGACCAATGTATCGTGGGTTTCACTTTCCACGTTTTCCAAAACGGATTACACCTTTCCAAGGTGTAACCTTCAACATTACACGGTCGCCCATGTTGAATTCAAAGTCTTTACGTTTACGGTCAGCATAACTCTTTTGACGATCGCGGGCAGTCTTAATTCTAGCTTGAATCTGAGCAATCTTCTCCGTTGTTTCACGGACTACCTCGGGTCCGGTGATTTGTTTTTCGCCTACGCCAGCCCAACAAATAGGAGATCGGCACTTGCGGCCATACAACCCTTCAAAAGGTGCTGCATTAATGCTCGAGTGATAACTGTTGTTGTAAGAAAATTCGGCGAGTGGCAAATACCTTTCCCAGGCCTTTCCAAAATCAATAACACATGCACGCAACATGTCTTCCAAGGTCTGAATCGTTCATTCACTTTGCCTGTCGGTCTGTGGGTGATAAACTGTACTCATGTCGAGACGAGTTCCCATGGCTTCTTGCAAAGAACGTCAAAATCTAGAAGCAAAACGGGGATCGCTATCTGAGATGATCGATAAAGGTACACCATGACGAGATACAACCTCATTGATGTATAGTTGAGCAAGTCTTTCCATCATATCCGTTTCCTTCATAGCCAAGAAGTGTGCAGATTTGGTAAGGCGGTCAACAATAACCCAGATGGTATCGTATCCGCCCACCGTCTTTGGTAGCTTGGTGATAAAATCCATCGTTATCCTTTCCCACTTCCATTGTGGGATTTTCGGTTGTTGAATTAATCCAGAGGGTCTCTAATGCTCGGCCTTAACTTTCGAGCAAGTCAAACACTTACCAACATAAGTAGCAACGTCTTTCTTAAGATTCGGCCACCAATACTGTTCTTTAAGGTTGTGGTACATTTTTCCCGCTCCGGGATGAATCGAATATCTCGATTTGTGTTCTTCATCAAGTATAAGGTTCCGTAGATCTCCAGAAAGAGGTACCCAAATTCTTCCGGCATAACATCGGAGTCCAGACTCCCTAACCTCGAATTGAGAGACAAGAATGTTCAAATGTTCATGAGATATATTCTCCTCTTTGAGAGCCTCATCTTGGGCTACTCGGATCTGACTGTTGAGGTTCGAATGGATGGTGATGTTCAGAGCCCAAACACGAAGAGGTGTCGTCCTCTCCTTTCGGCTTAAAGTGTCAGCTATAACATTGGCCTTGCCAGGATGATAACGAAGTTCACAATCGTAGTCGTTTAGCATCTCGATCCATTGACGCTATCTCATATTCAGTTGCTTCTGATCGAATATGTGCTGGAGACTCTTGTGATCGGTGAAGATAGTACTTTTCGTTCCATACAAATAGTGTCTCCACAATTTGAGCGCAAAGACAACGGCTCCAAGTTCAAGATCATGAGTAGTGTAGTTCCGTTCGTGAATCTTCAGTTGACGAGAGGCGTAGGCAATAACCTTTGATCGTTGCATCAGTACACAACCAAAACCACTTTTCGATGCATCGCAATAAACAACAAAGTCGTCACTACCTTCAGGAAGAGATAGGATAGGTGCGGTGGTTAACTTATTCTTCAAAGTTTGGAATGCTGATTCGTGTGCGGGTTCCCAAATGAACTTCTTGCCCTTGTAAGTCAGCGCGGTCAAAGGACACGCAATTAGAGAGAAACCTTCGGTAGTAACCGGCGAGACCTAGGAATTGGCGAATGTGTGTTGGAGTAGTGGGGGTCTGCCACTTGCTGATAGCTTCAATCTTGGCGGGGTCACCTTTGATACCCTGATCGCTCACAACATGACCCAGAAATTGGACTTCCTTCAACCAAAATTCACACTTGGAGAATTTGGCGTAAAGTTGCTCTTGTCTCAAGAGTTCAAGTACTAATCGAAGATGTTGCTCATGCTCTTCTTCGCTCTTGGAGTAGATGAGGATATCATCTATGAAGACGATAACGAACTTATCCAGGTATGGCTTGCAGACACGATTCATGAGGTCCATGAACACGGCAGGTGCGTTGGTTAATCCGAATGGCATCACGAGGAACTCATAATGACCATAACGAGTTCTGAATGCTGTTTTCATCACATCACTTTCCTTCACCCTCAACTGGTGATAACCGAATCGCAAATTGATCTTAGAGTAAAGAATCGATCCTTGCAGTTGATCAAAAAGATCGTCAATACTCGTTCACAATTCGAACATCGTCCACACTTTTCGCCTCGGTTTCTACCGTTTTCACATGTGCTAGCATGGCAAGACGTCCCTTCTTCATGATCTTTTACGCTTTCACGCAACTAATGAGGTTCAGCTTCGAGGTACATCTCTCTCTATAATTGATTTGTGGCTCACCATCTCCTTGTGGTATACGAAGAGGTTTATCTCCACAGATAATATCGGCCCTTATCTTGGTCAACCAATCCATACCAACGATCACGTCAAAACTTCCCAATTTGATAGGTATTAAGTTAATCTTGAAATCTACACCAGCTATGTTGATAATAGCTCCACGACTAATATGGTCAACTTTCTCAAGTTTTCCATTGGCGACCTAGACAAGCATAATCTCTTTTAATGGGACTAACGACCAATTAATCTTATCGCAAAAGTGTCTACATACATAACTTCTATCGGCACCAGTATCAAATAAGACAGAAGCTAAAAGATTGTTGATAGTGAATATACCTGTCACCAAGTCGGGATTCTCTCGAGCATCCCTTGCATTAACGTTGAAAGCTCTACCACGGGGTGGTCCGCCGTCTTTTCTTTTGTTGGAGCACGAATTTCTGAAATGGCTCGTTTGTCCGCATTCGTAGCACTTTTTCAGTCCATTTGTGTTCGGCTTACCATTCAAAGTGGTAACCTTGCAGTCTTTCCTGATATGCCTAGTTCGTTGGCACTTTTCGCAAACAACATTACAATATCTAGTATGGTGCTTGTAGCACTGCTTTCATTGTGGTAAGGTTCCCTTGTAGTTCAGGTTTGAGTTGGTGTTCAGATTGGGGTTTCCACCGTTGTTGTTTCCTCTGAAACCCTCATGTCGTTTCGCCGGGTTTTGATCATAGGTCCTTCCCCTGTTGTTATCCCATTTGCGCTTCTCACTACTACCTGCTTCAGACTTAGCCTTCTCCGGTTCATCGATGATAATTTGGTTCATTAAAGTATGCGCCATGCGCATCGCTTCTGGGACATTAGGTTGCTTGAACGAGGTGACGTTTCCCATAATGCTCTTAGGAAGTCCCCAGAAGTACCTTTCCATATGCTTGAATTCCGGGGTGACCATTGTCAGACACATCAGGGCTAATTCTAAAAATCTCCGGTGGTAACTATTAAGGTCGTTCCCAACAGCCTTTAACTGCATAAATTCAATCTCCATCTTCTGGATCTCGGTCCTAGGGAAATATTCCTCAATCAAGGCCCCTTTGAATTCCTCCCATGGGGTAGAAAACGCCTCATCAATACCTTTTGCTTGAGCCAACGTGTTCCACCATGTTAGTGCGCCATCAGACAGCGTGCATGAAGTAAACTTGGTCTTATTCTCCTCCGAACAGTTACTAACTCGAAATACAGATTCTAACTTCTCGAACCATCTAGTGAGACCAACCGACCCCTATGTTCCACTGAAGTTGTGAGGTTTGCAGCTTTGGAACTCTTTGTACCTACACCCATTACGAATGGGTTGAATAACCGATGGCGGTGGTGGTGGAGCTTGGGGTTGCATTTTCGCAATGGCTGCGGCTACCCTTTCAGCAATCATCTCCTCGATTTGGGCTGCGGTAGGTGTTGATGGTGATCGTCCGTTGGCCATGGTGTTATAAACAAAAATTTTTTACTCAACTCAAAATCCAGTTCCAAATGGTGATAATACAGTTTATGTAATCAACACGGAATCAACACATCACATGTTTATTAAGTAACGCATCTAGGTACAAATACCACAGAATCATATAGTAACGTAAATAGAACATAGTGCAAGAATTAAATAACGCAAAGTTCCATTCATTAATAATAATAAGTTACATACATCTGTATAAGTTCGTACAATATATATATATATATATATATATATATATATATATATATATATATATATACATAAGTGAAACATAAAACTACAGCTAGATTACATAATGAAATCTACTATAAAAGTCCTACGGTGAAGGTGGGTGTAGGATGTCCAATACATGAGACATCTGGTCCTCGAGCTCAGTTACCCGAGCACGGAGGATCTCCACCTCCCTCATCAGTTCCTCGACAGAGGGGGAGGGTTGGGCAGGCGGTGCAGTCGGTACGGATGGTGCTGGTGGAGCTGGTGGTGCTGACGGTCCAGCTCCGGAAGTGGAGGCTCCGAGGCGGTAAGGCTTACGAATGAAGGGATCAGCAGGATACGACACAAGCCGCTTACGGGCAGTAACCCTACGACACTGACCAAATGCGTCAGTGAATGCTCGACCTCCGTTGATCCCCAGAATAATGGTGTCGTCGAAACGGTACCGCTTCTTCGGCGGAGTGGAGGATGGCTGAACATGTGCATCATCGGGGTCCTCCTCGTCGGAGTCATCGTCACTCGAGTCGTCTGTGGATAAGTCATCAGATGACTGGTCATCTGAATCATGTGGAGGTGGCTGCACGGGTGGCTGTATTGGCTATCCTCGAGCGGCCATCATCTGTCGGTATCTAAAAGGCGGGATCGGCACGAGTCGTCCATCAGGAGCTCGTCGGCACCAATGGCGATACTGGTTATGGAATGGACCTTCCCCAAATTCCGCGGGAATCACAACATCACCGGAGCGAGGCTGTGACCCCGAGGGTCCTGGGGCAGATGGAGCTGGAATCTCCGGGAGGTCCTGGGCTCCGTCAAAAGTAGCCACTGGGGCAGGTACATGGCTGCTAGCTCCGAAAGATGAAGCGCCGGGGTCACTGGTGGGTAACGGGATCGGTGTGTCGGCAGCAGCAGTAGGTGAGGTGGCTGACGAGTCTGAACTGCCCAAAATGATAGCAGGTGGAATATCCGACATCTGAACAAGGAAAAATAAATTTTCCATGTCAGTAAGTCATAAAGCAAGCACGTATTAGGCCAACAGTCTAAATCATGTGTAACAGTAAGTAGCATGGCAATAACGACAAGTATCGTGCAATCAAAAGCAGATAATAGCATGCAGTAGTGAAATCATGTAATAACATATGGCATATAGCAGTAAAAGTAAGCAGCAGCATGCAGTAAGTTCAGCGAAAACAAGTAAACTAGCAAGTTGTAGATTAGTCCTATTAGTGAATCCTACTCGGGTCGGTCTTAGACTCACTAACGCAACCTAATTCCCTACAACCAATGCTCTGATACCAAATGTGATGCCCCGTACAAAACCATCGTGTACGAATCATCAACAACAGGATCATTACAAGGTCAAACACTATATGCGTTTTCAAAACAAGTTTGCATTCATGATAAAAGGTGACGTCATAACGAACGTCAAGTGTTTACAACCAAAGTATGCTTCTATGAATGGAAGCAAACATAATAGTACGTGACCCTTAGGTCGTTACAAATCATAGTTCAAAAGTATTAAAGTTATGAATGCACGATAAACAGTTCATGCGGTGATAACACTAGAGCAGCGGGTGTCTACAGCAAGAGTAGTACACAGCGGAAGCAGCTAACCTTAAGCACCTGAGAAAAACATGCTTAAAAATGTCAACACAAAGGTTGGTGAGCTATAGTTTAAGTATAACAGTATGTAAGGTAGGCCACGAGATTTCAGTGCTACAAAGAGCGTTTCAAAACAGTATGTTAAAGTATATGTTTAACCGTGGCCACTTGGTAACTAACTTAACGTTTATACCCCCTAAAAGTACACTTGGCAAGTGCGTATGTTTACAAAGTATTAAACACTCATTAAATGCTAGCGTGACTAGCCCGAGTGGGGATGTCAAACCCTATGGATCCATATCTAAGATTCGCGTTCACCGGTTCAAAAACCGATGACTAAACATTACCGAGCTAAAGGGAATGTTTATGCCGTTGTATAACCCACACATATATAAAGTTTAAGTACTCTTGCCTAGTATGTAAAACGTAAAATGTGCATGTATTCTCAGTTCCCAAAATAGTTAAAGTAAAAAGGGATGCTATAACTCACAGTGGTAAAGTAGTGGTAAAGTCGAGTCGGGAAATAAGCAAGTACGTAGGTCCGGAAAGTCCTCAACCTAAGTCAAATAGTACTAAGTCAGTAAATCGTCCCAATAGGTTTAAATGTATGTAAATTAGGTCTTAAAGGTCATCATCATTCATCATCAAACAAAAGGTGTAAAGTAGGTTTCGTTCATGAAAAGAGTTTAAAACAAAGGCTGATTTCGGCCAGTCACCACGGCCTCTATACCTACTGAAATAAGGTGAGACCAGTGGCCATGGCTCTGTTTATGAGTCCTTTAGTTGTGGTAAAAATTACAGGAGCATACTCATCTTCTTTTGACCGTGGCGACGGTCTAAGTGCGAGTAGGTCAGAATTTTCAGCACAACGTTAAAAGACATAGTGACACTCGGAGGGCCATAAATTCTAAACCGTAACTCGGATTAAGATGAGTCCTAAATGAAAAGTTATCTAGTCGAATAGAGATAACTGAAAACCATCTTTACAGTAGCCCAGGTCATACTGATCACACCCAGTAATAGTAAACAGTAGGTTCCGGGGTTTCTTGGTACTCGATGCTTATCACGGTTCTAATCCTTGATGCATATAGCTTCAAGTGTACAACTCGTTGATGTGTTTACATCATATTTACCAAGTTTTGACCATCATAACCCAAGTGTAAGTCTAAGACAAGTAGCACAACTCAATTAAGCGTTGCAAGTGTCTTGATGAACCAAAGTTACATCAAAGTCTTAGATTTAACACATACATGAAATATAAAAGTAATATTGAACTACAAACTTGAAAGTAAACTAACTAATCAAGATCTTAAGATGTAGAACATAGTTCTTAGTTAGATCTTGAAGATCCAAGAACCAAAAGTCTAGATCTAAAGTTATTAAGTTAAATCTAACACAAGTGTATGAAGTTATAACTAAAGAGTTATACTTCCATGTTCTTGAACTTTCAAGTTAACTTTTAGTTCCAAGAAGTATGAGATCAAGACTAACTTGTAGTACTTGACCATTTAAACCAATAAACATGAAATTAAAGTGCATAATATGAAGTAATAAACTTAAATAAACAAGTTAATAAGTTCATGGGTTTCATACTTTTAAAGATTCAAGCCTAAGTCTTGATCTTTAGAAAGTAAACTTTAAGTTTACTTCATGAAATTCAAGTATGGTTTTAACTCATGAACTTTAATCTTTACAACAATAAGTGTAGAACATAAGCTAGAAAGTTTATGTTCTTGTATGTCTTGTAAGAACAAGTTAATATGAAGAATCAAACTAAAGAGTTTGATTCTTGTAACATGTAAGTAAGTAACAACAACAACTAGTAAGTAAGTAACAATAGTCAAGACAAGTAACAAAACAAAAGATGATGATGATATGAGGGTGCAATGTTGCGGTTTTTGCAAGAGGAAAAGAAGAGAAAATTGTTCAAGTTACTTACAAGATTAGAGAGAATAATGAGAGAAAAGAAAAGTTGCAAGTATGAAATGAAGTGTGTGTTTTTAGAATGAGAGGATTCAAGTAAGATGTAATACAAAAAAAATGAAACCAAAAACCTCTCTAAGGCCATGTAGGCCGACGGTTTGGAAGAGAAAAGGGGGAGGGGATTTGCTCACAAGTCACAAGCATGTAAAGCCTTCAAAAGTTGGTTATTAGAGGTGGTTTCATGGGGATAAGGTGGTAACTAGATTTCTTATGTAACTTAATCCATTTAGTTAGGTTCTAAGGTAATACTTACAAGTGTAATGGGCTAATAAGTCCATTTAAGAAGTAGGGTGGGTTCTTAAGTCCACTAACACTAATGAAAGCCCAAGTTCAAGTGATTAACAAATTAAGTCCAACAAAGCCCAAGTAATTAACTAGAAACCTTAGTTAATTAAAATGATTAATAAAACTTAATCATGAATGTAAATAATATTCTAAAAATATTATTCGTGAAAGTTTCGTGTGTCACAAAGACGTTTCGGGCATTTAAAGTCAAGTACGGGCAATCATGGTACATGTACATGTAATAACATACATTTATTTGATCAGAAGTATTAATAATATATATTAATAAGTAAACGTTGGAAAATCCAGGGTCGTTACATTACCCACCTGTTAAAGAAAATTTCGTCCTGAAATTTTAAGCTGAGGTAGATGGAGGAGTCGGGAAAAGGTGAGGATACTTCTGCATCATTTGATCCTCTCGCTCCCAGGTAAACTCAAATCCTCATTTTCCATTCCATCGTACTCGGACGATCAGAATCTTGTTGCGTTTCAAAGTCTTGACCTCACGGTCCATAATCTCTACAGGTTCTTCCACGAAGTGAAGCTTGTCATCAATTGTAAGTTCCTCAAGTGGTATGATAAGTTCGGGTGCAGCAAGACACTTCTTCAAGTTTGACACGTAGAAGGTAGGATGAAATGAGCTCTATTGTGCTGGTAGATCCAAACGGTAAGCAACGGGTCCAACACGTTCCAAGATTTCAAAAGGACCAATGTATCGTGGGTTTAACTTTCCACGTTTTCCAAAACGGATCACACCTTTCCAAGGTGCAACCTTCAACATTACACGGTCGCCCACGTTGAATTCAAAGTCTTTACGTTTACGGTCAGCATAACTCTTTTGACGATCGCGGGCAGTCTTATGTCTAGCTTGAATCTGAGCAATCTTCTCCGTTGTTTCATGGACTACCTCGGGTCCGGTGATTTGTTTTTCGCC
This sequence comes from Rutidosis leptorrhynchoides, assembly GCF_046630445.1. NCBI lineage: Eukaryota > Viridiplantae > Streptophyta > Magnoliopsida > Asterales > Asteraceae > Rutidosis > Rutidosis leptorrhynchoides. The sequence goes on from NC_092336.1 coordinate 275,396,321, forward strand.
TACATCAGCCCAAAAAATAGGAGATCGGTACTTGCGGCCATACAACACTTTAAAAGGTGCTGCATTAATGCTCGAGTGATAACTGTTGTTGTAAGAAAATTCGGTGAGTGGCAAATGCCTTTCCCAGGCCTTTTCGAAATCAATAACACATGCACGCAACATGTCTTCCAAGGTCTGAATCATTCGTTCACTTTGCCCGTCGGTCTGTGGGTGATAAGCTGTACTCATGTCGAGACGGGTTCCCATGGCTTCTTGTAAAGAACGCCAAAATCTAGAAGCAAAATGGGGATCGCGATCTGAGATGATCGATAAAGGTACACCATGACGAGATACAACCTCTTTGATGCATAGTTGAGCAAGTCTTTCCATCGTATCCGTTTCCTTCATAGCCAAGAAGTGTGCAGATTTGGTAAGGCGGTCAACAATAACCCAGATGGTATCGTATCCACCCACCGTCTTTGATAGCTTGGTGATAAAATCCATCGTTATCCTTTCCCACTTCCATTGTAGGATTTCCTATTGTTGAAGTAATCCAGAGGGTCTCTGATGCTCGGCCTTAACTTTTGAGCAAGTCAAACACTTACCAACATAAGTAGCAACGTCTTTCTTAAGATTCGGCCACCAATACTGTTCTTTAAGGTCGTGGTACATTTTGCCTGCTCCAGGATGAATCGAATATCTCGATTTGTGTGCTTCATCAAGTATAAGGTTCCGTAGATCTCCATAAAGAGGTACCCAAATTCTTCCGGAATAACATCGGAGTCCAGACTCCCTAACCTTGAATCGAGAGACAAGAATGTTCAAATGTTCATGAGATATATTCTCCTCCTTGAGAGCCTCATCTTGAGCTACTCGGATCTGACTGTTGAGGTTCGAATGGATGGTGATGTTCAGAGCCCTAACACGAAGAGGTACCATCCTCTCCTTTCGGCTTAAAGCATCAGCTACAACATTGGCCTTGCCAGGATGATAACGAAGTTCACAATCGTAGTCGTTTAGCGTCTCGATCCATCGACGCTGTCTCATATTCAGTTGCTTCTGATCGAATATGTGCTGGAGACCCTTGTTAGGATACCACCATAAGCACCAACCGAGTCCTTTTGTATGAATTTAAAGTCAGGATTTCCCCAGAAAGATTCTATGATATTATCACGTGTTAGTCCACATTTGGTTTCTTGGAGTCCTAAAATAGAAGGTTTTTCTTTATTGCAAATACGTTTAAGCCAACTTATTTTACCCGTTTGCCCAATACCCCGAATATTTAAAGAAATCATACACATTAAAAAACTTACAGAAAGCGATGCAACGAGGAGTGGAATCGTTGGATGTTGCGCCGGATCCCGATACATTTCCCGAACTCATTTGTGACCAAACTGTTGCTGGTATTAGAACCTGATTTATTATTATTCTTGTTATGTGCCGCATCATTAATAGAACCTCTAAAATAGGAAGGTGCGTTACCGCTCGCAAGAGATGAAGGTTTGTTTCGTTTAGCCAATTGTGAGATTCTGAGATTTTGGCCACTTCTCGCAAGGTGTTTAATATACATCATGTTGGATCGTGGTCTTTTTTTCTCAAGGTGTTAGGAGGTGCCGAAAGTTGTTTTGGATGAGTCGTCTCTACGAATCTTTTTAAAGGATTGTGATGTGGTTTTGGGGTTAATTATAGGGTTGTTATCAGTGTCGGGGTATTTTTTCTTTTTGACCTTGGTATTACCTGAAAAAAGTAAAGCGTTGAGGTCAAAAGGGTCGGAGTTGGTTTGTTGAGTGTCATTTGGAGCAGGCATAAAGTTTAACGGGGAATTTGGTTGTGGGGATAAAGGATTTTTGGAGGGTTCGGCTATATTTGGAAGGTGATCAGAAGGGGTATCGTGGCAATCAACATCAATGTTGGGGGTAGACAGGTCATCATTCACGTGGGTAGGCTTTGGTAAATTCTTCTCAACATTATAGTGGTATGATGGGTTGTGGGATTCAACAGTATGCGTATTACATGGTAAATTGTTATCAACATTATAGTGGACTGATGGGTTGTGGGATTCTACAATATGCGTATCACATGGCAAGGAGTCATCCATATTTGATGGGCTTGGGCTATTAGAAATGGGCTCGTAAACAGTGAATATGGGAATAGGGGGTGGTTCATCATTATCAGTTTCATTTGATGGGCTAGAGGGCTTGGGACTAAAAACTAATCCGGGTGAGTTATGAGATTTTAGGATGGGAGTATCATAGTAATTAATAGACTTTGATAAATTAGGGGACTGTTGAGATCGGTTATCTCCATTATTCGAAAGGTGAATTGTTTCCATACGTTTAGAAGAGTTAGGTGAGTTGTGGTTTTTGGGAGAAATGTCGAGGTGTGGTTTGCCTGAGGTGTGATTGTTTGTCTCGTTAACCAAATCAATGTTACCTTCGACAAAGTTATCACAGTCTAAATGTGATTCTTCATCAGAGATTTGATCATCTGAGATAGTTTCCTCATCCCAATTAGACGAATTATCTATATCACCATATATGTTAAACATTGAGAAGTTTTGAACTTCAGTGATGTAAACCAAGGATTGATTAGTGTCCCCGGGATTAATTAAGGCTTGGCCATTTATCGGTGAAAAGTTATGTGTTTTGATGATGACCGAGCCATAAGATAAGTCTTGATTATTTTCGTTGGTAATCGAACAATTGAACGTATCGACAACCTCACCCCAGTTTGAAGCAATGTCTTTGAGTGTGGTTTCTAACCAACAAGTTATAGGAACCCCAAGGATATTAACATACACGAGTCTACCGGAGGTTTTGTACACTTCGGGGTCCCATGGGTTGATATCTTCTAACCATTTCCATAAAGGGTGCTCCGAATTGTTTATCAAGTCAAGGGCCGGGTTGGATTCCTCAAATATGAGCATTATGTCATGGCCGCCTAAATACTTTATAGAAAAACCGCTAAGGTTTTTGCTTTCACAAATTTCACTAAAATACTCAAGGTATTCAAGGTCTTTTACTTTAGCAATAACGGCTTGTCCTAAGATTTGAATAAGTTCATCGTTAGATTTTACCTTAACCGTATGAAGATTGTTGTTTGTGGCCGGTCGGTTGAGGAATGCATCTTTGAAATTCCTGCCATCGGTCGTTGAGAAGGTGGCCGTATTTGCGAAGCAACCATTGCCCGATTTGGTCGATTTCTGAGTTGTAACTTTTGACTTATCATCAATGTCACGAGCCTTATAAACCTTAAGTAAGTAGTCTCATGCAACAATGAGACTAAGTCTCCTAGCAAGGGAATCCTTGTGAAATTCAGGGACATCAAGGAATCGAACGAAACCAAATTTTCTTCCAATTTTTAAAGTCTTTCTAGGGATATAAACCTCATGAATATTGCCGTATTTTTTGAAAATATCACAGAAATCGAATGAACGCCAGTGATCAGGGAAGTTGTGAAAAAGATAAGCGGTGATTCTCTTTTTATCGATTGGATCTGGTGATGCCTTATTTTCTGTATCACGTGCCTTCGCTGATTCAGTTTTGGGGAATCCAAAACGTTTTATAAGGTTGATGTTGTGTTCTCAATGTATGAAATTGTTATAGATCTGTTGGCATGAAGAGTTTAATCTTGTGTTTGTAGGGTTAGGATGAGGAGTCTGTCGATTGTAATTAGTGGTATTGTTTTTCATGGGATTAGGGTTAGGGTTAATAGGCGACGATTGGCGTTTGTTGTGATCGACTTGAACCCAAATTCCTTCATTGATCGGATGGTATGAGATGTTTTGGTTATCAGCGTAGATATATGATTTAGATCGGTTCTTTGCTGATTGTGAAATAGGGGTGAATGGGGAGAGTGGAATATGTGACATAATGAAAAATGGATGAAACAGTAATACTAGACAGGAGAAAGAACAGTAATCAAATAAACAAGAAGAAAAGAAAAAACTAGAATCAGGTTAACCGGATTGGATTCCGGTCATCAGAAGATGAATTTATTTATATTATATATTTAGATTTCCATTTGACTTATATTAATATTTATATGTAGTACACCAAAATCTATGAAAATTTATTACTTACGTAGTGCTGTTTTGGTTTGAAATCGTTAGTCCACTTGGTTCCGTCCTTGGGTTTGTACAAGAGCTTGTAATTTTTGATAGGACCGAAAGGTTCCGGACTGTTCTTTATCTTATTCTCGTTCTACAAAGACACAAAAAATAACTTAAATGTATATAAATCAAATAACATATTTTCTAACATTTTATCATTTATGTAAAACATTAAAAACAAGGAGGTTTAAGTAATTTACCAAATGTTTAACTATCAATTTGCTTCCATGCAAACTGTGGTATTGGACTTTAGACCAGTTTTTTGCATTTTGCTCACAACGCTTTTGGTATTCTTCGTTAAGCATCAAGTCAACAAAAGGATTCCAGAGTTCGACTTCAACGTCCGGTGGTGGGTGGGAATTAATAAAATCAATATCATTAGGAAATTGGCTATCAAGGTTTTTGTAATAACCTTGTTGTTCACTTTTTCCGTTTTTCCATCTATCCCCAGCTATCTTGTTAACAGCAGCTCGCACTAGTTTTTCTCTATCCAATTCTAGCCAAGTTTCAATTTTAAAGAAATTCTACGAAAAAATAATAGATATATTAGAAGATTGTATATAAGAAATTCATATATATATATATATATATATATATATATATATATATATATATATATATATATATATATATATATATATATATATATATATATATATATATATATATATAGGGGCAGGATCAATGGGGAAGTAACCAATCGGGGGAAAGCGGGGGGAAGCAAAATTTTTTATTTTTTTTTTCATTTTTTTGAAATTTTTTTTTCGGCATCAAGATCACACGAAAATATGAACATTTAGAAGAGACACTTCGTGATGAATGTTATTATTTAGGCGGGAAAACGATCGACAAAAATAACATTCAAGATAATATTGTTCGTGAAGAATATGAACGTTTTTTTTCTTCATGTTTTGTGAAGTAAAATTTAGCCCGATTTAGAGTTAATCGTAAACCCTAAACCCTAAACTCTAAATCGTTCGTGTTAAAAACTCAATCTAAATCCTAAATCTAAACCCTAAACCCTAAATTTCTAAACCCTAATATCTAAACCCTATAAACCCTAATATCTAAACCCTAATATCTAAACCCCAATAGCTAAAACCTCAAAATACGCTCGAAAAACACGATAATTGTTATATATTACTTCTTCGAGCATTTTCTCGCCAAAATAAAAACATTTATCACAAAGTGTCTCTACTAAATGTTCATATTTTCATCTCATCTATAATGTTCGTGAACAATGTTTTTTCAAAAAACGAAAAAAAAAAAATTTTGCTTCCCCCCGCTTCCCCCCGAATGGTTACTTCCCTCTTGATCCTACCACTATATATATATATATATATATATATATATATATATATATATATATATATATATATATATATATATATATATATATATATATATATATATATATATATATATATATATATACACACGTATTCCACGTAACAAATTAGGGCCTATTATGGCCTACCGGATTAACGGTATTCCACGTAAAATCAAAGTCAATCTCGAGTCGTCCTTGAGCATCTCTCATTTTTCGTAAACCTATGTTTTTTGATTTTCCCCATTTACCCCGTGTATTAGGTTGGGGTTCGTTATCTTGGCCATCAGCCCCATCACCGATCATTAGGAAAATGAGAGCAAAGAAATTCATCTGCATAAATACAAATAAAGTGAATAGAACAATGATATATACATATACATTTATACATATATATATATACATATATATATATATACATATTTATATATACATATATATACATATTTATATATACATATATATACATATAATATATATATATATATATATATATATATATATATATATATATACACTATAGTTTTTTTTAACGAATATATATATATATATACATATATATATATATACACATATATATACATATATATATATATACATATATATATATACATATATATATATTCATATATATACATATATATATATACATATATATATATATATACATATATATATATACATATATATATATATACATATATATATATATATATACATATATATATATATATATACATATATATATATATATATACATATATATATATATATATACATATATATATATATATATATACATATATATATATATATATATATATATATATATATATATGCATATATATATATATACATATTAATTGAGATTGATATTTACATGATTAAATGTTTCCAACATGTTAAGCAATCAAACTTGTTAAGACTTGATTAATTGAAATAGGTTTCATATAGACATTTGACCACCCAAGTTGACCGGCGATTCACGAACGTTAAAACTTGTAAAAACGACATGACGATATATATATGGATATACATATGGTTAACATGAGATTATGATAAGTAAGTATCTCCATAAGTATATTAACAATGAGTTATATACATATAAACAAGACTACTAACTTAAGGATTTCGAAACGAGACATATATGTAACGATTATCGTTGTAACAACATTTAAATGTATATATATATCATATTAAGATATATTAATATATCATAATATCATGATAATATAATAATTTAACATCTCATTAGATATAATAAACAATGGGTTAACAACATTAATTGAGATCGTTAACTTAAAGGTTTCAAAACAACACTTACATGTAACGACTAACGATGACTTAACGACTCAGTTAAAATGTATATACATGTAGTGTATTTAGATGTATTAAAATACTTTTGGAAGACTTCAAGACATATATCAAAACACTCATACTTAACAAAAATGGTTACAGTTACTTTCCCATTCTTTTCTTTCATCAAGAATTCTAGTCGTATTTTTACCCGTATTATACACAGCTTCAAAACGTACTTACTATGGGTATATACCAATAGGAACTAGCATGGGATTCCACTCTTGATTATGTCATGTATGACTAATCAATTTTAACCTCTACCATGAGCTAGTCAACTAACTAGAACTCCTTTTAACCCCACTCAACACTCACCAATTACCACTCATCATTCACTCCATTTCACTTCCAATTCTCTTTCTAATTCTCTCTCAACACACCCACACTATTATGAACGTATTTTTCCAGTAGTTAATCATCATCTTCATCAAAAATCACTTCAAGAATCAAGCTATAATCATCATAGGAAGAACACTTCAAGAACACTCTAAAAATCCCTTCAAGTTTACTAATTTACTTCCAAGCTTTCTAATCCATTCCAAGTAATCATCTAAGATCAAGAAACCTCTGTTATATATAGTAGGTTATCTTTCTTATTCAAGGTAATATTCATATTCAAACTTTGATTCAATTTCTATAACTATAAACTATCTTAATTCGAGTAAAAATCTTACTTGAACTTGTTTTTGTGTCATGATCCTACTTCAAGAACTTTCAAGTCATCCAAGATCCTTTCAAGCTAGATCATTTCTTGCCACTTCCAGTAGGTTTACCTACTAAACTTGAGGTAGTAATGATGTTCATAACATCATTCGATTCATATATATAAAACTATCTTATTCGAAGGTTTAAACTCGTAATCACTAGAACATAGTTTAGTTAATTCTAAACTTGTTCGCAAACAAAAGTTAATCCTTCTAACTTGACTTTTAAAATTAACTAAACACATGTTCTATATCTATATGATATGCTAACTTAATGATTTAAAACCTGGAAACACGAAAAAACACCGTAAAACCGGATTTACGCCGTCATAGTAACACCGCGGGCTGTTTTGGGTTAGTTAATTAAAAACTATGATAAACTTTGATTTAAAAGTTGTTATTCTGAGAAAATGATTTTTATTATGAACATGAAACTATATCCAAAAATTATGGTTAAACTCAAAGTGGAAGTATGTTTTCTAAAATGGTCATCTAGACGTCGTTCTTTCGACTGAAATGACTACCTTTACAAAAACGACTTGTAACTTATTTTTCCGACTATAAACCTATACTTTTTCTGTTTAGATTCATAAAATAGAGTTCAATATGAAACCATAGCAATTTGATTCACTCAAAACGGATTTAAAATGAAGAAGTTATGGGTAAAACAAGATTGGATAATTTTTCTCATTTTAGCTACGTGAAAATTGGTAACAAATCTATTCCAACCATAACTTAATCAACTTGTATTGTATATTATGTAATCTTGAGATACCATAGACACGTATACAATGTTTCGACCTATCATGTCGACACATCTATATATATTTCGGAACAACCATAGACACTCTATATGTGAATGTTGGAGTTAGCTATACAGGGTTGAGGTTGATTCCAAAATATATATAGTTTGAGTTGTGATCAATACTGAGATACGTATACACTGGGTCGTGGTTTGATTCAAGATAATATTTATCAATTTATTTCTGTACATCTAACTGTGGACAACTAGTTGTAGGTTACTAACGAGGACAGCTGACTTAATAAACTGAAAACATCAAAATATATTAAAAGTGTTGTAAATATATTTTGAACATACTTTAATATATATGTATATATTGTTATAGGTTCGTGAATCAACAGTGGCCAAATCTTACTTCTCGACGAAGTAAAAATCTGTGAAAGTGAGTTATAGTCCCACTTTTAAAATCTAATATTTTTGGGATGAGAATACATGCAGGTTTTATAAATGATTTACAAAATAGACACAAGTACGTGAAACTACATTCTATGGTTGAATTATCGAAATCGAATATGCCCCTTTTTATTAAGTCTGGTAATCTAAGAATTAGGGAACAGACACCCTAATTGACGCGAATCCTAAAGATAGATCTATCGGGCCCAACAAGCCCCATCCAACGTACCGGATGCTTTAGTACTTCGAAATTTATATCATGTCCGAAGGGTGTCCCGGAATGATGGGGATATTCTTATATACGCATCTTGTTAATGTCGATTACCAGGTGTTCACCATATGAATGATTTTTATCTCTATGTATGGGATGTGTATTGAAATATGAAATCTTGTGGTCTATTATTACGATTTGATATATATAGGTTAAACCTATAACTCACCAACATTTTTGTTGACGTTTTAAGCATGTCTATTCTCAGGTGATTATTAAGAGCTTCCGCTGTCGCATACTTAAATAAGGACGAGATTTGGAGTCCATGCTTGTATGATATTGTGTAAAAACTGCATTCAAGAAACTTATTTTGTTGTAACATATTTGTATTGTAAACCATTATGTAATGGTCGTGTGTAAACACGATATTTTAGATTATCATTATTTGATAATCTACATAAAGCTTTTTAAACCTTTATTGATGAAATAAAGGTTATGGTTTGTTTTAAAATGAATGCAGTCTTTGAAAAACGTCTCATATAGAGGTCAAAACCTCGCAACGAAATCAATTAATATGGAACGTTTTTAATCAATAAGAACGGGACATTTCAACAAAAACAAGCGTTTTTTGATAAATGACAAGCATTACACATCAATAATCATCATCATCGCTAGAGTAAGCTTCATTTAAAGGAATTTGGGGATTTTGCTCATCGTCAGCCACCACATCAGCATCATCATCATCATCATCACAAATGTCATCATCATCATCATCATCATCATCATTAACTTCATCATCATCATCATTAACTTCATGTGTTGGTGGATTAACTTCATGTGTTGGTTGATTAAACTGAATTGGTATTGATTCTCCGGGTACACTCATACTTGTATAAGTCATATTATCTAAATCAGCATCAAGGCTAAGATCGGATGAATTGGTTTCGTGTACAACATCCCGTATGGTGTTTTCGATAATGTCCCTATCCCAGAGTTTTCGATGATGTACCTCATGAATGACCTTCCAGCAGCTAGAGGTTTTTGAAGGATCATCGATGTAAAAGACTTGTTGAGCTTGTGTTGCAAAAATGTGTTGATCATCTTGGTACCACTCATCTTTCGTGTCAGTACTAGTTATAATATTCACTTTAACTGTACGTCTACAATTCTGGGTGTTCTCAGTATTGAACCACCGGCATCTGAATAACACAACACTAAATGCACCACCATAATGCAACTTAACAATATCTTCCAACCGACCATAATACTTAGAGACACGAGCACCGGCATCTGTGAGTGTTGCAATTCTATTATTTTGTGTTGCGCTTCGATCATCGCGATTGCTAACCACAAACCTGACACCATTCACATTGCAGGCACTGTAATGGTTTGAGGTACCCACCGGTCCTTCAGATAGACAGATCAATTCATCGCTATACTTCGATCCGTCAACTGACTGTAGTTCACGTATCTATTAAAAAATAAAAATATATATATAAAGTTTGAATAAAAATAGTTATCAAATGTAAATTATATATATATATACTGAGTTTACCTGGTTGGTGGACCAACTAGGAAAATTTGTTTTCATGTCCATATTGGGGTTCTTTGCTTTAAACTGACTGTAAATGTTCAAAGAGAATTGTTAGTATGATCAACGTTTACACACTTAAGTCATTATAAATTCATATTTTAGTATAATGACTTACTTTTTGTATTCTTCGATGTCAGAACAATTGTCGAGTACATAGCAGTGAAGTTTATCCTGAACATCCCGGGCTAGAGATTTGAACACACCTTTACTGATAAATTTACATAACGAGTTGAACACACGAAACTCACATGACCTAATTGGCCCGTCCGCATATCTGTCAGGACAATTAAATCTCGTCTGTATACCTTCAAGAGACATTGAACATGTAGTTAATGCTTCATCGGCAACGTACTCCTCAGCTATATAACCTTCAGGCTTAGCTTTATTTCTAACATATTTTTTTAGTTTTTTCATGTATCTCTCAATTGGATACATCCACCTCATGTAAACAGGCCCTCCATATATAGCCTCTTCCATTAAATGCATCACTAAATGAATCCTTATGTCAAAAAAAGCCGGAGGATAAATTAACTCGAGATTACATAACAGTTTAATCAATTGTTTTTGAGCTTTCAACATGTCTGCCACCCTTAACTCTCGAGCACAAATTTGCTTAAAGAATGCGCAAAGCTGCATTATTAGTGTAGAGATGGTTTCGTCCAAAAACGCGTTAACTCCGAACGGTAATAATCGTTGCATCATGATATGGCAATCATGAGATTTCATGTTCGTAATGTTGGTATTATCCTTTTTCACTTTGTGCCTGAAGTTTGATCCAAACCCATCTCCAAACCCATCTGGAAGTTTTACTTCTTTAATGAATTTACAAAAAACTTACCCTGTCTTTGGGTATTAAAGAGTATTTGGGAAGAGGTTTGAAGAATTACCCATCTTTTTTACCTTTGGTTTTAGGTTTGAGCCACAAATCTTTTCTAATACCCAATTTTTCCAAGTCAACTCGTACATTGTGAGTGTCTTTGGACTTTTCATTCATTAAAAAGGTACCCAAAATAGCCTCCAACACATTCTTTTCAATATGCATGACATCCAAGTTGTGTTGCAGTGGAAGATATTTCCAATACTCAAGTTCCCGAAAAATAGAAATTTTAGTCCAGTTGTGACGACAATTAGGGGGATGTTTTCTTTTTTCACTAACATTTGTATGATTTTTACCGGGATTACCAACTGGCAACAAATCTGTAAGTTGGTTTTTGATATCAGCTACTTTGAACTTTCTAGGTTTAGAGGTATGATCAACCTTACAATTGAATTATAAGCTTTCTCTGTATGGGTGATTCAATTCAAGGTTCGGTCTGTGACTGACAAAAACAATTTTGTTTTTCACACGCATAACAGGAGTGTCCTCGTTACATGTAGGGCATTCTTTATAGCCTTGGCCACTCCAACCGGACAAACTACTACGGGCAGGATAATCGTTTATGGTCCAAATAAGCATTGCTTTCATTTGAAAATATGTGTTTGTAACTGAGTCATGTGTAACAACCCCTTCGGACCATAAAATCTCCAGTTCATCAACTAAAGGCCTCAAGTAAACATCAATATCTTTTCCAGGTGATTTAGGACCAGGAATTAATAGAGTCAACATGAGAGAACTTTCTTTCATACATTTCCACGGCGGCGTATTGTACGTTGTCAATATGACTGGCCACATGCTGTAAGGATTATTCATGTTACCGAATGGATTGAAACCATCAGCAGCCAACCCTAGTAGAACGTTTCTGTGTTCACGTGCAAAATCCGGATATCTTTTGTCAATTTCTTTCCAAGCTCGACCATCTACCGGATGATGCATCTTACCCTCTTCATTGCACCGCCCAGTAGCATGCCAAGTCATATCCTTTGCAGTGTATTTGGAACTGTACAAACGTTTTACTCTTGGAGTTATTGGAAAAATCACGCAAAACTTTATTAGGAACTTTTTTCCCCGTTGTGGGTTCATCTTTCCATCTACTCTCATTACATATTGGGCGGTTTTCCAAATTTTAGTATTCTTTATAAAACAAACAACAATCATTCTTACAAGCATGTATCGCTTGATACTCTAAACCGTTCTTTCTCATCCACTTCTTAGTTTCGTAAAATGATTTCGGAATTGTGTTATTTGGGGGATGTGATTGTATGAGTAATTCTAACAATTGGTTGAATGAAGTATTCGTCCATTTGTTCAAGACCTTAATGTATGTTAACTTGGCTAAAAACTCTAATGAGGACAAGTTGCTACCGGGATATAGCTCGAATTGGGTGGAGTCAATTAAATCCTCAAGAGCAGTTGCGGTCGTGTCATTCATAGTCTCATCGTCATTCGAACCTTCCTCCTCAAAATTAGGAACTTCCTCCAACTGAATATCATGCAAGAAATTTCTTAAAGGGTCTATTATGTTGTGTACTTCGGGTGGTAGTGGTAGTTCACCGTGATGCAGCCACATAGTATAAGAGGGTTCAAACCCATTTTTAATTATATGGTCTTTTATATGTTTAGGTTTAAGAAAAACCTTATTACCACAATGTTTACTGAAATGCCCCATTCATATACATTATAAACGATTCATCATAGTTGATTACATCGCGAGGTATTTGACCTATATATGATATATTTTACAAACATTACATTCGTTCTTAAAAGACAAACTTTCATTACATCAAAAGTTGACAGATATGCATACCATTTCATAATATATCAAACTATCAATGACTTAATAATAATCTTGTTGAACTTAACGACTCGAATGCAACGTCTTTTGAAATATGTCATGAATGACTCCAAGTAATATCTCTAAAATGAGCAAATGCACACCGGAAGATTTATTTCAAACCTGAGAATAAACATGCTTTAAAATGTCAACCAAAAGGTTGGTGAGTTCATTAGTTTATCATAATCATTCATTTCCATCATTTTAATAGACCACAAGATTTTAGATATTTAATTGTACACGTAACCCGAGTACATAATAACACGCGTAACCCGCGAATTAAAATTCATTCATATAGTGAACACCTGGTAATCGACATTAACAAAATGCGTCTAGAATATCCCCATCATTCCGGGACTCTCATCGGACATGATAAAATCGAAGTACTAAAGCATCCGTAACCCGGATGGGGTTTATTAGGCCCAATAGATCTATCTTTAGGATTCACGTCAATTAGGATGTCTGTTCCCTAATTCTTAGATTACCAGACTAAAAAGGGGCATATTCGGTTTAATAATCCAACCATAGAATGTAGTTTCGATTACTTGTGTCTATTTCGTAAAACATTTATAAAAGCAGCGCATGTATTCTCAGTCCCAAAAATATATATTGCAAAAGCATTTAAAAAGGGAGCAAATGAAAACTCACCAATACTGTATTTTGTAGTAAAAATACATATGACGACACTGAACAATGCATAGTTGGCCTTGGATTTACGAACCTATATTATTTGTATATTTATTATTTCACATAATCGTAATCGAACACACACACACACACATACACACACACACACACACATATATATATATATATATTAGTGATAAAATCTTTGTATTAATAACTTATATATATTTTATTATTTAATTAAATGTATTCATTTTAAATGAAAATATTAATATAGTTAAGTTAAATATACTTTTATATGTTTATCATTTGTTTGTTAAAATTAGTAATTATAATTATACTAAGATAATATTTGTAATGATAAAAATAATGATAATGATAATACTCATATTAATACTAAGGAAAATAATATTTAATAATTCTATTAATGGTAATACTAATGATAGTTTTATTATTAAGTCTATAATAATGATAATAACGGTAGTTTCAAATGAAAAAAAATTAATAGTAATGATAATACTTATAATAGCGATGGTATAAAAAATTAATAGTAATGATAATACTTATAATAGCGATGGTATACATTATTAATTTTGTAATAATAATAATTTTGATAATGATACTAATACTCACCTAAATGATAATTCTAATAATAATACTTATAATAATATTAGTAGTAAAAATAATAATAATCTTAATATGCATACTAATAATGATAATAATTATAGTTATGATAATAATAATATTCATTAAATGATAATAATATGTAATTACATTATTATAGTAATGCTAATAATTAACTTAACCATAATAACAATAATAATTATGATTGTAACTATAGTTATAATAATAATAACATTTGATAGTTAATACTTTTATTAGTAATAACAATAATATTAATAGTTATAGTGCTTATACTTATATTGACGATAATGATAATACTCTTAAGGTGATCAATGATAATGATACTTCTAATATATTAGGGGTAATAATAACTATCATAATAACAATAATAATAAATAATAATAATAATAACAATAATAATAATAATAATAATAATAATAATAATATTAATAATAATAATAATAATAATAATAATAATAATAATAATAATAATAATAATAATAATAATAATAATAATAATAATAATAATAATAATAATAATAATAATAATAATTCTAAAAATAAAGACTACCTTTAAAAAGCCATTTTCAAAAGAATTGCACCAAACCGGGCTCGAACCCGAGACCTCTCGCTTACCCGCTACCCTCCTAAACCGTTCTGCCATCTTCATTTTTCTGATATATATCTAACTTAATATTTATTTAACCCTATTTATTTATCGTGCATCTCCTTGTTCTACTTCCAAAATCAACCAGGTTCAATCCACCAACATAACCATTTACAATATAATTTTTAAAATTCTTGTGGTTACAGAAACAGATGATATTCGATTACTTTAAATAAAACAGAAGAAGAATTAAAAAAAAAAAAAAATTTGAACATATACAAAAATAAAAATAAAAAAATATACGATTATGAACTCATCATTCAATTCAAAATTATAGGATGTTTTTGCCCACGATCATAACATGAAAAAGGTTTCATTTGACTCATAGAAACTTTAGGAATCATCAATTTGATTTGAAACATCAAAACGGTTTCGAATTTTGCTATGAACAAAATGTTTGACTTTTGAACTTGAAGGTTTGACCTCAAAATTCGTGTTTTATTTGAGGAATTGGAAACTGAGGTTGTACACACACATTCACGACATGTTTTAGAACAGTTCTGCATTTATAGATTTTGATAATTGGTTTGAATTGGAATTTTGGCCAAAAAGTTGAGTTTACAGGGGACTGACGGGGTTTTTTTTTATAAAAAATTTTTTGTTCTTCGATTCTAACTTGCAGTAGGTTAATATATAAAGTGATTACAACAGGATATAACATCTATAATTGCTTCAAATTGATTCGTGAAGTGGACGTGAAACAATACAGATAGGATTAGATTCCAAGGACAAATAAAGCAGATAAAAAAAATAATAAAAAAATAAAACTGAAACCGATCCTTAACTGAATTTGGAATTTTGTCTGTACGATCGATTTGCACAATATATCTGATAATGATGTGTAATAACTAGTCGCGTAAATTATCTGTCCTTAATTTCCAACTATTAGTAAATATAAATATATTCATAATAATAATACTAATTAATATTAATAATATTAATAATAATATTTGATAAAGAATCTAATGATAGTAATGTGATAATATTAACAATAATAATAAATTTTAATAAAAATAATAAGTTTAGTAATACTACTAATAATTATAATAATAAAATAATAATAATGGTTAATATTTATCCTAAAAACAGTGATAATAATAATAATTATTAATAATAATATTATAAATGATATTATTAATAATAAAAGTAATAATATTAATATTAATACTTATAATAATACTAATAATCTTTGAATTACAACTAAATTATAATTTTAGTTATTCTTATAATCTTTTTATCATAACTTACAATTTTAATAATAATAATGATATTAATAATACTAATATTAGTCGTAATAATACTACTAAAAGTAATAATAATATTGTTACAACAACTATGTCTTAATTTGTAATTATATTTAATACATTAATATCACATATTTTTAATTATGTAACATGTAATAATTATTTAATGCATATATATATAATAACATATATTGAATATAATCATAATCATATATATTTATTCATAACAACTTTTATCTTAATCTCTCTCATATATATATATATATATATATATATATATATATATATATATATATATATATATATATATATATATATATATATATATATATATATATATTAATAGATCTATATGAACACTAACGAAATGTCAACCGAGTATCACAATTGTTTATTATTTAAGCTCGAAATCATTTATTTAATATATATATATATATATATATATATATATATATATATATATATATATATATATATATATATATATATATATTCATTTTAATAATAAACTTTATTATTTTGTTTATTATTTATATTCTTAATTCCAAAAAATTAATAGTTTATTAATGTATTATTATATCTAATTAGTTATATCTAATTATTTATATATACATATCTATTTAAAATAGTTGTTCGTAAATCGTCGGAAATGGTCAAAAGGGCAAATGCATTCATGTAAACTGTTCCAAAGTTTTTGAGACTTCAACATTACAGACTTTGCTTATCGTGTTGATTTCATATTAAGATTAAGTTTAAGTTTTGTTGGAAATTTTCGGGTCGTCACAGTACCTACCCGTTAAAGAAATTTCGTCCCGAAATTTGATCGTGGCCGTCATGGCTAACAATAAAATGTTTTCATGACGAATATAAGTTGATAAATAGAGTTTTATCATTATTGATTAATATAGATAAAACGATTCGATTATGTGAAGCGTACGAGTGAAGCTGTCACAAAAGATTGAGATAGAGATTTAACTTTTGACGTAGTCACGGTAGATTTTCGGAATTCAAGGGATTTAGAGAAAATCTTCGTAATAAGATTTGGTTCTTCGGTAATTAAGGAAATTAGAATCCTCTTTGGTTAAATGCGATGATCTGTCTCGATTTCTTTATCAGATATTTCACTATCAATTACCTTCTTCCGTTCCATTAATTTTACCAATCCTATACTAAATTCCCAAGTTCAAAAGATTGTGGAAATACTTAATCCAGTTCTGATCCCTGTCTTTATCCTGACTATCGCAACAATCATTCTCCTTTACCAACTTTCACCGGAGGAATCCGTTTATTTCTATTATGCTCTAGAGATTATTGTATTTTTAATCCTCCCGTGTCTTTATTTTGCTATACGCACTTATATCCACGGTTTGTAATTTCGGTGTTGTTGTTGGGCTTTATATTTTTTCCTATATGTTGAGTCCCCAAAATAATTAAGGATTTAATTATGACAAAACTGTAATTTATTTGCACTAAAATGTTATGTGCAGTCAGCACAAGTTTGTTTATGTATAGTCAGCAGGTATTGCTGTGTCGAGTGTTTAGTTTGCTGCTTAGTCTACCAGCACAAGGTAGACAGTGTTCTTCAATCAACACAGGATGTGTACTCAGCAAATCAAGAACATGAAGTGGCTCAGCAATGAAGAACCATCACAGCTGGAATGCAGCTTACTACACAAGACAGCTATGCTCCATTATAAGCATAGTAGTTTCCCGAGTGGTCTACATCAATGGTACTATTCAACAGAAGTCTAAGACAAAGTTGAACATAAAAGGACACGCGTCGGTAGCTGACAAGTGACCTTACAAGACCACGTGGGAATGAAGAAGTTTAACGCATGTGCAGACATGGGTTATACTTTGTCAACACCTAGGGAACACAACATTCTATTTTTATAATTAAATAGTGGTGCCAAATCGAATTGGGGTGTTCCTGCAAATAGCTACCAAAGAGGAAAGAGGAGAGCATGCTCTCTGATGTAGTTTCCCCAAAAGTACAGACATCCTATGTACCAATGGACAATAGAACCATTACACGGTTAATAGGACTACTATAAATTGTTGTATCCACTATTGTAACAACTAGTGGTGTGAGTTTTATTTTTATAGAGTCAAAACGTGTAATAGCTGTTAGTTTACCTCATAGCTATAATCTAGGTAATCTGTATCAACCAACTATCATTCCGCCAAGGATAGTTGTGATTCTTTGTGATTCAATCAATAAAGAATAACTGTTGAAAATTACATGTGACTCTATTTATTTGCATGCTTGAATACTAATCATGTTTAACTGTTAATTTATTTTAAAAGAAATTGTATTCACCCCCTCTACAATACTCCTGTTGTTATCAAGGGACCAACAACTGGTATCAGAGTGTAAGACCCTATTTCTATTTCTGACATTTTAGTTATTCGGGATGCCGTCCAAAACTTCGGGACGCCGTCCAGCAAAGAAGGACGGGACGCCGTCCAAGAATTTGGGACGCCGTCCCATGTGTCTGTCGGGCCAGCTGTGGGATTTCAAGATTTTTAGAGGGGTATGTTGGTCTTTTCACATGGTGGCCGGTTTTAAGCCACAAATGGGCAAATGTTGAGCTCATTCAACCCTATCTTCACCAACAAAACACTCTCAACCATTTTTAGTGAGAGAGCAAGGGTTTTAGAGAGAGAGAGGTTGATTTGGAGAAGAAGGAGTCGGATTCTCGCAAAAGCTCGGGTTCTAAAGTTGTTCATCTCGCTCCTAGCTACGTTGTGGTGGTATTGGTAAGCTCAAACTCCGAATTTCATTTGTTAAATTTGATTTTCAAGTTAGGGTTTTGAGTTAGTTTGTTGTGAAACCCTTTTAGGTGATGAAATGGGTTTATGGTGACTAGTTATTCTTGTCACTTGGCGGGTTTTGGGTCGGTTGACATTTTAGCGTTGTTTAGGGTTTGATCTTGAGTTTAATCACTAGGCTTAGTGATTATGGAAGTGGTGAAACTCTTTTGGGTGAGTTTGGTTAACTAATTTTGAAATGGGTCAAAATTAGGGTTTTGGTGTCAAAATGGGTATGACACGTGTTTAACACTTGTGTTCGGGTTTAATTGGTGTGTTAAGACCATTTTCACGTGTATTAGTGATTATTGATTAATTTGGGCGCGGTTTGTGCTTGGAAGTGCACATGGGTCGAATTTGCACTAAGGGTCAATTGGGTTGGTTTGTAAGTCAATCCTAATTGTGTTGTTTGTATTGTGATAATGGAATAGGTACGTTCCATTGACGTGTGGCGGTTTATTTGGAAGCATTCATCAAGGCGACAAGGTGAGTGTTAATATCCTATGTGCATATGTATGTGTAGGATGGGTGCGGGTTGGGGTGAAGTGTTTCTTGGTTATAGAGCTCACTTCACATATAGGTGGATTTGATGGACTTGTGTATAGGTCCAATTGGCACGGTTGTGCGTTTTGGTTGGCCACCTTTGGCGGGGTACACAATTTGTGTGTATATTATCACACGCGGTATGATATGGATTATATAACCCTGATGGCGAAGGGTTAATATTGTGATGCAGACTTAGATATAACCCCAATGGCGAAGGGTAGTATTGTGAGTGGAATAATTATACGTATGTGTATATGGCGTATTTATTTGTGAATGTTATGGTATGAACCATCGAGCCGGTAGTGCCATAATGTGTGTGTATGATCGAGTGTGAACCACGAGCCGGTAGCACTATAAAATAATTGATGTGAACCACGAGCCGGTAGCATCGAGTGTGAACCACGAGCCGGTAGCACTATAAAATAATTGATGTGAACCACGAGCCGGTAGCATCGAGTGTGAACCACGAGCCGGTAGCACTATAAAATAATTGATGTGAACCACGAGCCGGTAGCATCGAGTGTGAACCACGAGCCGGTAGCACTATAAAAGAGTATGACTCAATTGCGTATGGTGTGAACCACGAGACGGTAGCACCATAGCGTTATGGTTAACCTTGGGAGTTTTACGCGTTGTTATATATATATTGTATACGTATAATGTCGTATTGACGTGATGTAGCTAACCTTCTGCTTGTAGCTTATTGGCATTGTTCGCAACGTTGTTTGCGAACTTACTATATTGTTGGTGTTGTTAGCTTGTGCTTAGTGAACGTACGGTATGCTAGGTTTAGCTTGCCTTATACTTGGATGCTTTGGTATGCGCTATTTGATTATTATTGTGGTGTGTCCATTTTATACATATATATGTATGTAGTATATTTTCACTCACTAAGCGTTAGCTTACCCTCTCGTTATTTACATTTTTATAGATTGCACGGATGCGGTGGCTCGGGTAAGCGCGGGGACTAGTGGTCTTGCGTAGTTGCTTTAGAAGACTTGCTTTTGGATTTGTTTAGGGTTGGGTAGCGTGTCCCCAATCCCATGCTCGGTCTATGTTTTTGTATAAACTAATGGGTCGAAATAGTCACTTATGATTTTGGGTCGATGTGGGCCCGGTGTCGTAAAACTCGGTTTTTATTGTGAAAAACTCTTAGTTTAAACTGTTGTAATATATTGTGAAAGCGTTTTGGTTTAAAAGTGTCGGGAAGCGGGTTTTCGCCCGCGTGAGTTCGAAAAACTGATCAGAATGTTTTAGTACATCTGGACGCCGTCCCAGATGTCTGGACGCCGTCCCAGTCTTAAGAGCTGGACGCCGTCCAAGATTTTGGACGCCGTCCAGATCAACTGTTTCAGAAATTTTTTTTTAAGGCACATTTTCGAAAGGTTAACGGGTTGGGTTGTTACAAGTGGTATCAGAGCATGGTCTAAGGGATTTAGGTGACTTGAGATAGGTGCCTAGACTTAGACTTTTGTGTGTGCTTAATTTGTTGCGGGACTTGTAGGAGTACGGGTCGGAATGGGTTTAGTTAGTGCCTTGATTGTAGGTTGACTAACATTTATATTAGTAATGCAGATATTATTAATATGCTATTGTGTTGCGATATTGATTCTTGCGTTGTGTTTTGTTTGTGGTTGTGTTTGTTTATATCATCGAGCGAGGCGGTCATTGTACTAACGAGTCGATGCGGCGTGTGTGCGTAATAAGTACTTGCAAACCTCATTACAGGTGCAAATCGTATCTAACGAGTGATGTACGACGAGTGTTTAGCAAGATGGGACGGTGTTGTGCGTGCGGTTTTATACGTTCATGAACTAATCGTTTTGCATTCTTTAGAATGAAGACGCGAAACGAGATCGAGGCGAATGACGCGGAGTTTAACGCTAGAGTTGCGGCCACCGTTGCGGAGCAAATGAGTGCGTTTCAAGAAAAAATGGATAGGAAGTATTCCGAACTTCAAAGTAGTGGTGAAATGGAGCGTTGTCTTAAGAGCTTCATGAGGACTAAACCCCCGATGTATGACGGAAAACCGGATCCTTTGGTAAGCACAACTTGGATCTCGGATGTTGAAGGGTGTTTTCGTACTATTGATTGCCCTCCCGTGAAAAAGACGAGACTCGCTACGAGTTTGTTGCGGGGTAGGGCGAGGGATTGGTTGGATGGTAAGATTGATCTTGTCGGTGGCGAAACGTTTATGGCCTTATCGTGGGACGAGTTTAAGGAGGAATTCTTTGAGGAGTTCCGGACTTCGGCCGATTTGTGGGAATTACGTAATGACTTACGAAATTTGCGACAAGGATCTATGGACTTGAATACTCTCAAGACGACCTTTATGTCGAAGGCTCGTTTTTGCCCGGAGTATTTGGGAAACGATCGCTTGTTGATGGGGGATTTCTATCAGACCTTGAATGATGACTTGAAAAGTAAAATTAGCCGGGGTCAAGCGAAATCGTTTGCGGAATTATACGACTTGGCTAGAGGTTTCGAGTCGTATACGCGATCAAAGATGTGTGAACCTTCAAGTATGGTTCGGGTTGATTCGTACGGCGCCCCGAGTAAGAAAGATAAGGGTGCAAGTGCGAGTACGGGTAATGTGGGAAAAGGCATGGTGGATTCTCGTGCACCTAGATGTTTCAATTGTGGTATTAGGCGCCACAAGTTGTGGGAGTGCACAATGCCGAGAAGTGATGACGGGATGTGCTACTATTGTCATAAGGAGGGGCATCGCAAGCCGGATTGTCCCGAGCTGGCGGCGAATGCCGTAAGGAGACGTTGAGGTACGTTTCATTTTAATAAATATGTCATTTGAATATTTATTTATGTGGCGTTCAAGTTCGGTTTTGTTATTGCATTGTGTTGTGCATGTTATTGTTAAGGGTGACGTTCCTAATGGAACTACCCTATGGTAATGATTGATTTTCGGACGAAGGGCGTAAGACTTGGTGTAACCAAGCATTCCTTAGTATTTGGGAAATGTTTCTACCAAACCATGGAAATGGGTTTTGGTGTTCGGTTGATAAGCGCATGTACGCTTTTGTGTTGAGATTGATGAACTATGAGGTTCGTCAGGTGGTTGGAACCCTTGAAATCGAGTGTTTTGAATCTCGATGTATGTTGGTAATTGAGTTTATATGACGCGACATTAGGTGCCTCTTTTATACCTACTAGCGTGGTGTTCAACTCCGATTGTGTTGCGGTTACATTGTACTTAGGGTACCGAAGTGAAACCCTTAGGTACATGAGTGACTAGGTGGAAATTGACAAACTAGAGCAATTGGATGATTGCGATGGTGTGGTTTGTGTAATTGTAGTACACTTTTCATTCGAAGTGTTTGAGGATTGATTTAAATCCTTCGTGTGCTCTCGGTTGGAGTAAGCTGTGGTGATGGGTCGTGAGAGCCCAATTGTTGGTAAAGTCTACCTTTGGTAGCATGGTACGGTTGTAAGAGATGAGGTTATGTGATGTAGTTCCAAGTGGGGGAGTTACACTCCCGCCCGAGGAAGTTTTAGTGTGAGACTTCGGATGACGTTTTAGTAAGATCCGAAAATTGTGTTGGGACCTAGTTTGGTCGATTTGTGGTAGATTACAATTTCGGATAAATTGTACTTATGTTTTGGATTTGAATTATCACCGAGGTGGTAATGTGGTAAATCTCGTTGAGAGATAATGGACGTGTTTGGCGAGCAAGGTAAAATCCCTCGGTTAAGGGATGTGTGTGAGTCGGGTTCTCTTTTGGAGAATTATTGTTTGGTACCTATGTTCGATATAGGTGGTTCTTGCTCGATTGTGGATGGTTAGTGGTATCCGCTAGGGTTCACTATAGTGTAACTGAGCGCGATGTTGTACTACTCGTTGTTTGAGGCTGAAAGTGCGTATGTGATTGATGAAGCATGACCATCGGGGTCCGCTGACTTCATCGTGGTATTGATGAATGATGAAGTATGACTTTCGGAGTCCGCTGACTTCATCATGGGAGTATGCGATTGGTGAAGCATGATCTTCGGGTCCGCTGACTTCATCATGAGCGAGGTGATATATCGGTGAAGCATGACTTTCGGGTCCGCTGACTTCATCCGGTGTTGAGATTGGTGAAGCACGGCCTTCGGGGTCCGCTGACTTCATCAGGAGAGTAGTGTTACGTCGGCATGGTATAACATTATCGGGAAATGCGAGTACCGGTGGGAATGAGAGTACCATTCTTGAGTTGTGTTGTGGGAACTATCGGTTGTTTTATACGCCGATGGTGGGGTCGTGAGGACCGTGTGGTGTGATTTGTGATGCGATAGCCGTGTTTCGCTCACATGTTATCACGGGTGTGACAATAGCCGATTTTGTACACCTTAGGACTAGCGTTGCCATAGTCGTTTTGGGCGCTATCGGTTTTAACCGTTTGTGATGATGTTACGGTAGTTGCGTATGGGTCGTATTGCGCACAACAAGGGATGTTTAGTGATTGGTGTTATCCGTAAGGATTCGTTCGGATCGGTCTTCATCGTTTCGGGTTGTTGACCTTGGATTAAGACTTGGTTGCTTTTAGCATTGTACTCGGTAAGGGTACGCTAAGGGGTTGATATCTCGGTTCGAGATTTGGTTGAGTTTTTCCCGATGTTAGGGAATGAGCATGGTTTAGTGCTCGGGATTGTGAATTGATAAATTGCGTGTGACGATTTAGTTGTTAAAGGCGATTCATTGGGAAGGATTGCTTAGGAAGGTCGGATTGGGGCTATGTTTGAGGACCGTTGAGTGAGGTCTGCTCGGTTACGTATTGCGGATCACGAGGACGCGATCGTGTTTAAGTGAGGGAGAGTTGTAAGACCCTATTTCTGTTTCTGACATTTTAGTTATTCGGGACGCCGTCCAGCAAAGAAGGACGGGACGCCGTCCAAGAATTTGGGACGCCGTCCCATGTGTCTGTCGGGCCAGCTGTGGGATTTCAAGATTTTTAGAGGGGTATGTTGGTCTTTTCACATGGTGGCCGGTTTTAAGCCACAAATGGGCAAATGTTGAGCTCATTCAACCCTATCTTCACCAACAAAACACTCTTAACCATTTTTAGTGAGAGAGCAAGGGTTTTAGAGAGAGAGAGGTTGATTTGGAGAAGAAGGAGTCGGATTCTCGCAAAAGCTCGGGTTCTAAAGTTGTTCATCTCGCTCCTAGCTACGTTGTGGTGGTATTGGTAAGCTCAAACTCCGAATTTCATTTGTTAAATTTGATTTTCAAGTTAGGGTTTTGAGTTAGTTTGTTGTGAAACCCTTTTAGGTGATGAAATGGGTTTATGGTGACTAGTTATTCTTGTCACTTGGCGGGTTTTGGGTTGGTTGACGTTTTAGCGTTGTTTAGGGTTTGATCTTGAGTTTAATCACTAGGCTTAGTGATTATGGAAGTGGTGAAACTCTTTTGGGTGAGTTTGGTTAACTAATTTTGAAATGGGTCAAAATTAGGGTTTTGGTGTCAAAATGGGTATGACACGTGTTTAACACTTGTGTTCGGGCTTAATTGGTGTGTTAAGACCATTTTCACTTGTATTAGTGATTATTGATTAATTTGGGCGCGGTTTGTGCTTGGAAGTGCAAATGGGTCGAATTTGCACTAAGGGTCAATTGGGTTGGTTTGTAAGTCAACCCTAATTGTGTTGTTTGTATTGTGATAATGGAATAGGTACGTTCCATTGACGCGTGGCGGTTTATTTGGAAGCATTCATCAAGGCGACAAGGTGAGTGTTAATATCCTATGTGCATATGTATGTGTAGGATGGGTGCGGGTCGGGGTGAAGTGTTTCTTGGTTATAGAGCTCACTTCACATATAGGTGGATTTGATGGACTTGTGTATAGGTCCAATTGGCACGGTTGTGCGTTTTGGTTGGCCACCTTTGGCGGGGTACACAATTTGTGTGTACATTATCACACGCGGTATGATGTGGATTATATAACCCCGATGGCGAAGGGTTAATATTATGATGCGGACTTAGATATAACCCCAATGGCGAAGGGTAGTATTGTGAGTGGAATAATTATACGTAAGTGTATATGGCGTATTTATTTGTGAATGTTATGGTATGAACCATCGAGCCGGTAGTGCCATAATGTGTGTGTGTGATCGAGTGTGAACCACGAGCCGGTAGCACTATAAAATAATTGATGTGAACCACGAGCCGGTAGCATCGAGTGTGAACCACGAGCCGGTAGCACTATAAAATAATTGATGTGAACCACGAGCCGGTAGCATCGAGTGTGAACCACGAGCCGGTAGCACTATAAAATAATTGATGTGAACCACGAGCCGGTAGCATCGAGTGTGAACCACGAACCGGTAGCACTATAAAAGAGTATGACTCAATTGCGTATGGTGTGAACCACGAGACGGTAGCACCATAGCGTTATGGTTAACCTTGGGAGTTTTACGCGTTGTTATATATATATTGTATACGTATAATGTCGTATTGACGTGATGTAGCTAACCTTCTGGTTGTAGCTTATTGGCATTGTTCGCAACGTTGTTTGCGAACTTACTATATTGTTGGTGTTGTTAGCTTATGCTTAGTGAACGTACGGTATGCTAGGTTTAGCTTGCCTTATACTTGGATGCTTTGGTATGCGCTATTTGATTATTATTGTGGCGTGTCCATTTTATACATATATATGTATGTAGTATATTTTCACTCACTAAGCGTTAGCTTACCCTCTCGTTATTTACATTTTTATAGATTGCACGGATGCGGTGGCTCGGGTAAGCGCGGGGACTAGTGGACTTGCGTAGTTGCTTTAGAAGACTTGCTTTTGGATTTGTTTAGGGTTAGGTAGCGTGTCCCCAATCCCATGCTCGGTCTATGTTTTTGTATAAACTAATGGGTCGAAATAGTCACTTATGGTATTTTGGGTCGATGTGGGCCCGGTGTCGTAAAACTCGGTTTTTATTGTGAAAAACTCTTAGTTTAAACTATTGTAATATATTGTGAAAGTGTTTTGGTTTAAAAGTGTCGGGAAGCGGGTTTTCGCCCGCGTGAGTTCGAAAAACTGATCAGAATGTTTTAGTACATCTGGACGCCGTCCTAGATGTCTGGATGCCATCCCAGTCTTAAGAGCTGGACGCCGTCCAAGCTTTTGGACGCCGTCCAGATCAACTGTTTCAGAAATTTTTTTTTTTATGGCACATTTTCGAAAGGTTAACGGGTTGGGTTGTTACACAGAGCATCAGTCTTGATAATCAATATCTTGGATCTGAATTCTCTCATGGCTGCTTATTCAAATACAGCTTACCTTGAAAATGGCTCATCCAATAGACCACCCAAATTTGATGAAGATGAGTATGAAACTTGGAAGGCAAGATTCATGCTTCACCATGAGTCGATTGACCCACTCATGCCTGGTATTGCCAAAGATGGTCCATTTATACCCACTGAGACTATTGGTAGTGCTCCAGCTACAGCTGACACTCCTGCTGTTCCTGGCAGAGAGGTTATTCTCACCCCTTCTAGATGGGATGCTGGGGCTAAACGTCGTATTGGACTTGACCCTAAAATCAGAACCTTGTTAGCTATAACTTTGCCTAACCCACTGTTCAAACTGATTAAGGGAAAAGAAAATGTCAAGCTTATGTTAGACTATCTAGATGTTACCTATGAGGGTATGGGAGAAGTTAGGCAGAACAGAATGATTGCTTTAAAAAGAGAATATGAAATGTTCTTTGCCTACAAGAATGAAACCCTTAAGCAAACCTTCATTAGGTTTAACTCCTTGATTGCTGACCTGATCACTTTGAATGTCACCTATACTGAGTTTGAACAAGTAAACACATTCATAGATTCACTGCCTACTAAATGGAAATCTGTTACTGACCCTTTAAGACCCACTCAGACCCTAAAGAACTTTAACATATCTTCTCTCTACAGTTCACTTTGGAACTATGAGAAGGCAGAGCCTAAATTTGAACTTAACTTGAAAGAAAACTTTAGGTCTACCCCCACCACTTCAAAATCTTCCAAGACAGATGATACTGCTCTTATTGCTGCTGCTAAAAAGAAAGCTCAAAAGGCTTTACTGGTTCAAAAGTTGTTGGTAGAAGAAGAGACAGCTGAGAGTGAAGTGGATAGTGGTACTGGGTCTGAAGAAAGCAGTAATGATGAAAGTGATGCAGAAGGGTTTGCTGAAGGTATGGATTTGCTGGCTAGGCAATTCAAAAGGTTCAACCGTAATAGAACCAGCAAGTCATACAAAGGGAGTAAGAAACCGAGTGCTAGGTATAGCAGCAAGTCAGTCAAGGGTCCTAAATCTGAGTGTTATAATTATGGAAAGTTTGGATATTTTGCTGCTGAATGCATGTCCAGGAAACCTTCAACTTCACATGCTAAATCTTTCTCAAAAGCTGACAAGTACAAGAACAAGTACAAAGCTATGAAAGCTCAGATGAAGGAAAGTGCTAAGACTGATAAGAAGGGTAAAAAGCCAGAAAAGGTTCTAGTTGCTGAGCATCATGATTGGGATGAAACCAGCTCGTCGTCTTCCTCTGATAGTGATACTAATGATGATGGTGCTGGTTATGCTCTAGAAAAGAAGCTGTGTTTAATGGCCAAGGAGGTCAAGGAGTCTGATGAGGATGATAGTGGTAGTAAGTTTTTGGCTGATATGAGGGAAGCTGATCAGAAAAGAGATTCTCGTCAATGGAAAACTGAATTGATGTATAAGGTTGATAATTTTCGAACTTATACTGATGATGAAAAAGCCGAAATGTTTGACTACCTAAGAGTTGACTTATATAGAGGCAGCAAACGTGAAGAAGTTTTGAAAACTGACAACAAATCTTTAAATGAGAAAGTTAAAAGCAAAAATGATGAAATTAAAATCTTGAAAGATGATATTTCAAAACTTGAAAAACAAAACTTTGCTTTAAGTTCTCTTCACATTGAGGCAGTAGAAGTCAAGAACCAGCTGGATAATCTTAAAAAGGTTGTCGCTTCATGGTGTACATCTGCTCAACGCACAGCAAAGTGTGTTAATGAGCAGGTGCCTGCCCAAGTTGAAGCTTTCTTTGCTGGTGACTATGTTGCTGCTGCTGCTATTGCAGAAGTTACTTTCATGGACCCAATTCTTGAAACTGATCCTGAAGCTGTCTTGCCAAATACTTTTGCTAAGATAGTTAAGGGTAAAAAGGTCTTGACAAATAAGTTTGTTAGACCTACTGTGTTCCTACCACCTGCCATGAAAGAGATTTTGGAGGATGAAGTTAGAGCAAGAGAAGCCAGTACCTCAATTAATGAGACTACTTACCCCTCAAGCATCTACTACATGACTCCAAAAGAAAGACGTATCAAAAGAGAAATCACTGAAAATAATCTTAGAAAAATTAAACCAACTGATTCCCCTTCATGCTCGAGTTCCAATTGTGCTGAGCCAGCTGATGACAAACTTACTGGTCAACCAGTAGCTGTAGGCAAGCCAGTCAAACGAAATACTGGAAAGTCCAAGGCAGTAGGAAAACCTTCCTCTAGCTCATCAGTTTCAGTAGACAAGCCAGTAACTTCCCACGCTGGCTCGTCAAATGATAAAGGCAAAGCAATACGTCATGACTATGGTACTGGTTCCAAGAAGAAAGCTGCCCTTAAGGGAAAAGCAAAACTGGACTCGAATGAAGAACTGTCTATCACTGAGATTATGACAGTCAAGCTTGACTAGCTAATTAAGGTAGTAACTAAAAATCGACCTGATCTTACTGCACCCCTTTACTCAGTGTATGACCAGTCACCGATACCAAATATGAGAAAATGCTACAAATGTGACAGCAAGTTTCACTTAGCCAACCGGTGTCCTTTTACCCCAACCCCATCTGCTGCTACTTCTTCAAGCAAACCAACAGACAGGAAGAGATCATCAAAGATGGCCCTTCCAGAACCCATCCTTGGATGGGTTCCCAAAAAGAACTAATCTCTTAGCTACTGTGCAGGGCATTTAAAACAAGCAAATCTGGTATCTCGATAGTGGTTGTTCGAGACATATGACCAGATGTAAGTCCCTGCTGATGGACTATCAAGAAAAAGATGGTCCAGTTGTTTCGTATGGAGATAATTCGTTGGGTTACACAAAGGGTTTTGGTACTTTGACTAATGGGAATGTCACATTCTCAAATGTTGCATATGTCGTTGGGCTTAAACATAATTTACTCAGCATAAGCCAACTGACAAGTAAGAATAAGATAATCCAATTCAGAAGGAAAATTGGCAGTATTTTTGATAAGACAGGGAAGCCACTGCTGACTGCAAAACGTCATGAAAACATGTATTAAATTGACATGAACACAGCAGTCAAAACAACTGATACTTGTTTCTATTTGAAGGCAGCAGACAACCTGAAATGGTTATGGCATAAGAGACTCTCACATCTCAACTTCAAAGATATTCACAAATTATCCAGTAGAAGTTTGGTGTATGGGCTACCCACCATGTCTTATGTAAAGGACAAATTGTGTCCTGGTTGTCAAAAAGGAAAACATCACCATGCCTCATTCAAATCAAAGCAAATCTCATCTGTTGAGAAACCATTTCATTTACTTCATATGGATCTTTTTGGTCCTGTTAATGTGGCCAGCTGTAGTGGGAAGAAGTATACACTGGTTATTGTTGATGAATATTCCAGATACACCTGGGTATTCTTTTTGAAGCAAAAAAGTGAAGCTGCTGATGAAATTATCAATTTTATCAAAAGAATGGAGCTTTTAAATGGGCAACTGGTGAAACAGCTAAAAAGTGATCATGGTACAGAATTCAGAAATGCTACATTAGAAGAATTTTGTGCTGATAAAGGTATTTCACAGAACTTTTCTGCTGTGAGAACACCTCAACAAAATGGTGTTGCAGAAAGAAGAAACAGAACTCTCATTGAAGCAGCAAGATCTATGTTAGCTGAGTTTGGGCTGAAAAATTCATATTGGGCAGAAGCTGTGAACACTGCATGTTTTACCCAGAACAGATCTTTAATAGTGAAAAGACATCAGAAAACTGCTTATGAAGTTCTCAAAGGAAGAAAACCCTCAATCTCATTTCTTCATGTATTTGGCACTCCCTGTTTCATTCTAAACAATAGGGATCAGCTGGGCAAGTTTGATGCCAGGGCTGATGAAGGTATATTCTTGGGATATTCCAACATGTCAAAGGCATATAGGGTTTTTAATAAAAGAAGGGGTTGTTTTGAATAATCAATTAATGTTACATTTGATGAAACTGCCCCAGCCTCATCTCCCAGTCAAGAAGATGAAGAGATTGTTTGAAGAACCTACTCAGCAAGCTCTTGATGATGAAGAGGAACCAGCTGCAAATCCCTAACCAATCCATGTTGCTGGGCTCTCTGATGATGAGATGGAACATTCTGTTCCATCTGTGTCTAAACCAAGTGGACCTACTGGCTCTACTGAAGTCCTACAACTTGAGCATAGGTCTACTGGTTCTGAAGAATCACAAGCTGGTACTGGTTACATTAATACTGAACAGCTGTCTCCAACTGCTGCTCATACCTTTGAACTAGCTGATGATCAAGATGCTGTGTGTTCCACGATAAGCTCACCTATTCATAACACTAGATGCTCACCTGTTCATAACACTAGATGGACAAAAGAGCATCCAATTGAGTAAGTTATTGGTAATCTGGCTAGTGGTGTTAAAAAAAGAAGGCATGCAACCAGCAATTTCTGTATGCATGTAAATTTTGTGTCTACCATTGAACCTAAATGTCCTGATGAAGTAATCAAAGATCCAAGCTGGGCAGGAGCTATGCAAGAAGAGATCTCCCAGTTTGATAGGAATAAGGTTTGGACATTGGTACCTAAACCTGATGATGAAACTAAGAAAATCATTGGTACCAAGTGGGTTTTCAAGAACAAGATGGATGAAGATGGGATTATGATCAGAAACAAAGCTAGATTGGTAGCTCAAGGGTTTAAACAGGAACAAGGATTGGATTATGGAGAGCCTTATGCTCTAGTGGCTAGGATGGAAGCTATCAGATTGTTCTTGGCATATGCTGCTAAGATGAACTTTAGAGTATTTCATATGGATGTCAAATCTGCATTTCTAAATGGGAAGCTTCAAGAAGAAGTTTATGTCAAATAACCTCCTGGTTTTGTAAGCAGTAAATATCCAGACCATGTTTACAAGGTAGACAAAGCTCTTTATGGCCTCAAACAGGCTCCAAGAGCATGGTATGAGACACTTCATGTGTATCTCACTGGCATAGGTTTTAAAGTTGGAACAATTGATACCACTCTGTTCTCAAAAGAGACAGATGGTAATCTCTTGCTGGTACAGATATACGTGGATGATATTATTTATGGATCTAAAAATGAGAAACATTGTCAAGATTTTTCAAAACTTATGTCAAAGACATATGAAATGATCTTACAAAGAGATTTGCAATACTTTTTGGGATTGCAAATTAAACAACTTGATGATGGAATTTTTATAAGTCAGGATAAATATATCAAGGATATGTTAAAGAAATTTGGTCTAACATGTTTAAAAGATATAGGGACCCCAATGGCAGCATCTATTAAAATAGATGCTGATCCCAATGGTGAACCAGTCAATATCACTGAATATAGAGGTATGATTGGATTTCTACTTTATCTCACAGCCAGCAGACCAGATATTATGTTTGCCACATGTCTCTGTGCCAGATATCAAGCTGATCCTAAAGAGTCACACTTGCTAGCAGTCAAAAGGATATTTAGGTATCTGAAAGCTACTGCTAAACGTGGTCTTTGGTACCACAAAGACCAGGATTTTGAGCTAATTGGGTATTCAAATGCTGATTTTGCAGGGTGTAAAATAGACAGGAAAAGTACTACTGGTGGTTGCCAGTTACTGGGTGGTAGGCTAGTCAGCTGGACGAGCAAAAAGCAAAATACTGTGTCCACATCTACTGCTGAGGCAGAATACGTTTCTGCTGGTAGTTGTACTGCTCATGTACTGTGGATGCAAAGCTTGCTGAAAGACTATGGTGTTCATGTTACAAAGACTCCAATCTACTTTGACAACACAAGTGCAATCACTATCACCAACAATCCTGTGATGCATTCAAGAACAAAGCACATTGACGTTCGATATCATTTCATAAGGGATCATGTTCAAAAAGGAGATGTGGAGCTACATTTTATTTCAACAGACCAGCAGTTAGCAGATCTATTCACAAAACCCTTAGATGAGAAACGTTTTAACTATCTCATCTCTGAGCTGGGTATGCTTGAACTTTAAATAAAAGACAATTTTTGTTGGTGTGCCGGCTCTACAACATGTAGGACAAACCAGTAAGTCATTTTTGTTAACTTACTGCCTACATGTAAAACACTCAGTACAACAAGGTCTTTTATACTTTGGTTACTCAAAATGTTTTTAATTGAAATAATAAATAGCTCATAAAATTAAACGATTCCTTAAATCTGAAACTCATTTACTCCCAATGATTTAAATTAAATTCATGACATATTAAATGTAACAAAGTATTTTGTATTTAATACAAAACTTATTTTGTGGTTTTTAAATCATTTTTTGAATTAAAACCTGTTGCATTTAATGCTGAATGGGAGGTATGAGTGCTCAAGCCATATATACGTCAAATCAACAGTCTGTGTCCCCTCGAAAGTGTGCCAGTCTGTCACATCTGCCCACGCACCTGCTAATGGCAGTTGCCATTTTCTCTCTCCTGCCTTTTTCATCCAATCACAACGGTTAAAAGAGTGTTTTATCTTCTATAATAACCTTCGGTTATTCAGTTTTCAAATTCACACTCTTCTCTCTAAAATCCCCAAATCTTTAAATCAATTCATACATCCATCTTCTACGAAATCATCAATGGCAGAACAACAACAACATCAATCACCACCTGCTGAAAACCAGCCAGAGGAACAACAACTACAGCAACAATAACCGGTAGAACCACAACAACCGGAACAACAACCACCACCTATCATCGAAGAAAAAGTGGTGCAGGGCCCTTTGTTCAACCTGCACCCGAGCCTTGTTAGGGCTGCAAATGCACCAGAACACTCTTCCATTCGCCTATCGTGAGGCAATGCTGCTTATGCCCTTTCAATTCCCAAATCCAAAGCCAACATGGGCTATGATACACTTATCGATTACATAAGACAATCACCACTGGCTCGAGCTATTAACGGCATACCTTCTCGTCTTTATCCGGCCTTTTTGGCCAGATTCTGGTATACTGCCACCACGACCACCACTCAACAGAACATTCCATGTATTCATGGCATGGTGACTGAAACCCTACCCTGCTCCATCACTGTTGATGCAATCCGACGTGCCCTCCAATTACTATTGGTCCATTTGTTAATTCACCAACCAGTGATGAGTTTAGAAGAGAAATACTGGAAATTATAGGATTTGATGGACCAGTGGCTCATACGCCCTTAAGGAAGCAGATGCTACCTCTGTGGAATTACTTCTTTGGCTTGCTGACTCATTGCATCAGTCAGAAGTCCGGGAGCTTTGATCAGTGCTCAGATTTTGAACTGAAGATTGGTCAAGGGATGCTGTTCAATCGAAATATTGATTATGCCGGTGAAATTTACTTAAGGTTAAGGGAAATGGTGCTTGCACCCAAACGAACACACTTAATCCCCTTTCCATGGTTTTTGAGCCTTGTTTTTGAAAATGAGCTGTGTGAAGCTTACCAGCAAATTGCTGATGAATCATTCGACCTGCCTCCAAAACAAGGGGGAATGCCAAAAGATGCTCCTGCTGCTCCATATAATGGCTTGACACCAGGCATGCTCGAGTATCTTGCTGCTCAAGGTGGAGTGAACCAACCGACTGCCTCTGGTGTTGCACCAGCTGAGGGGGAGGGACCTCAGCGAAAGCCAACTATTAAAAGGAAGAAGCCAGCCACCTCAACTAGAACAGCCACCGTCTCACATACTGGTAAAGTAGTAGTTGTATTAGAATCTAGTGCTCTCTGATCATAAAGAACAACCCTAGTCTTATATACTGACTACCCACTTCTAGTATTGGAATCCGTTGCTTAACTATTTCTTGGTAACAGGCAAATCCAAACGTGCAAAAGCTGGCTCCAAGCACACCACAGGGGAGATTGCACTAGTCTCAACTGCTGCTCCTACAAAGGATGTGGCTATGGAACCTGGTGCGTTTCTAGACCAAACAGCAGAAAATTCTAACATAATTAAAAATCTTTTATCTGCTGACTTGAAAAATGAAAGTGGAGTTAAAGGTATAACCTTGGCCTCCAAGCTGACTGGTTTTAAAACTAGTGTTAAGAAGAGTAGCAACCCATACTCTTCTAGCCAGACACTTCCACATTTTTCTAAATTAAACTTAATGATATATCCTCTGCTGACAGTACAACTAGCAGAGCACATACCTGACCCCC
Organism: Rutidosis leptorrhynchoides; assembly: GCF_046630445.1. Lineage (NCBI taxonomy): Eukaryota > Viridiplantae > Streptophyta > Magnoliopsida > Asterales > Asteraceae > Rutidosis > Rutidosis leptorrhynchoides. The sequence continues at coordinate 275,431,413 of NC_092336.1, forward strand.
AAAGCAAACTTGAGCTGGGTCCTCATCGTGTTGAACCAGCTCAGGATACTGCACAACCATTATGTTACTCGGATCATGATAAGAGTCTCACTCCTACATCATTACCAGCCAGAACTCTTACACTATCTGGGTCAACATGTGTTGCCAATGAGTCAGCAGAGTCACAGCTGTACTTACAGACACCTTATTCTGTCTCATTCGAAGGGCTAACCAAATCACCCGTCTATCCCAGAGACCAACAACAGATGCAATTGTTGAGTCAAATATATTTGGTTCTACATTTGTTAACATAAAATGTTCTATTGTTTCAGTTCTTAGCAGGGTAGATGAACAGGCAGAGGGGGAGCACGTTAAAGATGTTATTATTCCTACTGATGAGATTACTATCTCTGCTACTGGTGTTGGTGCTACTGTTTCTCCTACTGGTGGTGCTGATGTTGGTTCTATTGCTTCTACAGCTGCTGGTGATACTGCTCCCAGTATTACTGCTTCCACTACTGAACCTGAAGTGGAAGATGAAATCATCGTGGATCCTCCTATTCTTAAAAAGGTAATTGATAATATTGTCATGGATGTTCTACTTGATGAACCTGTCATTGAACCAAAGGGTGCTGATAAAGCTATTGATTCTGCTGCTATTTCTGCTGATGCACAAAATGTTTTTGTGGATGCTAGTACTTGTGCTACTTTTCCATCTGATTCTAATGTACAGGATGTTATCATAGATGCTGGTACAAGTGCTACTTTTCCATCTGACTCTGGTGCACAGGGTAATATTATTCAGGAGGTTCTTGATTTTGATGATGCTGGCTATGTTGGCTATGTTTCCAAAGAGCCAAAGGTGGATACTGCTGCTACTAATGTTATTCCGGACGTTTCTGATCTTCATTCGAGACAATTTATTACTGTGGATTCTTCTGGTAATCTACAGGTGTCTGATTCCACACCGAATATTTTCTTTAAAGGTGCTGCAGATGCTGCTTCTTCACCTACTGCACAGTCACCTACTGTTGCTACTGGCTCTGCGGAACCCATTATGGATGCTGGTACCTCTGCTACTGCCAGTACTGACTCTTCTCAGGCTACTGTTGCTGCTGAGAAGAAACCATATGTGTGCCAGGTGCCAGATCCTGATGAAGTTGTACCTAACTTCATCTATCGGGGAGCATCTATCACTCCCAGAGTTGCTCTGCTGGTTGATCAGCTAACTATTGATCCTCAAACTACCATAGTTTTAGCCAGCAAATTGCCTCACGAAGAGCTGACTGAACTGTTGTCTCAGCTTGATCGACCAGCAAGAGAAGAGGTATATGAGAGGCTGGCTACTTTAAAACAGATAAACGAGTAGACATACTATCATTTTTTTGGTATGGCTCCAGCTGCTTCTCCATGGCCTGGTACATGGAGGCCTCTCAAGTTCATCAGAGATCCCACTACTGGTAAGTTTATCATGCAACAACTTCCTGATTCGCCAGTACCTTCTGATTCATCAGCTTCTTCCTCATCATCTTCTTCATCTGATGGTGATGCTGATCAAGGTACTGGTAAGGAAAAGACAGTCATTCATGATAATGTGAATGGCTCCAAAGATAAACCAGTGGATCTCACTGATGATGCTGATAATGATGCTGACAAGAATACCAGTGGTTCTAAACCTTCGGGTGAAGGTAAAAATTATGGTGATCATGGTGACGAGTCAGATTCTGACCTTCCACCTCCACCACCCCACGACGGTAGTTCTGTGTTAGCTGCTACTGTTCACCCCTCAACCAGCTATGTTAAATTTAATGCTGATGAGGTGGCTGACATCTCCACCTTGGCTGTCTATAAGACACTCACCGAAGTTACACCTGATCTACAAAATACCATTCGCAATGCTATTGTTGATAGCATGACTGAAGCCATACGCAATGCTGGGCCAGTTACCACTTCCAATATTAAAGCCCAACTCAGACAAGTATGTGCCTTTGCAGATCTTGCAGTGGATGCCATTGTCAGACAACATGAAGAGGAGGAGGATTTAAAGAAACGAATCATCTCTCACAATGAGTATACTGAGGATATTTCCCATCTTCAAGCTGATTTGGACGCTGCTAATCGCAGAATTCTTTTTCTTAATGAAGAAAATACGGTGCTACATGAGAGATTGGATTCGCAGGAACAGCAAATGGCTAACGTGATTCCTGCTTCTGTCTATGTTCAAATGGTAGAAAATATGCAACGACTGGCAGCCCTACAGGGTGATGTTAGGGCCATTGTTGAACAGATGGCTATGGGTGTTGCAAGGAATGAAGTTAGGTCTTACAACCTCCTTCTTCGATAATTTGGCGTGGATCCTAGTGCCCATCTTACTCCTGAAGTTGCTAATTGGAACAATTTTGCATTCTCTGTTCCAGATTCAGATAGTGACCTTGATGCACAGGTCTCCCCTATTCACCCTTCTGCCCCTGCTGATGACAAAAAGGGGGAGAAGAAATCTAAAAAGAAACTCAAAAAGAGAAAACAATCAGAGGGGGAGCATGAGCATGAAAAGGCTCCAAATCAACCAAGGAGGGATGGTGATGGTGATGGTACTACTGGTCAAGACTCTGGCACTAAGTCCAGCAACGCTCATACTGAAGCTGGTGTACAGGCAGCTGGTGAATCTCAACCCAGTGTGTCTGCCACATCAGTGGATGATATTGGTTGTGGCAGTAAGCCCAGTGATGTTTCTGTATTGGCTGTTGCTGAAGCTTTTGTTTTCTCTCAAACTATTGAAAGAAGAATGAAAAGAAAACTGGAGAGACATCAGAAGAGACAGCAAGATTTAAATGATGCCTTCAATGTCAAATGGGATGCCTATGTTGCTCTTAAACGCCACAGAATTGAGCATAGGAGATGGCTGACCCCAAAAAAGAGGGACATTGATGATGACCTGATTCGCATTGACAAATTTAAAAAGGATGCACGAAAAAGAAATGCTAAGTTCATGGTCAAATACGACAAAAAGAGGGCAAAGCTGTATGCTGAGTGAGCAGACAGGATCAAACAGATGATTCCTGAAGAAATGAAAGATTATCTTGCATCTACTGAGTCAGGGGGAGGAGTTAGAGTTGACATTTTTATGAATTGGTTAGATGCTATGTTAGAAACCAGCTCATCTTCTCGACCTACATCTTCTGCACAGCCAGATACACAACAACAACCAGCAGAACTAATCAATCTTGGTGATGATGATATTTAGGGGGAGCATCTTGCTATCGTTCCCTACCTGCCTCCACTTGAGCCAGTATCAACACAAGAACCATCAGCTGAACCCATGCCCATTGATAAACAAAGGGTGAAATCTGCTCCTAGGGACAATCAGCCCCTAAGGAAAGGACCCTTATTTGAGGTAGCTGATGAAGATACGGAGGTGGTTGTACCAGCTAATACTAATCAGTCAGCTGGTACTGAAGACCCAGCCAGAAGTGTGCTGCTGGGTGTTACAAGTGTTGAAGACCCAGCCAAGGTGGTTGAGCTGGGTGATAACCAAGATGATGATACGGTTAATCCTGCTGACTTTACAGTCTGGGGTTGTGGAGATCACTTATTTGTTCAATCACCTATCTCTCCCCAGACCCTCACTTATTTTAACAGAACACAGGATAATCGTGTTAATCAGTTTTCAGTGAGTTCATCTGTCATAGGTGAATCAATCATGTATCCTCCATCTTCCCTAAAATGTCATGGTAAACACAGAACTTGAGAAGATGATTCAGTTACCCGTGGTGAGCCAGACTTATTTAAAATGAATCCAGATGAAAGAGATGCTTACAGGCTGGAGATCACTGTACAAGAATTGCTTGAGCAAAGGCAAGCTGCTATCAATGAAAGGATACGCCAAGTTAGATTGCTGCATCATCCCCTTGATCAGCCACTCTACATCACTGCCTTGAGTCATGGCATTGAAATCGGTGTATACTTAAACAACAGTGGTCAAAGGTGTAGTGACCCGAACTTTTCCATGTTTATATATATTAAATGAAATTGATATTTATATGATTAAGTGTTTTCAACATGTTAAGCAATCAAACTTGTTAAGACTTGATTAATTGAAATAGGTTTTATATAGACAATTGACCACCCAAGTTGACCGGTGATTCACGAACGTTAAAACTTGTAAAAACTATATATATATATATATATATATATATATATATATATATATATATATATATATATATATATATATATATATATAGTTAACATGGTATTATGATAAGTAAACATATCATTAAGTATATTAACAATGAACTACATATGTAAAAACAAGACTACTAACTTAAGGATTTCGAACGGGGCATATATGTAACGATTATCGTTGTAACGACATTTAAATGTATATATATATATATATATATATATATATATCATATTAAGATATATTAATATATCATAATATCATGATAATATAATAATTTAACATCTCATTAGATATAATAAACAATGGGTTAACAACATTAAATGTGATCGTTAACTTAAAGGTTTCAAAACAACACTTACATGTAACGACTAACGATGACTTAACGACTCAGTTAAAATGTATATACATGTAGTGTATTTAGATGTATTAATATACTTTTGGAAGACTTCAAGACATATATCAAAACACTCATACTTAACAAAAATGGTTACAGTTACATTCCCATTCTTTTTTCATCAGGAATTCTAGTCGTATTCATACCCGTATTATACACAGCTACTAAACGTACTTACTATGGTTATATACTAATAGGAACTAGCATGGGATTCCACTCTTGATTATGTCATGCATGACTAATCAATTTTAACTTCTACCATGAACTAGTTAACTAACTAGAACTCCTTTTAACCCCACTCACCACTCACCACTCATCATTCACTCCATTTCACTTCCAATTCTCTTTCTGATTCTCTCTCAACAGACACACACACTTATGAATGAATTTTTCCAGTAGCTAATCATCATCTTCATCAAAAATTACTTCAAGAATCAAGCTATAATCATCTTAGGAAGAACACTTCAAGAACACTTCGAAAATCCTTTCAAGTTTACTAGTTTACTTCCAAGCTTTCTAATCTATTCCAAGTAATCATCTAAGATCAAGAAACCTTTGTTATTTACAGTAGGTTATCTTTCTTATTCAATGTAATATTCATATTCAAACTTTGATTCAATTTCTATAACTATAAACTATCTTAATTCGAGTAAAAATATTACTTGAACTTGTTTTGTGTCATGATCCTACTTCAAGAACATTCAAGCCATCCAAGCTCCTTTGAAGCTAGATCATTTCTTGTCACTTCCAGTAGGTTTACCTAATAAACTTGAGGTAGTAATGATCTTTATAACATCATTCGATTCATATATATAAAACTATCTTATTCGAAGGCTTAAACTCGTAATCACTAGAACATAGTTTAGTTAATTCTAACCTTGTTCACAAACAAAAGTTAATCCTCCTAACTTTACTATTAAAATCAACTAAACACATGTTCTATATCTATATGATATGATAACTTAATGATTTAAAACCGGAAAACACAAAAAACACCGTAATACCGGATATACGCCGTCGTAGTAACACCGAGGGCTGTTTTGGGCTAGTTAAATATAAACTATGATAAACTTTGATTTAAAAGTTGTTCTTCTGGGAAAATGATTTTTCTTATGAACATGAAACTATATCCAAAAATCATGGTTAAACTCAAAGTGGAAGTATGTTTTCCAAAATGGTCATCTAGACGTCGTTCTTTCGACTGAAATAACTACCTTTACAAAAATTACTTGTAACCTGTATTTCCGACTATAAAATTATACTTTTTCTACTTAGATTCATAAACTTAAGTTCAATATGAAACCATAGAAACTCGAAACACTCAAAATGGATTTAAAATGAAGAAGTTATGGGTAAAACAAGATTAGATATTTTTGCTTGTTGTAGCTACGTGAAAATTGGTAACAAATCTATATTAATCGTATCCTAGCTAACTTATATTGTATTATACATGTATTCTAATATATTAGTTAATCTTGGGATGCCATAGACACGTATGCAAATGTTTTGACATATCATATCGACCCATCTATATATATTATTTGGAACAACCATAGACACTCTATATGCAGTAATGTTAGAGTTAGCTATACAGGGTTGAGGTTGATTCTAAATATATATATACTTTGAGTTGTGATCTAGCCTGAGACGTGTATACACTTGGTCGTGGATTGATTCAAGATAATATATATCGATTTATTTCTGTACATCTAACTATGGACAACTAGATGTAGGTTACTAACGAGGACAGCTGACTTAATAAACTTAAAACAGTAAAACGTATTAAAAATGTTGTAAATATATTTTGAACATACTTTGATATATATGTACATATTTGTTATAGGTTCGTGAATCGACCAGTGGCCAAGTTTTACTTCCCGACGAAGTAAAAATCTGTGAAAGTGAGTTATAGTCCCACTTTTAAAAATCTAATATTTTGGGATGAGAATACATGTAATTTTATAAATGTTTTACAAAATAGATACAAGTAAATGAAACTAAATTATATGGGTGAATGATCGAAGCCGAATATGCCCCTTTTTAGCTTGGTAGCCTAAGAATTTGGGAACAGACCCCCAAATTAACGCGAATCCTAAAGATAGATCTATCGGGTCCAACAAGCCCCATTCTGGAATTTAGAATGTTTTAGTACTTCGATTTTATCATGTCCGATGGGTGTCCCAGAATGATGGGGATATTCTATATGCATCTTGTTAATGTCGGTTACCAGGTGTTCACCATATGAATGATTTTTATCTCTATATATGGGATGTATATTGAAATATGAAATCTTGTGGTCTATTACTATGATTTGATAATATATAGGTTAAATCTATAACTCACCAACATTTTTGTCGACTTTTTAGGCATGTTTATTCTCAGGTGATTATTAAGGGCTTCCACTGTTGCATACTAAAATAAGGACAAGATTTGGAGTCCATGCTTGTCTGATATTATGTAAAAACTGCTTTCAAGAAACTTATTTTTGATGTAATATATTATTATTGTAAACCATTATGTAATGGTCGTGTGTAAACGTTATATTTTAGATTATCACTATTTGATAATCTACGTAATGCTTTTTAAACCTTTATCGATAAAATAAAGGTTATGGTTGTTTTAAAAATGAATGCAGTCTTTGAAAAACGTCTCATATAGAGGACAAAACCTTGCGACGAAATCAATTAATATGGAACGTTTATAATCAATATGAACGGGACATTTCAGTTGGTATCAGAGCGTTGGTCTTAGAGAACCGGAATTTTTGTATTAGTGTGTCTTACCGAGTTTGTTAGGATGCATTAGTGAGTCTGGACTTCGACCGTGTTTTTCTTAAAAAAAAAAACGATTGCTTAACTTTTTTATTGGAAACTATATATTATTAACATGTAATTATTATGTGATATATTAATCTCTTAATATGTTTGATATTGTGTGATAGAAGTCTACCACTAGTACAAATCCCATCGACTCACCTAATAATAATGAAGAGTCGAATATACTTTGGGAAGATTCACAAATTCGCGAAGAGGAACCGGAAGAAGAGGAACCAGAAGAAGAGGAACCGGAAGAAGAGGAACTAGAAGAGGAGGAATCAGAAGAGGAGGAACCGGAAGAAGAGGAGGAATCGGAGGAAGAAATATTGATACCCACAGTAAATCGTTTAAATAAGAGAAAATCCTCAACCAACGGACAAAAGTTAAAAATGATCAATGGTGTTTCCGCCGAGGAAGCTAAATATTGGGAAGATTACCAATTTTCCGATGAATCGGATCCCGATGAGGATTCCGATGATGTTATAGAAATTACCGCGACTCAATTTAATATAGCAAAAGAAAATAATAAGGGAAAAGGTATAAAAATAGAGAAACCTGATTCCAACTCCGATGAGCTTTATATGTATCGGCAACATCCGTATTTCCTAAAGTGTAACAATAACCCGGGAACCTCTAAACCACCAAGTTTTTCTAAACCATTGTGGAAAATGATGGCTCATATTAGAGGAACACCATATATCCCTAGAAAATTAAGAAAGCAAACTAAGTCCGAAGAAGAAGAAACCAGTGATTCAGATTAGGGAGTTGTAATCATGTTGTGTATTATATGTATTGTAGTGTGCTTGTACTTTTATGTTCTATGTAAAAAAATGCTTGTATTGTTTGTTATTTATCTTTTACGAATCTAATCCTTGTCTATTTTACAGTATAAAAACAAAATGGACGTTAAGGGTAGACAACCGAATATTTTAGAAGACCTACCAGAGGATATGATTGAGGAAATCTTGTCTAGAGTCGGTCGGAAATCATCAGCACATTTAGTTATGGCGAAATTAACTTGTCAAACATTTGAAAGACTTTCCAGAAATGCCTTAGTTTATAAAAGCCTTTCCTTTGATAGGTGGGGTATATCACATTGGGGAGACCGTAAGTTACGCCGTGTTTTATTTAAAGCGTTAAATGTGGGGAACCGAAATGCAATTTTACGCTACGGGTTAAGAACCAATTTTGACTTAACATATCCCAACATAGGATTTCGCAAGTTAGAAAGAGCTTCTAACATGCAACATAAAGAAGCATGTTATGCTTACGGGTTAGTGATGTTCGCTTCTTACCAAAGTGAGAAAAAGAACATCGGATTACAACTTTTAAATAAAACCTTTCCACAAGTGACGTATTCAGTAGTCGAGGTGAAAAACAAGGTTTTTAGATTGCTACGAGGCTGTTGGGCATTACGAAACCCTCATCCTTTTGACGACATTACAACATGCTGCCTAGCCAATGGTCATAACGGTTACTTTCCACAAGACCAAGGATGAGAAGTGGTTTTAGTAAAACCAGAATGCATGACCTGTTTCTGGACTTATGAATTATGTGTCTTTATTGCCTTTGCTGAACAACTTGCGTATTAACTAGAATTGCCTTTATAGCTGATGAATAGTAAAGATATTATGTGCTATATTTCATCCTATATGTATAATGGTGGTATTGTAAGTTTGTAAAATTTTGTATAAAGGTTTGAACGCGAAATATTATTGTAATAAGTTTTTCATATAGAAGTGTAGTAGTTGAGTTGTATAGTAGCTAGTAACTATGAACTTAACGGGTAGGTACTACCTGAATTAAAACTATAAAATGCTAATATGAAGAAAAAGCTTTTATAAATAAGTTCATATAATGCTACGAGATACTATTAACTACTCTTAAATTCTATATGATTAACTCAATTCTTTTGGCTATTTTTGAAGGAAATGGCACCGGCGACTCGTCAGAATTTGAACATGAGCGAGGAAGACTTCCGTGTTTTCCTTGCAGCAAACATAGCCGCAGTACAGGCTGGGATGCAAAATAACAATAACTCTGGATCTAGCAGTGGAACTAATTCTACAAGAAATCGTGTAGGATGCTCCTACAAAGAATTCACTGCCTGCAAACCTTTGGAATTTGATGGAACTGAAGGACCAATTGGATTGAAGCGGTGGACTGAGAAAGTCGAATCAGTGTTTGCCATAAGTAAGTGTACTGAAGAGGACAAACTTAAGTACGCTACGTATACCTTCACAGGTACTACGTTAACGTGGTGGAACACCTATCTTGAACAGGTAGGGCAAAATGCTACTTACGCACTACCGTGGTTGGCATTCAAGTAATTGATAAACGAGCAGTACCATCCTAGAAACGAATTCAATAAGCACAAGGTAGAGCTTAGAGAGTTACGAACACAAGGGTTCGACATTACCACATATGAACGACGATTCAGAGAGTTGTGCCTATTATGTCCAGGAACGTTCGAAGATGAAGAAGAGAAGATCGACATGTTTATAAAAGGGTTACCAGTAAGGATTCAAGAAGATGTGAGTTCACACGAGCCCGCTTCCATACAAAAGGCAAGTCGAATGGCTAATAAACTCATAAATCAGATTGAGGGAAGAATTAAAGAGCAGGCAGCTGAAGAAGCCAACACGAAACAACTCAAGAGAAAGTGGGAAGAAACCAGTGACACGGGTCACCAATACAACAACAACAACAATTACAACCACAACCGCAACAACAATCGCAACAATAACCGCAATCCCAACAATAACTACAACAAACATCCCAACAACAACAACAACTACAACAACCTTTCTAACAACAATAACAATCCCAACAACAACCTCAATAACAACAACGACAACAAAAACCAAAAGTGCCAAAGGTGTAAAGAGTACCACCAGAATGGGTTCTGCACGACATTTTGCACCAAGTGTAAAAGAACTGGCAATGGTGCGAAAAAGTGTGAGGTCTACGGACCAAAGTTTAACAGAACTAAAGGAACAAATAGTGGCAAAACAAGTAATGTATAACAACCCTCACTTTTCGACTTCCGATTTTACTAAAATACCTAGAGTTGTTATATACGAATAAATTTAACGTTGACCGAATAAACGTACGCTTAAAATAAATAATATAATTATAAATATTATAAATAAGATTATGATATATAATATAACATAATTACATCAATGAATATATATATAATATTTATATTACTTTTGTTATTTAGTTAATAGAATATATAATTAACTAAATAATACATAATATTATAACATTTCTAAAACTAATAAAAACTATAAATTAATAATCATAAATTTTAATTTTTATAAAAACTAAATATAATAATAATTTTTATATAAAATTCGTATTTAATAATTAAACAAATATAGAAATAAAATGTTAAATGTTCTTAGAAATATATTAAACAAATTTTTTTTAGAATTTTATACAAAAAAAAAAATCAAAACTATATCTACTTTTAATAAATAAATACAAAAATACAAACTACTTTTTCTTTTAAGATTTACTTTTAATAAAAATACAAACTACTTTTATTTTAAGATTTACTTTTAATAAAAATACAAACTACTTTTTCTTATTTTAACTTTTAAGATTTACTTTTAATAAAAATACAAACTACTTTTTATTATTTTAACTTTTAAGATTTACTTTTAATAAAAATACAAACTACTTTTTCTTATTTTAACTTTTAAGATTTACTTTTAATAAAAATACAAAATACTTTTTTTATTTTAACTTTTAAGATTTTACTTTTAATAAAAATACAAACTACTTTTTTCTTATTTTAACTTTTATGATTTTACTTTTAATAAAAATACAAACTACTTTTTCTTATTTTAACTTTTAAGATTTACTTTTAATAAAAATACAAAATACTTTTTCTTATTTTAACTTTTAAGATTTTACTTTTAATAAAAATACAAACTACTTTTTCTTATTTTAACTTTTAAGATTTTACTTTTAATAAAAATACAAACTACTTTTTTTTATTTTAACTTTTAAAATTTACTTTTAATAAAAATACAAAATACTTTTTCTTATTTTAACTTTTAAGATTTTACTTTTAATAAAAATACAAACTACTTTTTCTTATTTTAACTTTTAAGATTTTACTTTTAATAAAAATACAAACTACTTTTTCTTATTTTAACTTTTAAGATTTACTTTTAATAAAAATACAAAATACTTTTTCTTATTTTAACTTTTAAGATTTTACTTTTAATAAAAATACAAACTACTTTTTCTTATTTTAACTTTTATGATTTTACTTTTAATAAAAATACAAACTACTTTTTCTTATTTTAACTTTTAAGATTTACTTTTAATAAAAATACAAAATACTTTTTCTTATTTTAACTTTTAAGATTTTACTTTTAATAAAAATACAAACTACTTTTTCTTATTTTAACTTTTAAGATTTTACTTTTAATAAAAATACAAACTACTTTTTCTTATTTTAACTTTTAAAATTTACTTTTAATAAAAATACAAAATACTTTTTCTTATTTTAACTTTTAAGATTTTACTTTTAATAAAAATACAAACTACTTTTTCTTATTTTAACTTTTAAGATTTTACTTTTAATAAAAATACAAACTACTTTTTCTTATTTTAACTTTTAAGATTTACTTTTAATAAAAATACAAAATAATTTTTCTTATTTTAACTTTTAAGATTTACTTATTTTATTTTAATTTTTTTTTACCTAACATTTTCAACTATAAATACCACATACATTTCTCATTTCAAACTTATACCTTAATCTCTCATTTCTCTCTTAAAGAACTACTTCTAGTTGATATCTCGGTCACTTACTTGCTTTACTTTCCTTTCTTGCGTGGAATACTTCAACTGCTATTTAAGGTGAGTTTCATTTGCTCCCTTTTTAATTGTTTTTGCAATATATATTTTTGGGCTGAGAATACATGCGCTGTTTTATAAATGTTTTACGAAGTAGGCACAAGTACTAAAACTAATTCTATGTGGGTTTAAACCAGAAATATACCCTTAGCTTGGTAACATTAAACTACTTATCTATGTACGGTAGGCGCGAATCCTAAAGATAGATCTATTGGGCCTGACAAACCCCATCCTGACTATGGGATGCTTTAGTACTTCGAGGTTATTTTAAACACACCTGATCTGGTGTACTTCAGAGGGTAAAACATGAATGTTAAGGCTTGTTACCGGGTGCCTACAACTTATAGAATGCTTTTATACACTTGCTAGTGTACGGATATTTATGAAACTGAAATCTTGTGGCCTATTATTATAACGGAAATGATTGATTTTGATAAACTAATGAACTCACCAACCTTTTTGGTTGACACTTTAAGCATGTTTTGTCTCAGGTGACGAATAAGATGATTGCCATGATTGCTACCTGATGAATTGAATGCTGCTACATGGAGTCTTCATTTCATTACATTTACTTTGCATTAAGACTATTATTATTATTTCAGTTTAAATTTGATGTAAAATTTTTAATGCTTCCGCTGTTTTATTAATAAATGTTTTATTCAAAACGTCTCATATAGAGTCGTTCTCGTTTATACAACTGTGATTTGATATAATTAGTCACAAATACCCTAGGCCCTAATTTGCGGGTGTGACAGATTGGTATCAGAGCAGGTTGTTGTAGAGAACCAAGATTGCATTTTATGTGTGCCTTATACAATTAGGTACCTTAGCAATGTAGGACTACAACTTTCCTTGACCATAGTGCCTTTAATTGTTGCCTTTAATTGATAAATGCTACACTATACCTTAGAAACTATACTTAAATCTTAAGATTATAATATACACGATAATGTGAAATTACTCGAACGTCAACGCTACTTAAGGCCTAGGGTGATCCTTGGTACCACTATGGGACGCTTGTGGATTTCGAATGCCAAACTTAGATTTTGGTCGAGAATTCCTGGGCCAACCGGTAACAATTGATCATTCAAGTGACTCGGCGGTGGCATAGATGTTTGGGTATGGTGCACAATATCAAACCTGACTATAGTGATCATACAACACTTAGTCACTTTCGCACTTAATAAGTGGTGAACTTATTAAGAACAACTCACCTAGTCATCTATCCTGGTTTTGTGTATTACATATGTATTACATGAAATATTATCCAAGATTTTTGAAACTCCTATAATTCATACTCAAACGTATATAACTCCCTGTTATATCACGAACCTATATGCCTTATGCCTTTATGCATCGGTTTGCGAACCGGGAAATGTCATTGGGTTATCACAGTATACGAATTGAAAGTCTTTAATCGAAAGATTATTAGATTACATACTTATCATTTTATAATCTCGACACGTCATACTGCCATTATTAGAGTATAGACAAATCATATCTTAGCATATCTATTCCCAATAGACCTTGTCTAACACTTTTCCTAAATTTCCTCCGTAAATTATGGAAATCTTTCTGCTATATATACGTATTCAAGGAGATGAATATATCATTCAATATTCAACACCCATTTCATATCAAACCCTATTCCAAACACATAATATGGATTTCTCACCTAATTCCTCAAGTTCTTCTAGCTCCAAAGATAGCGTGACAGGAGCACACCCACCGATCAATTACCGTGATTTCTTTAGAAAATGGGGATGGGTTCGCGAAATACTCACCCTATGGAGAAATGAAGAAGGTACTCCTTATCACGAGCCAAACTTACCACCAAACATTGGAGTACTCGATCCTCTTACTGGCGAACCTGTTCGCAATACCGTTTTCACTCTTTTCGCAAGGATTTTCCGCCTCGAAGGTCGACTCGATGTAACCAACGACAATATTCGTCCTCTACTCTCGAATTCTAACCAGAAAGGGTTATTAGAAGAAGTTAGAAGACTTTGAACTAAATATCAAGAATTGACAAACCTTACAGAGGAATGGGTAGAACAAATCCATAGACTCGAGCATAAAGTAGAAACCCTGGAGGAAAATAGTGCGCGATTTGGTAGCTAGGCTCACACTTACTAACCAAGTACCACAAGCAGCACCAACAGCAGCACCAGCACCAGCACCAGCACCACCAGTACTATCAGCATCACCACCAACAGCATCAGCTTCACCAACAACAACATCAGCATCCCACGTCTCAACATCATAATCGGTACCTCAAACATCGACATCATACGCCCATAGATACTAAGGAATATTAGTAATAATGAGTTAAGATGTATTGACTCATTCTTCCTGAAGAATTATATATGTATACTTTATATATATATGGTTTGGAACAATAATAAATCTTTTCGTACTAAACTATTACGTGTAAATCTTAACTAGTATGTACTACTTGGTTAATTCATATCACTAATACGCTATGATGTACATCCTTCGTTAATGACTTAACAATCATTAATCACTGCTTCAGTACAATAAACTCCATTTCATAATAAACTAAGTGTATTATTCAAATGCATGTGTGATTTTACACTCCTATTTTTCGATGTACTCGAAAATTTCTCGAAAACATCATTTGTGCCTTATGAATTTCACAAGAAATCCACGAGCATCAACATCATTTACTGAGGTATATTAATAACAATGAACGATGAAGTATTGATTCATAATTTCATTAAAGAAATATTCCGCGACGATTATGTAATCTCTAAAGTTTTGGAGATTATTTATTCTCGTTTCAACCGTAAATCAAATGAGTTTAATATTATATTAACTTATTAAATCCATAATTACATCTGAAGAAAATATATATGTATGTATATTTTCATAAATATTGTAGTTAAAAATTCTTTTGTACAAACTGTTAATTGTGAAAATATTTTAACGGGTAGGTAATACCCAAGAAATATCTAACATTCATATTAATATATTACATTGTACATTCTTCAAAATCCTTGAAAACATATCAGATTGATAATCAATGATTCAGATCAGTTAACCTTGAGAATGCTGATGAAGCAGCAAAAGCTGTAGATGGCCTTAATGACCAGAAGCTTGATAATAAAGAATTGTGTGTTGGAAAAGCTCAAAAGAATATCTGGTATTGAAAGACGGATTGAGCAAAACATGAAGGAGACCAAGGACAAATCCCAAGGACTAAACCTATAACCAAAGAATCTAGATGATTCGATTTCTGAAGGAAATCACAGAAGATCTTTTTACGCATTCTAAATCCTTACAGAAGAATTTCTTCATTATCCATCGATTTTAGAAATTCTAAAATATCATCATATCTTTCGTTATAAATATCCTCGATATTTCTAAAGATATCTTCATAACGATTCTTGTCCGCAATTAATTATCTCTTTGCAATATCTTTATTACATCATAAAGGAAAACTGTTTAAGTTTCTATATTCCGTAAAATTTAAATTCAAATTTTGAATGATTTGAAGTAGTGTTGAGAATTGAAGCATGAGTTAGTATAATATAATGACGTCAGGCCAACATGATTATATTACAGTAAGTCATGCTAAATTTTTAATGGAAGATGATGATTCATAGACTTTATAATCATCATTTGCCATGTTACACGACTCTTACATTCTACTTAATCTCTGAACATATCAAGCAAATATATTCTTGATAGTTCTATCCTCAGTAATTCTGGTAATTTACCAAATCAAATCGTGATATTACGCTTAGAACAGTAGGTCCATTCGAAACTTCATACCTACAAATTCTGGACCATTACTCGCTTTACTTAGAGTCGAGAGGAGAATAAAAAGGCAAAGAGCTCCGACATATAAGGGAAAATATGTAGCCCGATAACGATACCGAAATTACAAACCGTGTATATCAATACGTATTGCAACGTAAAGACATGGGAGAATTAAAAACACTATAACCCCAAGGTAATAGTAGAAGAAAACAAATTCCTCTAGTGGTAAATGAAAAAAAAGAATGACTGAAATGATAGTCAGAAAAATATCCAGGATAAGAACTGGATGGAGCATTCTCACAATCTTTAGAAGTATGAATTGAGGAAGAAAGTATAGAAGTGGTGAAGATAATGAAACGGAAGAAGCTAATTTATAGCAAAATTCCAAACACAGCAATTGAAACAATTCACCTCATTTAATCAAAGAAAATTTCAAATTCCTTAATTACCAGAGAATCAAATCTTATGGATTACGAAGATTTCCTTTAATCCCTTGAATTCCAAAAATCAATCGTGACTACGTCAAAAGTTAAGGCGAACATTTAATTTCTCATTCACTCTTTTACAATAGCTTCGTTTATACGCTTCCTATAATCAAATCGTTTTATCCATATTATTCAGTAGCGATAAAACTTTATTTTTTCAACTTATATTCATCATTACAATATTCTTGTTGTAAACAATGATGATCTCTATCAAACTTCATGACTATAATTTTCATGAACTACTCTCTGTTTTGTCTACCCTAATATTGTGACATAAACACTCAAAGTTTTAAATAAGCTCAATACTATTCATAACACATTTCATGTGTTCAGTTTACTAAAATGCTCGTATAACACCATCATCCCTTTTGAGGATAACCTAGTCAAATGACACTCTTATTAATCCTTTAGATAACCTCCGCATTAATGATAAAATGCACTTTATAGAAGAACCTGTAAGAAATTAGGGTTCGTATTATTTAAATGCATGAAACAGAACAATATTCTATCCGTTGGAATTCACGAAAGGCCCCGAACCTACCTGGGAATGTGAAGACCAGATAAAACGTAAATATCCTCGTTTAGGTACGAACAACGCTGATTGATGGCAAAAACTAAATTTCGGGACGAAATTTCTTTTAACGGGTAGGTACTATAACAACCCTCACTTTTCGACTTCCGATTTTACTAAAATACCTAGAGTTGTTATATACGAATAAATTTAACGTTGACCGAATAAACGTACGCTTAAAATAAATAATATAATTATAAATATTATAAATAAGATTATGATATATAATATAACATAATTACATCAATGAATATATATATATATATATAATATTTATATTACTTTTGTTATTTAGTTAATAGAATATATAATTAACTAAATAATACATAATATTATAACATTTCTAAAACTAATAAAAACTATAAATTAATAATCATAAATTTTAATTTTTATAAAAACTAAATATAATAATAATTTTTATATAAAATTCGTATTTAATAATTAAACAAATATAGAAATAAAATGTTAAATGTTCTTAGAAATATATTAAACAAATTTTTTTTTAGAATTTTATACAAAAAAAAAAATCAAAACTATATCTACTTTTAATAAATAAATACAAAAATACAAACTACTTTTTCTTTTAAGATTTACTTTTAATAAAAATACAAACTACTTTTATTTTAAGATTTACTTTTAATAAAAATACAAACTACTTTTTCTTATTTTAACTTTTAAGATTTACTTTTAATAAAAATACAAACTACTTTTTATTATTTTAACTTTTAAGATTTACTTTTAATAAAAATACAAACTACTTTTTCTTATTTTAACTTTTAAGATTTACTTTTAATAAAAATACAAAATACTTTTTTTATTTTAACTTTTAAGATTTTACTTTTAATAAAAATACAAACTACTTTTTTCTTATTTTAACTTTTATGATTTTACTTTTAATAAAAATACAAACTACTTTTTCTTATTTTAACTTTTAAGATTTACTTTTAATAAAAATACAAAATACTTTTTCTTATTTTAACTTTTAAGATTTTACTTTTAATAAAAATACAAACTACTTTTTCTTATTTTAACTTTTAAGATTTTACTTTTAATAAAAATACAAACTACTTTTTTTATTTTAACTTTTAAAATTTACTTTTAATAAAAATACAAAATACTTTTTCTTATTTTAACTTTTAAGATTTTACTTTTAATAAAAATACAAACTACTTTTTCTTATTTTAACTTTTAAGATTTTACTTTTAATAAAAATACAAACTACTTTTTCTTATTTTAACTTTTAAGATTTACTTTTAATAAAAATACAAAATACTTTTTCTTATTTTAACTTTTAAGATTTTACTTTTAATAAAAATACAAACTACTTTTTCTTATTTTAACTTTTATGATTTTACTTTTAATAAAAATACAAACTACTTTTTCTTATTTTAACTTTTAAGATTTACTTTTAATAAAAATACAAAATACTTTTTCTTATTTTAACTTTTAAGATTTTACTTTTAATAAAAATACAAACTACTTTTTCTTATTTTAACTTTTAAGATTTTACTTTTAATAAAAATACAAACTACTTTTTCTTATTTTAACTTTTAAAATTTACTTTTAATAAAAATACAAAATACTTTTTCTTATTTTAACTTTTAAGATTTTACTTTTAATAAAAATACAAACTACTTTTTCTTATTTTAACTTTTAAGATTTTACTTTTAATAAAAATACAAACTACTTTTTCTTATTTTAACTTTTAAGATTTACTTTTAATAAAAATACAAAATAATTTTTCTTATTTTAACTTTTAAGATTTACTTATTTTATTTTAATTTTTTTTTACCTAACATTTTCAACTATAAATACCACATACATTTCTCATTTCAAACTTATACCTTAATCTCTCATTTCTCTCTTAAAGAACTACTTCTAGTTGATATCTCGGTCACTTACTTGCTTTACTTTCCTTTCTTGCGTGGAATACTTCAACTGCTATTTAAGGTGAGTTTCATTTGCTCCCTTTTTAATTGTTTTTGCAATATATATTTTTGGGCTGAGAATACATGCGCTGTTTTATAAATGTTTTACGAAGTAGGCACAAGTACTAAAACTAATTCTATGTGGGTTTAAACCAGAAATATACCCTTAGCTTGGTAACATTAAACTACTTGTCTATGTACGGTAGGCGCGAATCCTAAAGATAGATCTATTGGGCCTGACAAACCCCATCCTGACTATGGGATGCTTTAGTACTTCGAGGTTATTTTAAACACACCTGATCTGGTGTACTTC
The DNA here is from genome assembly GCF_046630445.1 of Rutidosis leptorrhynchoides. Classification (NCBI taxonomy): domain Eukaryota; kingdom Viridiplantae; phylum Streptophyta; class Magnoliopsida; order Asterales; family Asteraceae; genus Rutidosis; species Rutidosis leptorrhynchoides. The sequence goes on from NC_092336.1 coordinate 275,450,746, forward strand.
AGAGGGTAAAACATGAATGTTAAGGCTTGTTACCGGGTGCCTACAACTTATAGAATGCTTTTATACACTTGCTAGTGTACGGATATTTATGAAACTGAAATCTTGTGGCCTATTATTATAACGGAAATGATTGATTTTGATAAACTAATGAACTCACCAACCTTTTTGGTTGACACTTTAAGCATGTTTTGTCTCAGGTGACGAATAAGATGATTGCCATGATTGCTACCTGATGAATTGAATGCTGCTACATGGAGTCTTCATTTCATTACATTTACTTTGCATTAAGACTATTATTATTATTTCAGTTTAAATTTGATGTAAAATTTTTAATGCTTCCGCTGTTTTATTAATAAATGTTTTATTCAAAACGTCTCATATAGAGTCGTTCTCGTTTATACAACTGTGATTTGATATAATTAGTCACAAATACCCTAGGCCCTAATTTGGGGGTGTGACATAATGCCACCTTTGTTTGTTATGGATGTGGAAAACCGGGCCACATTAGAAGTAATTGCCCGAATCAGGGGAATACTAATGGGCAGGGCCGCGGAAGAGTTTTCAGTATTAATACGGCAGAAGTGCAGGAAGACCCAGAGTTTGTTACGGGTACGTTTCTTAATGATAATAAATCTGCTTATGTTTTATTTAATTCGGGTACGGATAGAAGCTATATGAGTAGAGATTTTTGTGCTAAGTTAAGTTGCCCATTGACGCCTTTGGATAGTAAATTTTTACTCGAATTAGCAAACGGTAAATTAATTTAAGCAGATAATATATGTTGGGATAGAGAAATTAAACTGGGGGATGAAACGTTTAAAATTAATTTAATACCAATCGAGTTAGGGAGTTTTGATGTAATAATTGGTATGGACTGGTTGAAAACGGTGAGAGCAGAGGTCATTTGTTACAAAAATGCGATTCGCATTATGCGTGAAAAGGGAAAACCTTTAATGGTGTACGGAGAAAAGAACAATTCGAAATTTAATCTTATTAGTAGTTTGAAGGCACAAAAACTAATAAGAAAAGGTTGTTACGTCATTCTAGCACACATCAAGGAAGTTAAACCTGAAGAAAAGAACATCAGTGATGTTCCTGTGGCAAAAGAATTTCCCGATGTATTTCCGAAAGAATTACCGGGATTACCCCCACATCGATCCGTTGAATTTTAAATAGACCTTGTATCAGGAGCTACACCAATAGCTCGTGCTCCATACAGACTCGTACCCAGCGAAATGAAAGAATTACAAAGTCAGTTACAGGAACTTTTAGAGCGTGGTTTCATTCGACCAAGCACATCACCATGGAGAGCTCCTGTTTTGTTTCTCAAGAAGAAGGATGGTACATTTAGGTTGTGTATCGACTACCGAGAGTTGAACAAACTTACCATCAAGAACCGTTACCTACTACCGAGAATTGATGACTTATTTGATCAACTACAATGCTTGTCGGTTTATTCGAAGATTGATTTACGTTCTGGATATCATCAAATGCGGGTGAAGGAGGATGATATTCTGAAGACTGCTTTTAGGACGTGTTACGGTCATTACGAGTTTATGGTTATGCCGTTTGGATTGACTAACGCACCAGCTGTGTTCATGGACCTTATGAACCGAGTGTGTGGACCAACCGAGTGTGTGGACCATACCTTGACAAGTTTCTCATTGTTTTCATCGATGACATACTTATTTACTCAAAGAATGACTAAGAGCACGAAGAACATTTGAGAAAAGTGCTAGAGTTGTTGAGGAAAGTAAAACTGTACGCTAAGTTTTCAAAGTGTGCATTTTGGTTGAAAGAAGTTTAATTCCTCGGTCACATAGTGAACAAAGAAGGTATTCAAGTGGATCCGGCAAAGATTGAAACCGTTGAAAAGTGGGAAACCCCGAAAACTCCGAAATACATACGCCAATTTTTAGGGCTAGCTGGTTATTACAGGAGATTCATCCAAAATTTTTCCAAAATAGCAAAACCCTTGACTGCGTTAACGCATAAAGGGAGGAAATTTGAATGGAAGGATGAACAAGAAAAAGCGTTTCAATTGTTGAAGAAAAATTTAACTACGGCAACTATATTGTCATTACCTGAAGGGAATGATGATATTGTGATGTATTGTGATGCCTCAAAGCAAGGTGTCGGTTGTGTATTAATGCAACGAATGAAAGTAATTGCTTATGCGTCTAGACAATTGAAGATTCACGAGCAGAATTATAGGACGCATAATTTGGAATTAGGCGCAGTTGTTTTTGCATTAAAGACTTGGAGGCACTACTTATATGGGGTCAAAAGTATTATATATACCGACCATAAAAGTCTTCAACACATATTTAATCAGAAACAACTGAACATGAGGCAGCGCAGATGGATTGAATTGTTGAATGATTATGACTTTGAGATTCGTTACCACCCGGGGAAGGCAAATGTGGTAGCCGACGCATTGAGCAGAAAGGATAGAGAACCTATTCGAGTAAAAGCTATGAATATAATGATTCACACTAACCTTACTACTCAAATAAAGGAGGCGCAACGAGGAGTTTTAAAAGAGGGAAACTTAAGGGATGAAATACCCAAAGGATCGGAGAAGCATCTTAATATTCGGGAAGACGGAACCCGGTATAGGGCTGAAAGAATTTGGGTACCAAAATTTGGAGATATGAGAGAAATGGTACTTAGAGAAGCTCATAAAATCAGATACTCAATACATCCTAGAACGAGAAAGATGTACAAGGATCTTAAGAAACATTTTTGGTGGCCAGGTATGAAAGCCGATGTTGCTAAATATGTAGGAGAATATTTGACATGTTCTAAGGTCAAAGCTGAGCATCAGAAACCGTCAGGTCTACTTCAACAACCCGAAATCCCGGAATGGAAATGGGAAAACATTACCATGGATTTCATCACTAAATTGCCAAGGACTGCAAGTGGTTTTGATACTATTTGGGTAATAGTTGATCGTGTCACCAAATCATCAAACTTCCTACCAATAAGAGAAGATAACAAGATGGAGAAGTTAGCATGACTGTATTTGAAGGAAGTCGTCTCCAGACATGGAATACCAATCTCTATTATCTCTGATAGGGATGGCAGATTTGTTTCAAGATTCTGGCAGACATTACAGCAAGCATTAGGAACTCGTCTAGACATGAGTACTGCCTATCATCCACAAACTGATGGGTAGAGCGAAAGGACGATACAAACGCTTGAAGACATGCTACGAGCATGTGTTATTGATTTCGGAAATAGTTGGGATCGACGTCTACAGTTAGAAGAATTTTCCTACAACAACAGCTACCATTCAAGCATTGAGATGGCACCGTTTAAAGCACTTTATGGTAGAAAGTGCAGGTCTCCGATTTGTTGGAGTGAAGTGGGGGATAGACAGATTACGGGTCCGGAGATAATACAAGAAACTACCGAGAAGATCATCCAAATTCAACAACGGTTGAAAACTGCCCAAAGTCGACAAAAGAGCTACGCGGACATTAAAAGAAAAGATATAGAATTTGAAATTGGAGAGATGGTCATGCTTAAAGTTTCACCTTGGAAAGGCGTTGTTCGATTTGGTAAACGGGGGAAATTAAATCCAAGATATATTGGACCATTCAAGATTATTGATCGTGTCGGAGCAGTTGCTTACCGACTTGAATTACCACACCAACTCGCGGCTGTACATAACACTTTCCACGTCTCAAATTTGAAGAAATGTTTTGCTAAAGAAGATCTCACTATTTCGTTAGACGAAATCCAAATCAACGAAAAACTTCAATTCATCGAAGAACCCGTCGAAATAATGGATCGTGAGGTTAAAAGACTTAAGCAAAACATGATACCAATTATTAAAGTTTGATGGAATGCTCTTAGAGGACCCGAGTTCACCTGGGAATGAGAAGATCAGATGAAGAAGAAATACCCACACTTATTCCCATAAGATACGTCAACACCTCCAACTGCTTAAAATTTCGGGACGAAATTTATTTAATGGGTAGGTACTGTAGTGACCCGAACTTTTCCATGTTTATATATATTAAATGAAATTGATATTTATATGATTAAGTGTTTCCAACATGTTAAGCAATCAAACTTGTTAAGACTTGATTAATTGAAATAGGTTTTATATAGACAATTGACCACCCAAGTTGACCGGTGATTCACGAACGTTAAAACTTGTAAAAACTATATGATATCATATATATGGATATATATATAGTTAACATGGTATTATGATAAGTAAACATATCATTAAGTATATTAAAAATGAACTACATATGTAAAAACAAGACTACTAACTTAAGGATTTCGAACGAGGCATATATGTAACGATTATCATTGTAACGACATTTAAATGTATATATATCATATTAAGATATATTAATATATCATAATATCATGATGATATAATAATTTAACATCTCATTAGATATAATAAACAATGGGTTAACAACATTAAATGAGATCGTTAACTTAAAGGTTTCAAAACAACACTTACATGTAACGACTAACGATGACTTAACGACTCAGTTAAAATGTATATACATGTAGTGTATTTAGATGTATTAATATACTTTTGGAAGACTTCAAGACATATATCAAAACACTCATACTTAACAAAAATGGTTACAGTTACATTCCCATTCTTTTTTCATCAAGAATTCTAGTCGTATTCATAACCGTATTATACACAGCTACTAGACGTACTTACTATGGGTATATACCAATAGGAACTAGCATGGGATTCCACTCTTGATTATGTCATGCATAACTAATCAATTTTAACTTCTACCATGAACTAGTTAACTAACTAGAACTCCTTTTAACTCCACTCACTACTCACCACTTACCACTCATCATTCACTCCATTTCACTTCCAATTCTCTTTCTAATTCTCTCTCAACACACACACAAACACACACACACACACATACACACACTTATGAACGAATTTTTCCAGTAGCTAATCATCATCTTCATCAAAAATTACTTCAAGAATCAAGCTATAATCATCTTAGGAAGAACACTTCAAGAACACTTCGAAAATCCTTTCAAGTTTACTAGTTTACTTCCAAGCTTTCTAATCCATTCCAAGTAATCATCTAAGATCAAGAAACCTTTATTATTTACAGTAGGTTATCTTTCTTATTCAAGGTAATATTCATATTCAAACTTTGATTCAATTTCTATAACTATAAACTATCTTAATTCGAGTAAAAATCTTACTTGAACTTGTTTTGTGTCATGATCCTACTTCAAGAACATTCAAGCCCTCCAAGCTCCTTTGAAGCTAGATCATTTCTTGTCCCTTCTAGTAGGTTTACCTACTAAACTTGAGTTAGTAATGATGTTCATAACATCATTCGATTCATATATATAAAACTATCTTATTCGAAGGTTTAACTCGTAATCACTAGAACATAGTTTAGTTAATTCTAAACTTGTTCACAAACAAAAGTTAATCCTCCTAACTTGACTTTTAAAATCAACTAAACACATGTTCTATATCTATATGATATGCTAACTTAATGATTTAAAACCGGAAAACATGAAAAACACCGTAAAACCGGATATACGCCGTCATAGTAACACCGCGGGCTGTTTTGGGCTAGGTAATTAAAAACTATGATAAACTTTGATTTAAAAGTTGTTCTTCTGGGAAAATTATTTTTCTTATAAACATGAAACTATATCCAAAAATCATGGTTAAACTCAAAGTGGAAGCATGTTTTCCAAAATTGTCATCTAGACGTCGTTCTTTCGACTGAAATAACTACCTTTACAAAAACAACTTGTAACCTGTATTTCCGACTATAAACTTATACTTTTTCTGTTTAGATTCATAAAATTAAGTTCAATATGAAACCATGGCAACTTGAAAAACTCAAAACGGGTTTAAAACGAAGAAGTTATGGGTAAAACAAGATTAGATATTTTTGCTTGTTGTAGCTACGTGAAAATTGGTAACAAATCTATATTAATCGTATCCTAGCTAACTTATATTGTATTATACATGTATTCTAATATATTATGTAATCCTGGGATACCATAGACACGTATACAAATGTTTTGACATATCATATCGACCCATCTATATATATTATTTGGAACAACCATAGACACTCTATATGTAGTAATGTTGGAGTTAGCTATACAGGGTTGAGGTTGATTCCAAAAATATATATATACTTTGAGTTGTGATCTAGACTGAGACGTGTATACACTGGGTCGTGGATTGATTCAAGATAATATATATCTATTTATTTCTGTACATCTAACTATGGACAATTAGATGTAGGTTACTAACGAGGACAGCTGACTTAATAAACTTAAAACAGTAAAACGTATTAAAAATGTTGTAAATATATTTTGAACATACTTTGATATATATGTACATATTTGTTATAGGTTCGTGAATCAACCAGTGGCCAAGTCTTACTTCCCGACGAAGTAAAAATCTGTGAAAGTGAGTTATAGTCCCACTTTTAAAAATCAAATATTTTGGGATGAGAATACATGTAATTTTATAAATGTTTTACGAAATACAAACAAGTAAATGAAACTACATTATATGGGTGAATGATCAAAGCCGAATATGCCCCTTTTTAGCTTGGTAGCCTAAGAATTTGGGAACAGACCCCCAAATTGACGCGAATCCTAAAGATAGATCTATCGGGCCCAACAAGCCCCATTCTGGTATTTGGAATGTTTTAGTACTTCGATTTTATCATGTCCGATGGGTGTCCCGGAATGATGGGGATATTCTATATGCATCTTGTTAATGTCGGTTACCAGGTGTTCACCATATGAATGATTTTTATCTCTATGTATGGGATGTATATTGAAATATGAAATCTTATGGTCTATTACTATGATTTGATAATATATAGGTTAAACCTATAACTCACCAACATTTTTATTGACGTTTTAGGCATGTTTATTCTCAGGTGATTATTAAGGGCTTCCGCTGTTGCATACTAAAATAAGGACAAGATTTGGTGAAATGTCCCGTTCATATTGATTATAAACGTTCCATATTAATTGATTTCGTTGCGAAGTTTTGACCTCTATATGAGAAGTTTTAAAACAACCATAACCTTTATTTTATCAATAAAGGTTTTAAAAACATTATGTAGATTATCAAATAATGATATTCTAAAATATACTGTTTACACACGACCATTATGAAAGGACCCGTTCATATTCATTATAAACGATTCACAATAGTTGATTACATCGCGAGGTATTTGACCTCTATATGATACATTTTACAAACATTGCATTCGTTTTTAAAAGACAAACTTTCTTTACAACGAAAGTTGACGGTATGCACACCATTTCATAATACATCCAACTATAATTGGCTTAATAATAATCTTGATGAACTCAATGACTCGAATGCAACGTCTTTCAAAATATGCCATGAATGACTCCAAGTAATATCTTTAAAATGAGCTAATGCACAGCGGAAGATTTCTTTAATACCTGAGAATAAACATGCTTTAAAGTGTCAACCAAAAGGTTGGTGAGTTCATAGGTTTATCATAACAATCATTTCAATATATTAATAGACCACAAGATTTCCGTTTATAAATATATGTACACTCGCAAGTGTATAAAAGTATTCTATAAGTTGTAGGCACCCGGTAACAAGCCTTAACGTTCATGTTTTACCCTCTGAAAGTACACCGAATCCGGTATGTTATATAAACCTCGAAGTACTAAAGCATCCCATAGTCAGGATGGGGTTTGTCAGGCCCAATAGATCTATCTTTAGGATTCGCGCCTACCGTACATAGACAAGTAGTTTAATGTTACCAAGCTAAGGGTATATTTCTGGTTTAAACCCACGTAGAATTAGTTTTAGTACTTGTGCCTATTTTGTAAAACAGTTATAAAATACGTATGTATTCTCAGCCCAAAAAAATATATAATGCAAAAGCATTTAAAAAGGGAGCAAATGAAACTCACAATACTGTATTTCGTAGCAATTATGTATATGACGGCATTGAACAAGTGCAGGGTTTATCTCAGATTCACGAACGTATCAATATTATGATTCAATATTGCAGGAAAGTACGTAGACGCAACAAAAATGATAAACGTTAGGTTGACCTCACGAGCAATACCCTCGATCAATACCCATAACCTCCATAGCTATAACCCATAATCTCCTTAGCTCTATCCCGTTTGAAAACTTATTATGAAATCGTCTGAGTATAACTCCGTCGTAGTATTTTATGTATACTAATAATATCTTGAAATAATACAAAGAAAATATATATATGTAATTCGCTTGAGAGAGTTTAGAGAAATATATTTTCAAGTTTCTATGAAATAATGAAACCTATTGAATTCTATTTATAATAGATTTTTGAATTATTAAAGTATGAATTATTAAAGTGAATTATTAAAGTATGAATTATTAAAGTGAATTATTAAAGTGAATTATTAAAGTATGAATTATTAAAATGAATTATTAAAGTGAATTATTAAAGTATGAATTATTAAAGTGAATTATTAAAGTATGAATTATTAAAGTAAATTATTAAAGTGAATTATTAAAGTGAATTATTAAAGTGAATTATTAAAGTATGAATTATTAAAGTGAATTATTAAAGTATGAATTATTAAAGTATGAATTACTAAAGTTAAAGTAAAATAAAAGTAAAGTAAAGGTAAAGTTAAAGTATAGTAAAAGTATAAAACTATATACGTATAATACGCATATAAATATATATAATATTAATTTAAATCGTTATATATATTTAATAAAATAAAATATAAATATCGTTATCTTTATCATACTGGTTAAGTAATGAGTTGTCAAAAGTGGTTCTAGATATTTATAAAAGATATATACGTTTTAAACTGAAAACATTTTTTGTACTTTTGAAACTAAATCAAATAAATATGATAATTTTGTTTTCCAAAACTAAATACATTTAAGAATCATTTTGTTAAAAGGTTAAAATAATGGAAATCGTTATATCACAAAACATTTTAGAAAAGTAGAATTATATATATTCATAATAGGTTTCAAGTTTTTAAATTACAGTCTGTTGGTGAAGTATGGGATAAAGTCCAAAGGTTAAACAAACGTATGAAATCATCTTAATGAAAAATGTCGAGTTACTTAACTTGTCGATATCCAACATCTAAGTTATTTACACTCCATGTTCTTATTTTCATATTAAATAAAATGAAAGTTAACATATTTATCTTATCAAGGTCACGAGGAAAATATTATAAAACATGCCTTGGAAATTAAACAGGAATTTCCACTAACCCTTGTCTAGTTCCCGTTAATTGACACATTTGTTCTTATTTATAAATCACTTTACCATTTTCTGAATGTTGTCAAAAAGAATAGATTTCTTAAATCACAGTGAACCTCATAACATAGACCCGTAATCATATCATAATGTATCTGATAATTCAATCATTTGATATTATCTCTTAATTATGTCGATAAATATATCGAAACAAATACGTTCATGTAAAGTATCATATATCTAATACTTTGTTAATGTTTTCAGTTAATATTATATATTATATATACATATCTATATACTCATAATTGTTCGTGAATCGTCGAACACGGTCAAAGGGTAATTGATTACATGAATGTAGTTCCAAACTTTTTGAGATTCAACATTACAAATTATGCTTATCGTGTCGGATACATATAAAGGTTAAGTTTAAATTTGGTCGGAAATTTCCGGGTCGTCACACATTATATAATGGTTTACAATAGAAATATATTACATCGACATATGTTTCTTGAATGCAGTTTTTACACAATATCATTCAAACATGGACTCCAAATCTTGTCCTTATTTTAGTATGCAACAGCGGAAGCTCTTAGTATTCACCTGAGAATAAACATGCTTTAAATGTCAACAAAAATGTTGGTGAGTTATAGGTTTAACCTATATATATCAAATCGTAACAATAGACCACAAGATTTCATATTTCAATACACATCCCATACATAGAGATAAAAATCATTCATATTTTGAACACCTGGTAACCGACATTAACAAGATGCATATATAAGAATATCCCCATCATTTTGGGACACCCTTCGGATATGATATAAATTTCGAAGTACTAAAGCATTCGGTACTTTGGATGGGGTTGGTTAGGCCCTATAGATCTATCTTTAGGATTCGCGTCAATTAGGGTGTCTGTTCCCTAATTCTTAGATTACCAGACTTAATAAAAAGGGGCATATTCGATTTCGATAATTCAACCATAAAATGTAGTTTCACGTACTTGTGTCTATTTTGTAAATCATTTATAAAACCTGCATGTATTCTCATCCCAAAAATATTAGATTTTAAAAGTGGGACTATAACTCACTTTCACAGATATTTCCTTTCTCGGAAATAAGACTTGGCCACGGATCGATTCACGAGCCTACACAAATATGTACATATATATCAAAGTATGATCAAAATATAATTACAACCATTTTTATTATGTTTTAAAGATTTGAGTGTATTAAGTCAGCTGTCCTCGTTAGTAACCTACAACTAGTTGTCCACAGTTAGATGTACAGAAATAAATCAATATATATTATCTTGAATCAATCCACGACCCAGTGTATACACGTCTCAGGCTAGATCACAACTCAAAGTATATATATTTTTGGAATCAACCTCAACCCTGTATAGCTAACTCCAATATTACTGCATATAGAGTGTCTATGGTTGTTCCAAATAATATATATACATGGGTCGATATGATATGTCAAAACATTTGCATACGTGTCTATGGTATCTCAAGATTACATAATATATTAGAATACATGTATAATACAATATAAGTTAGCTAGGATATGATTTGTATAGATTTGTTAAACATTTCCCGTAGCTAAAAAGATCAAAAATATCCAATCTTGTTTTACCCATAACTTCTTCATTTTAAATCCGTTTTGAGTGAATCAAATTTCTATTGTTTCATATTGAACTCTAATTTAAGAATCCAAACAGAAAATGTATAGGTTTATAGTCAGAAATTTAAGTTACATGTCAATTACTAAAGAGGTAGTCATTTCCGTCGAAAGAACGACATCTTGATGACCATTATGAAAAACATACTTTCACTTTGAGTTTAACCAAGATTTTTGGATATAGTTTCATGTTCATATGAAAAATCATTTTCCCAGAAGAACAACTTTTAAATCAAAGTTTATCTTAGTTTTTAATTATCCAAACCAAAACAGCCCCCGGTTTCACTACGACGGCGTATATCCGATTTTATGGTGTTCATCGTGTTTCCAGGTTTTAAATTATTAAGTTAGCATATCATATAGATATAGAACATGTGTTTAGTTGATTTTAAAAGTCAAGTTAGAAGGATTAACTTTTGTTTGCGAACAAGTTTAGAATTAACTAAACTATGTTCTAGTAATTACAAGTTTAAAGCTTTATATAAGATAGCTTTATATGTATGAATCGAATGATGTTATGAACATCATTACTATCTCAAGTTTTATGGATAAAACCACTGGAAATGAGAAAAATGGATCTAGCTTCAAAGGATCCTTGGATGGCTTGAAAGTTCTTGAAACAGAATTATGACACGAAAACAGTTCAAGTAAGATTTTCACTCGAAATAAGATTGTTATAGTTGTAGAAATTGAATCAAAGTTTGAATATGAATATTACCTTGAATTAGAAAGATAACCTACTGTAAATAACAAAGGTTCCTTGATCTTAGATGATTACTTGGAATGGATTAGAAAGCTTGGAACTAGACTTGCAAACTTGGAAGTATTCTTGATTTTTATGAAACTATACTTATGGAATTTATGAAGAACACTTAGAACTTGAAGATGGAACTTGAGAGAGATCAATTAGATGAAGAATATTGAAGAATGAAAGTGTTTGTAGGTATTTTTGGTCGTTGATATATGGATTAGATATAAAGGATATGTAATTTTGTTTTCATGTAAATAAGTCATGAATGATTACTAATATTTTTGTAATTTTATGAGATATTTCATGCCATTTGCCAAATGATGGTTCCCACATGTGTTAAGTGACTCACATGGGCTGCTAAGAGCTGATCATTAGAGTGTATATACCAATAGTACATACATCTAAAAGCTGTGTATTGTACGAGTACGAATACGGGTGCATACGAGTAGAATTGTTGATGAAACTGAACGAGAATGTAATTGTAAGCATTTTTGTTAAGTAGAAGTACTTTGATATGTGTCTTGAAGTCTTTCAAAAGTGTAAGAATACATATCAAAACATAACATGTATATACATTCTAATGGAGTTGTTAAGTCTTCGTTAGTCGTTACATGTAAGTGTTATTTTGAAACCTTTAAGTTAACGATCTCAATTAATGTTGTTAACCTAATGTTTATTATATCAAATGAGATGTTAAATTATTATGTTATCATGATATTATGATGTATGAATATCTCTTAATATGATATATACATTAAAATATCGTTACAACGATAATCGTTACATATAAGTCTCGTTTCGTAATTCTTGAGTTAGTAGTCTTGTTTTTACATATGCAGTTCATTGTTAACATACTTAATGATATATTTAAATATCATTTTATCATGTTAAATATAGTGTATCAATATCTTAATATGATACATATGTATTTAGTAGACGTTATCATAACGATAATCGTTATATATATCATTTCGAGTTTCTTAACTTAGTAATCTCATTTCTTATGTATATCACACATTGTTAATATACTTAGTGAGATACTTACTCATCATAATCTCATGTCAACCATATATATATGTCTATATATACCACAACATGTAGTTTTTACAAATTTGTAACGTTCGTGAATCGCCGGTCAACTTGGGTGATCAATTGTCTATATGAAACTTATTTCATTTAATCAAGTCTTAACAACTTTGATTGCTTAACACATTGGAAACATTTAGTCATGTAAATATCAATCTCAATTAATATATATAAACATGGAAATGTTCGGGTCACTACATTTGGAGTCCATGCTTGTATGATATTATGTAAAAACTGCATTCAAGAAACTTATTTTTGATGTAATATATTCTTATTGTAAACCATTATGTAATGGTCGTGTGTAAACGGTATATTTTAGATTATCATTATTTGATAATCTACGTAATGCTTTTTAAACCTTTATTGATAAAATAAATGTTATGGTTGTTTTAAAAATGAATGTAGTCTTTGAAAAACGTCTCATATAGAGGTCAAAACCTCACGACGAAATCAATTAATATGGAACGTTTATAATCAATATGAACGGGACATTTCAAAAGGCTCGCTACTGATGAGGAGAAAGCTCAATTTTAAGAGGCTCGCCAGCTGGGTATGGATCTAAGGGAGTATCGTGCTGCCCTTAGAACTGAAGAGGGTAGAAAGATGATTGAAACAGAAAAATCCCTGAAAATTACTGCCGACGATTATTTGTTGGGCTTACAAGCTGAAATTCAAAGAAGGGAGGCTGCAGATGCTGAACTCGCTGAGAGGGTAAGGCTTCAGGATATAGAATACAAATTGGCTGCTGATAGAAAGCAAGAGGCTGAGTCCCTAAAATTAGCCAAAGCCATTGTCAAAGAACAGGATAAGGCACTTGATGAGATGGAAGCTGCTGAGAAAGCACCTGCTACTGCTCCTATAGAACCTATCCGTTCCATTGAATTTCCTGATCATTATTATAGGAGTAGGTATGGTGATGTGATGAATAGAAGATCCAATCCCAGTAGGATCATCAAAGTGAACAGAGGGTCAAAAAGAGCTTTCAATGTCATAAGGGAGAATAAGGGTCAAGAAAGAATAAACTATGACTAGTTAAGATCCTTAGGATTTAGTGAATGGATGGAGATCTTGGAGTATTCATTGGTAAGGGTGAAAGTGCTATCAAAAATACACTTAAATCTGAACTCCAACACCTCTTCAAGAAAGCAACAATGTTTGGGAATGCACCAGTAGTGAATGTAGAAGAAGTTCTTTCTCAAAAGCCTAAAGGAAAGCAATCTACTGGTGAAGGACCAACCGGAAGAGGCCCCATCATTCTACCTCCTCATATCCCTGTATTTGACCCTGCTGATGTACCTTATCTGTTTCCTGAAGCCTGGAGAATCAAACAAGAGGAGCTATCTGAAGAAGAACGAGATAAAGATAAAGATAGATAGTCTCCTATGTGCTCAAATTGTATCTTTTGTTTAATTCACTTTTCATTTTGTTGTTGCTGTAATTACTGTACATTCTCTGTTGTAATGAAAGTGAAATTAGTTTATCTTCAAAATCATATCAATTTATAAGATATGGATAACTCAACAAAAGATCCCAAAAACAAACTTAAAAAGGGACAAATTTACTGCCTATTTGTCATTAGGTCCCTCAGTGCTGGCTTTAGTGTTTTCTCTATATGTCATAGGTTTTGTCATCATCAAATAGGGGGAGATTGTTGAGTCCCCAAAATAATTAAGGATTTAATTATGACAAAACTGTAATTTATTTGCACTAAAATGTTATGTGCAGTCAGCACAAGTTTGTTTATTTATAGACAGCAGATATTGCTGTGTCGAGTGTTTAGTTTGCTGCTCAGTCTACCAGCACAAGGTAGACAGTGTTCTTCAATTAGCACATGATGTGTACTCAGCAAATCAAGAACATGAAGTGGCTCAGCAATGAATAACCAGCACAGCTGGAATGCAGCTTACTACACAAGATAGCTATGCTCCATTATAAGCATAGTAGTTTCCCGAGTGGTCTACATCAATGGTACTATTCAACAAAAGTCTAAGACAAAGTTGAACAGAAAAGGACACACGTCGGTGGCTGACAAGTGACCTTACAAGACCACGTGGGAATGCGGAAGTTTAACGCATGTGCAGAGATGGGTTATACTTTGTCAACACCTAGGGAACACAACATTCTATTTGTATAATCAAATAGTGGTTCCAAACCGAATTGGGGTGTTCCTGCAAATAGATACCAAAGAGGAAAGAGGAGAGCATGCTCTTTGATGTAGTTGTCCCCACAAGTACAGACATCCTATGTACCAGTGGACAATAGAACCATTACACGGTTAATAGGACTACTATAAATTGTTGTATCCACTATTGTAACAACTAGTGGTGTGGGTTTTATTTTTATAGAGTCAAAACGTGTAATAGCTGTTAGTTTACCTCATAGCTATAATCTAGGTAATCTGTATCAACCAACTATCATTCCGCCAAGGATAGTTGTGATTCTTTGTGATTCAATCAATAAAGAATAACTGTTGAAAATTACATGTGACTCTATTTATTTGCATGCTTGAATACTAATCGTGTTTAACTGTTAAGTTATTTTAAAAGAAATTGTATTCACCTCCCTCTACAATACTCCTGTTGTTATCAAGGGACCAACACTATATATCGTAGCTTCATGCTCTTGTTTTCTCTTCCTGACTTTAAATCAGGCGAATAATGGTCCAGAATTCGTAGGTATGGAATTTCGAATGAACATGGCTAATGTTCTGAGAGAGAAATTGTAATAGCTTGATCTTGATTGGTTGAATTACCAAAATTCAGGAGAAAAGATAGAACTATCAATAAAATATGTTCTTGATATGTTTATAGATTAAATAGAATGTAAGAGTCGTGTAACAAGGCACATGATGACGTTATGGTCTGTGAATCATCACGTTTCATTAGAAACTCAGCATGACTTACTGTAATATAATCACGTTGATCAAGTGTCATTATATTATACTAACTCATGCTTCAGTTCCCAACACTACTTCTAAAACAGTTTCCTTTATGATGTAACATCAATATCGCGAAGAGATAAATGATTTCAGATAAGAATAGTTACGAAAATACCTTCAGAAATATCGAGGATATTTATAATGAAAGATACGATGATATCTTAGAATTTCTAACATCGATGGATGATGCAGAAGATTTGTCCGTAAGGGTTTATAGTCATAAGTAAGGTATTCGTTAATGACTTCAGCAGATACTGAATCATTTGGATTCTTTGAATGCAGGTTTAGTCTTTGTGATTTGTCCACGGCCTCCTTCATAGTTTGCTCAATTCAATTTTTTTTTTCCAGTTCCAATTTTTCTGAGCTTTGCCAACATACTATTCTTAATCATCAAACTTTCGACTATCAAGGTCATTTACGGTTGTCTACAGTTTCTGCTGCTTCGTTCAGCTTTTCCAAAAGTTGGAGTATCGATTCGTAAACTGGGTGCTTTTCAGAATTTCAGAATGGAAGATCATAATTCTAAGAGATAAATGCTATATGTATACATATAACTGTTGATGTAGACATGCTGCGAGATTTCAAAATGCTGATTGCTGATTCTCGGTATTTGGAAATTCTCGTTATCAGATGCAGATGAGTAGATGATAGGGTTTCAATGAATATGTAACGACCCAACCCGTTATCCATTAAAAATTACGCCTTAAATTTTTTTTTGTAACACATTTCATCTGGACGATGTCCAGTTATCTGGACGGTGTCCAATTGTGAAGACCAGGACGGCGTCCAAGTCTTTTGGACGGCGTCCAAATGTACTAAAAAATCCTGATCAGTTTGTCAAAGTTACGCGGGCGAAAAACCCGCTTCCCGACACTTTTAAACCAAACACTTTCACAATATGTTATAATAATTAAAACTAAGAGTTTTCCACAATAAAACCGAGTTTTACGACACCGGGCCCACATCGGCCGTTTTACGACTTTCGTATAAAATTACGAGTTTTCGACCATATAAGTTTAACACAAAAACGAAGACCGAGCATGGTGATTGGGGATACGCTACCCCATCCTAATCAAATCCAAAAGCACGTCTTCTAAGCAACTACGCAAGTCCACTAGTCCCCACGCTTACCCGAGCCACCGCATCCATGCAAATCTATAAAAATGTAAACAACGAGAGGGTAAGCTAATGCTTAGTGAGTGAGAATATACTACATACATATATATGCATAAAATGTACATGCCACACAATGATAATCAAATAACGCATACCGGAGCATCCAAGCATAAAGGCAAGCTAAGCTAAGCATACCGTACGATCACTAAGCATCAAGCTAATAATAACAACAAATATAAGTTCACCAACGACGATGTGAACAACGCCAATAATCTACACCCAGAGGGTTAGCTACAACACAAAAATATGACAATATACAATATAAGTGTAAACTGCCCAAGGTTAACCCCTTAACCCAATACCACAATCGACTACCAATTACCAAAATGAAGATTGGCCGAACTACACGAGCCTTAGTAAATCCGCATCCACACGAGACTACTATCTTCAATATCATAACCACATCGAGGTTGGCCGAACTACACGAGCCTTAGTGAATCCGCAACCACACGAGATCACTACCTCAATGAGATGACCGAACTACACGAGTCATCGTGAATCCGAACTACACGAGACTCACCTTCTCAATAAGATGACCGAAACTATACGCATCATCGTGAATCCGCATCCATACGTGATCCACTTCTCTAATCACAACTTAATACCAACCCTTCGCCATTGGGGTTGTATAATCCACATCACAAGCATATGTGATATCGTACACATAAAGTGTGCACCTCGCCAAAAGTGGTCAACCAAAATGTACAACCCTGCCAATTGGGCCTATACGTAAGTCCATCAAATCCACCTATATGTGAAGTGAGCTCTATAACCAGGAACCACTTCACCCGAAGCGCACCCATCCTACACATACATATGCACATAGGATATTAACACTCACCTTGTCACCTTGATGAATGCTACTGAATAATCCACAACTCACCGATGGAATGTATCTATTCCATTATCACAACACAATAACACAATTAGGGTGGATTTACAAACCAACTCAAATCGACACTTGGTGCAATTTCGAACCATTGCACTTCCAAGCACCAAACCGCGTCCAAACCAACCAATAATCACTAACACGAGTGAGAATGGTCCTAATACGCCAATTAAGCCTGAACACAAGTGTTAAACACTCGTCTTGCCCAATTTGACACATAAACCCTAATTTTGACCCATTTCAAAATTAATCAACCAAATACCCCCAAATGGGTTCCAACACTTCCATAATCACTAACACTAGTGATTATACCCATTATCAAAGCCTAATCATGGCCAAAATGTCAACCAACCCAAAACCCACCAAGTGACAAGAATAACTAGTCACCACAAACCCACTTCATCATCTAAAAGTGTTTCACAACTAATCAAGCTCAAACCCTAACTTGAACATCAAATCTAACAAATGAAATTCAGAGTTTAAACTTACCAATACTACCACAACGTAGTTAGGAACAATATGAACAACTTTAGAACCCGAGCGTTTGCGAGAATCCGACTCCTTCCTCTCCAAGTCAAGCTCTCTCTCTCTCTCTCTAAACCCTTCCCCTCTCTCTAGAAACAAGTGTGTGAGTGAAAAGAGGTAAAATGAGGATAAGATGGCCAATGGATCAGTTTTGTGGCCACCAAACCGACACCCAAGTGAATTTACCAATTTGCCCCCTTTTAAAACAAAACCAACAGCTGGCCCGTCAGAACATTTGGACGGCGTCCCACTTTCTGGATGGCGTCCAGTCCTTCTCTACTGGACGGCGTCCCACTTCTTGGACGGTGTCCCACATAACTGAAACAGGAAACGGGGTCTTACAAAATATAATAACTTTTTAGAAAGTCAAAGAACAATGAAATTGCTAGTAATTTTACTGCTAATGTAGTGGGATATAAACAGTTCTCCGGTATCGATGATGAAGAGGTAATCTTTATAATAAGGTTTATTCGAATGAAAAACTGAAGCTGATTTGCTGGAGCTGTGACAAAATTGGCTAATTTGAAAAAGAATTGCAATGTTATTATCGGTAATAGCAATGCCAAAGGAGCTAGCACATGTATGTGTTAAACATTTACTCAGGTTCCGAGTGTTTTCAGGTGCATAACTATATGCATCAATCTTTTCTTCCGTAGATGAAGTGTAGTTGGTTCATCCTCTCAATTGAGGTGTTTTCATGAATCATGAAAGGTTTGAACGCAGATTGTAATCGTCAAGATACAAATGAGGTTTAAGATGAAATCAAGTGGCGAACTTGATGAAATGTTTAGTTTCATATGTTATAAACAATATTTTAATTTATTTTAATTGACCAATGTTAGTAGTCCACAATTAATAGTTCAATAATTCATATATAGTTTAATATATAATATTCGAATTAATTAATACGTATCGTGACCCATTGTATACATGTCTCAGACTCGATCACAACTCAAAGTATATATATTATTATAGAATCAACCTCAACCCTGTATAGCTAACTCGATCATTACCGTATATAGAATGTCTATGGTTATTCCAAATAATATATATAGATGCGTCGATATGATATGTCAAAACCTTGTATACGTGTCCCGATATTTAAAGTGCGTAAATTAAATAACAGAAATTAAATGGCGAAAAATAAAATTGCGAGAATATAAATTGCGATAAATAAATTGCAATAAATAAAATGTAATCAGTTAGCTATGAACAGTTAGCTAGGAACAGTTAGCGTGAATTCTTAACTAAATTTTTCTCATAGTTAATTTGTTTGTTTCTAACAAATTTTATTTTGTCCAATGTTTTCTTCATTATGCCACTTGTTGGATTCTGATAGGTAAAAATCCAAATATGAAATTGAATGAAAATAGTTATTCTGCGGTGAACGGATACGTATATCTGTAGATGTAAGTAGAATGGTAAATGACTGTTGAATCAGATTCAAAGAATGTACAGTGTAACTTATTAATGTGAAATCTAAATATTCCTCGGGTATTACCTACCCGTTAAAATATTTTCACCATTAACAGTTTGTACAAAAGAATTTTTAATTACAATCTTTATGAAAATATACTTACATATATATATTTTCTTCAGATGTAATTATGGATTTAATGAGTTAATATGATATTAATCTCATTTGGTTTACCGTCCGAACTAGAATACATAATCTCTAAAACATTAGAGATTACATAATCTCCAAGAAGAACGAAGATAGTTGATGTAGAATGATACGTAGAACGATGATTATACTCGAGGTACAGAATGAGATGTTGAGGCATGGATTTTTAATGGTACTGGTGCTGTTACTGATGGTACTGTTGGTGCCGGTGATGTTACTGAAGCTGGTAAATTTTGCACCAAATTTTCCAAGGCTACAACTCGGGCACGAATTTCGTTAACTTCTTCTATTACTCCAGGGTGATTGTCGGTTCAGAAGAGTGGATAAATAAGATCTAGAATTTGGTATAGTATATAGTCATGACGAGATACTCTAGAAATGAGAGATAAAATGGTGTTTTGGACAGGTTCGCCGGTAAGTGCTTCAGGTTCCTCGCTACGAGGTGAATTCGGTTGATGGAAAGGATCGCCTTCTTCTTGTCTCCAATGATTAAGTAGACTACGAACCCATCAGATGAATTGGGGATGGCTGATTGGTTGATTCATTCCGGTGACACTGCTTTCGGAGCTCGAGTGAAACTCCATATCGGAATCCGAGGGACTTGAACTAGTGGCGAATTCCATTTCGTATGATTGAATAAAGGATTTTTCGATATAAAATGATTTCTGGCTATCGGATGGTATTATAATTACATAGAATATCTATAGAACAAAGGATTTCGTATATTACGGAGGAATTTACGGAACATGTAAGGTAAGGTTTACAGTAACAGATACGCTAAGATATGAATTAGTAGATACGCTAAGATATGAATTTTGTCTATACACTATTCATGCAGTCAATGCAGTAAGATGTGTCTAGACTAAGAATGATAAGCAAATAATTTTCGACACGAAATGATAAGCAAAACTTTTGACATGCAGACACGACGAAGTCCAGACTCATTAATGCATCTTAACAACTACTAGTTAGACACACTAATGCAAGACCTGGTTCGCTAAGACCACCGCTCTGATACCAACTGAAATGCCCCGTTCATATACATTATAAACGATTCATAATAGTCGATTACATCGTAAGGTATTTGACCTCTATATGATATATTTTACAAACATTGCATTTGTTCTTAAAAGACAAACTTTCATTACATCGAAAGTTGACAGATATGCATACCATTTCACAATATATCAAACTATCAATGACTTAATAATAATCTTGTTGAATTCTATGACTCGAATGCAACGTCTTTTGAAATATGTCATGAATGACTCCAAGTAATATCTCTAAAATGAGCAAATGCACAGCGGAAGATTTCTTTCATACCTGAGAATAAACATGCTTTAAAGTGTCAACCAAAAGGTTGGTGAGTTCATTAGTTTATCATAATCATTCATTTCCATCATTTTAATAGACCACAAGATTTCAGATATTTAATTGTACACGTAACCCGAGTACATAATAACAAGCGTAACCCGCGAATTAAAATTCATTCATATGGTGAACACCTGGTAATTGACATTAACAAAATGCGTCTAGAATATCCGCATCATTCCGGGACTCTCATCGGACATGATAAAATCGAAGTACTAAAGCATCCGTAACCTGGATGGGGTTTGTTAGGCCCAATAGATCAATCTTTAGGATTCACGTCAATTAGGGTGTCTGTTCCCTAATTCTTAGATTACCAGACTAAAAAGGGGCATATTCGGTTTAATAATCCAGCCATAGAATGTAGTTTCGATTACTTGTGTCTATTTTGTAAAACATTTATAAAAGAAGCGCATGTATTCTCAGTCCCAAAAATATATATAGCAAAAGCATTTAAAAGGGGAGCAAATGAAAACTCACCAATACTGTATTTTGTAGTAAAAATACATATGACGACACTGAACAATGCAGGGTTGGCCTTGGATTCACGAACCTATATTATTTGTATATTTATTAATACACATAATCGTAATCGAACATATATATATATATATATATATATATATATATATATATATATATATATATATATATATATATATATATATATTATTAGTGATAAAATCTTTGTATTAATAACTTATATATATTTTATTATTTAATTAAATGTATTCATTTTAAATGAAAATATTAAAATAGTTAAGTTAAATATACTTTTATATGTTTATCATTTGTTTGTTGAAATTAGTAATTATAATTATACTAAGATAATATTTGTAATGATAAAAATAATGATAATGATAATACTCATATTAATACTGAGGAAAATAATATTTAATAATTCTATTAATGGTAATACTAATGATAGTTTTATTATTAAGTCTTATAATAATGATAATAACGGTTTCGAATTTTGCTATGAACAAAACGTTTGACTTTTGAACTTGAAGGTTTGACCTCAAAATTCGTGTTTGATTTGAGGAATTGGAAACTGAGGTTGTACACACACATTCACGACATGTTTTAGAACAGTTCTGCATTTATAGATTTTGATAATTGGTTTGAATTGGAATTATGGCCAAAAGTTGAGTTTACAGGGGACCGACGGGGGTTTTTTTTTTTTAATTAAATTTCTGTTCTTCGATTCTAACTTGCAGTAGGTTAATATATAAAGTGATTACTACATGATATAACATCTATAATTTCTTCAAATTGATTCATGAAGTGGACGTGAAACAATACAGATAGGATTAGATTCCAAGGATAAATAAAGCAGATAAAAAAGATAATAAAAAAATAAAACTGAAACCGATCCTTAACTGAATTTGGAATTTTGTCTGTACGATCGATTTGCACAATATATCTGATAATGATGTGTAACAACTAGTCGCGTAAATTATATGTCCTTAATTTCCAACTATTAGTAAATATAAATATATTGATAATAATAATACTAATTAATATTAATATTGGATAAAGAATCTAATGATAATAATGTGATAATATTAACAATAATAATAAATTTTAATAAAAATAATAAGTTTAGTAATAACACTAATAATTATAATAATAAAATAATAATAATGGTTAATATTTATCCTAAAAACACTGATAATAATAATAATTATTAATAACAATATTATAAATGATATTATTAATAATAAAATTAATAATATTAATATTAATACTTATAATAATACTAATAATGTTTGAATTACAACTAAATTATAATATTAGTTATTCTTATAATCTTTTTTTCATACCTTACAATTTTAATAATAATAATGATATTAATAATACTAATATTAGTAGTAATAATAATACTGAAAGTAATAATAATATTGTTACAACAACTATGTCTTAATTTGTAATTATATTTAATACATTAATATAACATATTTTTAATTATGTAACATGTAATAATTATTTAATGCATATATATATATATAATAACATATATTGAATATAATCATAATCATATATATTTATTCATAACAACTTTTATCTTAATCTCTCATATTAATATGTATATATATATATATATATATATATATATATATATATATATATATATATATATATATATATATATATATATATATATATGAACACTAACGAAATGTCAACCGAGTATCACAATTGTTTATTATTTAAGCTCGAAATCATTTATTTAATATATATATATATATATATATATATATATATATATATATATATATATATATATATATATATATATATATATATATATATGTATATATATATATATATATATATTCATTTTAATAATAAACTTTATTATTTTGTTTATTATTTATATTCTTAATTCCAAAAAATTAATAGTTTATTAATGTATTATTATATCCAATTAGTTATATCTAATTATTTATATATGCAGATCTATTTAAAATAGTTGTTCGTGAATAGTCGAAAATGGTCAAAAAGGGCAAATGCATTCATGTAAACTGTTCCAAAGTTTTTGAGACTTCAACATTACAGACTTTGCTTATCGTGTTGATTTCATATTAAGATTAAGTTTAAGTTTGGTTGGAAATTTTCGGGTCGTCACATTTACATGGGCAACTACACTTACCGTGCAAATCCAAATAGTTTTTACACTTCTCAATTAATGCATTAAGACCTTTAATAAAGTCAGGATTAAATGAATGTTGTATAGTAGTCCACCTCTTATCAATCGTCATAGATATTCCCTAATTAAATCAAGTTTAAAACAGCAAAAAACTTTAAAATTAAAAACACTTAATATATGTATAATCAAAGCCAGGTGGTCCAACTATGGAAGGCAACCTAACCCACTCTCTGAATGTTTTGTCTCAACTATGGATGCGCACAACTAATTTAATAGTTAACAAAAATTCGGCAGCATTTCCCCCTAAACTCCCCAAATATGTCATATTAAACGCATATTTGTAGGAGTAAAGGGAAAATGTGTACCAAAATTTTTGTAACTAGTAAATAAGTTATACGCATCCACATCCTAAAAGAAACAAAACACACAGAAAGCAGTCCCAAAAAGGGGACCTTCCAAAGTTAATTTCTAATAAATTAACCTTGGACGGGTATTCTATAGGATTGATTAATTTCGAACCTAAGGTACAACTATTCCGAAATTAACCACTAAACCTAACAATATTCATAAAACAATAAGCATAAACATAAACATAAACAATAACATTTACACTTATACTTATACTAACTAAACATACAACTTTCATCATCAAACCCATCAATTTACTAACTAAAAAAATACTTAATTTTCTAATTAAAAAAATACATAACTAAACATAATCAACATGCATAACTAAACATAACTTAATTTTTAGTTTATAATCAACATGCATAACTAAATATTAATTTTTAACTTATATAACAAACATAATCAACATACATAAGCAAAATTCGGATTTAATTAATAGCAATAACTCAAAGCATGTTCTTCATGAGCATAAACATAATCACACACAACAATCTTGAAAACATAAACACAAAATTCGGATTTAATAGCAATAACTCAAATTAAAGCATAAAAATTAGGATTTAATAAAAATAAGCAAAAAAAAAATCGGATTTAACAAAAATAAATGAAGAACATACCTTTGTTAGTGTTATAGGAGTAAGATTAGGTTGGACTAGGTTGGATCTGGTTGGATTTGGTTTAAAATACCTCAAAATTGCCAGAGTGTTTGGGAGTGTTTTTTTTGTTGATAATGTCGACAAGCTGCGAAGCAGCTTTTTTGGTGAATTTTTTTCCAGAAGACTATTCCCAGATGACATGTCATCTGGGAAGGTGGTGGAGGCAAACCCAAAAATAAGCCGCCACTTTTTTCATGAATATTTTAAATATTTCATAATTTTTAATTTATTTTAATTTATTAATAAAATCTATATAATTACTTAAGTAATTAATTAAAAATTACTTAAAAATAAATTTTAATTTCTTAAAGATTATTTTTATTTACATTTAAATTATAAAATTACTTAAAATTTATTTTTAATAACTTAAAAAATTACTTTTACTTACTTTTAATTACTTTTAAAATTACTTTTAATTACTTATATAATTAATTATAAATTACTTTTAATCACTTAAATATTTTTTTAATTACTTATAAATTATATAAATTAAATCCTAATTAAACCCTAATTATCATCATCGTCATCGTCGTCATCATCATCGCCATCATCATCATCGTCATCGTCATCATAATCGCCGTCATCGTGAAATTAATCCATTATGATCATCGTCATCATCGTCGTCATCATCATCATCATCATCATCATCATCGTCATCATCGTCATCATCATCGTCATCGTCATCATCATCTTCATCGTCATCATCCTCGTCACATGTGACGTCAAATCTTTGGCAGGAAATATTTGGTGGGAAATTTTTGGCGGGAAAACAGATGATGGTTTTTTTTTGCGGGAAAATTCTTCTATATAACTACCCCACTAATCACACCACTAGACAACTGCAACAATATGGCTGATAATTACCATTATGGTCCAGTGGAAACTTTGCCTGTGAAATTTTGTCGATCTTGTAGTTCAAAGATGGTTCTCAAAACTTGCTTGACTAATGAGTACCAGTACGGTCGACGATATTATGGTTGTGGTGGTAGGTTAGACACCTTGATGTCTGAACTTTGTAGAAAGGGACAAATTTGGATTGATTCGCTCTGGTCTGACAGGGCACTTGAAGTGATACCAGAATCGTTAAGGTCCAAAAAAGATCTAGAACGTTCACTCAAAACCGCAAAATGTCAAGCAAAAATGTTGAAACTGATGTTAATTTATACTTTTGTAGCATTTGTGTCGTATTTCATTTTCAACTAACCGATGTAATCCCCTTTGGTAGCATTCTGTTGTAGTATGAAGTTTCAGAATTAATTTCAGTTTCTAGTATTTCAGTTTCAGAATTAGTTTGTAGTTTCAGAATTAATTTCAGTTTCTAGATGTAGTGGTAAGTACTTAACATCCACTATTTCAATGCAACGTTTCCAATAGTATGCATCTTCATGGTTGATATTGACGTCAGCCTTCCATCATCATCAATCAATTCAATTAGAAAATGTGATAAAAAGCAATTGATTATAACTTGTACATGCCTAAATCTGTTTATCTAAAAATACGGCTGATTTAACAACGCGTCAAAGTACACTTGACGACCATCGTTATCTTGGTCCCACAGCTTAGCTTAGTGGTACCTGATGCCTTTGATCCCTGGGCCCACAGTGGGAGAAGCTTTGACCCAAGAAAGGCCCAAGTTCGATTCTCAGTCTGGGCGCCCCGCATGGAATTATTTCTCCCTCCGGGGGGAAATTTGTGAAGTGTTTTCGGGGGTCTAGCTAGCTGGGGTAAAAATCGCCTTGCCGTCACTGTGGTACCTGGGAGGAGGTACTTTGCCGGCACAGGTCTCTTTCGGGGTGGGATTGGTGGGTGCTACGGCACACAGGGTTAGCGTGTCCCTGCCAACTTACACGTTTGACCCAACTCTAAATGAATTTAATAAATAACCTTTCATTCTTTATTTAAAAATAATTTCCTATAAAGGAACCCAACCAAAATATGTAAGTTTAGAAAAATCATACATAAATACTTAATCAAAAGTTGACCAAAACAAAGTCAACAAACACCCACAATTTAATGTATCAAAATAGAATGCAAGTTAATGTTTAACAAAAGCCGCCATCATAAATATGCAGACTCTCTAAGCACATCGGAAGTAATCAATCATGAACCTGAGAATAAAACATGCGAGTAACTGTCAACAAAAATGTTGAGTGAATTATAGGTTTAATATTGCAAACAATATTTAATTTAAAATGTAAAAATTTATATTTGAAAACATAAAGCCTTATTCTAGACCACAAAAATTATATGCTCGAAAACATATAAAACATTATTCCATTAACCCGTGAGCCACCTGGTAACCACTTAACCAATTCCACCCTTACCAAACACAATATACACTGAACATGTGTATTTTCAAATAATTACAAAGAACTAATACATTCTGTCTTCAAAAATTGCTAGCGCGACTAGCACGAAATAGGGTTGTCAAACCTGATAGATCTATCCATAGGATTCGCGTTCACCAGTAGAAACCAGTGATTACAGTTACCAGACTAGAGAATATTTTCTTTCAACTTACAATGAATAACTTAAACCAACTTCAACTTGTGTCCAATATAAAAAAATAAAATGCATGTATTCTCATCCCAAAAGATATAAAATAGAAAAATGGGACTATAACTCACTTAAAGCAAATGAAGTAACCACACAAAAAACGAACAGCAAACAAAGTAAAGTGATCAAGAATGATCACAATGCCGACCTATAAATAAAGCAGGTCGATATAAATAACTAACTTAGGTCAAGTCTTAGTATGATAGCTATAGTACTTGTTGCAACTAAACATAGAACATCACTCATTATGCTTCGGTTTGATCAGAACAGCGTAACGACACATACTTTCTATTTTTAAAAAGTTTCTATTTTTAGAAAGTTTCTATTTTTAGCAGGTTTCCATTTTTGAAAAGTTTCTATTTTTAGGAAAGTTTCTATTTTTAGAAAGTTTCTATTTTTAGGAAAGTTTCTATTTTTGGAAAGTTTCCATATTTAGAAAGTTGCTATTTTTGGAAAGTTTATAAGTTAGGAAAGTTTCCTTAATTAGAAAGTCAACAAAAGTCAACTGAAAGTCAAAGTCAACCAAAAGTCAACTCAAAAGTCAACCTTGGTCAAACATAGTCAACATTAATTTTTAAAGTATAGATTATATTAATAATATAAGTTATAATGTTATTTAAAGTTATATATGTATAATCATATCATATCATAAGTTTAATTAATTTAAAATGAATTATTAAAGTTAACATAAGTTTAAATGATATAATTAATATAACATAAATATTTAATTAAATAATTAAATATTAATCATCATATAAGTATTATTAATTAATAATAAATTTTAATCATATCATATGTATTATTAATTATAAAAAACTTATTAATTATATCATAAGTTTCTAATTATAATTATTAAATCATAAGTATTTAATAATTAAATTATAATTAAATAATAACTAAGCCTTATAATAATTAAATAATTAATTAATTCTTATTATAAGTCTTATTATAATATTCTCATAACATAAATTTAATACTTATCATAAGTATTTTTCATTAATAATAAAAGCATTATTAATCATAAGTTTAATTAAAAGTTTAATTATCAAAATGTAATTAATAAATGATATAATAAATATATATATCATAAGTCTTAAATTAAAATAATCACTTTTATATCATAAGTAATGTAATAATAATGAAAATCATTATTTGTATCATAATTTCTATTTCATAACCATAAGTTTTAATTAAAAGTTCATCGGGTCATAACTTGAGCCCCGGGTTTCGGTTTTCGGTGAGTCTTATATATATCCTCGCCTAACTAAACCACCTGACACATTAGTGCTCTCAAGAACACCCTAAGAGCAGCCACCAAGTTGTGACCAACAGCCATATAATAACTTGGAACTTTTTTTTTAGAACAACGAATTTGGGATCACCCGAGGGGGACTTAACCACCCGTTGCGATCATCTCCCATTTCGACTATGCCGATGCAGTGATATTAACCCGCCCCCTATCGCTTCCCGGGAGAAAATCCAAGGGCACGGCCAAGTAAAACCCCCTCCCCTTTACCCCCAACACAATGTGGGAAAGGTTCCATGGGTGGATCCTTACATGGCAGTGATAGAATTGCATTAATTGTTGCCCTAGAGTGGAGTCGAACTCCAGACCTCAAGTGTGTTAGAGGCAGGCCACTACCACTCTAATCCATTCAAAAACTTGTTTTAGTCATACCGGGTGATCCGTGGCTCGGATTTCGATGACCCGAACATAAATGTTCATCCAATCATCAATCCTAACACACTAGTACACCCTAGAAACTCCAAAAGTGGTCACAAAGTTGGATCAAACCTGAATACATTCGTTTTTATATTTTAATTAAATGAAAACACCATTTTAATCATAACTTAAGTTCCGGGAATCGAAATAACATGAATCTGGAGTCTAAAATTAATGTCTTGATGAGAGGACTCATCTAAACACTTTAATTTATCAAAAGCATCAGTTAAATGTACTAAAATGAACAAATAGTCTGCTGTCCAAATTTATCAAATCGAAAACATACACAATTGAACATTTCTACGCATACAATCATTAATACAACAATACACAAGTGCTATACTATCATAATAGCATCAAAATACATACATAATCAGTAGAAATGATTAAGAATTGAAAATTTTGGGTTCATAGGTATACCCAAATCGAAGAACAAATGATGTAATCGCGTAGAGCACGAAGAGTAGAATCCGGAAACAACAAAAGCCCCAAATCTTTAACATAAATTTTGTGAAGAAGATGGTGATGGGTGTGGAGGTAGGCAACGGCCAAAAGAGCAAGGGAGGAGAAGAAGAATTGGAAAAATAATGAAATGTAATTAGGTTCTAGGTTTTGTAGTTTAAAAATGCAATTAAGGATAATTAATTTGACAAAATGGCAAAACCAATCCCCCCATGGAAATTCCGGCTGAATTAAACATGGGGTGGGCCCCTTAGTGGGACAAGTTGACAAATGAAAGAATCCTTGTGGTTCGAATGCCAGAACGAAGCCCAAAACGCGAAAACACCGCTACGCGATTAAATATTCGGAGAGATAACGCACACTCGACAAATAAAATATATAAACACTATATATATTCATATGACATAAAAATATCATATTTAAAATAATTTGGATTTAAAAATCCCAAAAGTCTGACCGTTGGTTTGAAAACCGAAAAGATTCGCTGGATAGAAATTCACGACACGTAGAAACGTACAACTTTAAATATGAATACAAATATTCATATAACACATAATAAATAATATATTATTACTAAAATATTCATATAAGTCATAGAAATGACGTGGCACGAATACCAATTAACGAACGTTAAATAACAAACGGTAAAAGATAACGGAAAAAGTAGGGTAGTGACAGTACCTTCCCATTAAGGAAATTTCATCCCGAAATTTAAGCAGGTGTAGGGGTTGACTCGCCATCTGAGAACAAATGCGGGTACTTTTGCTTCATCTGATCTTCACGTTCCCAAGTGAACTCCGGTCCGCGTCTGGCATTCCATCTCACTCGGATGATAGGAATTCGACTTTGCTTGAGGGTCTTAACCTCTCGATCCATAATCTCGACAGGTTCCTCAATAAAATGGAGTTGTTTATCAACATGAAGTTCATCAAGAGGAATGGTTTCATTGGCCCTGGCCAAACACTTCTTCAAATTCGATACTTGAGAAACGTCGTGAACAGCACTGAGTTCTTGTGGCAACTTCAAACGATAAGCCACGGGTCCAACTCTGTCTGTAATTTCAAACGGTCTAACAAATCGAGGATTCAACTTTCCTCTCTTACCAAATCGTACCACACCCCTCCAAGGTGATACTTTCAACATAACACGGTCACCGACCTGAAATTCTATATCCTTTCTTCTAATATTGGCATAACTCTTTTGCCGACTTCTAGTGGTTCTCAATCTCTCTTTAATCTGTATGATCTTCTCTGTAGTCTCATGAATAATTTCTGGGCCTGTGAGTTGAGCATCCCTAACCTCATTCCAACATATAGGAGACCTACACTTTCTACCATACAGAGCTTCAAACGGTGCGACTTTAATACTTGCATGATAGCTGCTGTTATAATAAAATTCAGCCAGTGGAAAGTGCCTATCCCAGCCATTACCAAAATCAATAATCGCACGATTGCAACATGTCTTCTAATGTTTGAATGGTCCTTTCACTCTGACCATCCGTCGATGGATGATAAGCAGTGCTCATATCCAATTTTGTTCCCAAAACTTCCTGTAAGGATTGCCAAAACCTCGATGTAAATCGACTGTCTCGGTCTGAAATAGTAGATACAGGAACGCCATGTCTTGAAATAATTTCCTTCAAATACAAATGAGTAAGTTTTTCCATCGAATCCGTTTCTTTAATCGGAAAAAAGTGAGCTGACTTTGTGAGTCGATCTACAATCACCCAAATGGTATCATAACCACCCACAACTCTCGGTAACTATGTAATAAAGTCCATTGTAATACCTTCCCACTTCCACTCGGGAATTTCAGGTTGCCCCAGAAGTCCTGACGGTTTCTGATGTTCAGCTTTAACCTTAGCACTGATCAAACACTTAACCACGTAAGTAGCCACATCAGATTTCAAGTTGGGCCACCAGTATAGCTCCTTAAGATCATGATAAATCTTTCCTGAACCAGGTTGAATAGAGTACCTAGACTTATGAGCTTCATCTAAAACAAATTGTCGCAAATCACCAAATTTCAAAACCCAAAGACGTCCCGCAAAATATTGAGTACCATCGGTTCGTACCTCAAACTGTTTGCTCAAGCCTCAGACCTTCCCGTTACAAAATTCTCCTCCTTCAAGGCTTCTTGTTGTACCTCAAGAATCTGCCTAGCGAGGTTAGTTCGAATTGTCATATTCAAGGTTCTAAACCTACGAGGTTACACTCTCTCTTTACGACTCAAAGCATCGTCCAGAACATTGCTTCCCGGATGATAAGGGAGTTCGTAATTGTAACACCCTGCTTTTTTTTTTTTTAAATCACAGCGGAAGTCTTAATTCACATAAATACCCTTAGTTAATTACGAACATGATTATCACAAATCATTAGCTAGTTACTTATTACAAACAACCGGTGTTACGTTAAACAACTAGTTACATATTTATAAAAGTTAAGACATCAGAGTTCGTCTTGTCAAACATATCGTCAACCCAACTCCCGTCCCTACCAGCACTAAGATCGAAAACCTGCAAGGGAGGAGGTGAGGGGGGTTAGCACGAGGATAAGTGAATGGAATCATCTAACAGATCTAGCATACAGTACCAACTTGTACAACTACAGCAACTACAACAATCCATAACAAGCAACTGACAACTAATAACTAGCAACTATCAACTGGCAACAATCAGCTAGCAACTATGCTCCAACTAGAGACTCGGCAGTTTGTATGAGCACACGACCACTAGCTGATCAGTCTAGCGTCTACCAAAAGTCCTTACTACTGAATCCCCAGTATAGTAAATCCACACGCAGGTGATGCGTCATTCAGCACTATACTTAACAAACAGTAGCCAACTGGACCCAACCACAACAAGGTTGACCTCTCTGAGCTGAACCTAACAACAATAGGTTCCAACAGGCAACTACAACTTGTGCACACAACTGTTAAGCAACTACCACTACGAACAACTGTTCCTACGACTAGCATGGCAACTCTACGATGATCATTATTACAACATATCTACTAAGCATAGCAACTATAACAGTATAACATAGTAGCACAACTTGCTACTCTATACTACACCCGGAGATAATCCCACTCATCGATTACCAGCTACAGCTCAGTTATCTTACTCCTGAGCTTCTTCCTTGTTCTTATCACCTGAGAACAACACAACGAAGTCAATATACATATCTTAATCAATAGTATAATCAAATTATACTATAAACTAGGTTATAACACCATATATTCATAATTTTATGAGTCTACATCATGACTCCATTCAATAATGGCATACAGGTGCGTGCAAAACACGACATACACACTAAAACTCCTTTTCCGACCTAAAAACAGTTTGATCTAGTTTCTTAAAAGTTTACCATTGAAAAGTATTCTTTATTATGATTCTAACGATAGTTTATTCATCAAAAACGGAGTTACGTTTTGAAAGTTACGCCCGTTTCAATTTCATAAAAGGTACTGTAGCAAATAGTGACACTGTAGCAAATAGTGACACTGTAGCAACTCGGCACTGTAGCAACTCGGCACTGTAGCAAATAGCGACACTGTAGCAAATAGTGACACTGTAGCAACTCGGCACTGTAGCAACTCGGGTACTGTAGCGACTCGGGTACTGTAGCAACTCGGGTACTGTAGCAAACTGGATTTCGAACCAATTTCGCTGATTTTGTGATTTTTTCCCCAAAAACTCGATTTCTAAGTGTTCTTGACCAAATTTTAAGCACAAGAAAGTTACTAAACATATATACAACCTATTTCTAACATCAATTAAGCATAATAAACATATTTCATGAAGATTCAAGCTCATATTCACACTTTTTATTCAAGAACACAAAAACCCAATTTCTAACAATCAAAGCATGGATTCAACAAGACAAACCTGAGATGATGCTCACAATGATGCTAGAAATCAGTTTCTAAAGTCTCTTAATCCAATTTCAAGTTTAGATCAATTAGGATTTCAAGAGTAAAGGAGTTAGGTACGGGAGTAATATTTCTAATTTGGTGAAAATGATGGAATAATCCAGATTCAAGCTATTTATATTGGGTTATAAAACCATACCCCATAACACACGGGTATTTACCAGTTATCTGATATCTTTCGTACTTAATTTGACTGCCCTAACGGAGTCCAAATTAAACAAACGAACCTATTCTGTTACCCTTGTCACAAACTGGTCTCAACTAAATAACCAAATAATTATAAACATATAATTATAAAAATCACTAATTACGCCCTACCCCATGGTACAATGGTCATTTCATCTAGGCCCAAAATGCGGGTGTTACAAATCTACCCTCCTTAAAAGAGATTCCGTCCTCGGAATCGGGTCAACTATGGTCAATAAACCCAAAAATTGTTACTCGCACCGTCAAAACACACGGTTAACTTTATCGATCTTATCCCCGATACTGACAATATCCACCACAATTGCATAGGGAAATGAGATTCCTGACGTCAATACACTCCCGATACCAAATAACTTGTCATAATCTCCATCGATCAACGTCCATTAATCCACTTAAGCCCACAAATTACACGATCAAGTCAAATAATCAGAGTCAAATTCGTGTTTCTTCGCCATTCCGTATCATAAATTTCAAGATCTGTCATCCAATTCAACTCTTTATACAGTCCACTTTTCCCAATTATCCAAAGCTTAGGCAATAGAATTAGTCATCATGCTAAAATCTATACCTAGGTCCACGAAATTGTCTCGTAAATCAACAGAACTTCACAGGTTATTCGTCTCATATCCAGTCACATCACAATCTAATATAGCACAGGCCGCCTAATTTTCCTTCAGCTTCTCAGAAATTCTGTATGATTTATCGCAATATACTTCTGTTGGCCAGACACAAGCATATTATCCTAAATCATACCTTCATTCTGAGTTGCTCGTAACGGAAAAATTCTACTTGTCTCATTCACTAACTTATGTCCAATCAATTTCCTCAATAAGAATCGGTAATTAATTTAACTACTTTATGACTAATCAATCACAACATTTGTCCAATCATAGTTACTCAAACCTTGTCTATCAATCATCCAAATATAATCTATCAACCAGATCATACATCCAACAAGCTTAGGAAATACCGTCATAACAATCATACTCATGCCACTATCCAACAACTTCATGTCGTCCAAAAGTCCACTACACAAACATACTCAACGCATCTCTATCCAAGTCACGGTTCTCAATCCCAAAAAGTCAACCTAAGGGTCACCCTTACCCCACATGGCACAGAAGGGTCGCAACCAAAACATAAACAATATAGTGCAACAAAATAAATCTTACACTACTATCAAGATCTACTAATCTACCACACATATATATACACCCAATCATATACATGTATATAACTAAATAATACGAGGATTTTGAAGCATACCTGTATTCACATCATATTCAACATCTGCATCTGCAATCATCTGATAAGCTCTTGCTGTTTCCGTAGGTGGATTCTTTCTTTTCTTCCAAACTGGAGAACCAGAAGATCCACCTACTGATCCCGACTGCGCTCCTGGCCCCGCCCCAGAACTTGATCCTCTTACATACGGACACTGAGCTGACCTATGCCCCACTTGATGACATCTCCAACATACATCCTCTTGGAACGAACACATCTGAATCTCGTATCCCACAATACCACATCTCAAACATCTTTTGGTTGAATCTGAACAAGGACCACTATGAGATGATCTGCAACTATAACACTAAGAATTCTGACTTGATGCTGACCCACTCTGTTCTGACCCACTCTTATGTTTCAACTTAACAGACTTCTTTGACTTAGAGTCCGAATGACTCATCACCTGATCTTATTGTGACATCTCATAACCTACTATTCTATTCCTTGCTACCCTGACATCATCCTCTACCATCTTGGCCATAACAAACGCTTGCGATAACGTCGTCGCCATCCTAACCATTGTTCTATACTCTGGTAAAATTATGTTAACAAAGTGCTGAATTCTGGACAGCTCATCTGGAACCCACTGTTGCACAAACCTTAATTTATCCATATACTGCTCAATCACCTCATCTATCGTCATCTGAGGTGTCATTTTCATTGCCAGAAATTCCGTCTTAATTCTATTGAGGTCATAAGACGAACAATACTGCTCACAAACTTTACTATAAAATTGTTCCCAAGTAATCATGTTCACTTGCTCTTTTAGTATACTAGAAATAACCGTATCCCACCAAACCATTGCCCTATTCTTCAGCATACGACTAGCTTAAATAACCTGCAATTCTGGTTCACACTGACATGCCTCAAAAACCTTTTCTATCTCTCTTAACCAGTTAACTGTTACCGTTGGGTTAGAACTTCCTGAGTACTCTGGTGGATTACAATTCAGAAACTGTTTGAAGGTACATTTCTTCGGTTGTTGAAACGTCAACATCTGATACGGACCCCACATCTGATTTAGGAACTGTTGATTAAACTGTGGTGGCATCTGATACTGTTGAGGAAACTGATTCTGAGATGGTATCCATTGCTGTTGTTGGAAAGCACTTCCAGTTTGCTGATGAATATTTGACTGCACCGGATACCCACTAATCATCTGATTCGGTACACTACCACTTGGATTCACGGTTACCTGACGTTGTTCTAATTCCCGTATTCGATCACGTGCTTCCTTTAACTTACTTTGCAAATCTATTATTTGTTCCTGTGGATCCTCTTCTGACACGTACCCGTCTTCATCTGGGGCTCTGAATGTTCCGGGGGCTGACGGACCAGTTGCGTTTCCTGTATTATCTGCCATATCTGCACTACCACAACATCTCACACAAACTCTTAGTGGAAAATAGGTTAGTACCTATCAACTAACGCATGTAATCCACACATTCACTTAACCCGTCTCCTCAGATATGTTTGACACAACCCAAGGTTTGGGAACATGACATTCAACACAATGTACATGCGGCCAAACCTATGCTCTGATACCAAGTTGTAACACCCTGCTTTTTTTTTAGATCACAGCGGAAGTCTTAATTTACATAAATACCTTTAGTTAATTACGAACATGATTATCACAAATCATTAGCTAGTTACTTATTACAAACAACCGGTGTTACGTTAAACAACTAGTTACATATTTATAAAAGTTAAAACATCAGAGTTCGTCTTGTCAAACATATCGTCAACCCAACTCCCGTCCCTACCAGCACTAAGATCGAAAATCTGCAAGGGAGGAGGTGAGGGGGGTTAGCACGAGGATAAGTGAATGGAATCATCTAACAGATCTAGCATACAGTACCAACTTGTACAACTACAGCAACTACAACAATCCATAACAAGCAATTGACAACTAATAACTAGCAACTATCAACTGGCAACAATCAACTAGCAACTATGCTCCAACTAGAGACTCGGCGGCTTGTATGAGCACACGACCACTAGCTGATCAGTCTAGCGTCTACCAAAAGTCCTTACTACTGAATCCCCAGTATAGTAAATCCACACGCAGGTGATGCGTCATTTAGCACTATACTCAACAAACAGTAGCCAACTGGACCCAACCACAACAAGGTTGACCTCTCTGAGCTGAACCTAACAACAATAGGTTCCAACAGGCAACTACAACTTGTGTACACAACTGTTAAGCAACTACCACTACGAACAACTGTTCCTACGACTAGCATGGCAACTCTACGATGATCATTATTACAACATATCTACTAAGCATAGCAACTATAACAGTATAACATAGTAGCACAACTTGCTACTCTATACTACACCCGGAGATAATCCCACTCACCGATTACCAGCTACAGCTCAGTTATCTTACTTCTGAGCTTCTTCCTTGTTCTTATCACCTGAGAACAACACAACGAAGTCAATATACATATCTCAATCAATAGTATAATCAAATCATACTATAAACTAGGTCATAACACCATATATTCATAATTTTATGAGTCTACATCATGACTCCATTCAATAATGGCATACAGGTGCGTGCAAAACACGACATACACACTAAAACTCCTTTTCCGACCTAAAAACAGTTTGATCTAGTTTCTTAAAAGTTCACCATTGAAAAGTATTCTTTATTATGATTCTAACGATAGTTTATTCATCAAAAACGGAGTTACGTTTTGAAAGTTACGCCCGTTTCAATTTCATAAAAGGTACTGTAGCAAATAGTGACACTGTAGCAAATAGTGACACTGTAGCAACTCGGCACTGTAGCAACTAGGCAC
This sequence comes from Rutidosis leptorrhynchoides, assembly GCF_046630445.1. Lineage (NCBI taxonomy): Eukaryota > Viridiplantae > Streptophyta > Magnoliopsida > Asterales > Asteraceae > Rutidosis > Rutidosis leptorrhynchoides. The sequence goes on from NC_092336.1 coordinate 275,488,734, forward strand.
TGTAGAAACTCGGCACTGTAGCAAATAGTGACACTGTAGCAAATAGTGACACTGTAGCAACTCGGCACTGTAGCAACTCGGTACTGTAGCGACTCGGTTACTGTAGCAACTCGGGTACAGTAGCAAACTGGATTTCGAACCAATTTCGCTGATTTTGTGATTTTTTCCCCAAAAACTTGATTTCTAAGTGTTCTTGACCAAATTTTAAGCACAAGAAAGTTACTAAACATATATACAACCTATTTCTAACATCAATTAAGCATAATAAACATATTTCATGAAGATTCAAGCTCATATTCACACTTTTTATTCAAGAACACAAAAACCCAATTTCTATCAATCAAAGCATGGATTCAACAAGACAAACCTGAGATGATGCTCACAATGATGCTAGAAATTAGTTTCTAAAGTCTCTTAATCTAATTTCAAGTTTAGATCAATTAGGATTTCAAGAGTGAAGGAGTTAGGTTCGGGAGTAATATTTCTAATTTGGGGAAAATGATGGAATAATCCAGATTCAAGCTATTTATATTGGGTTATAAAACCATACCCCATAACACACGGGTATTTACCAGTTATCTGATATCTTTCGTACTTAATTTGACTGCCCTAACGGAGTCCAAATTAAACAAACGAACCTATTCTGTTACCCTTGTCACAAACTGGTCTCAACTAAACAACCAAATAATTATAAACATATAATTATAAAAATCACTAATTACGCCCTACCCCATGGTACAATGGTCATTTCATCTAGGCCCAAAATGCGGGTGTTACAGTAATCATAATCTTTCAACAAGTCAACCCATCTTCGTTGCCTCATATTCACTGCTTTTGATCAAGGATGTGTTGAAGACTTTTGTGATCAGTGTATACTGTACTTTTAACCCCATAAATATAATGTCTCCAAATCTTGAGTGCAAACACAACAGCTCCTAATTCTAAATTATGGGTCATGTAATTCTGTTCATGAATCTTCAATTGACGTGACGCGTAAGCAATGACTTTCTTTCGCTGCATCAAAACATAACCAAATCCCTGACACGATGTGTCAAAATAGATAACAAAATAATCATTACCCTTAGGTAGTGATAATATCGGTGCAGAAGTTAACTTCTTCTTCAGAGTTTGGAAAGCAGACTCTTGTTCATTCTTCCACTCGTACTTCTTCCCCTTATGCGTTAATGTAGTCAGAGGTTTCGCTACTCGTGAGAAATCTTGAATGAACCTTCTATAGTAGCCTGCCAACCCTAGAAACTGACGAACCTGAGTAGGAGTCTTCGGAATTTCCAATTTCTCAATTGCCTCAATCTTGGCAGGATCAAATTGAATTCCCTGTTTACTAACAACATGTTTAAGGAATTGAACTTCTCTTAACCAGAATGCACATTTGGAAAACTTAGCATACAATTCTTCTTTTCTTAACAAATCAAGAACTAACTCCAAATGCTCTTCGTGCTCTTGATCACTCTTGGAATAGATAAGAATATCATCGATGAAAACGGTAAAGAATTTGTCCAGATAAGGTCTACACACACGGTTCATGAGGTCCATGAACACAGCAGGTGCGTTAGTCAATTCGAACGGCATAACAAGAAATTCTTAGTGACCATAACGGGTACCGAAAGCGGTTTTCGGAATATCAGTTTCTTTAACGCGTAATTAGTGATAACCAGGACGGATATCAATCTTAGAATAAACGGACGAACCTTAGGGCTAATCAAACAGATCATCAATTCTCAGAACAGGATAACAATTCTTAACAGTAAGCTTGTTCAACTCGGGAAAACCAATACACCATCGGAACGAACCATCTTTCTTCTTAACAAACAAAACAGGAGCTCGCCAAGGGGACGAACTGGGATGAATGAAATATAGTTACAACAATGAAGGAAGAAATATATGGAGTAGTCACATCGATAGCATAAATATTTAAGGTAATTCTCTCAAAGGAGATAACGAGGATCATGGACTTCAAAGTAAATTTTCATTACATTTCCGAAAGGAAGACGTACGAAAGGTGTGATATTTCAGCGAGAGTGAACTTCCTTGTACAATGAGCGAGGAAATCTAGGATTCATCCATATTCTTAAATTTATGTGCGGATGAAAAGAACGCGAATCATGGGTTATAAAGAATGGCCGACTCCAGATGAGATGAATCTCCAAAAATAAATTCGTGCACCTCAAAGTATTGAATCCTAGAATTGATGTTTACGAGGGTGTTGTGGTTAACAGCGAGTATTGAGAGTAGAAACTCCTCAAACGGTCTAGTATAATATATATCCATGATGCCCACTATAACAACAGTTGGGGTAGAAACCCACCTAGCACCTTTTCTACAATAGGGTGACCACCGAGTGTACCCTAAAAAATTGATTTATCGGTCCGCGTTTCAGCCATGTCTAACCATAAGAGGGAAAATTTTATGAGCGCAAAGACTTTCCAATAAATTTTATAAAACCAGCATTCAAAGTGGCGTAAGAGTTTCTATCAATGAACTTAATGTTAAGTTTCATCCTTAAATGGAGGATGAGAAGAACTGTGATCGAAAATTTGATAAAATCAATCAAAGGAGTTTTGAAAAAGCTTTAAACGTTTGATGTGACAACGTAAACGGAACGAAGTTCTTAGTAAATTTAGAAGTATGTACAATGTGTAACATTTTATATAAAGCAAACTGACTTAGTCAAACAGCTCAATAAATGAGTGGTTTTAAAATAATTTTGAAGGTATGATTTAGTATATACTAGCCAAAATAGGTAAGGGTAAATTTATTCATTTGAGTCCATACGTACATAAATGATTTTATAAATTGTATACATGAAAAATATTTCATTACTTCTATTCGCCCATAAATCTCGTGAGAACCGCCCAACTAAACAAATGTGTAAAACTCCCGATGATAAATAGAGTATCTGTATTTCAGAGGTTACAAGTTGAAGTAAGATCGTGGAAGATCGAGTAAAGGACTTGAATCTTCGTGCGACATTTAACCAACAAATGTTACGAGGTCATGAAAACCAATGAGTTAAATGTTGTTTTGACTATTATCAGGGCATAAGTCCTAGGGCCAAAATTGTTCCCGAGCGAAGTTGTTGATAACAAGCGAGTTATGAAGGATAGAGCATGAGATAGATAATCCGGTTAAAATGAGCTTCTCGTATATCAACAAATAAGGTAATGAATATTTTCCCTACCCATGTAATACATCGGAATTTCTGAATGAGTAGTGTAAAAAATTTTTTTGACTCGTTTTCTATTCCTCATGTCACAATATTGGGACTTCTTTATGAATTAACATAATATAATCACGTTGGCCTGACGCAATTATATTTCATTAATTCATAGTTCCATTCCAATAGCACTACATGAGGTCAGGACACGCGATCAACCTCGAATTTCCACACAATTTCTCTAAAACAATATCTTAAAAATGTGCTAAGGATAACACAAGAGACAAAAACATCAAAAGTAATGAATAAGAGTAACGATGACATAAAAATGTCTTTGAAGTATCAAGAATCTTTAAATGTCAAGAATGACATTTCCGATTCGCAACCCAAAGCACAAAGGCACAACAACACAAAGGCACGTAATATAACAAGAATGTTATATACCTAAACATAATAGCTGACATTGAAATGTCGAGCCTTTAGAAGTCAAGAATGACATCTTACGTAATATAAATCAAACGTTATATACATAACCATAACAGATGACATGGAAATGTCGAGAATTCCAGAAGTCAAGAATGACATCCCTCGATTTCACTAACCGAGGTGTTCTTATAAAAGATAAACTCTCAAGCGTCGGAGGATACGTTTAAATTGGAATGGGAGTTACTCCCGTATTCGGAACATAAGAAGGAGATGTACGTATATAAAAGCAATATACAATACCAATACGATACAAATACTCACATATAATAATATATTATAGGTCGGGATGTAGACTAGACTCACTAATGCACCCTATGACTCGGGGTAACGATATCAATGCAGTTTAATTCCCTACAACCAAGGCTCTGATACCAACTTTAACGACCCGTCAAAGTACACTTGACGACCATCGTTATCTTGGTCCCACAGCTTGATCATAACTCTAAATGAATTTAATAAATAACCTTGCATTCTTTATTTAAAAATGATTTCCTATAAAGGAAACCCACCAAAATATGTAAGTTTAGAAAAATCATACATAAATACTTAATTAAAAGTTGACCAAAACAAAGTCAACAAACACCCACAATTTAATGTATCAAAATAGAATGCAAGTTAATGTTTAACAAAAGCCACCATCATAAATATGCAGACTCTCTAAGCACAGCGGAAACAATTAATCATGAACATGGGAATAAAACATGCGAGTAACTGTCAACAAAAATGTTGAGTGAATTATAGGTTTGATATTGCAAACAATATTTAATTTAAACCGTAAAAAATAATGTTTGAAAACATAAAGCCTTATTTTGGACCACAAAAATTATATTCTCGAAAACATATAAAACATTATTCCATTAACCCGTGAGCTACCTGGTAACCACTTAACCAATTCCACCCTTACCAAACACAATATACACTGAACAGGTGTATCTTCAAATAAGTACTAATACATTCCTTCTTTAAAAATTGCTAGCGCGAAATAGCACGAAATGGGGTTGTCAATCCCGATAGATCTATCCATAGGATTAGCGTTCACCAGTAGAAACCAGTGATTACAGTTACCAGACTAGGGAATATTTTCGTTCAACTCACAATGAATAACTTAAACCAACTTTCACTTGTGTCCAATAAAAAAAATAAAATGCATGTATTCTCATCCAAAAAGATATAAAATAGAAAAATGGGACTATAACTCACCTTAAAGCAAATGAAGTAACCACACAAAAAGCGAACAGCAAACAAAGTAAAGTGATCAAGAATGATCACAACGCCGACCTACAAATAAAGCATGTCGATATAAATAACTAACTTAGGTCAAGTCTTAGTATGATAGCTATAGTACTTGTTGCAACTAAATATAGAACATCACTCAGTATGCTTCGGTTTGATCAGAACAGTGTAAGGACACATACTTTCTATTTTTAGAAAGTTCTATTTTTAGCAGGTTTTCATTTTTGGAAAGCTTCTATTTTAGGAAAGTTTCTATTTTTGAAAAGTTTCCATATTTAGAAAGTTGCTATTTTTGGAAAGTTTATAAGTTAAGAAAGTTTCCTTAATTAGAAAGTCAACAAAAGTCAACTGAAAGTCAAAGTCAACCAAAAGTCAACTCAAAAGTCAACCTTGGTCAAACATAGTCAACACTAATTTTTAAAGTATAAATTATATTAATAATATAAGTTATAATGTTATTTAAAGTTATATATGTATAATCATGTCATATCATAAGTTTAATTAAATTAAAATGAATTATTAAAGTTAACATAAGTTTAAATGATATAATTAATATAACATAAATATTTAATTAATTAATTAAATATTAATCATTATATAAGTATTATTAATTAATAATAAATTTTAATGATATCATATGTATTATTAATTAATAAAGAATTATTAATCATATCATAAGTTTCTAATTATAATTATTAAATCATAAGTATTTAATAATAAATTATAATTAAATAATGACTAAACCTTTTAATAATTAAATAATTAATTAATTCTTATTATAAGTCTTATTATAATAATCTCATAACATAAGTTTAATACTTATCATAAGTATTTTTCATTAATAATAAAAGTATTATTAATCATAAGTTTAATTAAAAGTTTAATTAATCAAAATGTAATTAATAAATGATATAATATATATATATATATATATATATATATATATATATATATATATATATATATATATATATATATATATATATATATATATATATATATATATATATATATATATCATAAGACTTAAATTAAAATAATCACTTTTATATCATAAGTTGAAATGTCCCATTCATATTGATTATAAACGTTCCATATTAATTGATTTCGTCGCAAGGTTTTGACCTCTATATGAGACGTTTTTCAAAGACTGCATTCATTTTTAAAACAACCATAACCTTTATTTTATCGATAAAGGTTTAAAAGCATTACGTAGATTATCAAATAATGATAATCTAAAATATACCGTTTACACACGACCATTACATAATGGTTTACAATAAGAATATATTACATCAAAAATAAGTTTCTTGAATGCAGTTTTTACATAATATCATACAAGCATGGACTCCAAATCTTGTCATTATTTTAGTATGCAACAACGGAAGCTCTTAATAATCACCTGAGAATAAACATGCTTAAAACGTCAACAAAAAATGTTGGTGAGTTATATGTTTAACCTATATATTATCAAATCATAGTAATAGACCACAAGATTTCATATTTCAATATACATCACATACATAGAGTTAAAAATTCATTCATATGGTGAACACCTGCTAACCGACATTAATAAGATGCATATAGAATATCCCCATCATTCCGGGACACCCATCGAACATGATAATTTCGAAGTACTAAAGCATTCCAAATTCCAGAATGGGGCTTGTTGAGCCCGATAGATCTATCTTTAGAATTTGCGTCAATTTGGGGATCTGTTCCCAAATTCTTAGGCTACCAAGCTAAAAAGGGGCATATTCAACTTCGATCATTCACCCATATAATGTAGTTTCATTTACTTGTGTCTATTTCGTAAAACATTTATAAAACTGCATGTATTCTCGTCCCAAAATATTAGATTTTAAAAGTGGGACGATAACTCACTTTCACAGATATTTACTTCGTCGGGAGTAAGACTTGGCCACTGGTCGATTCACGAACCTATAACAAATATATACATATATATATCAAAGTATGTTCAAAATATATTTACAACATTTTTAATACATTTTGATGTTTTAAGTTTATTAAGTCAGCTGTCCTCGTTAGTAACCTATAACTAGTTGTCCATAGTTAGATGTACAGAAATAAATTGATATATATTTTATTGAATTAATCCACGACCTAGTGTATACACGTCTCAGGCTAGATCACAACTCAAAGTATATATATTTTTAGAATCAACCTCAACCTTGTATAGCTAACTCCAACATTACTGCATATAGAGTGTCGTTATGATATATATATAGATGGGTCGTTATGATATATCAAAACATTTGAATACGTGTCTATGGTATCCCAAGATTACATAATATATTAGAATACATGTATAATACAATATAAGTTAGCTAGAATATGATTTGTATAGAATTGTTACAATATTTCCCGTAGCTACAACAATCAAAAAAATATCCAATCTTGTTTTACCCATAACTTCTTTGTTTTAAATCCGTTTTGAGTGAATCAAATTGCTATGGTTTCATATTGAATTCTATTTTATGAATCTAAACAGAAAAAGTATAGGTTTATAGTCGGAAATATAAGTTACAAGTCATTTTTGTAAGAGGTAGTCATTACAGTCGAAAGAACGACGTCTTGATGACTATTTTGAAAAACATACTTCCACTTTGAGTTTAACCATGATTTTTGGATATAGTTTCATGTTCATAAGAAAAATCATTCTACCAGAAGAACAACTTCTAAATCAAAGTTTATCATAGTTTTTAATTATCAAATCCAAAACAGCCCGCGGTGTTACTACGACGGCGTATGTCCGATTTTACGGTGTTTTTCGTGTTTCCAGGTTTTAAATCATTAAGTTAGCATATGATATAGATATAGAACATGTGTTTAGTTGATTTTAAAATTCAAGTTAGAAGGATTAACTTTTGTTTGCGAACAAGTTTAGAATTAACTGAACTATGTTCTAGTGATTTCAAGTTTAAACCTTCGAATAAGGTAGTTTTATATATATGAATCGAATGATGTTATGAACATCATTACTACCTCAGGTTTTATGGATAAACCTACTGGAAATGAGAAAAATAGATCTAGCTTCAAAGGATCCTTGGATGGCTTGAAAGTTTTTGAAGCAGAATCATGACACGAAAACAAGTTCAAGTAAGATTTCCACTCGAAATAAGATTGTTATAGTTATAGAAATTGAATCAAAGTTTGAATATGAGTATTAACTTGTATTAGAAAGATATCTTACTGTAAATAAGAAAGATTTTTTGAGGTTGGATGATCACTTTACAAGATTGGAAGTAAGCTAGCAAACTTGGAAGTATTCTTAATTTTATGAAACTAGAACTTATAGAATTTATGAAGAACACTTAGAACTTGAAGATAGAACTTGAGAGAGATCAATTAGATGAAGAAAATTCAAGAATGAAAGTGTTTGTAGGTGTTTTTGGTCGTTGGTATATGGATTATATATAAAGGATGTGTAATTTTGTTTACATGTAAATAAGTCATGAATGATTACTAATATTTTTGTAATTTTATGAGATATTTCATGCTAGTTTCCAAATGATGGTTCCCACATGTGTTAGGTGACTCACATGGGCTGCTAAGATTTGATCATTGGAGTGTATATACCAATAGTACATACATCTAAAAGTTGTGTATTGTACGAGTACGAATATGGGTGCATACGAGTAGAATTGTTGATGAAACTGAACGAGGATGTAATTGTAAGCATTTTTGTTAAGAAGAAGTATTTTGATAAGTGTATTGAAGTCTTTAAAAAGTGTATGAATACATATTAAAACACTACATGTATATACATTTTAACTGAGTCGTTAAGTCATCGTTAGTCGTTACATGTAAATGTTGTTTTGAAACCTTTAGGTTAACGATCATGTTAAATGTTGTTAACCCATTATTTATTATATCTAAAGAGATGTTAAATTATTACATTATCATGATATCATGATGTATTAATATATCTTAATATGATATATATACAATTAAATGTTGTTACAACGATAATCGTTACATATATGCCTCATTTCGAAATCCTTAAGTTAGTAGTCTTGTTTTTACATATGTAGTTCATTGTTAATATACTTAATGATATGTTTACTTATCATAATACCATGTTAACTATATATATATATCCATATATATGACATCATATAGTTTTTACAAGTTTTAACGTTCGTGAATCACCGGTCAACTTGGGTGGTCAATTGTCTATATAAAACCTATTTCAATTAATCAAGTCTTAACAAGTTTGATTGCTTAACATGTTGGAAATACTTAATCATGTAAATAACAATTTCATTTAATATATATATAAACATGGAAAAGTTCGGGTCACTACATAAGTAATGTATCATAAGTTCTATTTCGTAACCATAAGTTTTAATTAAAAGTTCATCGGGTCATAACTTGAGCCCCGGGTGTCGGTTTTTGGTGAGTGTTATATATATCCTAGCCTAACCAAACCACCCAACACATTAGTGCACTCAAGAACACCTCAAGAACAACCCCCAAGTCGTGACCAACAGGCATATTGTGACGACCCGGGAATTTCTGACCAAATTTAAACTTAAACTTTATATGTTTTCGACACGATAAGCAGAGTCTGTAACGTTGAAAACTTAAAAACTTGGAACTGTGTTTAATATATTCATTTGACCCTTGACTACTCTCGACGATTCACAAACAATTAATTGTAAATAGATATGTGTGTATGTATATATAAATAATAATTTGAAATATAATTTGAAGAATTATATGTTGTTGTTATTAAAAATTAATAAAATACAAAAAAAGATAGGAGATTATAATAATTATTATTTAAAATATATCTCTTTAAATAAATAAAACATATTAAAAAATAAATATTAAATGATTGTAATACTCGTTTGATGTCTCGATTGATATTAAGCAAGTTAAATTCAAATTTATGTAATTTTAAAATAAATGGTGATACGAAAATGAGTTATATAAGTTGTAGGCTTATTAAAAGTATACTTAGGATCTAATTAATTAATTTTAACACTTTTTATATTTTACCCTTAAATGAGAGGGACAGTTGATGTAATTTTTATTTAACAAATTAGTGATCAAATTTTATACCATAATGACCAAAATAAATAAAAATAGTTAAATTAAAAATATGGGATTTTTCTGAAGACTTTTATCCGCTACTGATTTACAACGGAGTATGAATTACTATTTCAATTGAAACTGTGGCAGAGTGTGTAATAGTTAATTGATCCGTGATTTGAATTATCATTTAAAGTTATCACTGTTTTTCAATCACCACATTTAGTGGCTGTTACTTTGTGCACATGATTCATTTCTTTTGATATTTATATTAGTATTATTATTATTATTATTTACTGTATTTATTTTATTTTTCTCACAACTATGATCATGCGGAGTATTATATAAATAAAAAAACATGTGTGATGGCTTTGGTGTAATGCCATTTGATATTTACTTGTAACTGTTTTTGTTTCATGAGAACCCACTTGACATTATAGATATATATAATATCTATATATCTATAAATAATGCACTGCATAATGAAGATATATATATATATCCATCTTCTTGAACTTTCACTACTCACTATCTCTTTCCCTCCTATGTATCTATCTCCTATTCGAAAGTCACCATAAAATCGGGTTCTTGCTACTACTATCTTATTTTGGCTATATTTGTTGAACCATCACAACCCACGATCATGCATCTACAACCGTCACCATCATGCTTGTATTACATGCTCGATCAAACCATATCATCACCACTAAAACCATTGTTCACCATCGCAAACCACCACAAACCTCATCATTTCACCACCCCCGGTCACTCGGCTGCCACCACCAGGTACCATCGGTCACCACCAATAACCACCTTTCGAACTACCATTTAACCATCACCATGACACTAAACCGCCACCACCTCCTTCATCTTTCTTTCTTTCTCCCTCTCTTACTTCTAAAACTTGTTTCCACTTTTAGTCCATACGCCAGTCAACCAAATTAAGCTGCAAAACGCAATTGTCATTGCTTCTGTTATACAGTCGTGAACCTCCCAAAAACTACCCTCAACCTCCGAACCTCAACAATGGTCTCGAAATAATTTGACGCCTTTATCTTCCTCACTTGAACCACCAACAAGCCACCTTCACTTTCCAATTGCAACTTATTCAAACACCTTCATTGTTTTTGTTTTCCTGCTGCAACTTCGCAAATAAACCTGTACTTCTTTGATTGCTGCCGCTGCTAGCCGAGTACCACTCTCAACAGACAACCTCATTCATCGATAATTCCTGTTGCAAACCAGTTATATTTTTTTTTTACAGTGGAAAAGATTATGATACAGGAAATCATAAATAAAGATAAGGATGGTATACTAATGATTGTGTCACCTATAATGATAAAGATGATGTATTTTTTTTCCTTTAAAAGCCGGCCAATCTCCTAGTTATGATAAGGCTCAATTTAAAAAAAAAAAACGATAAGGAAGCCCACGAATTGCAGTTGGGTCGTGTCACTGTCGTTATTGGGCTGTGTATATGTGGTTAGGCTGTGATCCAAGTATTTGTGTTGGGCCACGATTCAGTTTGCTATAGGACTCGTTTATATCTCTTAATTGAACTTTAATATATAGATGATGAAGAGTAGAATTGATGATGATGGGGTGATGATAAAACGATGGTAGTGATGTTATGAATCATGTTATGGAAATTATGATATTGATGATGGTTATGAAACGACACTGTGATGGTGGTATATAATACATGATATGATACATGATATGATACATGATATCAAACATAAATAATGATATTGGTGTTTAGATGACGAGGTGATGATTAGGTTGTGATCATGATAATGATTAAGATGAGGGTATGTTCATGTAGGGTAGAGATGATAGTATATGAATGATGATGAAACAGAAAGATGGGTTAAAAGAAATTAATATGTGAAATACAAAATGGCAGAGCAGTGGTTAGGGAGTGTTGGGGTTAAGCGAGAGGTCTTGGGTTCGAGCCATATCTCGAGCATTTCTTTTTTTTTTTTTAAAGATCCTAAGGGTATAAACTTTTATTACTTTTATTATTATCATTATTATTATTATTATTATTATTATTATTGTTGTTGTTGTTATTATTATTATTATTATTATTATTATTATTATTATTATTATTATTATTATTATTATTATTATTATTATTATTTTTATTATTATTATTATCATTATTACTTTTATATTAACAATATTATCATAACAAATAAATATTTTCCATAAAAGAGTATATTTGTTACAACTACCCTAATATTTCATATAATTATATATATTAAGATTATTTATATAAATATTTACATATTACAAATTATTTGTTTTTAACATAATATTAAACTATATAAGTATTAACTATTTTAAATATATACAAATTAAATATATAAGACATATAATTTAAGATATAATATATAAATTTATTTGATTACGAATATATGTATTAATATACATATGAATGATATATGTTCGTGAATCCGAGACCAACCCTGCATTGTTCAGTTGTTCAATATAGTCATATGTATTTTTACTACAAAATACACTAGGTGAGTTTCATTTGCTCCCTTTTACTCTTTACATTTTTGGGACTGAGAATACATGCGCTGTTTTTACAACTGCTTTATTAAATGCTTTTGAAATATATTTTGAACTGCAAATACATGCAAATGCTTTATTAACTGTTTTACAATATTTATATGCGTGAGTTTCATTTGCTCCCCTTTACTCTTTACATTTTTGGGACTGAGAATACATGCGCTGTTTTTACAACTGCTTTATTAAATGCTTTTAAAATATATTTTGAACTGCAAATACATGTATATGCTTTATTAACTGTTTTACAATATTTATATGCGTGATTTTCATTTGCTCCCTTTTAATCTTTACATTTTTGGGACTGAGAATACATGCGCTACTTTTACAACTGCTTTATTAAATGGTTTTGAAATATATTTTGAACTGCGAATACATGAAATGCTTTTATAAATGTTTGATGAGATAGACACAAGCAAAACATTCCTCGAATGAATTATTATGCTGACAGAAGTTCTGTGGATTATTATTGAATTATGTGGACATGATAATTGCCACTATTGAATTATGTGGACATGATAATTGCCACCGTTGATTTATGTGGACATGATAATTGCCACCATTGAATTATGTGAATATGATAATTGCCACCAATTGAAGTTAATGTTATATATCGAGAGAATGATTTTTATACACAGTTTATCTGTATTAGTTTTTGTGCACGAGATACGTGCACGATTATTTAAAAATCGCGAGGCAACCTACGGGGGAGAAAATGATATGAACCTACTCTGCTAAGCTTTATGAAATATAGTTTTGTACACGAGAAAGGTATACTGTATTTGAAAGATATCGCATGTACATTACAGGTGGGTATAGGATTCGGGCTCATTTGTACCATGCAACATTTAAATCTTGTGGTCTATCAAAATGATGAATTTTATTGTTTTATGATAAACTTATGAACTCACCAACCGTTTGGTTGACATTTTAAAGCATGTTTATTCTCAGGTGTGAAAGAAATCTTCCGCTATGCATTTGCTCATATTACATGGAGTCGTTCATGGCATATAGAGGTCAGAACCTCGCAATGGGATCAACTGTTGAAGACTTCGTCTAGATGGATTAGGACGGGTCCTTTCAGTTGGTATCAGAGCGTTGGTCTTAGCGAACCAGGTCTTGCATTAGTGCGTCTAACTGATAGTTGTTTAGATACATTAGTGAGTCTGAACTTTGACCGTGTCTGCATGTTAAAAGTTTTGCTTATCATTTAGTGTCGAAAAAAAAATTATTTGCTTATCATCCTTAAAGTCTAGACACATCTTACTGCCTCTATTGCCTAGATAGTGTATATACAAAACTCATATCTTAGCATATCTGCTAATTCATATCTTAGCGTATCTGTTACTGTAGACCTTACTTGACAGCTTCCGTAGATTCCTTCGTAACTTATGGGATTTTAGTATTATATATGCATATGTAAATTATGTATTGCAGGGTACTAATCTACATCGTATAATCTATTTCTTATCGAAAATTCTTCATCTGATCGTACGAGATGAATCCCTCAACCAATTCGAATTCCTTATATTCTGACAGCTATTCCGATATGGAGTTTCAACTAAGCTCCTAAAGAATAGTCACCAGAATGAATCAACCAATTCATTTGATGGGTTCGTAGTCTACTTAATCATTGGAGACAAGAAGAACGTGATCCTTTCCGTCAACCGTATTCACCTCTTGGTGAAGAACCTGAAGCACTTACCGGCGAACCTATCCGCAACACCATTTTCACCCTCATTTCCTGAATATCTCGCCAAGATTATATTCTATCTAAAATTCTAAACCTTATTCATTTGCTCGTTCCAACCGATAATCACCTCGGAATAATAGAAGAAGTCAACAAACTTCGCGCTCGAAAAATAAATTTGTAGAATATGGTGCAAAATGTACCAGCTTCAGCAACATCACCGGCACCAACAGTACCATCAAAAATCCATGCCTCAACATCTCATTCTGTACCTCGAGTATAATCATCGTTCTATGTATCGTTCTACATCGATTATCTTCGTTCTTCATGACGATTAAGTAATCTCTAAATGTTTTAGAGATTATGTATTCTAGTTCTAACGGTAAACCAAATGAGTTTAATATCATATTAACTCAATGAATCCTTGATTACATCTGAAGAAAATATATATGTATATATGTTTTCATAAAGATTGTAATTAAAAATTCTTTCGTACAAAGTGTTAATTGTGAAAATATTTTAACGGGTAGGTAATACCCGAGGAATATTTAGATTTCACATTAATAAGTTACACTGTACATTCGTCGAAGCTGATTCAACAGTCATTTACTATCCTATTTACAACCACCGATATACGTATCCGTTTACCACAGAATAACCATATTCATCCAAATTCATATTTGAATTTTGATTTATCAGAATCCAACAAGTGGCATAATGAAGAAAACATTTGACAAAATAAAATTAGTTAGAAACAAACAAATTAACTATGAGGAATTTTGTTAAGAATCCACGCTAACTGTTCCTAGCTAACTTATTACATTTTATTTATCGCAGTTTATTTATCGCAATTTAATTATCACAATTTTATTTATCGTCATTTAATTTATGTTATTTACTTTACACATTTAATTTATCGTCATTTAATTTCTGTTATTTATTTTACGCACTTTAAATATCGGGACATGTATACAAGGTTTTAACATATCATATCGACGCATCTATATATATTATTTGGAATAACCATAGACACTCTATATGCAGTAATGCTGGAGTTAGCTATACAGGGTTGAGGTTGATTCTACAATAATATATATAGTTTGAGTTGTGATCGAGTCTGAGACATGTACACGGGTCACGATACGTATTAATTAATTCGAATATTATATATTGAATTATATATGAATTATTGGACTGTTAACTGTAGATTATCGACTGTGGACTAATGATATTAGACAATTAAAATGAATTAAAATACTGATTATAACATATGAAACTAAATAATTCTTCAAGTTTGCCATTTGATTTCATCTTAAACCTCATTTGTATCTTGACGATTATAATCTGCGATTCAAACCTTTCATAATTCTTGAAAACACTTCAATCGATAGGATGAACCAACCGCACTTCATCTACGGAAGGAAAGATTTATGCATATAGTTATGCACCTGAAAAACTCGCGGGAACTGAGTAAACGTTTAACACGTAGTTGTGCTAATTCCTTAGTGTTATTATTACCCAAAATAACTTGATAATCCCTTTCAAAGTAGCAAATTTTGTCACAGCTCCAACAAGACAACTTCGACTTTTCGTTCGAAACAACCTTATTATCACCTTGATATATATGTGTGCTCTTTTATTGTTACCGGGGAACCTTTCATATTCCACCATACTACCATCAACGTTTAATCATCTAAAAACACAATTCTCTTGAAACCCCTCGGATTTAGAACTGACGATTCAGATATGACTGCATTAAATGCAGAGGAAACAGAAAAAATGTAGGTGGTCTAAACGGCCAAGAGTTTGATGATAAAGAATAAAGTGTTGGGAACGCTCGATAGAAAATTTGGTACTGAAAAATGGATTGAGGTAACCATGAAGGAGACCAAGGACAAATACAAGGACCAAACCCTATATTCAAAGAATCCGGGTAATTCTGGATCCGATGAAATCTTTTGAAGAACATCTTGCTCCGAAGTCATGTTAAAATCTTGCGGAAAATTTTTCTTCATCAACCTTCGAACTTAGAAATTCCAAAATATCATCATAAATATCTTCGATATTTCTGAGGATATTTTCATAAATATTCTTGACCAAAATTATCTATCTCTTCGTGTTTTCTGTATTCCATTATATTGGAAATTTCTGTAAAACCTAAAGTATAAATTATGAATGAATTCTGGAGAAGTTTTGAGAATTGAAGCATGGGTTAATATAATATAATTATGCTTGGCCAACGTGATTATATTACAGTAAGTCATGCTGAGTTTCTAAATGGAACGTGATGATTCACAGATCTTAACGTCATCATGTGCCATGTTACACAACTCTTACGTTCTGTCTAATCTATAAACATATCAAGAACATATCTTTCTTGATAGTCCTATCTTTTCCTTGAATTCTGGTAATTTGACAAGTCAAATTGTGCTATTACCGTTTCCTTCTTAGAACATTAACTTTGTTCATTCTAAAATTTAAATCTACAAATTCTGGACCATTACAAGAGATGTCCAATCGTAAAAAAAAGAAACGAAGGGACAAAGCTCCAAAAGAAATAGAAATTGGAGTATAAATCACAGCAAATAGGAAGGAGTATTAACTGTGGATGACAATGATTATAGGAAACAGAAATAGGGACATTGAAATATAAGGAAAGATATAAAGCCCGATAACAACACCTAAATTACAAACCGTGTATATCAATGTTTATCGCAACATAAAGACACAGGAGAATTATGAGTACTATACCCCCAAGGGCAAAATAGAAGTAAGCAGATTCCTCCCTCTGGTGGAAGTTGGAAAAGAAGAATAATTGTTGCGATAGTAAGGATAAGGACAAGGATTAGAACTGGATTAAGCATTTTCACAATCTTTTGAATTTAGGATTGAGTATAGAAGTGGTGAAAACTAATGGAACGGAAAAGGTAACTTTATACTGGAAATATCAGACATAGTAATCGGGGCAGATCATCGCATTTAATTATAGAGATCTTAATTTCGTTACTCGCCGAAGAATCAAATCTTTTAGATTTTGAAGATTTTCTTTAAATCCCTTGAATTCCGGAATTAAACAGTGACTACATCAAAAGTCAAGATGAATTTTTATTTCTCATTTCACTCTTTTGTGATAGCTTCATTCGTACACTTCGAGTAATCGAATTGTTTTATCTAATGATGATAAAACTATATTTATCAACTCATATTCGTCATGAAAATATTTTTATTAATAGCCATGACCACCTCACTCAAATTTCGTGACGAAATTTCTTTAACGGGTAGGTACTGTGATGACCCGGGAATTTCCGACCAAATTTAAACTTAAACTTTATATGTTTCCGACACGATAAGCAGAGTCTGTAACGTTGAAAACTTAAAAACTTGGAACTGTGTTTAATATATTCATTTGACCCTCGACTACTCTCGACGATTCACAAATAATTAATTGTAAATAGATATGTGTGTATGTATATATAAATAATAATTCGAAATATAATTTGAAGAATTATATGTTGTTGTTATTAAAAATTAATAAAATAAAAAAAAGATCGGAGATTATAATAATTATTATTTAAAATATATCTCTTTAAATAAATAAAACATATTAAAAAATAAATATTAAATGATTGTAATACTCGTTTGATATCTCGATTGATATTAAGCAAGTTAAATTCAAACTTATGTAATTTTAAAATAAATGGTGATACGAAAATGGGTTATATAAGTTGTAGGCTTATTAAAAGTATACTTAGGATCTAATTAATTAATTTTAACACTTTTTATATTTTACCCTTAAATGAGAGGGACAGTTGATGTAATTTTTATTTAACAAATTAGTGATCGAATTTTATACCATAATGACCAAAATAAATAAAAATAGTTAAATTAAAAATATGGGATTTTTCTGAAGACTTTTATCCGCTACTGATTTACAACGGAGTATGAATTACTATTTCAATTGAAACTGTGGCAGAGTGTGTAATAGTTAATTGATCCGTGATTTGAATTATCATTTAAAGTTATCACTGTTTTTCAATCACCACATTTAGTGGCTGTTACTTTGTGCACATGATTCATTTCTTTTGATATTTATATTAGTATTATTATTATTATTTACTGTATTTATTTTGTTTTTCTCACAACTATGATCATGCGGAGTATTATATAAATAAAAAAACATGTGTGATGGCTTTGGTGTAATGCCATTTGATGTTTACTTATAACTGTTTTTGTTTCATGAGAACCCACTTGACATTATAGATATATATAATATCTATATATCTATAAATAATGCACTGCATAATGAAGATATATATATCCTTCTTCTTGAACTTTCACTACTCACTATCTCTTTCCCTCCTATGTATCTATCTCCTATTCGAAAGTCACCATAAAATCGGGTTCTTGCTACTACTATCTTATTTTGGCTATATTTGTTGAACCATCACAACCCACGATCATGCATCTACAACCGTCACCATCATGCTTGTATTACATGCTCGATCAAACCATATCATCACCACTAAAACCATTGTTCACCATCGCAAACCACCACAAACCTCATCATTTCACCACCCCCGGTCACTCGGCTGCCACCACCAGGTACCATCGGTCACCACCAATAACCACCTTTCGAACTACCATTTAACCATCACCATGACACTAAACCACCACCACCTCCTTCATCTTTCTTTCTTTCTCCCTCTCTTACTTCTAAAACTTGTTTCCACTTTTAGTCCATACGTCAGTCAACCAAATTAAGCTGCAAAACGCAACTGTCATTGCTACTGTTAAACAGTCGTGAACCTCCCAAAAACCACCCTCAACCTCCGAACCTCAACAATGGACTCGAAATAATTTGACGCCTTTATCTTCCTCACTTGAACCACCAACAAGCCACCTTTACTTTCCAATCGCAACTTATTCGAACACCTTCATTGTTTCTGTTTTCCGGCTACAACTTCGCAAATAAACCTGTACTTCTTTGATTGTTGCCGCTGCTAGCCGAGTACCACCCTCAACAGACAACCTCATTCATCGATAATTCCTGTTGCAAACCAGTTATATTTTTTTTTACAGTGGAAAAGATTATGATACAGGAAATCATAAATAAAGATAAGGATGGTATACTAATGATTGTGTCACCTATAATGATAAAGATGATGTATTTTTTTTCATTTAAAAGCCGGCCAATCTCCTAGTTATGATAAGGCTCAATTTAAAAAAAAAACGATAAGGAAGCCCACGAATTGCAGTTGGGTCGTGTCACTGTCGTTATTGGGCTGTGTATATGTGGTTAGGCTGTGATCCAAGTATTTATGTTGGGCCACGATTCAGTTTGCTATTGGACTCGTTTATATCTCTTAATTGAACTTTAATATATAGATGATGAAGAGTAGAATTGATGATGATGAGGTGATGATAAAACGATGGTAGTGAGGTTATGAATCATGTTATGGAAATTATGATATTGATGATGGTTATGAAACGACACAGTGATGGTGGTATATAATACATGATATGATACATGATATCAAACATAAATAATGATATTGGTGTTTAGATGACGAGGTGATGATTAGGTTGTGATCATGATAATGATTAAGATGAGGGTACGTTCATGTAGGGTGAAGATGATAGTATATGAATGATGAAGAAACAGAAAGATGGGTTAAAAGAAATTAATATGTGAAATACAAAATGGCAAAGCAGTGGTTAGGGAGTGTTGGGGTTAAGCGAGAGGTCTTGGGTTCTAGCCATATCTCGGGCATTTTTTTTTTTTTTTTTTAAAAGATCCTAAGGGTATACACTTTTATTAGTTTTATTATTATTATTATTATTATTATTATTATTATTATTATTATTATTATTATTATTATTATTATTATTATTATTATTATTATTATTATTATTATTATTGTTATTATTATTATTATTATTATTATTATTATTATTATTATTATTATTATTATTATTATTATTATTATTATTATTATCATTATTATCATTATTATCATTATTACTTTTATATTAACAATATTATCATGACAAATAAATATTTTCCATAAAAGAGTATATTTGTTACAAATACCCTTATATTTCATATAATTATATATATTAAGATTATTTATATAAATATTTACATATTACAAATTATTTATTTTTAACATAATATTAAACTATATAAGTATTAACTATTTTAAATATATACAAATTAAATATATAAGACATATAATTTAAGATATAATATATAAATTTATTTGATTACGAATATATGTATTAATATACATATGAATGATATAGGTTCGTGAGTCCGAGACCAACCCTGCATTGTTCAGTTGTTCAATATAGTCATATGTATTTTTACTACAAAATACATTAGGTGAGTTTCATTTGCTCCCCTTTACTCTTTACATTTTTGGGACTGAGAATACATGCGCTGTTTTTACAACTGCTTTATTAAATGCTTTTGAAATATATTTTGAACAGCAAATACATACAAATGCTTTATTAACTGTTTTACAATATTTATATGCGTGAGTTTCATTTGCTTCCCTTTACTCTTTACATTTTTGGGACTGAGAATACATGCGCTGTTTTTACAACTGCTTTATTAAATGCTTTTGAAATATATTTTGAACTGCAAATACATGCAAATGCTTTATTAACTGTTTTACAATATTTATATGCGTGATTTTCATTTGCTCCTTTTTAATCTTTACATTTTTGGGACTGAGAATACATGCGCTACTTTTACAACTGCTTTATTAAATGCTTTTGAAATATATTTTGAACTGCGAATACATGAAATGCTTTTATAAATGTTTGACGAGATAGACACAAGCAAAACATTCCTCGAATGAATTATTATGCAGACAGAAGTTCTATGGATTATTATTGAATTATGTGGACATGATAATTGCCACCATTGAATTATGTGGACATGATAATTACCACCGTTGATTTATGTGGACATGATAATTGCCACCATTGAATTATGTGGATATGATAATTGCCACCAATTGAAGTTAATGTTATATATCGAGAGAATGATTTTTATACATAGTTTATCTGTGTATTAGTTTTTGTGCACGAGATACGTGCACGATTATTTAAAAATTGCGAGGCAACCTACGGGAGAGAAAAGGATATGAACCTACTCTGCTAAGCTTTATGAAATATAGTTTTGTACACGAGAAAGGTATACTGTATTTGAAAGATATCGCATGTACATTACAGGTGGGTATAGGATTCGGGCCCATTTGTACCATGAAACATTTAAATCTTGTGGTCTATCAAAATGATGAATTTTATTGTTTTATGATAAACTTATGAACTCACCAACCGTTTGGTTAACACTTTAAAGCATGTTTATTCTCAGATGTGAAAGAAATCTTCCGCTGTGCATTTGCTCATATTACATGGAGTCATTCATGGCATATAGAGGTCAGAACCTCGCAATGGGATCAACTGTTGAAGACTTCGTCCAGATGGATTAGGACGGGTCCTTTCACATATAACAACTTGGAACTTTAATCCATTCAAAAACTTGTTTTAGTCATACCAGGTGATCCGTGGCTCGGATTTCGATGACCTGAACATGAATGTTCATCTAACCATCAATCCTAACACACTAGTATACCCTAGAAACTCCAAAAGTGGTCACAAATTCGGACCAAACCTGAACACATTCGTTTTATATTTTAATTCCATGAAAACACCATTTTAATCATAACTTATGTTCCGGGAATCGAAATAACATGAATCCGGAGTCTAAAATCAATGTCTTGATGAGAGGAACTCATATAAATACTTTAATTTATCAAAAGTGTCAGTTAAATGTACTGAAATGAACAAATAGTCCGCTGTCCAAATTTATCTAACCGAAAACATACACAATTGAACATTTCTACGCATATAATCATCAATACAACAATACACAAGTGCTATAGTATCATAATAACATCAAAATACATACATAATCAGTAGAAATGAATAATAATTGAAAATTTAGGGTTCATAGGTAAACCCAAATCGAAGAACAAAGGATGTAATCGCGTAGAGCACAAAGAGTAGAATCCGGAAACAACAAAAGCCCCAAATCTTTAATATAAATTTTGTGAAGAAGATGGTGATGGGTGTGGAGGTAGGCGATGGCCAAAAGAGCAAGGGAGGAGAAGAAGAAGTGGAAAAATAAATGTAATTAGGTTCTAGGTTTTGTAGTTTAAAAATGCAATTAAGGATAATTAATTTGACAAAATGGCAAAACCAATCCCCCCATGGGAATTTCAGCTGAATTAAGCATGGGGTGGGCCCCTTAGTGGGCCAAGTTGACAAAAGAAAGAAGCCTTGTGGTCCGATTGCCCGAACGAAGCCCGAAACGCGAAAACACCGCTACGCGATTAAATATTCGGAGAGATAACGCACACGTGAAAAATAAAATATATAAACACTATATATATTCATATGACATAAAAATATCATATTTAAAATAATTTGGATTAAAAAATCCCAAAAGTCTGACCGTTGGTTTGAAAACCGAAAAGATTCGCCGGATAGAAATCCACGACACGTAGAAACGTACAACTTTAAATATGAATACAAATATTCATATAACACATAATAAATAATATATTATTCCTAAAATAATAATATAAGTAATAGAAATGATGTGGCACAAATACCAATTAACGGACGTTAAATAACAAACGGTAAAAGATAACGGAAAAAGTAGGGTCGTGACCGCTGAATTAGCATACTGACATGAGATCTTTAGAACTAAGGTAGACCCCACCACCTACATAAACCCTACCTAGTTAACTAAGAAAACCATAACATGATTACTACATCCACTATTTCAATGTAACGTTTTCAATAGTATGCATCTTCATGGTTGATGCTGACGTCAGCCTTCCATAATCTAATCCACCACCACCACATTCATGACCAACTTTGAATGCTTAAATTGTGTCATTGTTGTATTTTGAATTTCAATAAATTGTTGTATTTTAATAAACTGTGTAATTTTAATTTTTAATAAATCGTGTAATTTTAACATTGGATTCGTGTAATAAAGTTGTGTTGAGCAGAGATGCTCTGTATAAAGCTGTGTTGAGCAGAGATGCTCTGCATAAAGTTGTGTTGAGCAGAGATGCTCTGCATATAGTTGTGTTAAGCAGAGATGCTCTACATAAAGTTGTGTTGAGCAGAGATACTCTGTATAAAGCTGTTTCCACTATTACCTTTATTAAAGCTGTATTCAACATGTGATTTTAATTCATGACCACTGGATTCGTTCAAACAAGTACTTCAATCCCTTATAAATACAACCCCTCAATTGTTAACAAACCACACCTCAAACACTTATCTCTCTACTAAATCTAAAATTTATAAGTTCAAAATGTCTCAGATGAATGTTATGCTTCAAGTTAACTATGGTGGGGAATTCGACCGCGAGGTCAAGAATTGCTCCACCGTTAATTTTGAACAGAGGGAGTATTGCATGAATGTCCGAAATTACCCGTTGTCTGAACTACTTGATTTTCTCAAAGAGGACATACGTCTTGCTTTCTCACAAGTGTGGTTCTTCAAGGAACCCAATGTTCCTACCAGTCTTCTTAAAGATGAAGAAGACTGGACCATGCTTGTGGGTCGAGCAGTGACCAGCAACGAAATCATCAAGTTGTATATCGAGTTCCGGGATGAGAGCGAAAACATTGTGTTTAATGAAGAGGACTACGTGCCCTCCGGGCCACAGTACGACACGGATGGCAAATTCTATTCGTCTGATTCTCCTGATCTCAATGATTTCTAAATGTTTTGTTGTATTATCGTTGTTTATTATCGTTGTTTAGCTTTCGTTGTCATTATGCTTAATCTGTAGTTTCAAAAAATTGTAACCGTGATGTTGTTTTAATAAAAGTGACGTTAAAAAAATAGTGATTTATATTTGTAATAGTATGAAAAATTTAATAAGGTCTTAATAAATTTAATAATAACAATACACCATTACAATACACTGACACATGCATAACACTGTTAAAATACACCGTTACATAACAACGTTACATTACACCGTTACGTACATGACACATAAACACCGTTACACTAGGGCTGGAAAAATTTTGGGAGGGAAACATTTGTGTGGGAATTCTTGGTGCAGTGGCAGTTTATGGATCTACTTAAAGAGTATCCATACACACTCTTTTCATCCATATCTACCCATTCAAGTCTCTCTATCTCTATCTCTACAATCACACTATGAATCAACCAACAAATAATAGACCTATTAGTGAAGGTCGACAAGTCAGACTACAAGATTTTTTCCAGAGATCGATCGTGAATTCAGAAAAATGGGTTGAATTCCTTTCCTTTTGCTTGATAAGTTTTTTTTTTCCTGCTCTCGTGCATCAATTCTATTCCAACTTTGAATTCACTAATGAAGAATTGGTGTGGTTTCAAATCTATGACAGGCAACACGAGTATACTCTTGAACAATTTGGTATGCTATTGGGCGTACCATTTGAAGGTAAAAATATCTATTTTCCCAGTGAAGACCTCGAAGCTCTTCCTCAGAATATTCCAAAATATGACATGGCCATACTTGTATGTCGTATTGCGGTTCCATTCAGAACCATAGAATGTTCAGGCATCCTTGACGAATATCTTTGTCCGGGAAATATTGCTATAAGAAATGCACTTATTAGGAGTAACATGTACCACCGCGAACCAAACGTCACTCGATTGTTAATGACCGAAGCATGTCTTCACTGGTGCATAACTCACAACATCCAAGTAAATATTGCTCATTTGGTCTCTTCCCGAATGAATCAACTTCGTTATGCAGAAACAAGATCTCATCTTCCGTACGGAGCATTTCTGAACCGTCTATTTACTAGTATTGGTGAGGTTGAAGGTCTGGTGGGACGACGTCCGATAACCACGTTACCTATCGACTGGTCCTTCGTTTTTGAAACATCGACAGCATCGAGCTCAGGTTCTGAAAGTTCGTCCACTAAATCGGATGCTCGTAGTCATCCTCGTCTTCGTTATTTGTGTGTTTCAATACCAGTAACTTTGTAGTCGTGTGCTTGAAGTGTGTTTAATTCAGTAAGTGTGTTTAAATTTAGTAAGTGTGTTTAATTTTAGTCGTGTGCTTGAAGGATATGTAGGACGACGTCTGATAAGTAAGTGTGTTTAATTCAGTAAGTGTGTTTAAATTCGGTAACTTTGTATTATATTAATTTAATGTTTGTCGTTTGTTGTGTTTAATTCAAAAAAATTCGTTTGTCTACTTAAATATTGCTCTTTATATATAATAACCGATTTATCTACTTAAAATCCATTTTCTTTCAAAACAAATGACAACAACATAACAATTTCATTCAACATAACTAATACAAACGATACAAATACAAATGATACAAATACAAACGAGACACAAATACAAACGATACAAATACAAACGATACACAAATACAAACGATACAAATAATACCCAAGCTAACTAAGTAACTTAACGGAAAGTTAAAAAAGTTTCTTCATCTTCCAAAACCAAATAAAGAGAAATGCGATCAGAACGCCAACTCAGGGTTTCTTTTATACCCTTCCACTGATCGTCGGTATGGAGATATGTGGCGGACAATTCCGGAACACAGTCATCTTCATAAAACAAGACGTCTGTGTGTTCGAACGGAACATTTTCTTTCAAAAAGGTTAAAAGCTCATCTAAACCAACGTTGCGAACGTCAATGTTTTTGAACCACACGTATAATCGTAAAGTTTCATTTCATTACGGAATTCACTTCCGTAATACACTTCGATTGAGACAATCATCGGCGAAAGGGTCACCATTTTGAGTTTGGAAGTGTGATAATGCAGTTTAAGTGTTGGATGTTAGTTAGATATGTGTTCAATATGTGTTGAGGATGAAGTATAAGTAGGCAAATCGACATGTCGTCCCGAATGGTTTTCCAGACGACAAATCATCCCGAATGGTTTTCCAGACGACAAATCGTCCGGACAGAAAACCCGCGAAAACTTTCCTTTTTTTGGAGCCAATTTTTTTTGGTACAATAATTGAAGCCTATCTTTCCGGACGACATTGGGTCGTCCGGGAATAGTTTGTCAAACATTCAGCAAAAAGCAAACAGAAAAAGCAAAAAATTTTGTCGGTTTGTGCCTTTTTACGGACGACTTTAGTCGTCCGGAAAGCCCCTGTCCGGAAAAATCATTTTTCTACTAGTGTGTGTAAGGTACAACTTATAACTATATGACTAAATTCATTTGAGCCTTTGGGATCACACATATATATACTTAAATGTCAAATTAAGTATATATATATGATGTATATATATTACCCAAGTAACAAAACTAATTAAATTATTAATTAATTAATAGTTGATTAATTATATTTTTAATTAGTATAATATTTGTATTTTTAAATTGCAAAAGTTTGGTTGGAACTCACATTTCAACTAAAATAGAATATGATCTTGTTTCGTAATTTCGAAACCGTGTATTTTGATTGCAGCTAACGTTTCTAACTTAAAAAGAAATAATCTTGTTTCTTGTTTTAAATAAAAAAACCGTGTAGGAATACACCAATTTCGATTCGGTTGGTATATTTGCATATGGGGTATAAATATGGGTGTGTTTGTGTACGTGAAACATCAAAAAAAGAAAAAAACGAAAAACTAAACCCCAAAAAGCCTTTCTTTAATAGCTGCACAAACAAAAGAACAATATTACGTTTTCTTTTGTTTATGAAACATCCACCGAGTTTTATTATTCTTTTCGAAACCGAAACTAGATAGGAAGTATTATTTGTTTATTATAATAAATTAGTCATTATAATAAGTTACTTGGGTTTGAACTAGCATCCATTGGCGTTGCTTGAAAGTGTAGTGGACTATCCAAAGAGACAGTCATATCCTTTGATCGTAGGTTTCTCTCCTTTCATCAGTTTCTTCAAGAAAGGTATACCGTTTAATTATCGTGTGATTTTCTTAGATCTAGTTTTGAGGTGAATTGGTAAAAAATCAAAACCTTTATGGTTTTGAAAGTCAACCTTGTTGATTACTCATGACGCATAAATAAGATCTGAAGAAA
Organism: Rutidosis leptorrhynchoides; assembly: GCF_046630445.1. Lineage (NCBI taxonomy): Eukaryota > Viridiplantae > Streptophyta > Magnoliopsida > Asterales > Asteraceae > Rutidosis > Rutidosis leptorrhynchoides. The sequence goes on from NC_092336.1 coordinate 275,516,060, forward strand.
TTCACTATTTAAATTTCGGATTTAATAGTTATGGCTTGAATAATTGTTGGTTATATAATATTTATTTTGTTCGATGGTTATGCACATGCATTGTAACCATGGACAAACCATAAATATGTTTAATAATGTTGTTATTAAATTGTGATTGCATACATAGCCCCATAATGCCCCGACCAATGTATGATTGTTATGATTGTTTGTTACGGCAGTTTTATGCCATGTTGTTTTTGATTTATTTGGAGGCCATAGAAGCCAAAGTTGTATTTTAGTTTTTTTTTTTTTTCATAGTATTGTATTTAGGTTTATTTTAATTTGTAAATGTACTAGACTAGTCGTATTTTCAATTCTAAATAAATGTAATATGATGAAGATGAAGATTGAAGATAAAGATGCAACGTGGTTTTGCCTTAGAAGATGGCGAACATGTCAAGTTAACGACGATGGTGTTCGACAAATTTTCACTTGGTTCTTGAATCAAGTGGGAGCTATGGATTGTCCTTAGTTTGACCTCTTGATCCCATGACGGCTCATGAGATTAAGCATAGGATTTTTGGGCTAGGCTATGTATGTGTGTATGCATGGTTGTGTATTATTTTACGCATTTATATCTAATTGTTGATTATAATATATGCTAAATGTACATCAAATAAAACCGTAACGAGTTTCAAAGATTAATATTGATGATTTTAAAAAGTTAAACTCTAACGACTTTAAAGTTAAAAGTTTTTTTTGAAACTTAAATAATATATATGGGCAATTCTTTTAAAATTGTTTTAAAACGATACACGTTTGTGTATTTGTTATTTTTATATATAAAATAAAATAACAAACTAGACGCATAAACACGATTGATATATATATATATATATATATATATATATATATATATATATATATATATATATATATATATATATATATATATATATATAATTAGTTAAAATGATTTTTAACAAAAAGTGTAACGAATCTTGTGTGCATGCATTATTCGTTACCACATACATTTTCAAAAATACCCGTCAAATTTAAGTCATGCCATCCAATGAGCTTGCAAACACTCCTCGTTATTATTTGATTACGGTGAGACCTAATCAAATTATAGCCACGAGATGGATTTTCAGTTGCGAGTGAGACTAGGCTGAATTTCCACTGTTTCCAAATTGGACGACTTAATCGTATTCACGGTGAGACCTGAGTTCGAAGCAAGGAAGGGACAAACATGCCAGTAGATAATAGTGGTTTGTTGGACTACACATATCTTTAGGTCCCATAAAGATCTAAGAGTTGCACTTTTAATGCAATTGGTACCCGCTACCTACCAATAGACTCCATGACTGCTAGCTGTTCAACATATGTGGCTATGGAACCTTTAAGTGGATCATAGGCTTTCATAAATTAACTGTTTTTAAATATATATAAAAACTTGGGTAGTTAATTTATTAAAGTTGAAAATACAAAATTGAATCTGGTTCTTTTGTAGATGGCAAACAATCAAAACGTAAACCAAAATAATCTTCGTTCTTTGTTAGAGAAAGAGAAACTCAATGGTTCAAACTTCCTAGCCTGGTACCGCAACTTGAGAATCGTTCTCAAATAAGAAGGGAAGTTGAATAAAATTGAAGAACCCTTACACGATGCTCCTCATAAGACAGCTACTACTGCTCAACAAACTGCTTATTGGATGTTGTTCAATGACTGAGCTGAAAAATATGTTTAAGAAACAGGCTAGTCAAGAGTTATATGAAACTTATAAGATTCTTCAAACAGGCAAAATGGAGGAGGGCCAATCAGGGAGCTCTCATGTCTTGAAAATGAAAAGCTACTTTGACCGATTGGAAAAACTTGGAACTACCTTGCCGCTTAACTTGGCTGTGAACACAGTTTTGGATTCACTACCAAAATCGTATCACCAATTTGTGATGAATTACTATATGCAAGAATGGGAGAAATCTATGGCAGAGGTGCATTCAATGCTCAAAATTGCTGAACAGAATATTCCATCTAAGGTTTCTAATCCGGGTTTCCTGATGATTATGGATGGCAAGGTGAAAAAGAATAAGCCGAAAACTTGGGGAAAGGGAAAAGGCAAGTCAATTGCTAATAAGAAGATTCCACCACCTCCCAAGAAAGAAAACCCAGCGAAAGACACCAAATGTTTCCACTGTGGAAAGGTTGGCCATTAGAGGAGGAACTGTCCTTCCTACCTATATGAGTTGAGAAAAGGAAAAGCTGGCCAGACCAGCAAATCAGGTATATTTCATATACAGTTATATACTTTTTTTAGTGATTCCTGTATTTTTGATACTGGTTGTGAGACTCACATCTGTAACAATATGCAGGGAATGAGAAGAAGTAGGAGACTGAAGAAAGGCACTTTGGATTTAAGAGTAGGAAATGGGGATCGAGCTTCTGTTGAAGCTATTGGCAACTATGAGCTTACTCTACCTAGTGATCTTATTGTTTTGTTGTAACAATGTCATTATGCTTCTAGTATTACGAGCAACATAGTTTCAGTTTCTCTTTTGAAAGATGTTGGTTTTGGACTTACATTTGCGCACTTTGGTATTTCAGTTTCTAAGGATAATATCTTTTATTTTAATGCTTATTCACATTCACATGATGGTATTTTGAAATTGTTATGCATGGTGCGATTTCAAATAATAATTCTGTATATACCTGTACTGCCAAATGATTCATGCAATACTTGAATAATACCTATCTATGGCATTGTCGTATTGGTCATATAAACAAACAACGCATTTCAAAACTCTAATCTGATAGGCTTTTGGAATTAACTGGCTCTGAGTCATTTGATGTGTGTGAGTCATGTTTATGTGGAAAGATGACAAAGGCTCCTTTCTCCGGTTTAGGTGAAAGAGCTAAAGATTTTTAGGACTAATACATACTGATGTATGTGGCCCTTTTAGAACTATGTCTAGAAATGGTGAATCATACTTTGTTACATTTACTGATGGTTATAGTAGATATGGTTACGTTTACTTGCTGAAACATAAACACGAAGTTTTTGAAACGTTCAAAATCTTCCAAAATGAAGTAGAGAATTAACTTGGAAAGACCATTAAAGCCCTTCGCTCTGATCGGGGAGGGGAATATATGAGTCAAGAGTTTTTGGACCACCTGAAGAATCGTGAAATTGTCTCACAGTTCACTCCACCCTACACGCCACAACACAATGGTGTGTCTGAACGGAGGAATCAAACTTTACTTAATATGGTTCGATCTATGATGAGTCGAACTACTCTACCGATGTCTTTTTGGGGTTATGCATTACAGCCTGTTGCACGTATACTCAATATGGTTCCAACCAATGTAACATCCTTAACTGGCCCTAGCTGTAAGATTACTAGTTTTCCCTTAAGTTTGTGTTGCGTTATTATATGCTTTTATATTTACTTAATTATTATTATTATTATTTTATGATGTGGATAGAACCAGTTTGTGACAAGGGTCACAGTTAAAGTTTGTTTATATAATTTGGACTTCGTTTGGGTTGCCAAATGACGTACGAAAGATATCAGATAACTAATAAATACCCGTGTGTTGCACTGTGTGGAAATTAAAGCCAATTAAGTGACTAAGGTGCTGCTTCTCTCATCTCATTTTCTATATTTCTCCACACAGACACACACACACCCCCGAAACATACCGTTCTTTACCATCTTCATCAAACAAACCCTAGGTCTCAAATCTTTGTTCTTAAGCTCGAATCTTTCTTACTATCTTGTTCTTTGTGATTTACTGAGTCTATCAATGTAAGAATAAAGACATTTCATGCTCTAATCATTGAGAAAATTGAGTTTTATATGAAGTTTTACAAAGTGAGTGATTTGGGTCAAAATGGTTATATTTGATGTTGTTTAAGTCAAAATCTTGTAGGGTTATGTTTCTACATGTTTAGTGTCTTCAATTTGGTCAGTTTTAATGTTTTAATCGAGCTCTAAAGCAAGAATTGGTGAATTTTAGGTGAATCCCGTAACTTTGTTCATCACCACCTGCAGATAAAGACAGTCGGCTGAGTGTCTCCAGACACTCGATCGACCGACTCGACCATCGACCGAGTGTGTGACACCCACGGCCGAGTGTGTCTGCAAGAGACCATCGACCGAGTGACTAGACACTCGACCGAGTGAGTGTAGACAGTCGGACGACTCTCTCTGACAGTCGACCGAGTGTCTTTGGTAGTGGAATATTCTACCAAGTGTGGATTTTTAGCCGTTATGCTGCCCGTTTGTCTACTAATGATTATAATGTTATAACTAACTTGGGTATATGTCTTTCTCAGGAGAAAAGGAGAAAGAGAAGGTTCAGTGATTAGTTAGCTGAACACCTTCTCGTTTGCTGCTAATCTGTGAGAGGGACTAACTGAAGACTAATAGCATATAGTAGCTTATTATCCTATGATTGCCATGCTTGTTAGAATTAACAAGCTACTACTGTTAATTATTACTGTGATGATTTTGTGATAGTTGATGTTTGTTGATGGAACCCAGTACGTTCCTATCCTGTGGTAGCCTAATTTTGATAGGAGAGATCAACCTGCAGGTTGGGTTCCTCATGTGGTAGCCTAATATTCATCCGTGTGGTCTATATTTGAATGACGCGTTTGTCGCGTGTGGATGATTTATGCAACATGGTATGTAGGAGGAACTTCCGGTAAACCCCAGCCCGATCAACTGGTGGTTAATGGTTTGGTCAGACCGCCAGAGTCTCTGTCGACTGCAATTGGATGATGATTATGTGTTAGATTATGTGCTAGTTCCCCCTGCAGGTTATTTGCTGTACTCACTTAGCTTCGTGCTAATTCTCCTCCATCTTCCCCCTGCAGGTTGTTAGCTTTTGGTAGATAATACTTTTGGGGTAAAGACGGATTGAAGATGTTATGTTTGACCAGACTGAACTCTGATGTTGACCTAGTTTGTTTTCAATGACTGGCTGTGATCAGATTTAACTTTGAACCAAAGTTTTTTTAAATGTAATATGGATAAGTCCTTTTCGGTTAACCATGTATTTTGTTATAATGACATGCGACATTGGTTGAACTGTATTAATGTTACTTACCAGTTATGTCGCATTTAAATTAATATAATGCTTTCGCCACGTATAAATTTTTTTTAGCGGTGTCACTAGTTGGTATCAGAGCATGGTTTGGCAGCATGCGCATTGTGATCTAAATGTCATGTTCCCAAACTTAGTAGAGTCATGTCAAACATAACATGCTGGGGATGGGTTAAGTGAGTGTCAGGACAGGATATGTGTTAGTTGCTGGTACTAACAGAGTTTATACTAAGCTTTGGTGTGAGTGTTGTGGTACTGTAGAAATGACATATAATGAAGCTAACGCTAGTGACCCTGTTGCCTCTGGAATTGGTACTTTCCGAGCCCATGACGAAGATGGACATGTGTCTTCAGAGGATGAAACCACTCAAGAAGTGATTAATCTCCTGAGTCAGTTACTAGAAGGCACAATGGAAACCTAATACCACTGCATTGAGCACAACTTTTCCTCCGAACTTCTATACTCAAACTGGAGGCAGTTCTCAGTCAGAGTTTCCTCAAACTACATATCAACATCCTCGAATGCCATATCAGTATAATAAACCATTTCCAAATCAAATGATATATCCATTTCAAATTCCCGAGACGAGAAAGAATTGTTCATATAAACAGTTTTTAGACTGTAAATCTCCTGAGTAAAGTGGCTACACTTACCCTACCATGACACTTAATTGGTTAAGAGAGGTGGAACGGGCATTAGAAGCATGTTTTTGTGAACCTGAATCTAGAGTGTTATTTGCTAGTAGATTACTCAAGGGTGAAGCAATCGAATGGTGGGATTCTACTACTTCCTATTTGCCCAAAGAACAAATCAGTCAAATAACCTGGGAACAATTTGTTGCAAAGGTTCGTGAGCAGTATTGTTCCGAGTATGAGATGGAAAGATTGAAAACTGAATTTCTGAATATGAAGATGACGGAAAGTATGATGATTGATGATATTTTTAGAGATTTTACATCTAAGCTAAGGTTTGTCCAACAATGGGTACCTACTTAGAAGGATAAAATTCAGCATTTTATGCGGGTGATTAAACCGGAATATAGAACAGTTGTAAGATTTGCAACGACCTTGTGTTGAAAATGAATATTGTCTATTATATGTGGCATGTGGTTTTAGTCTTACTAATGTAATAGGTAGTTTTCTTATTAATGTATTTTAGTTAATTTACCATGGTAAATGTAACTTACCATGTCAAGTTATTACTTGGAGGTTGCTAGTATAAAAGCAACCTTCCACACTCATTTGTAACAAGTTGAGTTAATCTAATATTGCAAGTGTTTTCACACACATTCTCTCTACCTTCTCTCTAGTTCATCCTAAACCCACTAACACTAACAAAACCGATCTTCCATAGCTAGATTTGGGACTAACAATTGGTATCAGAGCGAGGCTAAGCTCTTTGCATTGAAGATCCATTGATTGAAGGTCTCCATCGCGTTTTTGAAGTGTTTGTGCTCGATTTCGATTTAGGTACCTAAATAACTCAACTCATCTTGTTATTTTTGTTGGTTTGATATTTATTTCATAACATACTTGTTGATAAACCTCTTAAATCATTTGATTTTGTGCTTAAATTCGGACCTAGATACATACATATAACTTCACTTTTTGTGTTTATACATATATATATGTTTAAAGTCTATGCTTAAATTTTAAACTAAACATCATAGTAAACCCTTTCGTTCAACCCATTAACCCTTTAAACCCACAGATTAGAGTCTTTAGGACATAAAAGCGTGCTAAAAACAACCTATATGAACTCAGTTTAGTGTGTTTTCATTCGAAATTAAGTGCTCGAAAACCTGGAATCTGTCCAGATTGCTGCTCGAAAACTGACCTCTGTGACAGTTAACATGCTTAAAAATCTGAGTTTGTGCCACTTTTGCCCGAAAACCTCATAATTTTGGCTCCAAGTTTGACTTAATTTTGGCTCCAAAGTTTTGTCCTTTAGATAATACCCACCGAAAAATACTTGTCATGTGGATAATACCCACCGAAAAGCATCTTCGACCTTTATTGTGTCATAAAAAGGACAAGGGACAAAGGACAAAAAGCTGACAGAACACACTGCATGAAAACTTACTGCTCGAAAACTTGGTCAAAAAACACCTGCTCGAAAACCTACTTTAGAACACTACTCCAAAACACAGTGCTCGAAAACCTTGCTCGAAAACCTGCTGCCCTAAAACCTTGTGCTCGAAAACTCTTTCTGTTCGAAAACTTCTTCTCGGGTAAAATTTGATTTTTTTCTTGGAATAAAGAGATCATTTTTACGCGAGATTTAAATTTTCACGACAGAAAATTTTTCAGCACCAAAACCAACCGAAAACGCATGATTTTGAACGAAATTTGCCAGAAAATTTTGAAAAAACTCAAAATTTTTCCTCAACCCCTCGGTCACATATTAGTTCATATATCAAAAGTTTGCGACATAAATTTTTGGCGAAAAAGTTTGGATGGAAATTCGAAACGTGCACTTAACAGACACTTAACGGAAAGTTAACAAAAACCAACGAAACCTCTTTTTCAAAATTTGATTCACGAGAATCATATTTTGAGGGGAGAGAAAAGTGATATTTCTTAAGTTTATTTGTCATTTAGTGGTTTGCTCGTAAACCTCGTCTGTCCTGACCCCCTTGTTGAACACCCGTCCTGTTAACATGGCAAATCGTGATGATCACGTGTCCTATAATGTTGAGGAAGAGGTACAATTATACAATGATATTACTCATGAATATTACAACTCTGTGCATAATAATTGTGTGTTTATATCTGATGTATTGCGAACTTGTCCTGAAACACCTTTTGATCAAAATGATATAATTGCATGTAGCTCTGCTTGTCATACCCCACTCCCACCTGTCCAAATGAAACTACCCATCAAATCTGAATTTGTGCCTTTTAATGAAGAATGTGTGTTTCCTATACTACCTGATATGTATGTAGACAACTTTGCCAAGATGAATAGAGACCTTAGACCATTTTCTAGTCAAATTAGCGAACTAAAAAAATGAGAACTCTAGGTTGAAATCAGAATTGGAAATAAAAGTGTCAAATCATACGTATTTGAAAGTAAACCAAGATCTAGCTGACAAAGTAATTGAATTAAGAGAGCTAGAAAGTAGTGTGAAACCCCCACGGATAGAAATAACAGATTTTAAACTGAGGAATGCAGTTCTCACAGAAAAAGTAAACAACGGTGAAAAAGAACTTAAGAAGCTTAATGATTCTAAGACACTTTTCCTAGAGACTGTAGAACAGAAAACTAGAAAGCCTTTGAGTGACCTGGCCGAGAAGACTTCTGAATGCTCTAAGTTAGTTATAGAAAACTTAAACTTAAAAACCCAACTAAGTTTATTTGAAGAAAAACTTTACAAAACTGACCAAGCAAACGTAGTCTTAGATGGCCACATTTCTAAACAAGCTCTGTTCATGAATCGACCCAAAAACTCCTACAAAAAACACTAGGGGTTAAGGTTTGAAAATCCCCAAATACAGTCCAAGATCTCCAAAGAAGGACCTAGTCTATATGATGGTAGATACATTAAAATATTTTTTCCAGAGAGACTCACCTTTGCCAATGAAAGTGGGATTGAGGAGAGAATAGCCAATCGATCAACAAAAATGAAACTTGAGGTGTCGTTAATTTATGACAAATTAAATGCATCTTACATGAGAAAAGATGGTTCATATTATAATACCCCTCTCTATAATTAACATGCGATCGCATGGTGAGGTTAGGTGGTGAACATCTATAAATCGAGCGATTTTCTGCACACTGGTTCTCATTCTTCATTCTTAATTATATTTATTAATTATATTATTATTTATTAATATTATTATTATTAAAGATTAATCTTATTATTAATATTAATCTTATTATTATTATTATTATTATTATTAATAGCATTGTTATTATTATTATTATTATGTATTTTACATAAAATACTACGACGAGGTTATGAGCGAGTTATTTCAAAACGAGTTTTTCGAACGGGATAGAGCTAAGAAAATTATGGGTAATAGCTATGGAGGTTATATGTATGGTTCGGGGTATAGCTCATGAGTCAAACTAGTGTTTATAATCTCCATCGCGTCTACGTACTTTCCTGCAATATTGAATCACAATATTGATACGTGAGCATTCATATCTTATCTTTTATATATTAATAGTGTATCCCTGACTAGTGCTTGAGTATACATGATTATGCATGCTTGTATGTTTAATTTCGTTGTTAAATAGTTTATGATAAATCACGAATTTAATACATATGCTACTGAGATAAGGTATATGATATGCATGTCGTTGGAAAGCTGGCGAAAAATTAATAACTTTTCATTTAAAAAGCGTATGGTTTCGATGGACGGATTAAAAGATATGGTCGACTGAATTATCATTAATTCTAATATTATGATTATTATTAATACTATCTTCGTTATTGTTATCGTCGTTATTATTATTATCTAATTATTATTATTATTATTATTATTATTATTATTATTATTATTATTATTATTATTATTATTATTATTATTATTATTATTATCATTATCGTTATTAATATAAGTATTATCATTAAAAATTGTTATTATTATTATTATTATTATTATTATTATTATTATTATTATTATTATTATTATTATTATTATTATTATTATTATTATTAGTATTATCATTAATATTATTATAATATTTATTACTATTAGTATCATTATCATTAAAACTAATATTAGTATCATCTAATTATTATGATTACTTTTATTATCATTATTATGAATGCGATATAAAAGAGGACTAAAAGCTATTAAACAAGTCGATTAAGAAATAATGAGTATAAGTATCATGATTCAGTTAAAATATTGTTAAGATTATGATTTAGATAAAAATATCGTTTTCATTATTTTTATCATTATTAGTAGTAGTATTATTATTATGACATTAGTATTACTACAAAAGATTATTATTATCAAAATTATTATTATCATTAGTAAATATAAATATAAATATTGCTATTATTATTATTATTATTATTATTATTATTATTATTATTATTATTATTATTATTATTATTATTATTATTATTATTAAAATAATTAATATTATTATTACAAAATAATACAACTTTTGGTTCATTATTATTATCAATATTATATTATTTAATCAAATAAATATTTGATACAAATATATATTTATTAAATGTAATACAATTATACATATCACTATATTTTTATCATTAAAATGATATTATGTAAACGTTATACAAATTATAATAATTAATATATAAAAATATATTTTCTCATATATTAACATAAATTTTTATCATTAATACATTATATTAAATGATGAAATAATTTAAGAAATATTTACGATATAAATATTAATTACTTAAAATATGTAGAATAAACAAAAGTTATTTAATTACTAAAATAACATATAATTCATTAAAATAATATGTATATTACAAATAAATATATATATAAACTAGTTACATTGATTTATTTAAAAATTTCCGAATATGCAATTTAGTCGGTTATGTGATAATGTGAGTTTTGTAAATTGTCGATTCATTCAACTATCAAGACTTATACACTGGTAATATAATTATATAACAAACATGTATAGATTTTGAAAGCCATTTTTGGATTAGATGACTTTTGTTGACTTTTGCATGATAATCTCGAGCATTAGGATTGTGATACACTACGACTTGACCTAAATTGTTAGACAGATATTGACCAACATATATATATATATATATATATATATATATATATATATATATATATATATATATATATATATATATATATATATATATATATATATATATATATATATATATATATATACTTAATATAGGTTCGTGAATCCGAGGTCAACCCTACACTTGTTCAATGCCGTTATGTGTATTTTTACTACAAAATATAGTATAGTGAGTTTCATTTGCTCCCTTTTTAAATGCTTTTACAATATATATTTTTGGGAGTGAGAATACATGCACTGCTTTTATAAATGTTTTACGAAATAGACACAAGTAATCGAAATTACATTCTATGGTTGGATTATCGAAACCGAATATCGCCCCTTTTAGCTTGGTAGCCTAAGAATTAGTTGGACGTCATAATTTCCTTCTAATTGATGCGAATCCTAAAAATAGATCTTTGGACCTTGACAAGTCCCATTCGGGTTACAAATGTTTTAGTACTTCGATCGATATATACTGATTGCGATGGCCTGTATATAGCATGCAGTTTGCGAAATGCCTGTATGCGGGGGATATTCTATATGAATCCTGTCAGTTCGGTTACCAAGTGTTCACCATATGAATGATTTTTATCTCTATTCAGTTTGCGAAATGCCTGATATGAGATGGATGTTTATGACAAATGGAAATGAAAATCTCGTGGTCTATTAAAATAATACAAATAATTGTTTATGCTAAACTAATGAACTCACCAACCTTTTGGTTGACACTTGTAAGCATGTTATTTCTCAGGTATTAAAGAAATCTTCCACTGTACATTTGCTCATTTTAAAGATATTACTTGGAGTCATTCATGGCATATTTCAAAAGATATTGCATTCAAGTCGTTGAGTTTAATAAAGATTATTATTAAGTAAATGACAGATTAGGTCATTTATAGTTTGGATATTATGAAATGGTATGTATGCCTGTCAACTTTCGATGTAATGAAAGTTTGTCTTTTAAAAACGAATGCAATGTTTGTTAAATGTATCATATAGAGGTCACATACCTCGCAATGAAATCAATTATTATGTAACGTTTATAATCGATATGAACGGGGCATTTCACTGACCTTACTCAAATTGTTGAAAAGCTAGAACGAGAAAACATAGATCTGTAGGTTAAATGTGAGACCTACAAGAAAACTCTAGCAACAATTGAGAAAATGCTTGTAGTTCCCAAAGTAGAACCCAATTATGATTTTAAAGACTATGTTGTAGTTTCTATTGATGTCCTTGTCATGGAAATTCAGGAGTTAAAAGCTCGTGTGAATCTACTTAAGAAAGAGAATGATACCTTGCATGATTAATGTGATTCCCTGGAAAGTATCGACTGTGTGACCAAGACCATATATTCTGTACCCAATAGATCCATTATTGGTAGGAAAATCACTTTTGATTCAAAACTTGGTTCTTACAAGATTTGTCCTGGTACTGAGACCATACTGACCTCCACTGACACTCCAAAATCATATGTGTCAGTTGGTTCACGAGTTACAAAGTCTGAGTTGTCCAATGCTTCAACGTCTACTCCCACGATTATGAAAAAGCAGGTGACTTTTGCCAAGACCAATCTCAAACCCATAGTGTACCAATCCTCAATGTACTCGAAGACTGCTTTACATAAAACACCAAAGACCTTGGAGGCTCCAAAACCAAAAGAGACATCCTAAGTCTACAAAGGCACTGAGGAAACCCCCCATGAAACGAAAAGTTCAACTGGATACCCCACCCAAAAGGTTCTCTAACCCCAAACCAAAAGAACGAAGTTCTCCAAAGTCAATGGTGACTCTGAGAAAACATCCTCGAAACCAAATGAACCCAAAGTAACTCTACCCAAACCAAAGGAATTTAACATTTCCCTACCCGTAGCATCCACGTTCCCAAGAAAAAAGATTTACTCTGGCTACCAGACTAAGATCAACCATCCGTTTCTAGAAACAACTTATGGGAAAAATGGGGAGATGACGGGGCTTCACGATCAATATGGTTGGATTCGCACAAACCTATGAAGCCATCCATAGGTCCAAATAATACCCCGCGCACCAAAACTGACCTTGTTTCTTAACACTCAAAGAATAATCTTGCTAAACAAGTGTCAAATAAGAAGTGGACAACCAAACCATTTTCAACACCAAGATACACTTCTTCCTAAAAACCAACTAAGTACTCTTCATTTGAGCTACTTAAACTTAAGCCGAGATCTGTTTCTCTGGCTATGTCAAAAGATTTTTAATCATCCTTGATTCCACAAAATCAACTTTCTAAGGATACGCCGTGTATCAAACCTAAGTGGAATTCAACGTCCATAAGTCAGATTGACAATGCTTATAAATGGTATTCAAATCTAACTTTTAAAAAAATGATTTGACTTCATGATGGTTCTTGGACACAACGGTTCAAGACTCGGACTTAACCCGCTGACACCTGAATATACACTCATGCATGACCCACACACAACCTCGAATGACCACGACGTGTTGATTGAACCTTCAACCTCACCCAATCCTACAGTTACTCCAAAACCAATTTCGCCCGAATCCATAACCTTTGATACATCTACCTCAGTAGTGTAGGCGAATGATATGACCAAAACAGACGGTTTTATTCATCCGCTGTCATTAGGTCGCAACACGTCAGAATCAGTTACAAAAAGAGAGTGATGGTTTTAAATTTATATTTAGCGGGGCCTAAATCGTACTAATCCTTATTATGAGTAAGGGAAGTATGACCTAGGGTTGTATTTTTAAGATATTAGTAGAATTGAACCTATAATTAAAGCTTAAGATAATTCTAAGGTGAAGGAGTAGTGTGATATTCCTAATTTTTGGATTTTCTAGTTTATGGAATGCTGGCTCATGAATAGGTAGTGACCTTGTACACATTACACTGGTCCTAAACGCCCCTGTCATAAGACATGTCACTGGGTAATGTGTTAGGCTTGAAGATTCTGATTAGATAGCAACGTCCCTTAACCTTGACGCCCGTGCAGTCTGACTACAGGGGTACACGTTCAGATGGCTCATCCAATTGAGCGACTCGGTTGTGTAACGTATTAAAATTCCACAATGGTCTAAACTTTCTTAAGCATAATAAAACACAAGGTTTGCCATATCTGAGAGGCGTGATGTGTTTTGATGATTTTGTTAATGATTGGGTATAAAAGATAGTTAGGCCCTGAAAAGAGTTCAACCATAAAGAACACCATGGCCAAGTTAGGGTTGACCTCCATGAACACGTTCGGTTATCCTAATGGTCTAATCCTTTACGTGTTTAAACAAACAGTTCCTTAATTAGCTAAAAATCCCTCAAGCGGGGTGCAATGCTTGAGACCGCGTTATGGTGAAGTGTACTAACACTGACCGGGTTCCATGGCCTTACGTAGCAGAGGTGCAGCTTACAACAACCGGTGTGCTTCAGCATGCACTTACGAAGTTTATATGCTTGGTGACTACACTAGTGTGGTCTACACTACAAGAAATATGATTATAAAAGACCCCCATAAGTGTCCTAAAATGTACCATTTAAGGACCTTTCACTTGAAAGGACGCACCGAAATGGCGTCTCCTATAAGACGGTCGTATAAAGTTAAAAGGATCCTAAAACGCAAATTACATTATAAAACCTATGTAAGAGTCTCATTAGCAACATTGATAGGGTCCTTATAAATGTGCATATTATGACACTTTATTTATGGTTTAATTATCTTATAGTATTTTGAGACAGAGAAGAGGGTATTTAAAAAGTATTTTATAGGACACTCACTATAAGAAAACTATTATCTTATGACACCCATAAGTGTTCTAAGATGTACTTTCTTGGGACCTTTCACTTGAAAGGACCCTCTGAAGGGTGACTCTATCTAAGGCCTTCCTATAAATTGAAAAGGGTCCTAAAACTCATATATGATTATAAGTCCTTCGTTTGAGTCATATAAACAACATCAAAAGGGTCGTTATAGAGTGACATATTATGACACTTTATAATATGTTAAGACGCACAAAATGGTCTTTAAAACACTATATATGACACTAAATCTATATTGTTAGACCATATTAGGACCCAATTACAATTACAATAATTTTAAAATTTTAAATTACAAAACAAATATTAAATAAAACATAACATAATACTATTTCAATAAAGCATAATCTCAAAACATAAACGTACATCAACATAAATATCTCAAAACATAAACATCTCAAAACATAAACATCGCTAAACATAAAACAACAAGAAATGATGCATAAAGTCTTCGGTCACCATCTATCTTTATCAATCATCATGTTTCACCTACAATTAAACCATACATGTATCCATGTACAAGTATAAAGGTGCACATTATAAAAATTAATCTTAATTATTATAAATTTACCAAGGACATAACACGATTCATGTAATTGTAGAAAATCTATTAGGACACATTACTTTGAAAAAAAACATCATCTCGTCAAGGCTTATTAATTGCACCATTAGAAAGTGTAGAACTAAATTCTTTAGTGAAGAGGCTTATCATCTGCACCATTAGGAAGTGTAGAACTAAGTTCTTTAGTTCTTGTGGATGCTCCTGTATTAATTTTAATTATAATTATAATAAACATAATAAGATTTTATTAATAAACTGCTATGATCATAGCCATGCCATCATAATTACAGTTACACACACTCGTTAGTTAAATATATTTTTCTCATATGAATTAAGAAAATAAGACAACTGATTAATAATATTTCAGAGTACAAATTTAAAACAACTTGAATTATATAATTGTTTTAGGAAAACAAAATCATAAAAAGTAAAAGCAATTATAAATCGTGACATAGGCTTATGATCAATGCCAAAAGATACAACCTTTCCATATTGTTTTATTACCTGAATTTACCCATTTGTACCTGTGTTTATATTTACCAATTTTTATAGATCATTCACCAAATTTTAAGATATTGTGTACATAAACTGTATATACCTCAGGTAAGGGCACTAGGGCAGTGATGGTTTGCTGGTGATTTGTGCACTAAAGGTCCTGCTGAAAAACAACAAAGAAAGAGAAATCATTAAAGATTTGATTTCAATATATCCAATGACAAAACAAACAAACAAAAAGTGCAGGGTACGAACCTTGTAACAGGTCGATGAGCCAGAAAGAGTGGTTTCTTAACAGGGACTAGTTTTTTTTCTAGAAAACAAATACAAATATGACAAAATCAACATGGGTTAATTGGATATAGTAAAGACAAGTACAAATGGGTTCTTTTTTATGTGAAATGCTTAAACAGTAAGAATAATTATAATAAGACACAAAAATGATGCATCTAACATAGTGATCCGACCATAATATCTTGATTAAGTTGCCCATTACTCACTAATAAAATATATTATAACTATTATTTTGCTATTTATTTCTTGTTTATAAGAGTATATCTAAAAAATAGCATATAAATGATACTTGATGAACTACCCTGCGTAACAGTTTCACTTTTCTCTGAATATACCTGGCATGTATTCCCTGTAATATTAGTATTCGCCTAAAAAAGCCAAGGAAATAAATGTTCACAAAGACCAATTAGAAGATAAAAAAATTTGGGGAAAATTAAGATAACTTGAGTGTAAAGCAAAACCAGCTCAAATTTTAGGTGTTCAATGCGATAATAGTCAAGCGTAAGGAACCTTCACATAATTTAAAGAATCTCAACATCTACCTAAATCATATAGGAATCACTAAGATAACATAATTAGAGTATAATCATTATTCTGATAAGAAACATAGCAGTCCTTTGTGATGATAACCTCCAGTTAGCCTACTTGTGCCTGCATTACCTTAATAGTAACACGAACACTAAAATTGTTATAATGAAAAGTTGTGTAGCCCATGAAAGTATAAAACCATATATACTGGGCAGATAATCACCTCTGACATTATTTGAACACTTTGTGTCTGAAGCCAGCAGCAACGATTTTTTATTAAATGAAGAACTGCTAGTTGTTGCACCTCTAGACATATCTGAATGGGATACCTGATATTTCTCATTTGTACAATTTTGTAAAGGTAAAACACCATTTGGAAAATTAATGTTATGACTTCTGTCAAAGTTATCTTACATAATCAAATTTCAATTCATTGTGGATATCATTTGAAGGGCCAATTAAAGCTCCACCACGTAGTTCATTACCATCTTCACTCTTCATTGATATGCACTTCTTTTGATACTAAAATAAGAGGTAGAAGTCGTAAGTATCTTTATAGATTTAATTATAGACCGTTAACATCATTAAAGTTAAATTTGGGGACTTCCAAATGAAGGAATTGGAATAATTTAAACAACAAAAGAGTATGTTCCCATTTGTGAAGTAGAATAAAAATTTGTGACAAGATGATAATGATTAAAGGGGTCGCATAAAACAAGCTACCTTATTAAGATCTGTATCAGAGATCCGAAAAATGTCAAGGAGATCCATTTGACCACCGTATTTTCACATAAAACTTTTAAAGTTTTTCAAGTGATCTACACTCGCAATAAAATCATTGTTTAATGTTTACCTTGAGTTTTTGTAGAACATATTACATCTGAATCATTCTCTTTGGTTCCAGCCATTACACTATATAAATCCAATTAAAAGCCCCAAAAGAATCGAAATCAAATCCATTAAATATTAAAAATTACTATCAATTAAAAATGAAAAATACAAAATACTTCACTAATCGTGTAGTTTTCAATCAGAAAACAAAAGCCCATTACTCAGATTGCGATTGTAATTAATAAACATAACAGAATCGAATTAATAAAGATACAATATAAAGCCCTAAAAATCAAGAACTGACATTTATCACAATAAACTTCAAGTTCTTCGAATTAAAACAAAATTAGTACACAAAAGGGAGAGATTATCACAAAAACTGCATTAAAATAGACTGAAATTAACTTGATCTTGAATCTTTCTCTCTCTATTTTTACAAAGATTGATGAATACGATTTTGATCCGTTAAAAGGGTGGGTGTGAATATGAAATATGATGAAAAGGTATTTTTATGTTTTAATTTTGGGTTCAAAATTGAATTGTAATGAGCAGATTTATATCTGGCTATTAGAAATTCAGGCATGAAAATAAAGGGACGATGAGAATTTTAGGGATTTTCAACAAGGTGAAAATAGTTTAAGAGGGATTCTAAAATTTTTGAAAAAATTGGAGGCAATTTGCCCGCCCAACTTTTGAGGGGAAACCGGTCATAAGCTTTTTTTAATTTGTTGTTTGTTATCTATGCTAACACATGTACTCCATTTGAATTGATAAATTCTAAACTTTAGATAAACTAATTAATAATTAATGGATACATCTAGTCGTGACCCATAACCTTAAGCACCATGTTTAAATAATTTATAATTTAAGTATGGATAATGGATAATGATACATATAAATAACGTTTTAATGTGGAAAATAATAATTCATATCTTGAGCTTGATAACTTATACAATTAAATGTCTTATAGAGTCATACAATATATTTTAGTATCCATAATAAAAAACTGTCCTATAAATCATAAGATTATGATTATTAAGACCTAAACAATATCTGTCTTATCAAAGTTTCAAAAGTGTCCTAAAATTTTACCATCATATTACCTAACTATCAACTGACCTAATATTGTACATTATAATAAGACACGAAAACTATTAGTCTTATCAACGTGTTAAAGCGTCCTAAATTTTTACCTTGTTAGGACCTCAAAAACATATGACCTAATATGTTACATTATTATAAAACACTCACAAATAAATGTCCCTTTTAGTTTGTTTCATATGAATTTCATATCAAGTGTCATTTGAAGACATATGATAATAGTACCCCAAAATTTATATGTCATATCAATTAGCTTTTTAAGACACCACTTTGTAAACCTATCGTGTAGTGCAACTCATTTTCAAATGTCCTATAAAAACATAGTATAATAGGATCCCTATAAATCATGTGTCATATCAAATAGGACTTTAGGACACAACTGTGTAAGTGTATCTCATAATGGGGCTTAATTTCTGCGTGTCCTATTAAAACCTAGGATAATATGACCATAAAAACTCATGTGTCACAATAAATAGTTTTTTAGGACACCACTGTAAAACCGTATAGTTCTTTAGGACACCATTGAAAAAGCGTAAAGCTTTTTAGGACATCACTTTATAAGTGTATAGGTTTTTAGGACATCTTATAGCTTATTAAGACACCTCATTATAAGTGTATATCATACTGGGACCTCAAATATTTAATTGTCCCAATAAATGGCTCGTTAGGACCCTAATTTATGAGGGTCCTAGGGAAAGGGTCCTATAAACTCACTTTTCTTGTAGTGCTAGGACCGACAATGTACTAGGGGTCTAGTTAGATGTTTCACTACGAAATAGTCCTCAGTTGAAATCTAAGGCTCGGAGGACTTACTACAACCGGTGTGCCTCAGTCAAAGTTACATTGTATCCGATAGACTTCTCTTATCAAGGGTGACACAAATAGTGTACTCTGAATCGGGGTTCACGACTTCCCAATAACAGAGTTAATAAATACGCTATATTAGTTGGAAAAGCGGTTAAGTTTAAGGCATAATTTGAAAGCATTTCGACAACATACACAAACCATAATATTATTTCGGCATTATAACTGACTACATTATATCAACACTAATGATAACTACTCCCTAATCATGGCAGCAATATCACAAGGCATATTAATTGAATACATTATATAAAGATAAAGGATAGAAGTACCAGTAGATTAAATGAGTTCTGAATACAAAAGTGAAAACTTCAAACTCCAGACTGCTCCTAATAAAATCTTCGGCGTTCTTCTCCGAGTACTAGGTTTCCCGCACGGAGTCGAAGACCTTGAAAGTATGTCTAGTATTGTAGAAAGAGAGAGAAAGAAGTGAATTGAAGTGTCTGTAAAAATTGATGACAAAGACCCTTTAAATAGAGGTGAAATTTGCCTGCAAACGGTTGGCAGGTCGTTTGGCAGGCCGTTTGCAAGGCCCGTTTGCTAAGGTGACCCATATTTGGTGGCTGTTTGCTTGGGCCGTTTGGCAGGCCATTTTCCATAGTGGCAAACCGTTTAGCAGGCCGTTTGGCTTGCCCTGGTTTGCTGAATTCACTGGATCGTAACTTGTTTTCCTTGATCGTAGTGTGCTTTCTTGTCTTTCATCGTTTTCGTTTTAGAATCTTCGTTTTAGCTCCGATTCTCTTGATTCTTTTTGCACCGTCTTCGTAATTACTTGATCTTCAATTTTAACCAACAAAGCGGGCATTTTGGCAATAAAGCTCGGAACTTTATTATTTTTAGTCCTTAATACCAAGGTGAAAACGTGACTTTTTAGCCGATAAGAAATGAATTCACTCATAGCCAGTCATGTTGCACTCATAGTCATAGGCTTGATAGAGACTTACATCCTTGCTACTAATATGAAAACGGTAGTAACCATAGTTTCTAGGTCATTTGTCAATGATGGAAAGGAATTTTAGAGTGGTGGTGAAGTTGTTTCTAAGGGGTTAGAAAAAGGGTAATACAGTCTTTTTAAAGACTTTTATTCGGAGCATAGGATAGATAGGAGTGCTGATATTTTTTAGAAGCACTTTTGAACTTTTCTCCTATGGATTGATAAGCATTTGTGGTCAAGTTTTTCTCCGGCGTTTCTCTTTATAAGTTCTGCTCTTTTTTCAGAACTTTTGAAAATACACATTTTTTTTAGAGATTTTATCTCGAGAAACTTTCTGCTGGTAAACTTTTTCAAGACCTTTGCCGTGATACTTGAGAGGCTTATAACATCGGGTTTTCGGAAGGAATCTCATTTTCTGGATTTTTCGAGTGATAGTAAAGATTATGTGGGTTTTGATGTGGTAGAAGTGGTGAAGGTGTGAAAGGCTTATTTTTGACAAATGGCTAGCTCTTCTGATTATACACGAATCCCATTTCGTTACTTGGAAATGCAGATCTAAAGCAAGTTCTAGTTCTGAGTACAGACATCGGCACTCTCAACGGAAAATAGCGAAGCATTAAAGATGAATGGTGGTCTTATCACCATAATCAATTTGGGTCGATAATGCCTAGTCATGCAATGCTCTATTAGAGATTTGGTTCGTCCCAACACGATAATGCCTAGTCAGGTTTTCGAAAGTACTTTTTCGGAAAGGCTTTCTCTTGTTAAATTTTTTTGAAATTTGGCTTAAGAACTTGGAATCTTCGTAATGAGTTATTTTAATATAGCATAAAAAGATTATACCAACATCCCACACTTAGACTAACATTGTCCTCAATGTTCCTAGTGCATCCTACACTTAGGAGTTTTAGTTAAAGATTTGGGAATATTTGTCTAGTGTTTATTTGGGTTGGAATCCCACACTTACTGATAAGCTAGGATGTGGCATAATTAAAAGTTGAGCTAATAACGAGGAGAAAGGAATACCCCCAGCAGATGGTCTTGTGATGACAGGTTGTCTCAGCATTCTTGGAAGTTACGTCCTTTATTGATCGGCTCATTTGTCATCATTTATTCTTCTACTCTACTTTATTGCACGAGTTGCCTCCCGAGAAGTGTTTTTGTTTAAGGTCATTGGCTCGACCGTAATGCTGCCTAAAAAGTAGATGTTCCCATCTGGTAGTTGTAATCTTGGTCATCTCGTGGGAATGTGAGTCTCGGTGGATAAATCCTGAGAAAGTGTCGGACCAAAGTGGTAGTAGATCCGGCACTTCCCTTGAAGATCTTCTGAAAGATAGGTAGTGTGCAGTTTCAGCTCGTGACAAATCTTGAAGTCCGATGAGAATATGATCCATGGTTCTGCTGGTTGATCCATGAATATCAATCATTGAGGAAGTGCTGGTGGTGATTATCTCTCTGATCGGATGTTCATTTCGGAGGTCTTCAAATAGTGTCAGAAATTGTATCTTCAGTATCTCAAAATATTCGGAATGGTGATCTCCACAGTAGGAGTTTGTTGCTTTGCACAGAATGGACAAAAGGCGAAGCTAAAAAGAAGTGAAGAGCAGTTCTGACCCAAGCATTAATGTCACCGTCTTTGAGTATATCTCCCGACATCCAACTTTAAATATGAAACTTGGATTTGTGGATTCGTGGAAGATTCGTGCTATCTGCTTCGTAACGTAGGTGGCGATGTTGATTCGATCTGGTTCAAGATGAGAAAACGGATTGTTGCGTCTTACTTCTTCCGTGACTACGTCTCGTAACTCTCTGATAATTAGATCAACATGGTGATAAATTGTTACGTAAATCACTAGCCTATCTGGTGTGCTTTCGAAATTATCTCTTTCCAGGAGAGCGAAGAGGCTGTGAATGTTAGGTACCCGAGAATGAGTCAATCATACTCCCAAGAGATCCTTTAGATGAGGGCTATATAAAGGATCTAGGAACTCCATAGAAGTGAACAATAGCCAATGTTATGTATGAGATCAAGGAAGCCGTGGAATAGAAAATCTC
This sequence comes from Rutidosis leptorrhynchoides, assembly GCF_046630445.1. Taxonomy (NCBI): domain Eukaryota; kingdom Viridiplantae; phylum Streptophyta; class Magnoliopsida; order Asterales; family Asteraceae; genus Rutidosis; species Rutidosis leptorrhynchoides. Next base: position 275,538,350 of record NC_092336.1, read on the forward strand.
ATTTTCTCTCAACTTCCTTGATTACTTTGTGGTTATTCGTTCCATTCATCGTGTTCATGTTGATCTTATGATCCAACATGTGGTATCAGAGCGGGATCTTCAATGAAACGAAGATGATCCACATGAATATCGATGAATGTTCATATCCTACACCATACACCTTCAACCTATCTTCAAACCTTCAACTTGAACATATTCATATCTTCGAACCCTCATCATGAAGACCTTCATATCTTCATGATGATCTTCAAACCTTCAACATGAAGATATTCATATCTTCAAACCTCTATCATGAAGATCTTCATATCCTCATGAAAATCTTCATACCTTCAACCAAAAATTTCTATAAATCAAAAATCACTCAAATCACTTATTCGAATCTCACCAAAGCACAAACTCAACCGAATTCAAAATTCATCCGAATTTCATAATTTTCGAATTTCACCGAAGCACAAAATCATTCCAAAACACAATACAAAATACATAAATATTTTTGAATTCATTTCAAATTCAGATCATCATTATCATCTCATATTCAAAAACTAAAATTCACAGATTCACATTTTATCATAATGCTACAGTTCACGAACAGATTCAAACTTCAATTCTCAAGTTCAAGTTCACCAAATGATCTTGTGATTTTTGTAATCTTCATAGTCATCACAACATCTTCGTAGAGCAACAACAACAGATTCAACATCTAATTATAACAACAATAGATCACAACTCATCGTTCACCTTCATCTTATACGTTAACTGTAACCGATTTGTGCGTTCATCGATTTGATGTTATAAATTCAAACGAGATTCAAATTCAAGATCCTTAACACCATTCCAAGCCTCGTTGATCATCAGATTGTGTTAACTTCAACGAATTCATGAAGATTCATCTCGAGTTCTTCATTAACCGAAAACATTCATCGTTTGGTCTCCGGAATGATCGGCATGGATTTGGAGAAATCTAAAAATGAAGAGTTGATTAGATTCACTTCCTTAACGTGTATTTAAAATCCCAGGTCCTAACTTGAAGAAACGAGTTCAAAATAATTTTGAAGTCAAAGTTCGTGGTAAAAATTCAGCCGTATTGTTCATGATCAAATTCGATTGATATATGTTATTTCAGCCTATGAATCCGATCAATGAAGGTTAGGAATCTTTTTTTAAGCATATTTGATGAAGAATACTAGGCCTAAAAAAATTAAATCATGAAGTTCAAGTTTTCAAGTTAATATTATCAAAACTGGCTGCTACTGCTCGAAATTCAATTATGATTGAATCAATTTGTTTTTTATTTGCCCAAGGATCTTTCACAAGATTTTGTAATTAATTTCATGCTTCAAATCATTCAAATTGAAACTTTGAAGAATTAAGGCTCGATAAAGGTGAAGAACAATTTTTATTTTCCAGATCCGATGGCGATATTCATATGAACAAAACTGGAGATGAATTGTTACTGGACGATGCAATTTATAATTCCGATTCGCACTTCTTTTATGAGGTTTGCATGATTGGTACATTACAGATGATGATTCGGTATACGCATCGGTACTGGCGGTATTGATTCGGTATATAAACTCGTTCGGTATTGTTTTATAACAGCTTCGGTATTTTTGCTTGCATCTGATCTGATTCGGTATTAAAAGTCTGATTAGGTATTTGATGATGGTGTGATGATTCGGTATTGGTGGTAAAGTAGCTGTTACACAGATTTATTTGGTACACTACCAATTTAATGGCATTGGGCCTACCGAATCTACAAGCCCAATTATGACTATTTTAATGTGCAAAAGCACAAGGTCCATATTTTTTCAAGTATTGGGCCTACCGAATTTGGTGATAGCCCAACAAGCTAAACTCGGTCCATTACCGAATCTGGTGGCTCTTATGTGATTTTACACTTTTAGTCCCTGACAGATTACAGTTTCTTGCAAGAGAGCAGTCTAAACCGAATCTGACAGCAATTTTGAATGTTTTGGCCCCTGTAGTTTATCAGAATTTTCTAGGATGGTCCTTTACTGAATTCGGACCTCAAAAGCATATTTTTCAATTATTTTCGAGGCTCGGGTTCACACGGATTTTCTCACACGCGTTCTTTAAGATATTTTGGAGATTTGCACGTCAACCATTTTAAACAATGAAGCTCTTATTTCATGTGAGCATCATTGTGGGGGAGATATGTATATGGTTGATGTGCATATGACTTCAATACATGTACGGTATTGGACTCGAACTTTAAAGAAGACAAAATCGTTGCGTTACTTGTTTGACGAGTGAGCAAAGGAAAACGAAAAGCGACTTCCACTTCCTTGGGGGAGTATTTTGAGACATTAGGAACTTTGAAGGAGCCACCGATCTACACGCTTTATGAGACGATCATGTGTTTGATTGAAATCAAACTTGATCGGCCGTGCCCCATATACTTTGAAGGGGGAGTTTCTCTAGGTTTTCGAGCTTACTAATCAAGGCAAGTGTTGGATGGGAGTTATATTCTTCGACGACATGAAGTGATGCTACGATGAATGTCACATGGTTGAGCATTTCCGCTGTGCAAACACAAAGACCATTGAAGGTAGAAGAATTCCAACATTGAAGATCTACTTCAACGGCCATGCAAGATTCGTAAGCGGAGCTAGTTAGCGATAACATGTTTCTTTCATGTAATTTTGTATGTTTTTCCATTTGAGTGTTCGTTTGGAAGTATGATTACCTCATGAGGGGAGATTGTTAGGTACCCGAGAATGAGTCAATCATACTCCCAAGAGATCTGTTAGATGAGGGCTATTGATAATGCTAAAAACGAACATATATTTCATAGCATTATCCCTCAAGAAAGACAAGCTTTTAGTTGCAATTGTTCTATTTACAAGTGATAATCGTTTAAATAATAAAAGATGAAGACAAAAGACAGATTCGACGAATTGAAGACGCAAACGACCAAAAAGCTCAAAAGTACAAATTACAATCTAAGAGGTTCAATTTATTGATGAGAAACGTCTAAAAGTGACAAGAGTACGAGCCGCAAAACGCAAAGTACAAGATATTAAATAGTACGCAAGGACGTTCGAAAATCCGGAACCGGGACATGAGTCAACTCTCAACGCGCGACGCAATGGAGCTAAAATGACAAGTCAACTATGCATATAAATATAATATATATATATATATATATATATATATATATATATAATTATAATTATATAAAATTATATATATTATATATATATTTAATAAACCGTCGGCAAGAAGCAAACTAAAGTACCTGACCAGTGAAAGGCGGCCATACGACCGCATGGCCAGGAAGCACAAACTCCATGCGGTCGCATGGAGTACTGTAGCAGCTGAGGTTCTTTAAATACAACGAATTCTGGCCGAATTTTTAACATATAATTCAATCTCTCTTACTCTCAAATATATATATATATTTATATTTATAATTTTAATTTTAATTTAAGATTAATAATAATAAGGTTGTGTTAGCAAATGTTGTAAGTGTGTAAGTCGAAATTCTGTCCGTGTAATGCTACGCTATTAATACTCATTGTAAGTTATGTTCAAACTTTTTAAATTAATATCTCGTAGCTAAGTTATTATTATGCTTATTTAAGCCGAAGTAATCGTGATGTTGGGCTAAATATTAAGATTAGGTAATTGGGCTTTGTACCAAAATTGGGGTTTGGACAAAAGACCGACACTTGTGAAAATTGGAATATGGACTATTAATGGGCTTTATATTTGTTTAACTGAATGATAATTCATTAATTTAATATAGAGATTTACAATTTGACGTATCTATAAATAACCACATACACTCGATCGGACACGACGGGCGGGATATTTATAAATACTAATAATCGTTCATTTAACCGGACACGTGAATGGATTAATAGTAAATAGACTCATTAAAATAGCGGTGAATTATGTACAAGGACACTTGGCGTAATTGTTAACAAAGTATTAAAACCTTGAGTTACACGCAGTCGATATCCTGGTGTAATTATTAACAAAGTATTAAGACCTTGTTACAGTTTAAGTTCCCAATTAGTTGGAATATTTGACTTCCGGTATAAGGATAATTTGACGAGGACACTCGCACGTTATATTTATGACTGATGGACTGTTATGGACAAAAACCGTATGGACATATTGAATAATCCAGGACAAAGGACAATTAACCCATGGTAATTAATTAAAATCAACACGTCAAACATCATGATTACGGAAGTTTAAATAAGCATAATTCCTTTATTTCATATTTCATCGCACTTTTATTTACTGTCATTTTATTTATCGCATTTTTAATTATCGTACTTTTTAATTATCGCAATTTTATTTATCGTCATTTTATTTCTCGTACTTTTATTTATCGCAATTTTATTTCTCGTTATTTACTTTACGCTTTAAATTAAGTTATATTTATTTTTAATATTTTACATTAGGTTTTAATTGTGACTTAAGTTTTAAAAATCGACAAATCGGTCACTAAGCGGTAAAAACCCCCTTTTATAATAATAATAATATGACTTATATATATATATATATATATATATATATATATATATATATATATATATATATATACAAATATAGTTTAAAAATATAGCGTTAAACTTGGCTAGCTCCCTGTGGAACGAACCGGACTTACTAAAAACTACACTACTGTACGATTAGGTACACTGCCTATAAGTGCTGTAGCAAGGTTTAGGTATATCCACTCTATAAATAAATAACTAATTTGTGTAAAATTGTATCATATTTAATAGTATTTTGTAATAAAAATATAACTATTTCGTACCCCTCTGCTTTAACATCAAGTATTTTTGACGCCGCTTCCGGGGACCTCTTAAACGCCGAAGCGAAACGCTATAAAAAAATAAAATATTTTTATTAAGTTTTAATTTCTTTTTGTAAAAAAACGTTTTAAATATTAAAAATACAAAAATATAAAAAGAAAAATAAAAAATATATATTTTTAAGAGTTTGTTTAAAATATATAAAATTATAAAGTATTTCCATTTTTTTATTTTAGTTTTTAAAGTATAAGTTTTTATTTATTTTATATAAATATTTTATATAAATTAAAAAACAGAAAAAAATTAATAAAATAGAAATCGGGCCAAGTACTGTAGCGGCCCAAACATTCAGCCTGTATTCGAAGCCATGCGATCGCATGAGCACAAGGCAGCAAACCCATGCGACCGCATGGGTTGACTGGATAGGTCTGAATCCCTAAATCATAATTACGCAGTAGGTTATTATTATTAATTATTATTATTATTAAACCCTAATTAGGGTTTAGTAATTTATTAATTAGTTTTAGTTTTATTTAATTTGTATTTTTAAGTTTAATTAGTTTTATTAATATATAAAAATTAATACTTTTATAAAATAAATAATATAAAAATAATATTTTTATAAAAATTGTTTTTAAAAAAAACTTTAAGTTTTATTTTTATATTTTGTATCTTTTTATTCGTAATTTGTATTTTTATCATTCATAATTAGTTTTAAGATTAGTATTTTGCCGTAGTTATTTTTATTTCTAAATTTTTAGGCTTTGCCGTAAAATCCCTTAAGTGTTTTTTCTTTAGACTAAGATTTAGGTGCTTTAGAATTTTGCAACGCCATTTTAAGATTTCAGTACTTTTTAAGTTATTGCCGTTTTGAATATAGAACTCCTTTAAGCTTTAATACCTTTAGACGTAAGTTTTAATATTTAGTTTTTAGAATACTAAGTTTCGACGCTGCATTTTTTTTATTTTTCGACTCTTTGTTTTTCGACGTTTATTTTTTTTCGACCTTTTATTTTTTGACGTTTTTCGACGCACTCTTTTTCTTTCTTATTTCTCGACGCTCTAGTTTTTAGGACATAGAATTTTCTATTTCTTCTCTAAAATTTCAAAACGAAAAAAATTATTTTAAGCGGTTAAATTGATAGACATCCAAAATTTTCTGATTCGTAGTAATACTTGGATTTGTTAGTGGCGAGTTGTGGGCTTCCGATTTAAAGGGTCCTGGCTACCTGCTGCATCTATTGGCTATTCGAAACGTGGGCAAAATCAGAAAAGTCTATTAATTTGATAACTTATATAAGTTTTATCTTTAATAACTAATAGGATATTCAGTGAATGCACCTGTAGTGACCCGAACTTTTCCATGTTTATATATATATTAATTGAGATTGATATTTACATGATTAAATGTTTCCAACATGTTAAGCAATCAAACTTGTTAAGACTTGATTAATTGAAATATGTTTCATATAGACAATTGACCACCCAAGTTGACCGGCGATTCACGAACGTTAAAACTTGTAAAAACGGCATGACGATATATATATGGATATACATATGGTTAACATGAGATTATGATAAGTAAGTATCTCCATAAGTATATTAACATTGAGTTATATACATATAAACAAGACTACTAACTTAATGATTTTTAAACGAGACATATATGTAACGATTATCGTTGTAAAGACATCTAATGTATATATATCATATTAAGAGATATTCATACATGATAATATCATGATAATATAATAATTTAAAATCTCATTTGATATTATAAACATTGGGTTAACAACATTTAACAAGATCGTTAACCTAAAGGTTTCAAAACAACACTTACATGTAACGACTAACGATGACTTAACGACTCAGTTAAAATGTATATACATGTAGTGTTTTAATATGTATTTATACACTTTTGAAAGACTTTAATACACTTATCAAAATACTTCTACTTAACAAAAATGCTTACAATTACATCCTCGTTCAGTTTCATCAACAATTCTACTCGTATGCACCCGTATTCGTACTCGTACAATACACAGCTTTTAGATGTATGTACTATTGGTATATACACTCCAATGATCAGCTCTTAGCAGCCCATGTGAGTCACCTAACACATGTGGGAACCATCATTTGGCAACTAGCATGAAATATCTCATAAAATTACAAAAATATGAGTAATCATTCATGACTTATTTACATGAAAACAAAATTACATATCCTTTATATCTAATCCATACACCAACGACCAAAAACACCTACAAACACTTTCATTCTTCAATTTTCTTCATCTAATTGATCTCTCTCAAGTTCTATCTTCAAGTTCTAAGTGTTCTTCATAAATTCTACAAGTTCTAGTTACATAAAATCAAGAATACTTTCAAGTTTGCTAGCTCACTTCCAATCTTGTAAGGTGATCATCCAACCTCAAGAAATCTTTGTTTCTTACAGTAGGTTATCATTCTAATACAAGGTAATAATAATATTCAAACTTTGGTTCAATTTCTATAACTATAACAATCTTATTTCAAGTGATGATCTTACTTGAACTTGTTTTCGTGTCATGATTCTGCTTCAAGAACTTCGAGCCATCCAAGGATCCGTTAAAGCTAGAACCATTTTTCTCTTTTCCAGTAGGTTTATCCAAGGAACTTAAGGTAGTAATGATGTTCAAAACATCATTCGATTCATATATATAAAGCTATCTTATTCGAAGGTTTAAACTTGTAATCACTAGAACATAGTTTAGTTAATTCTAAACTTGTTCGCAAACAAAAGTTAATCCTTCTAACTTAACTTTTAAAATCAACTGAACACATGTTCTAAGTCTATATGATATGCTAACTTAATGATTTAAAACCTGGAAACACGAAAAACACCGTAAAACCGGATTTACGCCGTCGTAGTAACACCGCGGGCTGTTTTGGGTTAGTTAATTAAAAACTATGATAAACTTTCATTTAAAAGTTGTTATTCTGAGAAAATGATTTTTATTATGAACATGAAACTATATCCAAAAATTATGGTTAAACTCAAAGTGGAAGTATGTTTTCTAAAATGGTCATCTAGACGTCGTTCTTTCGACTGAAATGACTACCTTTACAAAAATGACTTGTAACTTATTTTTCCTACTATACCTATACTTTTTCTGTTTAGATTCATAAAATAGAGTTCAATATGAAACCATAGCAAGTTGATTCACTCAAAACGGATTTAAAATGAAGAAGTTATGGGTAAAACAAGATTGGATAATTTTTCTCATTTTAGCTACGTGAAAATTGGTAACAAATCTATTCCAACCATAAATTAATCAACTTGTATTGTATATTATGTAATCTTGAGATACCATAGACACGTATACAATGTTTCGACCTATCATGTCGACACATCTATATATATTTCGGAACAACCATAGACACTCTATATGTGAATGTTGGAGTTAGCTATACAGGGTTGAGGTTGATTCCAAAATATATATAGTTTGAGTTGTGATCAATACTGAGATACGTATACACTGGGTCGTGGATTGATTCAAGATAATATTTATCAATTTATTTCTGTACATCTAACTGTGGACAACTAGTTGTAGGTTACTAACGAGGACAGCTGACTTAATAAACTTGAAACATCTAAATATATTAAAAGTGTTGTAAATATATTTTGAACATACTTTGATATATATGTATATATTGTTATAGGTTCGTGAATCAACCAGTGGCCAAGTCTTACTTCCCGAGAAGTAAAAATCTGTGAAAGTGAGTTATAGTCCCACTTTTAAAATCTAATATTTTTGGGATGAGAATACATGCAGGTTTTATAAATGATTTACAAAATAGACACAAGTACGTGAAACTACATTCTATGGTTGAATTATCGAAATCGAATATGCCCCTTTTTATTAAGTCTGGTAATCTAAGAATTAGGGAACAGACACCCTAATTGACGCGAATCCTAAAGATAGATCTATTGGGCCTAACAAACCCCATCCAAAGTACCGGATGCTTTAGTACTTCGAAATTTATATCATATCCGAAGGGTGTCCCGGAATGATGGGGATATTCTTATATATGCATCTTGTTAATGTCGGTTACCAGGTGTTCACCATATGAATGATTTTTATCTCTATGTATGGGATGTGTATTGAAATATGAAATCTTGTGGTCTATTGTTACGATTTGAAATATATAGGTTAAACCTATAACTCACCAACATTTTTGTTGACGTTTAAAGCATGTTTATTCTCAGGTGAATACTAAGAGCTTCCGCTGTTGCATAATAAAATAAGGACAAGATTTGGAGTCCATGTTTTTATGATATTGTGTAAAAACTGCATTCAAGAAACTGATTTCGATGTAACATATTTGTATTGTAAACCATTATGTAATGGTCGTGTGTAAACAGGATATTTTAGATTATCATTATTTGATAATCTACGTAAAACTTTTTAAACCTTTATTTATGAAATAAAGGTTATGGTTTGTTTTAAAAATGAATGCAGTCTTTGAAAAACGTCTCATATAGAGGTCAAAACCTCGCAACGAAATCAATTAATATGGAACGTTTTTAATCAATAAGAACGGGACATTTCAGTTGGTATCCGAGCGTTGGTCTTAGAGAACCAGAATTTTGCATTAGTGTGTCTTATCAAGTTTGTTAGGATGCATTAGTGAGTCTGGACTTCGACCGTGTTTACTTGAAAAATGATTTCTTAACAAATTTTGTTGGAAACTATATATTTTTAACATGTGAATATTATGTGATATATTAATCTCTTAACGCGTTTGATATTATGTGATAGATGTCTACCTCTAGAACAAGTCCCATTGACTCACCTAATAATAATGAAGAGTCAAATGTAAATTGGAATGATTCGTGGACTGATTCACAAGTTCCCGAAGAGGAACCGGAAGAAGAGTCGGAACCGGAAGAAGAATCGGAACCGGAAGAAGAATCGGAACCGGATGAAGAAATAGAACCGGTGGGGGAAATAATAAAACGGTTAAGTAAAAGAAAATCCTCAACCAACCGACCAAGGCTAATTATGGTCAATGGTGTTTCCGCCAAGGAAGCAAAATATTGGGAGGATTACCAATTCTCCGATGAATCGGATTCCGACGAGAATTCCGATGATGTTATAGAAATTACCCCAACTGAATTTAAAAAGGTAAAAGAAAATAATAAGGGAAAGGGCATAAAAATAGAGAAATCTAATTCCAACCCCGATGAACTTTATATGTATCGTCAACCCCCGAAGTCCTTAAGTTGTAACAATGACCCGGGAACCTCTAAACCACCAGGTTTTTCTAAACCAATGTGGAAAACGACGGCTCGTATTAGGGGAACATCATATATCCCTAGAAACATGGCAAAACGAACCAAAACCGAAGAAGAAGAAACAAGCGAGTCGGAATAAGATAGTTGTATTCGTGTGGTGTAATATATGTAATATAGTGTGCTTATGCTTTATGATATATGTAAAAATTGCTTGTATTAATAAGTATTTTTTTTATGAATCTAACTCTTGTCTATTTTACAGTATAAAAACACAAAATGGATAGACAACCCAATATTTTAAGAGACCTACCCGGAGACATGATTGATGAAATCTTGTCAAGAGTCGGTCAGAATTCTTCGGCACAACTATTTAAGGCGAGATCAGTTTGTAAGACATTCGAAGAACGTTCCAAGAATGCCTTGGTTTATAAAAGGCTTTCGTTCGAAAGATGGGGGATATCACATTGGGAAATCCATAAGTTACGATGTGTTTACTTTGACGCATATATTGCGGGGAACCCAAATGCTATTTTACGCAATGGGTTAAGAAATTATTTTGACTTAATATATCCGAATATTGGACTTCGTGATTTAGAAAAAGCGGCTAACATGCAACATAAAGAAGCATGTTATGATTACGGATTAATAATGTTCGCTTCTCACCAAAGTGAGAACAAGAACATCGGGCTACAACTATTAAACAAAACGTTCCCACAAGTGACGGAGTCGGTAATTGGGGTAAGAAATGAGGTTTTTAGATTGTTACGGGACTGTTGGACATTACGTAACCCTCGTCCCTTTGACAACGTTACAACACGCTGTCTTATCAACGGCCATAACGGTTATGTTCCACAAGACCAAGGATGGGAAGTAATCCTAGTAAAACCAGAATGCATGACTTGTTTCTGGACGTATGAATTACGTGTCTTTATTGCCTTTGCTGAACGACTTGTGTACTAGCTAGAATTATCTTCACAACCATCTTGTATCAAATTTATTGTGTGCTATATTTCATGCTATATGTAAAATAAGCGGTATTGTAAGTTTGTAAAATATTGTGTAAAAGTTTGAACGCGAAATATTATTATAATCAGTTTTTCATATAGAATTGTAGTAGTTGAATTGTATATTAGCTACTAAGTATGAACTTAACGGGTAGGTACTACCCGAATTTAAACTTATAAAACGCTAATATGAAGAAAAAGCTTTTATAAATGAGTTCATATTATGCTACGAAATACTATTAACTACTCTTAATATTCTGTATGATTAACTTGTGCCATTTGACTATTTTGAAGGAAATGGCACCGACTACTCGACACACCGTGAATATGAATGAAGAGGAATTCCGTACTTTTCTAGCTTCAAACATAGCCGCAGTACAGGCTGCGCTATATACCAACAATAACCTTGGATCTAGCAGTACAGGAAATCGTGTAGGATGCACCTATAAAGAATTCACTGCCTGCAAACCTTTGGAATTTGATAGAACCGAATGACCGATCGGATTGAAACGGTGGACCGAGAAGGTCGAATCGGTGTTTGCCATAAGTAAGTGTACTGAAGAGGACAAAGTGAAGTACGCTACACATACCTTCACAGGTTCTGCGTTAACCTGGTGGAATATCTATCTAGAGCAAGTGGGACAAGACGATGCGTACGCACTACCGTGGTCAACATTCAAGCACTTGATGAACGAGAAGTACCATCCCAGAACCGAGGTCAATAAGCTCAAGACAGAACTTAGAGGGTTACGAACCCAAGGATTTGATATTACCACGTACGAAAGACGATTCACAGAATTGTGCCTATTGTGTCCGGGAGCATTCGAAGATGAGGAAGAGAAGATCGACGCGTTTGTGAAAGGATTACCGGAAAGAATCCAAGAAGATATAAGTTCACACGAGCCCGCCTCCATACAACAGGCATGTAGAATGGCTCACAAACTAGTGAACCATATTGAAGAAAGAATTAAAGAATAGACTGCTGAAGAGGCCAATGTGAAGCAAGTCAAAAGAAAGTGGGAGGAAAACGGTGATAAGAATCACCAATACAACAACAACAGCAATTACAACAATAATCGCAACAATTATCCCAACAATCGCAACATCAATCGCAACTACAACAAACGGCCCAACAACAATAACAACAACAACAACAACAACAACAACAACAACAACAACAACAACAACAGCAGCAACAACAGCAACTACAACAATCATCCCAACAACAATAATAACCGCAACAACAACAACAATCAGAAGCAGCTATGCCAAAGGTGTGAAAAGTATCACTCGGGGTTCTGCACCAAATTTTGCAACAAGTGTAAAAGAAATGGTCATAGTGCGGCGAAGTGTGAGGTCTACGGATCAGGGGTTAATAGAACGAAAGGAACAAATGGTGTCGGAACGAGTAATGGCGGAGCAAGTAGTGTCGGAGAAAGTTATGCCAATGTAGTTTGTTATAAATGTGGAAAACCGGGCCACATTATTAGAAATTGCCCGAACCAGGAGAACACGAATGGACAAGGCCGCGGAAGAGTTTTCAATATTAATGCGGCAGAGGCACAGGAAGACCCGGAGCTTGTTACGGGTACGTTTCTTATTGACAATAAATCTGCTTACGTTTTATTTGATTCGGGTGCGGATAGAAGCTATATGAGTAGAGATTTTTGTGCTAAATTAAGTTGTCCATTGACGTCTTTGGATAGTAAATTTTTACTCGAATTAGCAAATGGTAAATTAATTTCAGCAGATAATATATGTCGGAATCGAGAAATTAAACTGGTTAGCGAAACATTTAAGATTGATTTGATACCAGTAGAGTTAGGGAGTTTTGATGTGATAATCGGTATGGACTGGTTGAAAGAAGTGAAAGCAGAGATCGTTTGTTACAAAAATGCAATTCGCATTATACGAGAAAAAGTAAAACCCTTAATGGTGTACGGAGAAAAGGGCAACACGAAGATACATCTTATTAGTAATTTGAAGGCACAAAAACTAATAAGAAAAGGTTGCTATGCTGTTCTAGCACACGTCGAGAAAGTACAAACTGAAGAAAAGAGCATCAATGATGTTCCCGTCGCAAAAGAATTTCTCGATGTATTTCCTAAAGAATTACCGGGATTACCCCCACATCGATCCGTTGAATTTCAAATAGATCTTGTACCAGGAGCTGCACCAATAGCTCGTGCTCCTTACAGACTCGCACCCAGCGAGATGAAAGAACTGCAAAGTCAATTACAAGAACTTTTAGAGCGTGGTTTCATTCGACCAAGCACATCACCGTGGGGAGCTCCTGTTTTGTTTGTCAAGAAGAAAGATGGTACATTCAGGTTGTGTATCGACTACCGAGAGTTGAACAAACTTACCATCAAGAACCGCTACCCACTACCGAGAATCGACGACTTATTTGATCAACTACAAGGCTCGTCTGTTTATTCAAAGATTGACTTACGTTCCGGGTATCATCAAATGCGGGTGAAAGAAGATGATATTCCAAAGACTGCTTTCAGAACACGTTACGGTCATTACGAGTTTATGGTCATGCCGTTTGGTTTAACTAATGCACCAGCTGTGTTCATGGACCTTATGAACCGAGTGTGTGGACCATACCTTGACAAGTTTGTCATTGTTTTCATTGATGACATACTTATTTACTCAAAGAATGACCAAGAACACGGTGAACATTTGAGAAAGGTGTTAGAAGTATTGAGGAAGGAAGAATTGTACGCTAAATTTTCAAAGTGTGCATTTTGGTTGGAAGAAGTTCAATTCCTCGGTCACATAGTGAACAAAAAAGGTATTAAGGTGGATCCGACAAAGATAGAAACTGTTGAAAAGTAGGAAACCCCGAAAATGCCGAAACACATACGCCAATTTTTAGGACTAGCTGGTTACTACAGAAGGTTCATCCAAGACTTTTCCAGAATAGCAAAACCCTTGACTGCATTAACGCATAAAGGGAAGAAATTTGAATGGAAGGATGAACAAGAGAAAGCGTTTCAGTTATTGAAGAAAAAGCTAACTACGACACCTATATTGTCATTGCCTGAAAGGAATGATGATTTTGTGATTTATTGTGACGCGTCAAAGCAAGGTCTCGGTTGTGTATTAATGCAACGAACGAAGGTGATTGCTTATGCGTCTAGACAATTGAAGATTCACGAGCAAAATTATACGACGCATGATTTGGAATTAGGCGCGGTTGTTTTTGCATTAAAGACTTGGAGGCACTACTTATATGGGGTCAAAAGTATTATATATACCGACCACAAAAGTCTTCAACACATATTTAATCAGAAACAACTGAATATGAGGCAGCGTAGGTGGATTGAATTGTTGAATGATTACGACTTTGAGATTCGTTACCACCCGGGGAAGGCAAATGTGGTAGCCGATGCCTTGAGCAGGAAGGACAGAGAACCCATTCGAGTAAAATCTATGAATATAATGATTCATAATAACCTTACTACTCAAATAAAGGAGGCGCAACAAGGAGTTTTAAAAGAGGGAAATTTAAAGGATGAAATACCCAAAGGATCGGAGCAGCATCTTAATATTCGGGAAGACGGAACCCGGTATAGGGCTGAAAGGATTTGGGTACCAAAATTTGGAGATATGAGAGAAATGGTACTTAGAGAAGCTCATAAAACCAGATACTCAATACATCCTGGAACGGGAAAGATGTACAAGGATCTCAAGAAATATTTTTGGTGGCCGGGTATGAAAGCCGATGTTGCTAAATACGTAGGAGAATGTTTGACGTGTTCTAAGGTCAAAGCTGAGCATCAGAAACCATCAGGTCTACTTCAACAACCCGAAATTCCAGAATGGAAATGGGAAAACATTACCATGGATTTCATCACTAAATTGCCAAGGACTGCAAGTGGTTTTGATACTATTTGGGTAATAGTTGATCGTCTCACCAAATCAGCACACTTCCTGCCAATAAGAGAAGATGACAAGATGGAGAAGTTAGCACGACTGTATTTGAAGGAAGTCGTCTCCAGACATGGAATACCAATCTCTATTATCTCTGATAGGGATGGCAGATTTATTTCAAGATTCTGGCAGACATTACAGCAAGCATTAGGAACTCGTCTAGACATGAGTACTGCCTATCATCCACAAACTGATGGGCAGAGCGAAAGGACGATACAAACGCTTGAAGATATGCTACGAGCATGTGTTATTGATTTCAGAAACAGTTGGGATCGACATCTATCGTTAGCAGAATTTTCCTACAACAACAGCTACCATTCAAGCATTGAGATGGCGCCGTTTGAAGCACTTTATGGTAGAAAGTGCAGGTCTCCGATTTGTTGGAGTGAAGTGGGGGATAGACAGATTACGGGTCCGGAGATTATACAAGAAACTACCGAGAAGATCATCCAAATTCAACAACGGTTGAAAACTGCCCAAAGTCGACAAAAGAGCTACGCTGACATTAAAAGAAAAGATATAGAATTTGAAATTGGAGAGATGGTCATGCTTAAAGTTGCACCTTGGAAAGGCGTTGTTCGATTTGGTAAACGAGGGAAATTAAATCCAAGGTATATTGGACCATTCAAGATTATTGATCGTGTCGGACCAGTAGCTTACCGACTTGAGTTACCTCAACAACTCGCGGCTGTACATAACACTTTCCACGTCTCGAATTTGAAGAAATGTTTTGCTAAAGAAGATCTCACTATTCCGTTAGATGAAATCCAAATCAACGAAAAACTCCAATTCATCGAAGAACCCGTCGAAATAATGGATCGTGAGGTTAAAAGACTTAAGCAAAACAAGATACCAATTGTTAAGGTTCGATGGAATGCTCGTAGAGGACCCGAGTTCACCTGGGAGCGTGAAGATCAGATGAAGAAGAAATACCCGCATCTATTTCTAGAAGATTCGTCAACACCTTCAACAGCTTAAAATTTCGGGACGAAATTTATTTAACGGGTAGGTACTGTAGTGACCCGAACTTTTCCATGTTTATATATATTAATTGAGATTGATATTTACATGTTAAGCAATCAAACTTTTTAAGACTTGATTAATTAAAATATGTTTCATATAGACAATTGACCACCCAAGTTGACCGGCGATTCACGAACGTTAAAACTTGTAAAAACGACATGACGATATATATATGGATATACATATGGTTAACATGAGATTATGATAATTAAGTATCTCCATAAGTATATTAACAATGAGTTATATACATATAAACAAGACTACTAACTTAATGATTTTTAAACGAGACATATATGTAACGATTATCGTTGTAAAGATATCTAATGTATATATATCATATTAAGAGATATTCATACATGATAATATCATGATAATATAATAATTTAAAATCTCATTTTATATTATAAACATTGGGTTAACAACATTTAACAAGATCGTTAACCTAAAGGTTTCAAAACAACACTTACATGTAACGACTAACGATGACTTAACGACTCAGTTAAAATGTATATACATGTAGTGTTTTAATATGTATTTATACACTTTTGAAAGACTTTAATAAACTTATCAAAATACTTCTACTTAACAAAAATGCTTACAATTACATCCTCGTTCAGCTTCATCAACAATTCTACTCGTATGCACCCGTATTCGTACTCGTACAATACACAGCTTTTAGATGTATGTACTATTGGTATATACACTCCAATGATCAGCTCTTAGCAGCCCATGTAAGTCACCTAACACATGTGGGAACCATATTTTGGCAACTAGCATGAAATATCTCATAAAATTACAAAAATATGAGTACTCATTCATGACTTATTTACATGAAAACAAAATTACATATCCTTTATATCTAATCCATACACCAACGACCAAAAACACCTACAAACACTTTCATTCTTCAATTTTCTTCATCTAATTGATCTCTCTCAAGTTCTATCTTCAAGTTCTAAGTGTTCTTCATAAATTCTACAAGTTCTAGTTACATAAAATCAAGAATACTTTCAAGTTTGCTAGCTCACTTCCAATCTTGTAAGGTGATCATCCAACCTCAAGAAATCTTTGTTTCTTACAGTAGGTTATCATTCTAATACAAGGTAATAATCATATTCAAACTTTGGTTCAATTTCTATAACTATAACAATCTTATTTCAAGTGATGATCTTACTTGAACTTGTTTTCGTGTCATGATTCTGCTTCAAGAACTTCGAGCCATCCAAGGATCCGTTGAAGCTAGATCCATTTTTCTCTTTTCCAGTAGGTTTATCCAAGGAACTTAAGGTAGTAATGATGTTCATAACATCATCCGATTCATATATATAAAGCTACCTTATTCGAAGGTTTAAACTTGTAATCACTAGAACATAGTTTAGTTAATTCTAAACTTGTTCGCAAACAAAAGTTAATCCTTCTAACTTGACTTTTAAAATCAACTAAACACATGTTCTAAGTCTATATGATATGCTAACTTAATGATTTAAAACCTGGAAACACGAAAAACACCGTAAAACCGGATTTACGCCGTCGTAGTAACACCGCGGGCTATTTTGGGTTAGTTAATTAAAAACTATGATAAACTTTCATTTAAAAGTTGTTATTCTGAGAAAATGATTTTTATTATGAACATGAAACTATATCCAAAAATTTTGGTTAAAATCAAAGTGGAAGTATGTTTTCTAAAATGGTCATCTAGACGTCGTTCTTTCGACTGAAATGACTACCTTTACAAAAACGACTTGTAACTTATTTTTCCTACTATAAACCTATACTTTTTCTGTTTAGATTCATAAAATAGAGTTCAATATGAAACCATAGCAATTTGATTCACTCAAAACGGATTTAAAATGAAGAAGTTATGGGTAAAACAAGATTGGATAATTTTTCTCATTTTAGCTACGTGAAAATTGGTAACAAATCTATTCCAACCATAACTTAATCAACTTGTATTGTATATTATGTAATCTTGAGATACCATAGACACGTATACAATGTTTCGACCTATCATGTCGACACATCTATATATATTTCGGAACAACCATAGACACTCTATATGTGAATGTTGGAGTTAGCTATACAGGGTTGAGGTTGATTCCAAAATATATATAGTTTGAGTTGTGATCAATACTGAGATACGTATACACTGGGTCGTGGATTGATTCAAGATAATATTTATCAATTTATTTCTGTACATCTAACTGTGGACAACTAGTTGTAGGTTACTAACGAGGACAGCTGACTTAATAAACTTGAAACATCTAAATATATTAAAAGTGTTGTAAATATATTTTGAACATACTTTGATATATATGGATATATTGTTATAGGTTCGTGAATCAACCAGTGGCCAAGTCTTACTTCCCGAGAAGTAAAAATCTGTGAAAGTGAGTTATAGTCCCACTTTTAAAATCTAATATTTTTGGGATGAGAATACATGCAGGTTTTATAAATGATTTACAAAATATACACAAGTACGTGAAACTACATTCTATGGTTGAATTATCGAAATCAAATATGCCCCTTTTTATTAAGTCTGGTAATCTAAGAATTAGGGAACAGACACCCTAATTGACGCGAATCCTAAAGATAGATCTATTGGGCCTAACAAACCCCATCCAAAGTACCGGATGCTTTAGTACTTCGAAATTTATATCATATCCGAAGGGTGTCCCGGAATGATGGGGATATTCTTATATATGCATCTTGTTAATGTCGGTTACCAGGTGTTCACCATATGAATGATTTTTATCTCTATGTATGGGATGTGTATTGAAATATGAAATCTTGTGGTCTATTGTTACGATTTGAAATATATAGGTTAAACCTATAACTCACCAACATTTTTGTTGACGTTTAAAGCATGTTTATTCTCAGGTGAATACTAAGAGCTTCCGCTGTTGCATACTAAAATAAGGACAAGATTTGGAGTCCATGTTTGTATGATATTGTGTAAAAACTGCATTCAAGAAACTGATTTCGATGTAACATATTTGTATTGTAAACCATTATGTAATGGTCGTGTGTAAACAGGATATTTTAGATTATCATTATTTGATAATCTACGTAAAACTTTTTAAACCTTTATTTATGAAATAAAGGTTATGGTTTGTTTTAAAAATGAATGCAATCTTTGAAAAACGTCTCATATAGAGGTCAAAACCTCGCAACGAAATCAATTAATATGGAACGTTTTTAATCAATAAGAACGGGACATTTCAGCACCGAGCAAAACGTTCATCACCTTTCATACGTTCACCACCTGTAACTCGATCAAGACATCTAGCCAATATTGTCGCCGTTGATTTTTCTTTAGAATCGTCATCTAGTCGACCAAGTACTCCAATTCAAATTTTCGATAATCCATTTTTTGAACCCGACCTCACAATTGAGAATCCGGAGGATATTCATGGACAATTCAGAGATCCTGAACCACTAATCATTCCTCCGGAACCACAAATCACTCATTCAGAGATTGTCGAGGAAGAAACTATTAAATCAGAATCCTCTAGTGATTCAGATTCAACAAACTCAATCATGGAAAATCTGGAACCTCTAAGTATGGAAGACATTAATGCCAATTTAGTGGTGCGCCGAAGGAAGATCCAAACGAACATCTTCGAACCTTTAATAGGATCTGTACTCTATTTTAAATCCGAGAAGTGGAGGATGAACAGATCTATCTCATGTTATTTTCCTGAACTTTAAAGGGAGAAGCCAAAGATTGGTTAGAATCGTTACCTGAAGGGGCGATTGATACATGGGACATTTTAGTTGAAAAATTTCTTAAACAATTCTTTCCGGCATCTAATGCCGTGAGACTTCAAGGAGAAATTGTTACGTTCACACAAAAGCCAAATGAAACTCTATATGAGGCATGGAAAAGATTTGAAAAGTTGTTAAGAGGATGTCCGCAACATGGTTTAGACACTTATCAAATAATACAAATATTCTACCAAGGATGTGACATCACTACAAGAAAAGACATCGATATAGCAGCTGGTGGTTCCATTATGAAGAATACCGCAACTGAAGCTTACAAAATTATTGATAACACTGCTTCCCACTCACATGAGTGGCATCAAGAAAAAGATATCGTTAGATCATCTAAAGCTGCTAGAGCCGATTCTAGCCATGACTTTGATTCCATTTCCGCAAAGATAGATGCTTTCGAGAGACGAATGGAAAAGATGACTAAAGATATTCACTCAATACGAATTAGTTGTGAGCAGTGTGGAGGACCACATTTGATAAAAGATTGTATCAGTATTGAACAAACAATGGAACAAAGAGAGAATGTTTCATACATAAACCAAAGGCCTGGAAATAATTATCAACCACCAAGACCAATCTACAATCAAAACAAGAATTATAACTAAAATGTTCCATATAACAACCAACAAGGTCCTAGCAATCAACAAGTATCCAATAATACTTACAATCAACAAAGACCTATTTTTCCAATTAAACCACCACAAACCGATGATAAAAAGCCAAATTTAGAAGACATGATGTCAAAGCTAGTTGAATCTCAAACTCAGTTTTTCACATCTCAGAAACAAACCAATGAACAAAATGCTCAAGCATTTAGAAATCAACAAGCTTCAATCCAAAATCTGGAACAAGAAGTAAGCAACCTAGCAAGGTTGATAGGTGAAAGAAAACCGGGGAGTCTACCTAGCGATACAAATGCTAACCCCCGTAATGAAATAGCTAAAGCCATTACCACAAGAAATGGTATTACACTTAAACCACCTGAAATACCTTTAATTTCTGATGACACTATTCCTACTCCACAAGAATCACAGCCTGAGCAAGATAAGGAAAAAGAACCGGTAGTTGAAAAGGTTAATGAAGATAACACAGTTAAGGCTAAACCTTATGTTAAATCATACCAACCACCGCTTCCGTACCCGAGTAAAATGAGAAAAGAAAGACTTGAAGCCGAGCAATCTAAATTCTTGGATATGTTTGAACAAATAAATATAAATCTTCCTTTCATTGATGTGATATCAGGAATGCCTAGATATGCTAAATTCTTGAAAGATCTAATCACAAAATAGAAAGAAAATGGAAGAACTCTCGGCTGTTACAATGAATGCTAATTGTTCTGCAATGCTGTTGAATAAGATACCAGAAAAATTATCAGATCCAGGAAGTTTCACAATTACATATTTTCTGGGTAGTCTTAGTTCAATAGAAGCATTGACAGACTTAGGTGCTAGTATAAATTTAATGTCGTATTCACTATACACTAAACTAGACCTTGGAGAATTGAAACCAACACGAATAATTATACAACTAGTCGATCGATCAGTAAAATATCCTAGAGGGATAATGGAGAACATGCTAGTTAAAGTTGGTACTTTAGTATTTCCAGTAGACTTTGTTATTCTGGACATGGAAGAAGATTCTCAAGTTCCTCTTATATTAGGAAGACCATTCTTAAACACGGCTAAAGCAATAATAGACATGTTCAGTAAGAAATTGACCCTAAGTATAAAGGACAAGAGTGTTACCTTTTCTATTGATAGAGCCATGCAACAACCGCAATCTGCAGATGATACATGTTATTACATTTAAACTATAGATTCACATGCAGAATTGTTAGAAGAATTTCCAGAATTACAAGGAACAGGAGAATGTTCTTTAGGAGAAGGAACTGAACCAATTGATGAAGCTGAAATATTAGCTACACTCATGGCTAATGGATACGAACCAACAACAGAAGAAATTCAAATGCTAAAAAAAGAAGACAGATATCGATACAAATCATCGATAGAAGAACCACCGACATTAGAGTTAAAACCACTTCCAAACCTTTTGGAATATGCTTATTTACATGGTGAATCTGAATTATCTGTAATAATATCGTATTCTCTTACGGAAAATGAAAAATCTCAACTCATTTCTGTGTTAAAAGCTCATAAACCAGCTATTGCATGGAAGATTCATGATATTAAAGGAATAAGTCCTTAGTATTGCACACATAAAATCCTTATGGAAGAAGGTCATAAGACATATGTGCAATGCCAACGAAGACTAAATCCTAATATGCAAGATGTTGTTAAGAAAGAAATTATTAAACTGCAAGATGCAGGTTTAATTTATCCAATTTCTGATAGTCCATGGGTAAGCCCAGTTCAATGCGTACCTAAGAAGGGTGGCATGACTGTCATCACAAATGAAAAAAATGAGCTTATTCCTACTAGGACTGTAACAGGATGGCGTGTTTGTATTGATTATAGAAAATTAAATGACGCCACCAGAAAAGATCACTTTCCCTTACCTTTCATTGATCAAATGTTGGAAAGGTTAGCTGGAAATAGTTACTATTGTTTTCTTGACGGTTTTTTCGGATATTTTCAAATTCCAATAGCACCCGAGGACCAAGAGAAAACCACGTTCACGTGCCCTTATGGTACTTTTGCTTACAAATGCATGCCATTTGGACTTTGCAACGCCCCTGCAACCTTTCAAAGGTGCATGATGGCAATTTTTCACGACATGATAGAAGAATGCATGGAAGTTTTCATGGATGACTTTTCAGTCTTCGGTGATACATTTGAAACATGTCTAGTTAATCTTGAACGAATGCTTATTAGATGCGAACAATCAAATCTAGTACTTAATTGGAAGAAATGCCATTTCATAGTTAAAGAAGGCATCGTTCTTGGTCATAAAATTTCAAAGGAAGGAATTGAAGTGGATAGAGCTAAAGTAGATGTAATTGCTAAACTTCCACATCCCACCAATGTTAGAGGAGTTAGGAGTTTTCTAGGGCATGCGGGTTTTTACCGACGTTTCATAAAAGATTTTTCTAAAATTGCCACTCCTATGAATAAACTCCTAGAAAAAGATGCTCCATTCATCTTTTCATATGAATGCATCAAATCTTTTAATATTCTTAAAGAAAAACTCACTAATGCGCCGATCATGATAAGTCCAAATTAGAATCTACCGTTTGAACTCATGTACGATGCAAGTGATTTTGCAATGGGAGCCGTTTTAGGACAAAGGATTGAAAAACAATTTCAACCTATTTATTACCCTAGTAAGACGTTACAAGGAGCACAAATGAATTATACAACTACTGAAAAAGAACTCCTTGCTATTGTCTTTGCTTTTGACAAATTTCGTTCGTATCTCGTTCTAGCTAAAACGGTGGTCTATACCGACCATTCTGCTCTTAGATACCTATTTTCAAAACAAGATGCCAAACCACGATTAATCCGCTGGATCTTACTCTTACAAGAATTCAATATTGAGATCCGAGACAAAAAGGGAGCAGAAAATCTCGCAGCTGATCATCTTTCTCGTCTTGAAAATCCCGAATTAGAAGTTCTAAATGAATCGGCTATACAAGACAACTTTCCTGATGAATATCTATTGAAGATAGATTATAATGAAATTCCATGGTTTGCAGACTATGCAAACTACTTAGTATGTAGATTCCTTGAAAAAGGGTTGTCGTACCAAAAACGAAAGAAATTCTTTAGTGATATAAAACACTATTTCTGGGAAGATCCACATTTGTTTAAAAGTTGTTCCAATGGAATAATACGCCGATGTGTATTCGGAGATGAAGCCAGTCAAATCTTAAACTATTGCCACACAGGACCAACATGAGGGCATTATGGGCCTCAACTTACAGCAAGAAAAGTTTACGACGCTGGATTCTATTGGCCTACAATTTTCAAAGACGCACACCTTCTTTGTAAATCCTGTGATGCTTGTCAAAGGGCCGGAAAAATAAGTCAACGTGATGAAATGCCACAAAATGTCATTCAAGTATGTGAAGTATTTGACGTTTGGGGTATTGACTTTATGGGTCCATTTCCAAAATCTCATAATAATCTCTATATTCTCGTTGCCATTAATTATGTATCTAAATGGGCGGAAGCACAATCTCTCCCAACTAACGATGCACGAGTTGTAGTCAACTTCTTAAAACGTCTTTTTGCTAGGTTCGGAACACCGAAAGCTTTAATAGTGATCGGGGTACTCATTTTTGTAATAATCAACTTGAGAAAGTTCTCAAAAGATATGGAGTAACTCATAAAATCTCAACCGCTTATCATCCACAAACAAGTGGACAAGTTGAAAAATACCAACTGAGCTTTAAAGCGTATTCTAGAGAAAACTGTAGGATCAAATCCGAAGGAATGGTCCATGAAATTGGAAGATGCACTCTGGGCTTTTAGAACAGCCTACAAAACTCCAATTGGAACCACACCTTTTAAACTCGTTTACGGAAAAGCATGTCACCTTCCAGTAGAAATTGAGCACAAAGCATTTTGGGCTTTGAAGACATGTAATCTTGATTTACATAAAGCCGAACATCTACGGTTAAGTCAAACAAATGAATTAGAAGAATTAAGACATGAAGCATACGAAAATTGGTTAATCTATAAAGAAAGAATGAAGAAATGGCATGATAAAAGAATCAGAAGTTTAAAAGAATTCAAGGAAGGAGATAGAGTTCTTCTTTTCAATTCACGATTCAAGCTATTTCCTGAAAAATTGAAATCAAGATGGTCTGGACCATTCATAGTCAAAAGAGTTTTCCCATACGGAATAATAGAGTTAATAAATTCAAATGGGATTGAATTTAAGGTGTACGGTCACAGAGTTAAACATTACATACATGGTCCGATGGAAGTTGACAATGAAGTTAATCACAATTTCGACACCACAGCTAACTAAATGTGGGAAGATTCGAGTCTTTTTAGTATAATATATATTTCTGTTAGAGTTAGATATTCTATTTTCATGTAGTTTTTGAGAATGGAATCCGAATGGTCTTTCCCTAGCAGACCCTAAAGAACTAGTCTTCTCCCCCCATTATGAATTTTTATTTCTTTTAGGTTTTACGAAATAAAGAATTCCTTTGATCTGAACCATGGTCTACTACTACACACTATGATTACTAAACGTAATAATAACATCTTCCCGAGTGAACTGGTATCCTTCATAAGAGGCAAAATGGATGAAGTAAGGAAAGAACTCAGGAAATATCATCATAAGACACATTTTGGTAAAGGAAAATCAAAATCCTGAACAAAAAGAAGAGCACGACACCTTGAAAGATGTCATAAATGCGGAAAATGGTCACACGAAGGTAAATGTTCGAACAATCAAACATATTCAAATACTAAATTTGTTACTCTATGCAGAGAAGGACCGTTCATGTGTTTAGAAGAAAAGTTATTGAAGAATCGAGGTTATGCTTATGTAGCTATGGAAAATCAAATTACACGACTCTCCTATGAGTCAGCTAAAGCAGGTCTCTGAGAATTCTATCTCATAGGTAAGTATGTACAGTTTTTATTTTATTTTATTACTTTTAACCTTTTGATAATAAACGCTAAATCGTTCGCTATAAAGTATTAAATTGATATTCAATAAAATTAGGTATGCGAAACCGAAATTATTGATATCATACAAAAATTTATTACATCACTGCGAAATGTACCGTTTATTCTTAAGGTATAAATATCTTTAATCAATCAATCCAAAAATATTTCAAAAATTCGTCAGGAGTAAAACTTGGTAAAATAGCCGAAATTACTTTACCCAAAAGAGGGGTGTTTATTTTTGATAATATTTGATTGATTAAAGTGGGATAAAAGACCAAAAAGATTTTTAATTTTAATTTTTACCTTGTTTTTAAAATTAATATATAAATATTAAATTATTAATGTAAATTTTTAAAATCAATATATTTAAGTTTTTAAATATTTTGAAAATTAATATTTTTAATATAATTTTGTAAAATTAATGTATAAAAATATTAATAATATTTATATGAATTTTTAATTTTATGCATTTTAAATTTAAGTTTGGTGTGAATTTTAAAAATAAAAATTTACTTTATTTCATTAAGTTAAAAATTTGATATTTGAAAATTCGTCGTGAGTTGAAGACTAGGTCGTTGAACCGAAATTGCTTTACCCGAGGGCGGGACGAGAAATTTTATTATCATTATTTTTAATCTTATTGAATTAAAGTATGCCAAAAACATTTAAAAAATCCAAAAATCTTTGCTTTTAAAACAACGCTTTAAAGTGACAAATTTTAAAATTTTGTTGAGAGACGAACTAGGACTAAGATCCAAAATGCCCTCATTCTAAAAGAAACAAAATTTTAAATAATTTAATTATTTTTTTTATTAATTAAAGGTTTAAAAAAAATAAAAAAAATAATCAGACCCCATGCGATCGCATGAGGTTTACCTTGCAAAACCATGCGATCGCATGGGACAGAAAATCTGAACAGATTACAAACTCCATCGAACTAGTTCTCTGTCTTCACAAACACACACATACACAAACAAAAACTCTCCCAAAACCTCTCAAAAATTCACCAATTTTCACCAAAATTCACCAAATTTCTTGCAATAATCCGCTTTAATCATGAAATTATTCAGAAGTTTTTCAAAGAAGGTAAAGATTTCACCCCTAAAACTCTTTAAATTTGAATTTTAGTGTTCTTGAGCTAAATTTTACATAATTTGATTTTGTTAATTTTTAGTGTAATTAGAGTTAAATTGTTAGTATATTATGCATGTATAACCTAGATTGATGCTATTTAACATGATTTGAAGCCAAAAACTTCAAAAATTTTAGAAATCGAGGGTTTATGTTCTTGAGCAATTTGGGGCTTTTTGATATAAACAGGTTATGGACGATTTTTGTCATGAATTATTACTAAATTAAGTAGTGTAACAAGTTTAGGTAGCTAAATGATCCAAACTTTGATCCTAAACATGCTTTTTGAGAATTAAAGTGGACTTTTTAAGTCTAAAATTCATGAACTTGATTAAATTGATGTAAATGCCATTTGAAACTTGTTTAATTGCTAGTAATGATTAGTTTAACATGTTATTTGAGTTGAATGCTTATAAACTTTGTAAACATTTTCATATATTCTTATTTGAAAAAGTGTAGAATTGTTAAAATTGTAAAAAAGTGTATAAGTTTAATTTTGATTGAACATGTTATTGTAATTGTTTTAATTTATTATTTTGCTAACACTAATGCATATTTGGATGCACACATTTTGTGTTTAATGTGTTTTGCAGAGAAATACTGATACTGATGGTGCATCATCATCATCTAGGAAACCTGCTCCGGAACCACAGCCAGAGATGCAATATCACGAACCGGAGCAACAACAGGAACAACAATAACAACATGATGATCAACATGTACCATACTATGAGCCGGATCCACAATTTTTTATTACTTGCGTAGTATTTCCCACTCACCATATAGTAGAACACCCAATAATTCATGAAGAACAGTTGCATCCCAATTTAAGGATTGATAGAAGTTGGAGAGATTACCTGACGTACCAAAGTAACAAATTTAAACTGGTAACGAAAAATGTAGAAGTTCCGAGGGTAATCGATTGGGAGCCTTTGGAAAGGGTCCACCTAGCTAACCCAGTTAGGCAGCATCTAATCCAAATGTATGGCAGCTCTTCTTTTCTCGATTGGGAACGTTTATTTACTACTCGTAGGCCTGTATATTAAGAGTGGTGTGTTGAGCTTATGAGTACTATCGCTTTTAATAAGGATGTAAATAGGTTAGATGATAAGAGTTTTCTTAGATTTTTACTTGGCCGTAGGATGTACAGAATGTCCATGCTGGATATGGCCAGGGCTTTACAGATTTACACTCCCGCCGAATTACTACTACCTGATTGTACAAATTTGATTTATCATGGTGAGAGGGTAGATAGGAATTTTGACGCGCACGCCGTCTGGAGGCGTATGTCAAATTATAATGTTTTTTCGCGGGGAGGAAGACACTCCTATTTAGATATTAAAAAAGCAGAGCTTTGCATTATACATAGATTTTTAGCTAATTCGATTACACAAAGAGGTAACAACAAGGAGAAAATGACCTTAGACGATTTATTTTACCTTAAGTGTATTCGAAACACTAGAAGCTTCGTTAATATCCCCTACTGTGTTGGTTTTTATCTGTCCAAAATGTTGGAAGGTATACAGGACGGGGGAATAATAGG
This sequence comes from Rutidosis leptorrhynchoides, assembly GCF_046630445.1. Taxonomy (NCBI): domain Eukaryota; kingdom Viridiplantae; phylum Streptophyta; class Magnoliopsida; order Asterales; family Asteraceae; genus Rutidosis; species Rutidosis leptorrhynchoides. The sequence continues at coordinate 275,566,416 of NC_092336.1, forward strand.
AGGAGGTATTTTTGTTACTCTCATTGGAGAGTATTTAGGTGTAGATAGGGATCAAGGGAGTTCGATGCTGGTATGTAGGGAACAGGATGAGACTTTAGGATTGCGGGTCTATCAAGGTGCAAAGGTATTAAAGAGCAGACGCAATCAGGCAGTACCATATCAGGGCTCTCATCCACAGGTAGAGAGAGGTTCAGATGAGGAAATGGGGGAAGCGGATGACATTAGGGATGTCATTTGGGAGGCTGTTACTGACGTTTACCAGCGTATAGATGAGGTAGAAATGACAAACGAAGCTAGACATAGTCAGTACAAGCAGTGGCACGCCGAGAATGTGTACGAGCATTTCAGGCAACGACAGCATGATAGATGGCACTATCATCAGCATCAGATCATGAGCCAGCTATCACCTCAGGTACCAAATAACTACGTACCGACCCGACCTGCTTACTATCCGCCACACCAGCCTGATATGCGACCACCATTTACTCTCTACGGCCCCAACCAAGCCTATCAGCACACCTATAACCAACCGTGGAACCCGACCGACGACATGAACTGGAACGCCTATCCAGATTGATACAGTTCCCGTTGGTGATTTTTATCTTTTATTATTTTTATTTACTTATGTTTAAAACATATAATATTGTGATACTTTTATGTAATTTTTAACATTTTTTTTATTTTGTTACTAATATTTCGTATTTATAATTTGAAAGTGGGATGTTAAGTCCCATTTCAAATTACCATGCATATTATTATTTGTATGTATGTATATTGTCAACTGTACACAATAGGGTAAAACAGCGAACTTTCAAAGACTGGCATTAAGTTCAGCAAAAGCAACTAATTTGGATGACAAAACGAAAAACAAATGTGATGTAACAACAAGACGGAATGAACAAATGATGTGCACCATTTATCATTCAACAAACAAATGCCAATATGTTTGGAAACTTTAGTAAAATTTAATCATTTTTCTACGCTAATCTCCCTCAATAATTTAAATTGTTACTGATTTCTTGCAAATGTGGGCATTGCAAGTGTTTCCAACATGTTAAGCAATCAAACTTGTTAAGACTTGATTAATTGAAATAGGTTTCATATAGACATTTGACCACCCAAGTTGACCGCAAATTCACGAACGTTAAAACTTGTAAAAACTATATGATGACATATATATATATATATATATATATATATATATATATATATATATATATATATATATATATATATATATATATATATATATATATATATATATATATATATATATATATATATATATATATATATAGTTAACATGATAGTATGATAAGTAAATATCTCATTAGGTATATTAACAATGAGTGATATACATAAAAATGAGTTTATTGAATTATGAAACTCAAAACGATATATATAACGATTATCGTTATAACAACGTCTTACTAATTACATATGAATCATATTAAGATATTGATACACTATGATAAACATGATAAATGATAAGTAAATATATAATTAAGTGTATTAACAATGAACTACATATATAAAAACAAGACTACTAACTTAAGGATTTCGAAACGAGACATATATGTAACGATTATCGTTGTAACGTCATTTAAATGTATATATATCATATTAAGATATATTAATACATTATAATATTATGATAATGTAATAATTTAACATCTCATTTGATATAATAAACAATGTTTTAACAACATTTAACAAGATCGTTAACTTAAAGGTTTTAAAACAACACTTACATGTAACGACTAACGATGACTTAACGACTCAGTTAAAATGTATATACATGTAGTGTTTTAATATGTATTCATACACTTTTGAAAGACTTCAAGACACTTATCAAAGTACTTCTACTTAACAAAAATGCTTACAATTACATCCTCATTCATTTTCATCAACAATTCTACTCATATGCACTCGTATTTGTAATCGTACAATACACAGCTTCTAAATGTATTTACTATTGGTATATACAGTCCAATGATCAGCTCTTAGAAGCCCACGTGAGTCACCTAACCATGTGAGAACCATAATTTAACATATAGCAAGAAATATCTAACAAAACAACAAACAAATGGAGACTATATGACAACATACATATCACGTTTTCTAACACACTCACAAACACTTTCACTTTTCAATTTTTATGCATCAAACTAAACTCTCTCAAGTGTTCTTCCTTTGTTCTAAGTATTCTTCATCATCTTCATCAAAATCTAGCTCAATCTAGTTCATAAATCCGTATATAAACTAAGTTATAAAACAACTACTTAAGAACACACCAACAACACTTTCAAGTTTGCTAGCTTACTTCAAATCTTGCAAATCCACTTTGAGTGATCATCTAACCTCAAGAAATCTTTCTTATTTACAGTAAGATATCTTTCTAATACAAGGTAATACTCATATTCAAACTTTAATTCAATTTCTATAACTTTAACAATCTTATTTCGAGTGGAAATCTTACTTGAACTTGTTTTCGTGTCATGATTCTACTTCAAGAACTTTCAAGCCATCCAAGGATCCTTTGAAGCTAGATCTATTTTTCTCATTTCCAGTAGGTTTATCCACAAAACCTGAGGTAGTAATGATGTTCATAACATCATTTGATTCATATATATAAAACTACCTTATTCGAAGGTTTAAACTTGTAATCACTAGAACATAGTTTAGTTAATTCTAAACTTGTTCGCAAACAAAAGTTAATCCTTCTAACTTTACTTTTAAAATCAACTAAAAACATGTTCTATATCTATATGATATGCTAACTTAATGATTTAAAACCTGAAAACACGAAAAACATCGTAAAACCGGATACACGCCGTCGTAGTAACACCGCGGGCTATTTTGGGTTAGTTAATTAAAAACTATGATAAACTTTGATTTAAAAGTTGTTCTTCTGAAAAAATTATTTTTAATATGAACATGAAACTATATCCAAAAATCATGGTTAAACTCAAAGTGGAAGTATGTTTTCCAAAATGGTCATCTAGACGTCGTTCTTTCGACTGAAATGACTACCTTTACAAAAATGACTTGTAATCTGTATTTCCGACTAAAATTGTTATTTTTCTATTTATATTCATAAACTTAAGTTCAATATGAAACCATAGCAACTTGAATCACTCAAAACGGATTTAAAACGAAGAAGTTATGGGTAAAACAAGATTGGATATTTTTGCTTGTTGTAGCTACGTGAAAATTGGTAACAAATCTATATTAATCATATCCTAGCTAACTTATATTGTATAATACATATATTCTAATATATTATGTAATCTTGCGATACCATAGACACGTATACAAATGTTTTGACATATCATATCGACCCATGTATATATATTATTTGGAACAACCATAGACAATCTATATGCAGTAATGTTTGAGAAATTCATCCATATATTATGTGCTATATTTCATCCTATATGTGTAATAGCGGTATTGTAAGTTTGAAAAATATTGTATAAAATTTGAACGTGAAATATTATTATAATCAGTTTTTCATATAGAATTGTAGTAGTTGAATTGTATATTAGCTACTAAGTATGAACTTAACGGGTAGGTACTACCCGAATTAAAACTATAAAACGCTAATATGAAGAAAAAGCTTTTATAAAAGAGTTCATAGTATGCTACGAAATACTATTGACTACTCTTAAAATTCTATATGATTAACTTAATTCTTTTGGGTTAATTTTGAAGGAAATGGCACCGACGACTCGTCAGAATTTGAACATGAGCGAGGAAGACTTTCGTGTTTTCCTTGCAGCAAACATAGCCGCAGTACAGGCTGCGATGCAAAATAACGATAACTCTGGATCTAGCAGTGGAACTAATTTCACAAGAAATCGTGTAGGATGCTCCTACAACGAATTCACTACCTGCAAACCTTTGGAATTTGATGGAACTGAAGGACCAATTGGATTGAAATGGTGGACCAAGAAGGTCGAATTGATGTTTGCCATAAGTAAGTGTACTGAAGAGGACAAAGTTAAGTACGCTACGCATACCTTCACAGGTACTGCGTTAACGTGGTGGAACACCTATCTTGAACAAGTAGGACAAAATGCTGCTTACGCACTACGTAAGAATTAGTAAACCGATCTACTAATTGACGCGAATCCTAAAGATAGATCTATTGGGCCTAACGAACCCCATCCAAAGTACCGGATGCTTTAGTACTTCGAAATTCATTTTTATCATGTCCGAAGGATTTCTCGGAATGATAGGGGATATTCATATATGCATCTTGTTAATGTCGGTTACCAGGTGTGCACCATATGAATGATTTTTATATCTATGTATGGGATGTATATTGAAATATGAAATCTTGTGGTCTATTATTACGATTTGATAAATATATTGGTTAAACCTATAACTCACCAACATTTTTTATTGACGTTTAAAGCATGTTTATTCTCAGGTCATTATTAAGAGCTTCCGCAGTTGCATGCTAAAATATGGACAAGATTTGGTGTCAGCATGCTTGTATAATATTGTTTAAAACTGCATTCGAGATTTACTTTGTTGTAACATATTAATATTGTAAACCAATATGTATTAGTAGTGTGTAAGTGTGATATTTTTAGATTATCATTTCTGGATAATCTAGGTGGGTCTTTTTAACCTTGTCGATAAAATAAAGGTTATGGCTTGTTTTAAAAACGAATGCAGTCTGTGAAAAACGTCTCATATAGAGGTCAAAACCTCGCAACGAAATCAATTAATATGGAACGTTTATAATCAATATGAATGAGACATTTCACTTTCTCACACGCGTTGTTTAAGATATTTTGGAGATTTGCCGAGCACGTCAACCATTTTAAACAATGAAGGTCTTATTTTATGTGAGAATCCTTGTGGGGGAGATATGCATATGGTTGAGGTGCGTATGACTTCAAAACACGTACGGTATTCGACTCGAACTTTAAAGAAGACAAAATCGTTGCGTACTTGTTTGACGAGTGAGCAAAGGAAAATGAAAAGAGACTTCCACATCCTTGGGGGAGTATTTGAGACGTTAGGAACTTCGAAGGAGCCAACGATCTACACGCTTTATGAGATGATCTTGTGTTTGATTGAAATCAAACTTGATCGGCCGTGCCCCATATACTTTGAAGGGGGAGTTTCTCTAGTTTTTCGAGCTTACAAATCAAGGCAAATGTTGGATGGGAGTTATATTCTTCAACGACATGAAGTGATGCTACGATGAATGTCACATGGTTGCGCATTTCCGCTGTGCAAACACAAAAACCATTGAAGGTAGAAGAATTCCAACATTGAAAATCTACTTCAACGGCTATGCAAGATTCGTGAGGGGAGCTAGTTAGCGATAACATGTTTCTTTCATGTAATTTTGTATGTTTTTCATATGGAGTGTTTGTTTGGAAGTATGATTACCTCATGAGGGGAGATTGTTAGGTACCCGAGAATGAGTCAATCATACTCCCAAGAGATCCTTTAGATGAGGGCTATATAAAGAATCTAGGAACTCCATAGAAGTGAACAATAGCCAATGTTATGTAATGAGATCAAGGAAGCCGTGGAATAGAAAATCTCATTTTCTGTCAACTTCCTTGATTACTTTGTGGCTATTCGTTCCACTCATCGTTTTCATGTTGATCTTATGATCCAACATGTGGTTTCAGAGTGGGATCTTCAACGAAACGAAGATGATCCGCATGAATATCGATGAATGTTCATATCCTAGACCATACACCTTCAACCTATCTTCAAACCTTCAACTTGAAGATATTCATATCTTCGAACCTTCATCATGAAGACCTTCATATCTTCATGATGATCTTCAAACCTTCAACATGAAGATATTCATATCTTCAAACCTCCATCATGAAGATCTTCATATCTTCATGAAGATCTTCATACCTTCAACCAAAAATTTCTGAAAATCAAAAATCACTCAAATCACTTATTCGAATCTCACCAAAACACAAACTCAACCGAATTTAAAATTCATCCGAATTTCATAATTTTCGAAATTCACCGAAGCACAAAAGCATTCCAAAACACAATACAAAATACATAAATATTTATGAATTCATTTCAAATTTAGATCATCATTATCATCTCATATTCAAAAATTAAAATTCACAGATTCATATTTTATCATAATGCTACAGTTCACGAAGACATTCAAACTTCAATTCTCAAGTTCAAGTTCACCAAATGATCTTGTGATTTTTCTGTTCTTCATAGTCATCACAACATCTTCATAGAGCAACAACAACAGATTCAACATCAAATTATAACAACAATAGATCACAATTCATCGTTCATCTTCGTCTTATACGTTAACCGTAACCGATTTGTGCGTTCATCGATTTGAAGATATAAATTCAAACGAGATTCAAATTCATGATCCTTAACACCATTCCAAGCCTCGTTGATCATCAGATTGTGTTAACTTCAACGAATTCGTGAAGATTCATCTCGAGTTCTTCATTAACCGAAAACATTCATCGTTTTGGTCTCCGAAATGATCGGCATGGATTTAGAGAAATCTAAAAATGAAGAGTTTCTTAGATTCTAACTTGAAGAAATGAGTTCGAATTTTGAAGTCAAAGTTCGTGGTAAAAAGTCAATCGTATTGTTCATGATCAAATTCGATTGATATATGTTATTTCAGCCTATGAATTCGATCAATGAAGGTTAGGAATCCGATTTGAAGCATATTTGATGAAGAATACCAGGCCTAAAAACAATTAAATCATGAAGTTCAAGTTTTCAAGTTAATATTATCAAAACTAGCTGCTACTGCTCGAAATTCATTTATGATTGAATCAATTTGTTTTTTATTTGGCCATGGATCTTTCACAAACTTGTCAAGCCGGTGATCTTACAATATTTTGCAATTAATTTCATGCCTCAAATCATTCGAATTGAAACTTTGAAGAATTAAGGCTTGATGAAGATGTAGAATAATTTTTATTTTCTAGATCCGATGGTGATATTCATATGAACAAATCTGGCGATGAATTGTTACTGGACGATGCAATTTATGATTCAGATTCGCACTTCTTTTGTGAGGTTTGTACGATTGGTACATTACATATGATGATGATTCGTTTATTCTGATTCGGTAGATGATACTGATTCGGTATACGCATTGGTATTGGCGGTATTGATTCGGTACATAAACTCGTTCGGTATTGATTCATAACAGCTTCGGTATTTTAGCTTGCATCTGCTTCGGTATTAAAAGTCTGATTTTGTATTTGATGTTGGTGTGATGATTCTGTATTGGTGGTAAAGTAGCTGTTACACAGATTTATTTGGTACAGTACCAATTTAATGGCATTGGGCCTACCTAATCTACAAGCCCAATTATGACTATTTTAATGTGCAAATGCACAAGGTCTATATTTGTTCAATTATTGGGCCTACCGAATTTGTTGATAGCCCAACAAGCTAAACTCAGTCCATTTACCGAATCTGGTGGCTCTTATGTGATTTTAAACTTTTAGTCCCTGACAGATTACAGTTTCTTGCAAGAGCAGTCCTAAACCGAATCTGACAGCAATTTTGACAGTTTTAGCCCCTGCAGTTTATCAGAATTTTTAGGGATGGTCCTTTACCGAATCTGGACCTCAATAGCATATTTTTCAATTATTTTCGAGGCTCGAGTTCACACGGCTTTTCTCACACGCGTTCTTTAAGATATTTTGGAGATTTGCCGAGCACGTCAACCATTTTAAACAATGAAGCTCTTATTTCATGTGAGCATCCTTGTGGGGGAGATATATATATGGTTGATGTGCGTATGACTTCAATACACGTACGGTATTGGACTCGGACTTTAAAGAAGACAAAATCGTTACGTTACTTGTTTGACAAGTGAGTAAAGGAAAACGAAAAGCGACTTCCACATCCTTGGGGGAGTATTTGAGACGTTAGGAACTTCGAAGGAGCCAACGATCTACACGCTTTATGAGACGATCATGTGTTTGATTGAAATCAAACTTGATCGGCCGTGCCCCATATACTTTGAAGGGGGAGTTTCTCTAGTTTTTTGAGCTTACTAATTAAGGCAAGTATTGGATGGGAGTTATATTCTTCGACGACATGAAGTGATGCTACGATGAAAGACCATTGAAGGTAAAAGAATTCCAACATTGAAGATCTACTTCAACGGCCATGCAAGATTTGCGAGGGGAGCTAATTAGCTATAACATGTTTCTTTCATGTAATTTTGTATGTTTTTCTAATGGAGTGTTCGTTTGGAAGTATGATTACCTCATGGGGGGAGATTGTTAGGCACCCGAGAATTATTCAATCATACTCCCAAGAGATCCTTTAGATGAGGGCTATATAAAGGATATAGGAACTCCATAGAAGTGAACAATAGCCAATGTTATGTAATGAGATCAAGGAAGCCGTGTAATAGAAAATCTCATTTTCTCTCAACTTCCATGATTACTTTATGGCTATTCGTTCCACTCATCGTGTTCATGTTGATCTTATGATCCAACAGTGAATATCTTCGATCATTCGCAAATCAGAGTGATAAGTCGGGCGTCCGGTGGAAATATCCATATGCTTCCGGATGAGAGTCAGTAGTGCTCGTTGGTTTGCTGAGAACGAAAGTGCAGATCCAGCTAAGGCGTTGTAAACCTTAGAGTAAATGAACTTCTGATCTCGACAAAATCTTGTCTCGAGAATAGTGCGAACCACTGAATTGTGCTCTTGTTGCCTTTTTTCATGATAGATATGATCGTAAAGAGTGTTGATAAAGTCTTGAATGCGCCCTTCTATGATTTCAACATTATTATCTTCTCTTTGTAGATAGAGGTTGCATTCTTCTCAGATAGCCATGATCAGTTCTGTTAAGCGTAGTGTGAAATCAATTATTGATTTAAGGATGGCTTCGAGAATGTCTTCAAATTCATCAGTTTATTGTTGAAAGTTATCATATCGGCGTGATTAGAAATGACCAGAATCCAATTTGAAGAAGAGTCTGGCTCCTCCCGATCTGGTTCAGGTGGAGAATATGAGTCATCCAGAATGTCTTCATATTTTTCTTCCTCGTCATCGTCAGTGTAGTTTTCTTCTGTGGATTCGTCTGATGAACAGGCTTCTTCAGTAATATGGTGCTTCACTTCGACACTTGCAGGGTCAATTTCTATATCTTTAACCTCAACCTTATCAGTTTTCTTCTTGAAACGAATGATTAAACTGTGATATTCTATCTCGAGCCTCATTAATTCTTGTGACGTTTGTGACGATCCGGAAATTTCCGACCAAATTTAAACTTACCCTTTATATGTTTCCGACACGATAAGCAGAATTTGTAATGTTGAATCTTAAAAAGTTTGGAACTACATTCATATAATCAATTACCCTTGACCGTGTTCGACGATTCACGAACAATTATGTGTATATAGATATGTATATATAATATATAATATTAACTGAAAACATTAACAAAGTATTAGATATATGATACTTTACATAAACATATTTGTTTCGATATATTTATCGACAGAATTAAGAGATAATATCAAATGATTGAATTATCAGATACATTATGATATGATTACGGGCCTATGTTATGAGGTCCACTGTGATTTAAGAAATCTATTCTTTTTGACAACTCATTACTTAACCAGTATGATAAAGATAACGATATTTATAATTTATTTTATTAAATATATATAACGATTTAAATTAATATTATATATTTTTATACGCGTATTATACGTACATAGTTTTATACTTTTACTATACTTTAACTTTACCTTTACTTTACTTTTACTTTACTTTAATTTTAATAATTCATACTTTAATAATTCACTTTAATAATTCATACTTTAATAATTCACTTTAATAATTCATACTTTAATAATTCACTTTAATAATTCATACTTTAATAATCACGTTAATAATTCATACTTTAATAATTCACTTTAATAATTCATACTTTAATAATTCACTTTAATAATTCATACTTTAATAATTCACTTTAATAATTCATACTTTAATAATTCACTTTAATAATTCGTACTTTAATAATTCACTTTAATAATTCATACTTTAATAATTCAAAAATCTATTATAAATAGAATTCAATAGGTTTCATTATTTCATAGAAACTTGAAAATATATTTCTCTAAACTCTCTCAATCGAATTACATATATATATATTTACTTAGTACTATTTCAAGATATTATTAGTATACATAAAATACTACGACGGAGTTATATTCAGACGATTTCAAAATAAGTTTTCAAATGGGATATAGCTAAGGAAATTATGGGTTATAGCTATGAAGGTTATGGGTATTGATCGAGGGTATTGCTCGTGAGGTCAACCTAACGTTTATCATTTTCGTTGCGTCTACGTACTTTCCTGCAATATTGAATCACAATATTGATACGTTCGTGAATCCGAGACAAACCCTGCACTTGTTCAGTGCCGTCATATACATAATTGCTACGAAATACAGTATTGTGAGTTTCATTTGCTCCCTTTTTATATATATTTTTGGGCTGAGAATACATGCGCTGATTTATAAATGTTTTACGAAATAGGCACAAGTACTAAAACTAATTCTATGTGGGTTTAAACCAGAAATATACCCTTAGCTTGGTAACATTAAACTACTTGTCTATGTACGGTAGGCGCGAATCCTAAACATAGATCTATTGGGTCTGACAAACCCCATCCTGACTATGGGATGCTTTAGTACTTCGAGGTTATTTTAAACACACCTGATCTGGTGTACTTCAGAGGGTAAAACATGAACGTTAAGGCTTGTTACCGGGTGCCTACAACTTATAGAATACTTTTATACACTTGCGAGTGTACGGATATTTATAGAAACTGAAATCTTGTGGTCTATTACTATTACGGAAATGATGGATTATGATAAACTAATGAACTCACCAACCTTTTGGTTGACACTTTAAAGCATGTTTATTCTCAGGTATTAAAGAAATCTTCCGCTGTGCATTAGCTCATTTTAAGGATATTACTTGGAGTCATTCAAGACATACTTTGAAAGACGTTGCATTCGAGTCGTTGAGTTCATCAAGATTAATATTAAGTCAATTATAGTTGGATGTAATATGAAATGGTATGCATGTCGTCAATTTTTGATGTAAAGAAAGTTTGTCTTTTAAAAACGAATGCAATGTTTGTAAAACGTATCATATAGAGGTCAAATACCTCGCGATGTAATCAACTATTGTGAATTGTTTATAATGTATATGAACGGGTCCTTTCAGTTGGTATCAGAGCGGTGGTCTTAGCGAACCAGGTCTTACATTAGTGTGTCTAACTGATAGTTGTTAAGATGCATTAGTGAGTCTGGACTTCGACCGTGTCTGCATGTCAAAATTTTTGCTTATCATTTTTAGTCGGAAATCATCTACTTACCATCCTTAGGAAATTACCTGCTTATCATTCTTAAGTCTAGACGCGTTTTTCTACATTTATTGCATAATAGTGTATAGACGAATTCTTATCTTAGCATATCTGTTACTGTGAACTTTGACTGACATCTTTCAAAGATTCCTCCGTAATTTATGGGATTTTGGTATTATATATACATATGTAAATTATGTATTGAAGAATACCAAATCTAAATTCTACAATCTATTTCATACCAAAAAATTCTTTCCCTGATCATACAAGATGGATCCCTCAACCAGTTCGAGTTCCTCGGATTCCGACAGCTATGCCGATATGGATTTCCACATGAGCTCCGAAAGCAGCGTGACCGGAATGAATCAACCAATTAGCCATCATCTATTCTGGATGAATTGGGGATGGGTTCGTAATCTACTTAACCATTAGAGACAAGAAGAAGGCGATCCCTTTCATCCACCACATTTCCCTCTTGGCAATGAACCTGAAGCACTTACCGGCGAACCTGTCCGAAACACCATTTTCTCTCTCATTTCCAGAGTATCTCATCATGATTGTATACTACACCAAATTCTAGATCTTATTTATCCGCTCGTCCGAACCTACAATTACCCTGGTGTAATAGAAGAAGTCAACGAGCTTCGCGCTCGGGTAGTGACTTTGGAGAATATGGTGCAAAGGTTACAAACACCAGCAGCAGCACCAATAGCATAACCAGTACCACCATCACCAACATCAACAGTACCATTACCACCACCAACAACAACCGCATCGCAAACCTCAACTTCACAATCTGTCCCACGAGCATCGACGTCATACGCCATGTAGATACCAAGGAATACCACAACGATGAAGTATTGATTCATAACTTCATTGGGGAAACATTCTACGGCGATTATGTAATTTCTAAAGTTTAGAAATTATCTATCCTCGCCTTAACCATAAATCAAATGAGTTTAATTTAATATTAACTCATTAAATCAATATTACATCTGAAGAAATATACACATATATATTTCCATAAAGACTGTAATAAAATTCTTTTGTACAAAATATTAATTGTGAATTTTTTTTTAACGGGTAGGTAATACCCGAGAGATATATAAATTCATAATTAATATGTTACATTCTTCGAATCTGATTCAGCAAATCATCCATTATACTCCCTACTTTCACAACAATATACATTCTTTTATAAAAATCAAAACAACCATACTCATTCAAAATCTAATTACATATTCTGATTTTGAAATCTCAGAATTCGATTCAAGATATAACCGAAATCATCACTCTTAGATTCCTACATCTTTCAAAACTATACTTTGACTTCAAAACTGTCCTAGAACCTCATTTCTATTCATGGAACTCAAAAAAAATATTTGTATCATTCAAAATCTTAGAACATCATATGTATATTAACAATTACAATATGTGTTCAAACACTTCAAAATTCCTAAAGACATGCGAGATGATGATCCAACCACATATTACCCACTGTCATGCATCTGAAAAGCTCTCGAAACCAAAGTTATAGTTTAACACGTATCCATGTCAGATCCTTTGATATTTATTACCAAATATAATTTTTCAATGTCTTTCCAAAATAGACAGTTTTGTCACAGCTCCAGCAAATCACCTTCATTTGTTTATACGAATAAACCTTATTATAACAATTACCCCTTCATCATTGTTACCGGGGAACCTTTCGTATCTCGCCACATTAGCAGTAAACTTATCAACAACTTCATTAACCTTCGACTTAAGCCTCTCCGAAAAGCCACTATACATATTCATTAAAACCCCATCATGTACTCACCTACATCCTGTAACAATAATTGTCACACCAACTACTGGGAATTAGCAATCAGTATTTTGAATTTCGCGACAATTTTACGTCAAAAGTTATACATATAACGTCTATCTCCTAGACTTACATACTTCGAATGTGAATTTTCTGAAAAACATCCCAAACCATGAACTAGTTCTCCGAAATTGGAAAAATGCTGATGAAGCAGCAAAAACTGTAAACGACTTTAACAGTCAAAAGTTTGATGATAAAGAATAGTATGGTGGTAAAGCTGAGAAAAAGAGAAGGTTTGAAACTGGAAAACGGATTGAGCAGACCATGAAGGAGGCTGTGGACAAATCACAAAGACTAAACCTGCCTTCAAAGGATCCAAATGATTCAGTGTCTACTGAAATCGTTAGCAAACAACTTACTTCTTATTCTAAACCTTCACAGACAAATCTTCTTCATCATCCATATTATCGTATCTTTTATTATAATATCTTCAATATTCCTGAAGATATTTTCACAACTATTCTTATCTGAAATCTTTTATCTCTTCGCAATATCTGCGTTACAACATAAAAAGAAACTGTGTTAGTTTCTAAATTCTAAAAAAAAAAAAAAATTTTGAATTTAATATAGGAATGTTTTTGAAGTAGTGTTGGGAACTGAAGCATGAGTTAGTATAATATAATGACACTTGATCAACGTGATTATATTACAGTAAGTCATGCTGAGTTTCTAATGGAACGTGATGATTCACAGAACATACCGTCATCATGTACTGTTTACACGACTCTTACATTCTACCCAATTTCCAAACATATTAAGAACATATCATCTTGATAGTTCTATATTTTCGGATATTCTGGTAATTTGCCAAATCAAGATCATGCCATTACGATTTTCTTCTTGGAACATTAACTATGTTCATCCAAAAATTCATATCTACGAATTCTGGACCATTATCCGCTTGACTTAAGGTCGGAAAGAGAAAACGAAAGCATGAAGCTCCAAAATATAATGGAAAATATAAAGCCCAATAACAACCCCGAAATTACAAACCGTGTATATCAATGCGTATAGCAATATAAAGACACGGGAGAATGAAAAACACAATAACCCCAAGGTAATGGTAGAAGAAAATAACTTCCTCCGGTGGTAGATGAAAAAGAAGAATGACATATATGAAAGTTAAGAGTATATCAAGAATCAATACTGGATGAAGCATATTAACGAATGCTTTAAAGTATGAATTGGGGAGAAAGACTAGAAGGTGTGAGATGTGGAAATAAAGAAACGAAGGGGGTGGAATTATAGTAAAATATCAGACAGAGAAATCGAGACAGATTATCGCATTTAATCAAAGAAGATCCTGATTTCCTTAATCGCCGAAGAACCAAATCTTATTGCAAAGATTTTCTTTAAATCCCATGAATTCCGAAAATCAATCATAACTACGTCATCGGTTAAAACGAATATACGTTTACTCATTTCACTCTCTTGCGATAGCTTCACTTATACTCTTCGCGTAATCAAATTATTTTATCTATATTACTCAATGATGATAAAACTCTATTTATCAACTCATATTCATCATGAAAACATTTTTATAGTTAGCCATGACGACCTCGATCAAATTTTGAGACGAAATTTCTTTAACGGGTAGGTACTGTGACGACCCGGAAATTTCCGATCAAATTTAAACTTACCCTTTATATATTTCCGACACGATAAGCAGAATTTGTAATGTTGAATCTTAAAAAGTTTGGAACTACATTCATATAATCAATTACCCTTGACCGTGTTCGACGATTCACGAACAATTATGTGTATATAGATATGTATATATAATATATAATATTAACTGAAAACATTAACAAAGTATTAGATATATGATACTTTACATAAACATATTTGTTTCGATATATTTATCGACAGAATTAAGAGATAATATCAAATGATTGAATTATCAGATACATTATGATATGATTACGGGCCTATGTTATGAGGTCCACTGTGATTTAAGAAATCTATTCTTTTTGACAACTCATTTCTTAACCAGTATGATAAAGATAACGATATTTATAATTTATTTTATTAAATATATATAACGATTTAAATTAATATTATATATTTTTATACGCGTATTATACGTACATAGTTTTATACTTTTACTATACTTTAACTTTACCTTTACTTTACTTTTACTTTACTTTAATTTTAATAATTCATACTTTAATAATTCACTTTAATAATTCATACTTTAATAATTCACTTTAATAATTCATACTTTAATAATTCACTTTAATAATTCATACTTTAATAATTCACTTTAATAATTCATACTTTAATAATTCACTTTAATAATTCATACTTTAATAATTCACTTTAATAATTCATACTTTAATAATTCACTTTAATAATTCGTACTTTAATAATTCACTTTAATAATTCGTACTTTAATAATTCACTTTAATAATTCATACTTTAATAATTCACTTTAATAATTCAAAAATCTATTATAAATAGAATTCAATAGGTTTCATTATTTCATAGAAACTTGAAAATATATTTCTCTAAACTCTCTCAATCGAATTACATATATATATATTTACTTAGTACTATTTCAAGATATTATTAGTATACATAAAATACTACGACGGAGTTATATTCTGACGATTTCAAAATAAGTTTTCAAATGGGATATAGCTAAGGAAATTATGGGTTATAGCTATGAAGGTTATGGGTATTGATCGAGGGTATTGCTCGTGAGGTCAACCTAACGTTTATCATTTTCGTTGCGTCTACGTACTTTCCTGCAATATTGAATCACAATATTGATACGTTCGTGAATCCGAGACAAACCCTGCACTTGTTCAGTGCCGTCATATACATAATTGCTACGAAATACAGTATTGTGAGTTTCATTTGCTCCCTTTTTATATATATTTTTGGGCTGAGAATACATGCGCTGATTTATAAATGTTTTACGAAATAGGCACAAGTACTAAAACTAATTCTATGTGGGTTTAAACCAGAAATATACCCTTAGCTTGGTAACATTAAACTACTTGTCTATGTACGGTAGGCGCGAATCCTAAACATAGATCTATTGGGTCTGACAAACCCCATCCTGACTATGGGATGCTTTAGTACTTCGAGGTTATTTTAAACACACCTGATCTGGTGTACTTCAGAGGGTAAAACATGAACGTTAAGGCTTGTTACCGGGTGCCTACAACTTATAGAATACTTTTATACACTTGCGAGTGTACGGATATTTATAGAAACTGAAATCTTGTGGTCTGTTACTATTACGGAAATGATGGATTATGATAAACTAATGAACTCACCAACCTTTTGGTTGACACTTTAAAGCATGTTTATTCTCAGGTATTAAAGAAATCTTCCGATGTGCATTAGCTCATTTTAAGGTTATTACTTGGAGTCATTCAAGACATACTTTGAAAGACGTTGCATTCGAGTCGTTGAGTTCATCAAGATTAATATTAAGTCAATTATAGTTGGATGTAATATGAAATGGTATGCATGTCGTCAATTTTTGATGTAAAGAAAGTTTGTCTTTTAAAAACGAATGCAATGTTTGTAAAACGTATCATATAGAGGTCAAATACCTCGCGATGTAATCAACTATTGTGAATCGTTTATAATATATATGAACGGGTCCTTTCAACGTTTTAAGCTTGGAGAGGGTATTATCGTAGTTTCTTTTACGTCTCACATTTCCTCTTCCACCTCAGATTCTTCCTCCTCCTATATTTCTTAGCTGAGATCCTCTTCTTCCATTTCTGGGTCGTCAGCAGATTGTGATTCGACACCCATTTCGATATCATTGACTGGTGGTGGAGACTCATCACCGGAAGTGATCTGTCTGGTGGATATAGCAAACATCTCTGCCTGTCCAGAAATATCAGTAGGTCGGTCAATTTTGAAGGTAACGCTCTCCCCATGTGATCGCAAGATCAAGGTTTGATTGTACACATCAATAACAGTCCTAGCCGTATTCATGAAAGGTCTCCCTAATACTATTGGTTTATATAGGTCTTCCTTAATGTCCATCACTACAAAATGCGTATGATACAAGAATTTGTCGAATTTCACCAAGACGTTCTCATCTATGCCTTTAGGATATCGAATTGTATGATCGGCAAGCTGGATTGTCATTTTAGTTGGTGACAAGTCTCCTAATTCTAATCTCTTGTAGAGAGAATATGGGATTAGGTTGATACTTTCTCCTAAATCTGCTAGCACGTGAATGGTTCCAGATTGGTAGATTGAACACGAGAAAATGAATCGGCCCGTATCCCCTAGCTTCTTTGGTAGAGAGTTCCTGAGTAATGACGAGCATTCTTCACTCAGTGGAATTTTGTTGGAATCTGGTATCCTTTCCTTTGTAGAGAGAAGCCTTTGGATGTATCTCTTCTGGTTGGGAACTTTGAACATGGTGTCCAGGAATCTTCCATCAAGTTTGTAGGTATCAAACTTGGATGGTTCTTCCTGTAGCCTCCCAGGGTAAGGTATACGAACTGGATTTGCAGTGGGCAGCTTCTGAGTATATGTTTATTTGTTCTTGAGCCTAGCTGACCTTCATCGTGTCTCTTCCTTTGGGATTACGGATTCCATTTACTTAGCTTCCTCTATGTGGGGATTTTGGAAAATATTACTAGGTAATATTCCTTGCGGTCGGGTTTCAAGGCGTTGTGATAACTGTTCGAGCTACGTTTCTAGACTTTTGAGAAGAGCCAATTGATTTCTCATTAGTATCTCCGTCTGATCTTTTCTGGATGCAGTTCTCTAATTTAGATGGTGTTGTCCTTGAATGAACTGAGTCAACTGATTATCAGTCTCGAGAGTAGGGTTGGTTACTTTCGTAATTTGGGTAGTTGGTGAATTCTCCTCAACTGGTAGACCAGTGAGTGGAAGTGGTTGATTGTAGATCAATTGAGATTGTTGGGGTGGAGAAGGTAGGTAATGATAGCGAAAAGGCTGGTTGTTTGGATGAAACTGGTTAACCCTAGGTTGTTGATTGAATCCGGGATTTGGTTGACGAGTTGGGTATTGAACATAACACACAGAACCGTCAGGGTTCTCGTACTCAACTTGATATTCTTCAGTGGGTGTGGGTTGGTACAATTAACATAGGCAAGAGATTCCATCTTATCTGTGAGGGATTTGATGGCCTCCGTTTGATTGTTAAGTGCAGAGAGTGGGACAGATGATGGAGTTGTTACATCACTGTTCCAGTCATGATGATGCATTGTCATGTTCTCGAGCAACTCCCATGCTTCATCTGCAGTTTGGTTCATCAGATTTCCTTAAGCTGCTGCATCGATCGTCATCCTATGATTTACCATAAGACCATTGTAGAAGGTACATATTTGAGCTGACCGTTCTAACTAGTGATTTGGGCATTTCTCCATGCAGTGTAAAAAGATTCATCATAACTTTGTTTAAAGTTAATGATGTCATTCTTGATTTTGGTTTGTTTAGAAGGAGGGAATATTTAGTTATGAATTTAGTAGCCATCACTGTCCACGACGTGATGGAATCTTTTTCCAATCCTTCGAACCATGTT
Organism: Rutidosis leptorrhynchoides; assembly: GCF_046630445.1. Taxonomy (NCBI): domain Eukaryota; kingdom Viridiplantae; phylum Streptophyta; class Magnoliopsida; order Asterales; family Asteraceae; genus Rutidosis; species Rutidosis leptorrhynchoides. The sequence continues at coordinate 275,585,202 of NC_092336.1, forward strand.
TGCGCATGATGAGTGAGAGAATAGGGAAACAAGTATAGCTGGACTATATCTTGTTCTATCCCTGGCTGTTTGTAAGAGTTTGAAAGAGATATGAATTTATCAAGGTGAGAGTTAGGATTGTCATTCGGTAATCCATGAAACTGACAGATGTTTTGGATGAGCTGTATGATGTGATGTTTTAACTCGAACGAGTGTCCTTGGATATCTGGGAATCTGATTGTTTCTTCCTCGACCTTCAATCGAGGGTTTGGTGTTTTCTGCTAAAGTAACGTGTAACTCCATTTGATTTTTGATTCGTTTTTCCTTGCGTGCTTTAGAGATTATTGTGTCTGGATCAGGTACAATAACAATGGCCTTGGTCTAGATCGAGTTTGGATCATACACTAGGTATGCCTTTTTGTTTTCAATTTTAGGTAGATAAGCTAAGTCCCTGTCTAAGGTAATCTAAAGCAATCTTAATCTAAGGTAGTCTAAGGTAATCTAATTTAAGGTAATCTAATTATCCTAAGTTTAAATATGTTTTTGGTTCTTGTTACTTATTCCATGGTATTTTGATAACAGAACTTCGTACGAACTATTTAACAAAGTAAGTGGCCAGGCCGACTACGGAGAGGCAGGATCCTTTTGGTTCCAATATAATTGGAGTCTGTTCAAAAAATCCAACAACCAAGTCTGTGTATAATTGTCTTTCTTAGACACCACTAAATGCTTGCGATTGAGTTTGATAAAAGCAGTATTATCTGATACCAAGTCCCCGGCAGCAGTTTCAAAAACTCCTACCTCCTAATGATATGGCCAAAATGGACGGTTTATTCATGCGGTGTCGTTAGGTCGCAACACGTCAGAATTAGTTACCAAAAGAGAGTGATGGTTTTAAATTTATATTTTGCAGGGCCTAAATCGTACTACTTATTATGAGTAAGGGAAGTATGACCTAGGGTCATATTTTTAAGATATCAGTATAATCGAACCTATAATTAAAGCTTAAGATAATTCTAAGGTGAAGGAGTAGTGTGATATTCCTAATTTTTAGATTTTCTAGTTTATAAGATAAAGTAAAGTAAATGCGAGTTCATACTATGATTTCATCAGTTACTTTGCCGAGATTATGGAATGCTGGCTCATGAATAGGTAGTGACCTTGTACAAATTACACTAGTCCTAAACACCCCTGTCATAAGACATGTCACTGGGTAATGCGTTAGGCTTGAAGATTCTGAATAGACAGCAACGCCCCTTACCCCCGATGCCCGTGCAGTCTGACTACAGGCGTACACGTTCAGATGGCTCATCCAATTGAGCAACACGGTTGTGTGATGTATTAACATTCCACAATGGTCTAAACTTTCTTAAGCATAATAGAATACAAGGTTTGCCATATCCGAGAGGCATGATGTGTTTTGATGCTTTCGTTAATGATTGGGTTTAAAAGATAGTTAGGCCCTTAAAAGAGTTCAACCATAAAGAACACCATGGCCAAGTCAGGGTTGACCTCCATGAACACGTTAGGTTATCCTAACGGTCCAATCCTAATACGAGTTCTGAATACATAAGTGACAACTTCAAACTCCAGACCGCTCCTAATACAATCTTCAGCGTTCTTCTCCGGGTACTAGGTTTCCCGCATGGAGTTGAAGACCTTGAAAGTATGTCTAGTATTGTAGAAAGAGAGAGAAAGAAGTGAATTGAAGTGTGTGTAAAAATGGATGACAAAGACCCTTTAAATAGAGGTGAAATTTTTCTGCAAACGGCTGGCAGGCCCATGCCGTTTGGCAGGCCGTTTGTAAGGCCCGTTTGCTAAGGTGACCCGTTTTTATTGGCCGTTTGCTTGGGCCTTTTGTTAGGCCATTTTCCATAATGGCAAGCCATTTGGCAGGATGTTTGGCTTGCCCTGGTTTACTGAATTCACTGGATCGTATCTTGTTTTCCTTGATCGTAGCTTGGTTTCTTGTCTTTCATCATTTTCGCTTTAGAATCTTCGTTTTAGCTCCGATTCTCTTGATTCTTTTTGCACTTCTTCGTAATCACATGATCTTCAATTTATAACCGACAAAGCGGGCATTTTGGCGATAAATCATGGAACTGTATTATTTTTAGGCCTTAATACAGAGGTGAAAATGTGACTTTTTAGCCGATATCAGTGAATCACCATCCGTTGAAAAAGACTCATTTGAGTTTCTTCTCCTGGATGAACTTGATAACTGCATGCGTCTAGGGGAGAAATGAATGTGCCTAGGGGGAGAAATGCATGTGCCTAGGGGGAGCAATGAGACCCTCAATGAAATGATAGTTACCAAAATCTGAAATGTCAATTTTTTTTAGAGGGGAGAAGGGGGGATTGTTGGTTCCCATATAGATCATGATGGTTCCCATAATATATCTGTATGGGAACCGCACTCCAAAGAAGGTTTTCACCAAAACCTTATATGGTGTATGCCTCGCGCCTCAAATATCTTCCATTCTTTCTCTTAAAAATTTTTCACTGGAAACGTCAAAAAAATTTTAGGAGAAGGAGGGAATGATGGTTCCCATAGATATCATGATGGTTCCCATAATAGATCTCTATAGGACCCGCACTTCTAAGAAGGTTTTATCCAAAACCTTATATCGTGTATGCTCATATTTCAGTGGATGTACGCAATTGTCTTCCACTCTTTCTCTTAAAAACATTTCACTGGAAATGTAAAAAAAAAAATTAGGGGGAGAAGGAAGGAATGATAGTTCCCATATAGATATGTATGGTTCCCATATAGATCTGTATGGAACCAGCACTTCAAAGAAGGTTTTATCCAAAATCCTTAAATGGACTCGCAAAGAAGGTTTTCACCAAAACCTTATATGGCTCGCGTCTCAACTTCCTTACAACCTTTCTCATCAAAACCTATATTTTCTGTGTAGCAAATTTTCAAAATAGGTTTTAGTTCCAAATAAATCATATTTTGAGGGGGAGAAAAAGACCAAGAAAATAAAGGTTTTATCAAAATATGACACGTCATATATTGAGGGGGAGGATAAAAGGATTAAAACCAACATGATTTCCATCCAAATTGGCTTCTACATACTTCTGTGTAGAACCCGCAATTTCAAACTGGTGCTAAACACACTTTAAAGTGGTGTCAAACATCAAAATGACTTTTGCACATATAAAAGTGTAAAACGCGTATTTTCACACATAACTCCCATGAAACCAAAGCTAAAATGTGCAACTATCACGGGGGAGTTTAAAGATTCCATTGTCAGTAATGATGGATGATGTGTCCTAGTGACTGCCTCAGGAGGATGTTGTAGCGACCCGACAAAATCGTCATTGACGACGCCATCTACTTAGGTCCCGTTACGTGGCCATAAGTCTTTAAAACAACTTTTGACCAAAATATGTCGCATTCATTTCAAATGTAAAGATGTATCAAAGTTTACAAAGTAGTTCAACGACTAAATATGTCACAACGTTTTAAGTACAAATGAAACCTATGACAATTTAAAGTAAAGTTAAAAGACGCTCCATGTATGCATGTATACTCGACATCCAAGCAATTATCAAAATAGAGTGCGGAAGCATGTATCATTTAGCGTTTAAGGACCTCAGAAAACATATAGAAAACTGTCAACGAAAAACGTTGGTGAAATCATAGGTGTATTAGTAAACGTTGTTTTTGAACCACAAGATTTTGTATAAGTTGATTATCTAAATCGTTTGCATTCCAAAGATGTTGTACATTTGTGGAGCACCCAATTATCAAGACTTAACTGTTTTGTACCCTGTTACGTAGTGTTAGAACATACACTATACTCGAAAATATATTTCATCCGCTAACGGTAGTGAACCATCCGATTGAGGGCGCGTCAAGCCCGCATGCATCCACACAACATAAGTTCTCGCTTACACCCTACAAGTGTAACTAATGATAATTGATTTGAGGCTTTTTGTTCTAACTACTACGTGAAATGTTTGTTTCCGTACTTGTGTTCAAAGTATAAAAGTATAAAACGTATATGTTTCTCATCCCACGATTTAAAGAATAAAAGTTGTTGAAAAGATGGGACTATGATCTCACCTCGAGTGCACGAGTATATAGGTACTTCACAAAGTAAACTTGTCCAAAACCGAATGCTAGTCTTGACTTAAACAATAGGTCGTATAAATATCAGTAAAGTATGAAGTCGGTCAAAGTTGTTCAATTAGTCTTATGGCTCGCTATGACTCGATTATATATAGCATGTGAGTCAAGTTGTTAAGTTTCATGCAAGATATAAGTATAAAAGCATGTTAGAACGATTGCATAAGTATTTGGTTAAGCTTGACTAATAGTCAAACTTTGGTCAAGTCAAAGTCAACGACAAGGTCAACACGTTCGGGTCGGGTCTCGGACAATTTTTCCGAGTTATATAATCATATATGAGTATGTTAGAACAAGTTACATGTTAATCGGAGGTACATAGCATAGTTAGAACTAAACGAAAAATGGCCAAGTTGGACCGCCCTTGGCAGTTCATTTGGAAGGCGTCCAGAATTACTGGACGGCGTCCAGCAATGAAGGCCAGGAAGACGTCCAGGGACGGCATTCAAACACCTGAGCTGTTGCATTTGCTGAAATTTCACAAGTGCACGAACCAAACTTCAATAGAACACAAATTATGGACCGAAAACATTCAAAACGCATACCATACATCGTTAGAAAGGTATTTTAAAAAGGAATGCAACTAAGAACATATCACCAAACAATTCCATCATTTACAACAACCAATTTCACATTAAATGTTCATCATTAATTACACTCAAGTTCATTAAATACATTTCATGATTCGGTAATCCAATTTACACGTATGATATGCCGTTTCGAAGGTAATTAAACATACATTGCAACTAAACACTTACCAACAACATTTAATAGACTCAATGCATTAAAAGTTCATATTTACGTCTATCAAACCCTAAATAAAAATCACAAAAATCAATAATCATGTTAGTGAAGTTTTCCAAGTCAACCTACACATGAAATTGAAGCTAATAATGCTAGTAACACATTTAATACATGAACTTTAACATCTAACAACATTTACTCAACCAAAATCCAAGATTAAACTAGGCATTTTTCATGTTCAAGCTAGTTACATCAAAATGACAAGAACAAGCATATAAATCACATATTCATGTTAGACTTGAGCCATAGACACTAATTATCATAGTTTTAAGTTTAAAGATCAAGAACAAGAAATCTAGTGTTTTAGAAAAGCTTACCCCAAGTTATGAAATTGGTACCAAATTAAAGCTCTTGACTAGTAGATCACAAATATGTAGTTTATTTTGATGTTAACTTGCTAGATTAGAAATAGATGATGATTCTTTGTTGTGTGGGTTGAGAGAAAATGGAAGTATAAAAAAGGTGAAAGGGAGTTGAATGGATGAGTGGAGGAGGAAGTTGTGACTAGTTGACCTAGTTGGTTAAGTTTGGCCATTTGGCACAAAGAGTCCCTCTAGTTTAAAAGCGGGTGCGTGATTTAACTAAACGAATTATTTTTAAAACGTATTTTAATGGGAGATGTTATAATTAAATAACGGACTTAAAAATAATTAAACGGAAAGTAAATGGAAAAAGATGGGTTGTTACATTACCTACACCTTAAAAGAAATTTCGTCCCGAAATTTAGGTAGATGTAGTGGTCGTTGTTTCTTCCTCAGGACCTTGCATTGCAATTTCTACGAATAAGTGATGATACTTTCTTTGCATTTGATCTTGTCTTTCCCAAGTAAACTCGGGTTCCCTTTTGGCATTCCAACGAACTTTGAAAATCGGGATTCTGTTTTATTTTAGCGTCTTGACGGAGTGGTCTACGATTTCAACCGGTTCTTCCACGAAATGAAGTTTGTCATCAATAGTAAGCTCTTTGAGAGGGATGATGAGTTCGGGTTCGGCAAGGCACTTCTTCAAGTTTGATGCATGGAAAGTAGGATGAACGGAACTCAATTGAGTCGGAAGATCTAAACGGTAAGCAACGGGTCCAATACGCTCCAAGATTTCAAAAGGACCAATATATCGCGGATTTATTTTTCCACGTTTCCCGAAACGGATTACACCTTTCCAAGGTGCGACTTTTAACATTACACGGTCACCCACGTGGAATTCAAGATCTTTACGTTTAATGTTAGAATAGCTCTTTTGATGACTATGGGCTGTCCTGAGCCTGTCTCGGATTTGAACGATCTTCTCGGTTGTTTCATGAATGAGTTCGGGACCGGTGATTTGCTTGTCACCTACATCGGCCCAACAAATAGGGGAATGACACTTGCGGCCATATAAAGCATCGAAAGGTGCAGCATTAATACTCGCATGATAACTATTGTTGTAAGAGGATTCGGCAAGAGGCAAATGCTTTTCCCAAGCTTTTCTGAAATCGATATTGCAAGCTCGTAACATGTCTTCCAAGGTTTGAATTGTACGTTCGCTTTATCCGTCGGTTTGCGGATGGTATGCGGTGCTCATGTCTAAACATGTTCCCAAAGCTTCTTGTAAGGCACCCCAAAATCTAGAAGCGAAATGGGCATCTCGGTCAAAAATAATCGATAGTGGTACACCGTGATGGGATACAAGCTCTTTTAGGTAAAGTTATGCAAGTTTATCCATTTTGTCAGTTTCCTTCATGGCTAGGAAGTGGGCGGATTTGGTGAGACGGTCAATAATAACCCAAATGGTATCATAACCACCCACCGTTTTTGGTCATTTTGTGATAAAGTCCATCGTTATTCTTTCCCACTTCCATTGCGGGATTTCGGGTTGTTGAAGTAATCTGGACGGCCTTTGATGTTCGGCTTTGACTTTGGAGCAAGTTAGGCCCTTTCTAACATAAGTAGCGGCGTCCCTTTTAATGTTCGGCCACCAATATTGTTCTTTGAGATCATGGTACATCTTACCGAAACCGGGGTGAATCGAATACCTTGACTTATGGGCTTCGTCTAGAATAAGGCTTCGTAAATCCCCATAACTAGGCACCCAAATTCTTTCGGCGAAATATTGGAGTCCGTTCTCCTTAACTTCGAATCGAGAGACGAGAACGTTCAAGTGTTCGTGTGAAATATTTTCATCCTTGAGAGCCTCATCTTGGGCTACACAAATTTGGCTATTGAGGTTGGTGTGGATGGTGATGTTTAAGGCTCGAACACGAAGAGGCACCATTCTTTCCTTTCGGCTTAAGGATCGGCTACTACATTTACCTTCCCGGGGTGGTAACGAAGTTCATAATCCTAATCGTTCAATGTTTCGATCCACCGTCGTTGTCTCATGTTTAGTTGTTTTTGATCGAAGATGTGTTGGAGGTTTTTATGGTCAGTGAAGATGGTACTTTTGGGCCCGTAAAGATAGTGTCTCCACATTTTGAGTGCAAAGACAAGGGCTCCAAGTTCGAGATCATGTGTCGTGTAGTTCCGTTCATGAATTTTTAATTGTCGAGAGGCATAATCAATGACTTTCTTTTGCTGCATCAATACACACCCAAAACCATGTTTCGAGGCATCGCAATATACAACAAAATCATCATTGCCTTCAAGAAGAGACAAGATAAGAGCGGTGGTTAACTTTTTCTTCAAAGTTTGAAATGCGGCTCTTGTTCGGTTGCACAAAAGAATTTCCTTCCCTTGTGAGTTAACGCGGTTAAAGGACGAGCAACCAAGGAGAAATCTTCGATGAATCTACGATAATATCCAGCTAGGCCTAAGATTTGAAGAATGTGAGTGGGAGTAGTAGGGGTTTCCCATTTACTAAATTCACACTTGGAGAATTTGGCATAGAGTCGTTCTTGCCTCAAGAGTTCAAGCACAAGTCGGAGGTGTTGTTCGTGTTCTGCTTCGCTTTTTGAATAAACCAAGATATCATCGATGAATACAATGACGAATTTGTCAAGATACGGTTTGCACACGCGGTTCATAAGGTCCATGAACATCACCGGTGCATTATTTAACCCGAATTGCATTACAAGAAACTCATAACTACCATAACGTGTCCGGAAAGCGGTTTTGGAGACATCTTCCCCCTTAACCCTTATTTGATGATAACCCAAGCGAAGATCGATTTTTGAATATACACAAGACCCTTGTAGTTAATCAAAGAGGTCTTCGATGCGTGGAAGAGGATATCGGTTCTTAACCGTTAATTTATTTAGTTCACGATAATTGATGCACATTCATAGGGATCCATCTTTCTTTTTAACAAATAAAATCGGAGCACCCCATGGTGAATGGCTAGGTTGGATAAAACCACGGTCAAGTAGTTCTTGAATTTGACTTTGCAATTCTTGTATCTCGGATGGAGCAAGTCTATATGGTGCGTGTGCGACAGGTGCGGCTCCCGGGATAAGATCGATTTGGAATTCAACCGGTCGATGAGGTGGAAGACCCGGCAATTCTTTGGGAAATACATCGGAAAAGTCACTAACAGTTGGCACATCATCGATATGCTTCTCATCGATCTCGACTTTCTTAACGTGGGCTAAGATCGCGAAACAACCTTTACGAAGATATATTTCAACTTTAAGGCAGGAGACGAGGTTGAGTTCGGTGCAACTCTTATCGCCATAGACAATTAAGGGTTCACCATTCTCGATAGGAATTTGAATTACTTTAAGATCACAAAGGATGTGAGATTTTGTTTTGGCTAACCAATCCATACCAATTATTACATCGAAGCTCCCTAGTTCTATAGGTATTGTGACGACCCGAAAATTTCCGACCAAATTTAAACTTAATCTTTATATGTTTCCGACACGATAAGCAAAGTCTGTTAGGTTGAGTCTCAAAAATTTTGAACTGTTTCATCTATGCATTTGACCTTCGACTTCTATCGACGATTCACGGACAATTAATTGTAAATAGATTTGTGTGTATTTAAATATATATGTATATATAAATATAATAACTTGGAAATTAACTTTAAATATTATATGTTGTTGTATTAAAATTGAATATGTAAAATAAAATAAAAATAGGATATTATGATAATTATTATTTAAAACATATCTATATATATAAATAATTTATATTAAATATATATTTTGTGACTTCGAATCTCTTTGAGCAAGTTTTACACATTTAATGACAAAAATAAATAAAGATATTTAATTTAAAAATACGGAATATTTCTGAAGACTTTTTATCCGCAACTGATTATCACGGACCACGATATACTATTCGAAATAAAACTGTCGGTACAAGGGACAAATGAGTGGCTGCTAAATGAATTCTAATTGATTAATATTACTGTTTAATACTGTGCTTAATTGAAAGTTAATTGATTATTTGATTGATTACTGTTTTACAATTTTTGGTTCATTGCATACCTACTATCACTGAATATATATATATATATATATATATATATATATATATATATATATATATATATATATATATATATATATATATATATATATATATATATATATATATATATATATATATATATATTATATACATAGATAGATGCATGTATACACCCACATAACCACCTATCTAAATATGTCTTATATTTTCATTATTGTGAACACACCAAACCATCTACCTATCTATTTCTATCAAACACCATGCAAACACACACACATACATAACCACAAACCGTCATCTACTACCATATATAATGTTTCTGCTTCCATTTCTTTTCTTGATCTCACCACCGACCACCTTCTTTCTGCACCCATCAACAACCATGAACACCCACTTGCAACTACTATCGATCATCATCATCATCCCGTTACATGTATCTTGTTTTCATTTTCTACTACTTCAATTATTGTTCTGTAATCCTTTTGAACAACCCAAAACAAACCAAAATCATAACCAATGAACTTACTACTATTTATATTGATCAACCTACATGAACCCATCATCATCATCATTCAATAGTTACTCCAATATGCGCACTATATTCGGTTTCTTTCGTAAACCCACCTTTGTTATTATGTATGATTTAGATCTTGTTCGAATGGTCACAAAACCAAAACCCATTTGTAATTTGTTGTGACTATTGCTACAAAACTTTGTTTACGTTCCTGTTAATGCTCCTGTCAAAACCATAACCAACACTATCCGAATCATCATGCTTGTTACCGCCTTCTTTTCTACTTCATATGATCACCACCATCTCTCTCTATTTATCTCTCTCATAATCTCAATCAAAACCCACCTGCATATTCTTCTATCTCATTTAAACCCCAACCTTTCAAACCACAATCGTTAACCGCCCAAAGACACCACCTGCAGTTCCTACTTTTCCAGCCGTAAACCACCACTTCCTCTCCTTTTTGTTTTTTGAACGACACCAAGAACTCCATCACTTGAAATACCACCACTGTTATTTTTATGTTTCGTGTGTGCTACACAATTTTTGTTTCTGTTTTCATTCGAAGACCACACAAGAACATTACCATTAGAACACTACAAACTCACGTAATCTACTGCTGCAACTTCGATTTTTTTTCTATTTCAGCTAGTAACCGACTCCATAACCATCCTTCTCATTTTGATACCTGCTGCTACTGCTGTTAATATTCTATTTTTTTGCTGTCATGATCAGACCCATTTATTACTGCTATTCTTTGACTCTACTACTAAATAAATGGCGATGAAGAAGACGTTAAAATGATATGATTAAGGAATATTTTATGTTGAGGAGGATGAGCTGTAAAGAAGATGTTGATGTGAATATGAATATTAAATGTATAAGAAATACGATGCACTACTTGTGATCATTTGATTCATGATTCAAAACAGGTGACCCACCTTGTATGCCACCTCCTGTTATTACTTCTTTATTTTTTTCTTTTGTTTGTTTCATCGAATTAACCACCTAAGAAAAAAAAAAATTACTAAAAGGTTAACCTACTACTGTTCCTGTTACGAGTTTAAATTCATCAACCACCACTGTTACTTGTTCGAAGTTATCAAACAACCACCACAAAGCTGGCTGAACTGTTTTATGCTTTTAATCTATTGCACGCCTGTTTTTCTGTTTACACCAAACCCAAAACACCACACCAAGTTATTAAACGTTTCCTACTTGTCTTTCTTGTTTGTGTTTTCGATTAACCACACAAACTCGACACCCATTTACTGCTGTAACCTGCCTATTATACCACTACCAATCTGTTTCGTTTTTCTTTCCAACTACAAACAAATTGTAGCCGCTACAGTCTTCTGCTGTCTACTTCCTGTTCAGTCGTGAAACAACCACAACACCATAATGATCCGGTTCCTGTTGTTATAATAATTTGGTCGACTAAACTGCTATACCTACTACTGTTTCATCTTCCTGCTTTAGTCATCTTATGTTTCTGTTACAAATACGATGAAGATTGAATGTTGATAATGATGTTGTGGAATGATCGATGGTATTAAATTTTGATGATGATAATGAACCGTAACCCTAATACAAATGGAGTCGAATAAATGACTTTTGGGATCAGATTTTATTTGGGTTTGTAATGGACTTGTAACTTGGATTAATTAAACTACCTATGGATAATGGGCTACTAGGGTTTTGTTGATTGGGCCGAGATTCATAGTATTTTATTGTTGGGCCGAATTAATCTTGTGCTCGTTTTGTTAAGTGGATTTAAGAAGGCAGTAAATCATGGGTTAAATAAACTTAAGCTGTGATTTAAATCAGAAAGACAGAATTGGAGGGATGGTCTAGAGTATTGGTATTTAAGCAAGGGGTCTCGGGTTCGAGCTCGGTCGTGGACATTTTTTTGGGAAAACATTTAAAGGTAGTTTTTATTGTTATTATTATTATTATTATTATTATTATTATTATTATTATTATTATTATTATTATTATTATTATTATTATTATTATTATTAATATTATTATCATTATTATTATTATTATTATTATTATTACTATTATTATTATAGGTATTAACATTTTATTATTAGTATTATCATTATTTTAGTATTATTATAATTATTATTTTAAACAAACAAAAGATACTTATATAAAAATATATTTTAATACATATATCATGACTATATTAATATTACATGCTATTTTCTTTAAAATGTTATTATCTATAATTATCTAACATTAATTAATTTACATAGCATATATAAATATATTTTGGGTATATATAATCATATAGGTAAATATTAACTTTAAAACATTATATAATATTTGTAATAAATAATATACATTAAAATACTTTAATAAGAATTTAATATATAATATATATAAAATTGTTACAATTAATCTATTTATTAACATGACATAAAAATTATTAAAGTATTAATATATAAACTTGTATGGTTGTGATTAAGTGTTTTAATATATATAACTGATATAGGTTCGTGAATCCGAGGCCAACCCTACACTTGTTCAGTTCCGTCGTATGCATATTTTTACTACAAAATATCGTATAGTGAGTTTCATTTGCTCCCTTTTTAAATGCTTTTGCAATATATATTTTTGGGACTGAGAATACATGCGCTGCTTTTATAAATATTTTACGAAATAGACACAAGTAATCGAAAACTACATTCTATGGTTGGATTATCGAATCGAATATCACCCCTTTTAGCTTGGTAGCCTAAGAATTAGGGAACAGACACCCTAATTGACGTGAATCCTAAAGGTAGATCAACGGGCACTAACTCCTCCCATACTGAAAAATGGTATGCTTTAGTACTTCGAGTTATTAATACAGATGAATTTCTGTTTTGGGGATATTCTATATGCATTATGTTAATGTCGGTTACCAGGTGTTCAATCCATATGAATGATTTTTAAACACTTGCGAGTGTATGATTATTGAATAAAGGAAATCTTGTGGTCTATTAAAATGATGAAAATGAATGATTATGATAAACTAATGAACTCACCAACCTTTTGGTTGACACTTTAAAGCATGTTTATTCTCAGGTATGAAAGAAATCTTCCGCTGTGCATTTGCTCATTATAGAGATATTACCTGGAGTCATTCATGACATATTTCAAAAGACGTTGCATTCGAGTCATTGGGTTCATCAAGATTAGTATAAAGTTAATTATAGCTGGATATATTATGAAATGGTATGCATGCCGTCAACTTTCGATGTAAATGAAAGTTTGTCTTTTAAAAACGAATGCAATGTTTGTAAAATGTATCATATAGAGGTCAAGTACCTCGCGATGTAACCAAATGTAATGCATTCATCCAGAGGGATTAGGACGGGTTACGACAGGTATCAACTCAATTTCAAACTCTCTACCCATTAAGTTTAACGTACATCCCCGGTAAAATTTGTCGGCACTCAATATTTTCCCGTTGGTCACTTCAATGGTATAAGTAGTATCTAGTGGGAGTGGTGGAGTGCAAAAAGAATGATTCAAGGTCTTGGATATAAAGCTCTTATCGGCACCCGAATCGAATAAGCAAGATACATAAGAGTTGTTGAGAAGAAACGTACCCGTGACTACTTCATTGTCATCTTGGGCCTCCTCGTTGTTAATGTTTAAAGCTCGACCGCGTGCATTGAGGTTAGTTTTCTTCTTTGGGCATGCATTTTTATAATGACCCGGTTGGCCACATTCGTAACAAATACCCGTTTTTGGTGCAATGGGCCCCTTTTGAGCGACGGGAGCGGTACTTCTACAATCATTGGCCACATGGCCACTTCTTTGACATTTGTTGCAAAATGGCTTGCCACACTCACCATAATGATGTTTGTGGCACTTGTTGCAATATGGTTTGTTCCCAGCATAACCTTTCTTGCCGTCAAAAGTGAAAGGCTTCTTGGTGAAGTTGTTGTTGTAGTTGCTCGATTGGGGGGCTTCCCACTTTCTTTTGTTGCCACCCGATTTATCCTCGGCCTTTGGTGCCGGCACATCTATTTCATCCACCGTTTCTATCAATTGGCGGGCCATCTTTAAAGCCTCTTGTAGGTTAGCGGGTTTGGATGACATCACCCCGTGTTTAATGCTCTTAGGGAGGCCATCCATGTAAAGTTAAACTCTTAGAGACTCGGGAGTCACGAGGGCAGGACACATTAAGGCTAGCTCAGCACACCATTGATTATAAGTTTTGAGGTCATTTCGGACCGCTTTTAAACTTCTTAGCTCGTTTTCGAGCCTTCAAGTCTCTTCACGTGGGAAGTATTTGGTGATTATCTTTTCTCTCAAATCAGCCCAAGAGAGTGTGTGGGCTTCATCGGTCCCCACTGATTGCACAAACATGTTCCACCAAGTGAGAGCGATACCGGCGAAAGTGTGAGTAGAATACTTGACCTTGTCTTGGTCCCGGCAACCTCTTATGCTAAAAACGGCCTTCGTTTGCTCAAACCATCGGGTGAGAGCAACCGGTCCCCCGGTTCCATCGAAAGTGTGAGGTTTACACCCCATGAAGTTCTTGTAGGAGCATCCCTCATTTGAATTACCGGCTCCATGGTTGTTGTTGTGGTTGTTGTTAATGTTGTTGGAGGAATGACAGGCCATGGCCGCATCTATGGCGGTTGAAATGTCCCGTTCTTATTGATTAAAAACGTTCCATATTAATTGATTTCGTTGCGAGGTTTTAACCTCTATATGAGACGTTTTTCAAATACTGCATTCATTTTTAAAACAAACCATAACCTTTATTTCATAAATAAAGGTTTAAAAAGTTTTACGTAGATTATCAAATAATGATAATCTAAAATATCCTGTTTACACACGACCATTACATAATGGTTTACAATACAAATATGTTACATCGAAATCAGTTTCTTGAATGCAGTTTTTACACAATATCGTATAAACATGGACTCCAAATCTTGTCCTTATTTTAGTATGCAACAGCGGAAGCTCTTAATATTCACCTGAGAATAAACATGCTTTAAACGTCAACAAAAATGTTGGTGAGTTATAGGTTTAACCTATATATATCAAATCGTAACAATAGACCACAAGATTTCATATTTCAATACACATCCCATACATAGAGATAAAAATCATTTATATGGTGAACACCTGGTAACCAACATTAACAAGATGCATATATAAGAATATCCCCATCATTCCGGGACACCCTTCGGATATGATATAAATTTCGAAGTACTAAAGCATCCGGTACTTTGGATGGGGTTTGTTAGGCCCAATAGATCTATCTTTAGGATTCGCGTCAATTAGGGTGTCTATTCCCTAATTCTTAGATTACCAGACTTAATAAAAAGGGGCATATTCGATTTCGATAATTCAACCATAGAATGTAGTTTCACGTACTTGTGTCTATTTTGTAAATCATTTATAAAACTTGCATGTATTCTCATCCCAAAAATATTAGATTTTAAAAGTGGGACTATAACTCACTTTCACAGATTTTTACTTCGTCGAGAAGTAAGACTTGGCCACTGTTGATTCACGAACCTATAACAATATATACATATATATTAAAGTATGTTCAAAATATATTTACAACACTTTTAATATATTTTGATGTTTTAAGTTTATTAAGTCAGCTGTCCTCGTTAGTAACCTACAACTAGTTGTCCACAGTTAGATGTACAGAAATAAATCAATAAATATTATCTTGAATCAATCCACGACCCAGTGTATACGTATCTCAGTATTGATCACAACTCAAACTATATATATTTTGGAATCAACCTCAACCCTGTATAGCTAACTCCAACATTCACATATAGAGTGTCTATGGTTGTTCCGAAATATATATAGATGTGTCGACATGATAGGTCGAAACATTGTATACGTGTCTATGGTATCTCAAGATTACATAATATACAATACAAGTTGATTAAGTTATGGTTGGAATAGATTTGTTACCAATTTTCACGTAGCTAAAATGAGAAAAATTATCCAATCTTGTTTTACCCATAACTTATTCATTTTAAATCCGTTTTGAATGAATCAAATTGCTATGGTTTCATATTGAACTGTATTTTATGAATCTAAACAGAAAAAGTATAGGTTTATAGTCGGAAAAATAAGTTACAAGTCGTTTTTGTAAAGGTAGTCATTTCAGTCGAAAGAACGACGTCTAGATGACCATTTTAGAAAACATACTTCCACTTTGAGTTTAACCATAATTTTTGGATATAGTTTCATGTTCATAATAAAAATCATTTTCTCATAATAACAACTTTTAAATCAAAGTTTATCATAGTTTTTAATTAACTAACCCAAAACAGCCCGCGGTGTTACTACGACGGCGTAAATCCGGTTTTACGGTGTTTTTCGTGTTTCCAGGTTTTAAATCATTAAGTTAGCATATCATATAGATATAGAACATGTGTTTAGTTAATTTTAAAAGTCAAGTTAGAAGGATTAACTTTTGTTTGCGAACAAGTTTAGAATTAACTAAACTATGTTCTAGTGATTACGAGTTTAAACCTTCGAATAAGATAGTTTTATATATATGAATCGAATGATGTTATGAACATCATTACTACCTCAAGTTTAGTAGGTAAACCTACTGGAAGTGACAAGAAATGATCTAGCTTCAAAGGATCTTGGATGGCTTAAAAGTTCTTGAAGTAGGATCATGACACAAAAACAAGTTCAAGTAAGATTTTTGCTCGAATTAAGATAGTTTATAGTTATAGAAATTGAATCAAAGTTTGAATATGAATATTACCTTGAATAAGAAAGATAACCTACTGTATATAACAAAGGTTTCTTGATCTTAGATGATTACTTGGAATGGATTAGAAAGCTTGGAAGTAAATTAGTAAACTTGAAGGGATTTTTGAAGTATTCTTGAAGTGTTCTTCCTATGATGATTATAGCTTGATTCTTGAAGTGATTTTTGATGAAGATGATGATTAACTACTGGAAAAATACGTTCATAATAGTGTGGGTGTGTTGAGAGAGAATTAGAAAGAGATTTGGAAGTGAAATGGAGTGAATGATGAGTGTTAATTGGTGAGTGGTGAGTGGGGTTAAAAGGAGTTCTAGTTAGTTGACTAGCTCATGGTAGAAGTTAAAATTGATTAGTCATACATGACATAATCAAGAGTGGAATCCCATGCTAGTTCCTATTGGTATATACCCATAGTAAGTATGTTTTGAAGCTGTGTATAATACGGGTAAGAATACGACTAGAATTCTTGATGAAAGAAAAGAATGGGAAAGTAACTGTAACCATTTTCGTTAAGTATGAGTGTTTTGATATATGTCTTGAAGTCTTCCAAAAGTATTTTAATACATCTAAATACACTACATGTATATACATTTTAACGGAGTCGTTAAGTCATCGTTAGTCGTTACATGTAAGTGTTGTTTTGAAACCTTTAAGTTAACGATCTCAATTAATATTGTTAACCCATTGTTTATTATATCTAATGAGATGTTAAATTATTATATTATCATGATATTATGATATATTAATATATCTTAATATGATATATATACATTTAAATGTCGTTACAACGATAATCGTTACATATATGTCTCGTTTCGAAATCCTTAAGTTAGTAGTCTTGTTTATATGTATATAACTCATTGTTAATATACTTATGGAGATACTTACTTATCATAATCTCATGTTAACCATATGTATATCCATATATATATCATCATGTCGTTTTTACAAGTTTTAACGTTCGTGAATCGCCGGTCAACTTGGGTGGTCAATTGTCTATATGAAACATATTTCAATTAATCAAGTCTTAACAAGTTTGATTGCTTAACATGTTGGAAACATTTAATCATGTAAATATCAATCTCAATTAATATATATAAACATGGAAAAGTTCGGGTCACTACAGCGGTGGCTATCATGCGTTGAAGAGCTTGTTCGGGAGTTTTGGGAGGAGTGTTGCGTTGACCTCGGCGAGCCATTGTTCCTTCAAGACACAAGAATATCGTTGATTAGTATTCTCAATAATACTAATCGTGATATGGAATAAAGATAGAGAGAAAATTTTCCTTAACCCGCCCTCAATTCTTTACGTTATATTTTCGGAACGTACATATGAGTCACCGTAATATAATCCCTGTAACTATATTACCCTAATTCATATGTGCATTGGACATTACCTCATAAGGTCAAGATGGCGTGTCAATCAAATTTAAACAACGTGAGATTAAGATGAAATAGGAGTTAGATACGAATAGAAGAGCTCAAGTATAAATATACAAGTAGTCAAGCAAGTCCTACTTCAAGTCTATATGCCGGTTGTATTCTAGACTCACTAATGCACCCTATGACTCGAGGTTGACACCAATGAACTCTAAATCCCTACAACCAACCCGACAAAATCGTCATTGACGGCGCAGTCTACTTAGGTCCTGTTACGTGGTCATAAGTCTTTAAAACAACGTTTGACCAAAATACGTCGCATTCATTTCAATTGTAAAGATGTTTCAAAGTTTACAAAGTAGTTTAACGACTAAATATGTTACAACGTTTTAAGTACAAATGAAACCTATGCGACCCAATTTAAAGTAAAGTCAAAAGACGCTCCATGTATGCATGTATACTCGACATCCAAGCATGTATCAAAATAGAGTGAGGAAGCATGTATCACTTAGCGTTTAAGGACCTGAGAAAACATATAGAAAACTGTCAACAAAAAATGTTGGTGAAATCATAGGTGTATTAGTAAACGTTGTTTTTGAACCACAAGATTTTGTATAAGTTGATTATCTAAATCGTTTGCATTCCAAAGTTGTTGTACATTTGTGGAGCACCCAATTATCAAGACTTACCTGTTTTGTACCCTGTTATGTAGTGTTAGAACATACACTATACTCGAAAATATATTTCATCCGCTAATGGTAGCGAACTATCCGAATGAGGGCACGTCAAGCCCGCATGGATCCACACAACATAAGTTCTCGCTTACACCCTACAAGTGTAACTAATTATAATTGAATTGAGGCTTTTTGTTCTAACTCGCATGTGGAATGTTTGTTTCCGTACTTGTGTTCAAAGTATAAAAGTATAAACGTATATGTTTCTCATCCCATGATTTAAAGAATAAAAGTTGTTGAAAAGATGGGACTATGATCTCACCTCAAGTGCACGAGTATATAGGTACTTCACAAAGTAAACGTGTGCAAGAACGAATGCTAGTTTTAACCTAAACAATAGGTCGTATCAATATCGGTAAAGTATGAAGTCGGTCAAAGTTGTTCAATTAGTCCTATGGCTCGCTATGACTCGATTATATATAGCATGTGAGTCAAGTTGTCAAGTTTCATGCAAGATATAAGTATAAAAGCATGTTAGAATGATTGCACAAGTAGTTGGTTAAGTTTGACTAAAAGTCAAACTTTGGTCAAGTCAAAGTCAACGAAAAAGCCAACTCGTTTGGGTCGGGTCTCGGACAATTTTTCCAAGTTTTATAATCATATATGAGTATGTTAGAACAAGTCATATGTTAATTGGAGGTGCGTAGCATAGTTAGAATTAAACAAAAAATGGCCAAGTTGGACAGCCCTTGGCAGTTCATTTGGACGGCGTCCAGAATTACTGGATGGCATCCAGCAATGAAGGCCAGGACGGCGTCCAAACACCTGAGCTGTTGCATTTATTGAAATTTCACAAGTACAGAACCAAACTTCAATCGAACACAAATTATGGACCGAAAACATTCAAAACGCATACCATACATCGTTGTAAAGGTATTTTAACAAGGAATGCAACTAAGCACATATCATCAAACAATTCCATCATTTATAACAACCAATTTCAAATTAAATGTTCATATACTCAAGTTCATTAAATACATTTCATGATTCGGTAATCCAATTTACACATATGATATGTCGTTTAGAAGGTAATTAAATGTACATTGTAACTAAACACTTACCAACAACATTTAATAGCAAATGCATCAAAAGTTCATATTTACGTCTATCAAACCCTAACCAAAAATCACAAAAATCAATAATTATGTTAGTGAATTTTCCAAGTCAACCTACACATCAAATTGAATCTAATGATGCTAGTAACACATTTAATACATGAACTTTAACATCTAACAACATTTACTCAACCAAAATCCAAGATTAAACTAGGCATTTTTCATGTTCAAGCTAGTTACATCAAAATGACAAGAACAAGCATATAAATCACATATTCATGTTAGACTTGAGCCATAGACACTAATTATCACACTTTTAAGTTTAAATATCAAGAACAAGAAATCTAGTGTTTTATAAAAGCTTACCCCAAGTTATGAAATTGGTACCAAATTAAAGCTCTTGACTAGTAGATCACAAATACGTAGTTTATTTTGATGTTAGCTTGCTAGATTGGAAACAGATGATGATTCTTTGTTGTGTGGGTTGAGAGAAAATGGAAGTATCAAAAAGGTGAAAGGGAGGTGAATGGATGAATGGAAGAGGAAGCTTTGACTACTTGACCTAGTTGGTCGAATTTGGCCATTTGGCACAAATAGTCCCTCGAGTTTAAAAGCGGATGCGTGATTTAACTAAACGAATTATTTTTAAAACGCATTTTAACGGGAGATGTTATAATTAAATAACAGACTTAAAAATAATTAAACGGAAAAAGACGGGTTGTTATGTCTAGATGACTGCCTCAAATGTGGAATGACCTAACATCTTGATGCAATTTAAGTGTTTGGAGTCTCGAACTGCCGAAGGGGTTTTGAAAAACCATGAATAGGAACCCTGTGTATCGGTCGGAAATCCTCTACTAACACCTTGTTTTAGAAGGTGGGACATCAAACAGGGTCCATAGGTCAGACTTATCTTGATGAGGGAGATCTGTGTTGTTCAACGGAGAGGCAATGTGACAATGCTTAGGCTTACCTTAGTAGATTTATCAGACCTCCGGAAGGATGATCACCTTACCAATTAGTCAGCATCTAAGCCTGACCACATAAACTCCTTAGAGAGTGCCACAATTGAAAGAGATTTGTCACCTCATGACATATCAATGACTTCTGGACGCGATGTAACATCTTCCTACATTACATTGATTTCTACCATCACCTATGCGGTGTTAGGTATAGTTGGTAGGCTTGGTAAAACCAAGAGCGGCATAGTCGAACAAAAGTCCCATGATACTTTAGTCATGGAGGTGGATAGCTTGATAACGCTGACTGAAACTTCGGTGACCAGTCATCCTCAACATCCACCGAGGTTAAACTTGGACCTACCAACACCGGTGAGGTAGCCAAATCTAGAAAACAGTTTTGGTTTTAGGAAACTTGTCTAGCGTAACAACTAGAATGCCTGATTTAAACCTGTATAGTATAACAACTAGCTTCATTTTTTCAAAACCAAAAACGGTTTCTGAAGATCATGTTTTCTCTGAGGATCAAACTTTTACCTTAACCTCATTGTCTCTTCTTAGCAGGTACACAATCCCTTTGTAATGATAATCATATATGCTCTCTATGCTATTTTGCAGTGAACACGGTACACCATATTCATCATGCGGGAAGAATGAATCTTGAGTCAAAAATAAACCAATCACGATCACAAAAAGACGACTTAACATTTGAGGGGGAACAAAGGAGGTTTACACAAGATCATATCTAGCTACTTTCAATTAACAAGGATGGTCGAAAGTCACATATCAAGACCTCATCGCCCGAACCAAAGAAGAAGACAAAACAAATTAATCATAACACTCCCAGATCAGTTCATCCTATATGGAATTTTGTGTTCATATCTGATAGCATCAAAAGCTTCATTGCTTCAAATCGAAATCAATGCTAGAAGAAGGCTACACAAGAAACTGTAAGAGAATGATCAAGGGAGGGTTATATCTTTTGAAAACCCCACGCCAAGGACTAATTATTGATAATCAAGGGGAAGACTATTGATAAAGGGAAAATTGTTGATAATTAACAGTCCCATGCCAAGGGGGAGATTGTTGACAATGAATATTGTCTATTATATGTGGCATGTGGTTTTAGTCTTACTAATGTAATATGTAGTTTGCTTATTAATGTATTTTAGTTAGTTTACCATGGTGAATGTAACTTACCATGTCAAGTTACCACTTGGAGGTTGCTAGTATAAAAGCAACCTCCCACACCCTTTTGTAACAAGTTGAGTTAATCTAATATTGCAAGTGTTTTCACACACATTCTCTCTACCTTCTCTCTAGTTCATACTAAGCCCACTAACACTAACAAAACCGGTCTTCCAAAGCTAGATTTGGGACTAACACCTTGGCACAGGCTCATGAGATGGCCAAGATTAATGAAGGTGACGTCATGGCAGCAAAAAGAGAAAGTTCAAAGGGAGAATCATTTGAGGGAAAATCAGATGGTCAATCAAGTGGACAGTCTACTCAGCAATCAAGTAAGAAATCAAGTTTTCGTGGTAAAAATTTAGGTGGGTTTAAACAGAAGAGTAAGTCTGGTATGAGTGGATCGGGTTCTAGTCAGTCTGGTTGGTGTAATGTTTGTTAGTCAACCCATAGCCCATGTTCTCCAATGATTAGAAGATATTTGAAATGTGGTGTGTTAATTCATGAAGAAACGACTTGTTCTTTTAAGTCCAATGTTTGTTGGATTTGTCATCAAGAGGGGCATAGATCAACAAATTATCCATCAGCGTCAAGAACCGGTTTTAGGGTAGGGTCAAGGGCGAGGTCAGTAACTTCTGGGGGATCTTGTGACGACCCGGAAATTTTTGACCAAATTTAAACTTAATTCTTATATGATTTCAACACGATAAGCAAAGTCTGTTAAATCGAGTCTCAAAAATTTTGAACTGTTTTCAAATATTCATATGACCTTCTACTATCTCCGACGATTCACGAACAATTGTGTAAATAATTATGTATATATGTATATATATATATATATATATATATATATATATATATATATATATATATATATATATATATATATATATATATATATATATATATATATAGTATTTTATTTGAATACAAAAACCCTTTTATCAAATAGAGTTAAAAATGTAAAATAATAAATAGAATAATTGAGTTACTAATAAAATGGTTATACATATATAAATATATATGATATTATTATCTATATGTATATATGATTGTTATTAAGAATCATTACATTGTAATATTTATTAAATGTAATTATAAGTAAAAATATAGTTGTTATAATAATATTGTTATTACTTTCAATATTAATATCAAGAGTAGTGTTTTTTATATATATAATCTATAGATACGAACTTGATATATATAATTTGATATAATATTATTATTATTAGTATTATGGTTATTATTAGTAATATTAGTATATTGTTATTAATAATATTACTGTTATACATTTTATAATAATTATTATCATTATTATTAGTAATATTATTATTATTATTATATTATTATTTATTAATAGGATTAATTATAATCTATAAATATAAATATATAAATAAAAGGGATATACAAATGAGGATATAAATACAGTTAGATATATACATGTATATATTAAGAATCAGTAATAATATCAATACTAGTGATATTAATATTGTTATTTTTAAAATATAATATATAGATATCAAATTTGATATATATTATTATTATTACTAATATTATTATTAATATTAATATAATTAGTATTATTATTATAATTATCATTAATGATATTATTATTATAAATTTCACTAAAATTATTATTATTTGTGACTTATTATTATTATTACTCTTACTATTATTATTATTAATTATTATTATTAGTATTTTGATTATTATTATTAATATAATTATTAATAATTAATTATTAAAATCAATTATATAAAAACGTAAATTTGTATTTGGAATCTAAATCAGTTCAAGTAGTAATCAACTGTATTCAGATGGAAACAAATTGATTGGGAATCAATAACAGCAAACATGTACGATTTCTGTTTGATATCACTATCTATTTTAATCTTTTTCTCTTTTTCGTGATTGTGATTCTATTTTCTGTCTGCAACCCGTTAAACGTCGACATCCAACACTCACTACACTACAACTATGATTGATTATAAGTAGTACCTTGATTCATTTAATAATTCAAAAGGAATTCAAATTAATACAGATAAAAAAAGGGTCGACCCCTGTTCTTCATCCATTTTATCAAAACCCCTAATCCGAATCCCATTTTAAATTGTGTTAATACAGTTTTGTTAGGAAACTTTTACTCAACCTTTCTGCAAAATCACAGGTTTCAATTCGTTATATCGACTTCGAATTTACGAGTCAAAGTTTATAATTCAAAAGTCAAACTTTTTGTTCTTGGCAAAATTAGAATTGATTTTTAATGTTTCTGATAAAATTGAGGATCCAGAAAGTTTATAGAAGCAATTTAGAATCTTTCTCATGTTATAATTATACCCTAAAAATGTCTAAATGGCTGAGTCAATGTTTGAGTTCTATCTTTTTTAAACGAACAGCGACTGCTGTAGTGTTCTTTTATTTTTTTTCTTTTTTTTTCCTTCGCATTTGATTATTTTAATATCACAATACGTTTATTAATCTATTTATTTGTAATTCCTAAATCCAAAACGAAATGTTAGTCGACTTTATAATTTCCTACCTCTGGTTGAATGTTTTGATAAAGAAGAAGAAAGAGAGAAACAGATTGATATAGATTAAAAATTTTAATACGGGGTATAATAACAGAAAAGTAGTAACAACAGGATGGTCTGAGGTGTTAGCGGGTATCCAGGAGGTGTCGGGTTCGAGCCTCATCTGGGGCGATTCTTTTTAGAAAAGAGTTAAAGGGTATGCTTTGCTATTTTTACTTCTATTATTATTATTATTATTATTATTATTATTATTATTATTATTATTATTATTATTATTATTATTATTATTATTATTATTATTATTATTATTATTATTATTATTATTATTATTATTATTATTATTATTATTATTATTATTATTATTATAATAATTATTATTGTTATTATTACTAATACAAGATGTATGATCATTTATTATTATTATTATTATTATTATTATTATTATTATTATTATTATTATTATTATTATTATTATTATTATTATTATTATTATTATTATTATTATTATAAAGGTTATAATTATTATCATTATGATTATATCTAAAAGTATTATAATTATCATTAGTATTATTATTATTATTTTTATTATTATTATTTTTATTATTTTTATTATTATTATTATTATTATTATTATTATTATTATTATTATTATTATTATTATTATTATTATTATCATAATTATAAGTATTATATCTATTATTATTATTATTATGAGTATTAGTTATGATATTATTATTAATTTTATAACTTTAATATTATTATCATTATGATGAAAAGGTTTATTATTATTATCATTATAAAAATAATACAAATTATTATTATTTTCGTAAATGTTAGTATTAATATCTTTTTATAAATAATAGAATTGTTAATATTAACATAAGTATTATTAATTATATTTACGAAACAGACACAAGTAATCGAAACTACATTCTATGGTTGGATTATCGAATCGAATATCACCCCTTTTAGCTTGGTACCCTATAAATTAGGGAAGACACACCCTAATTGACGCGAATCCTAAAGGTAGATCTACGGGCACTAACTCCCCCCATACTGGAAAATGGTATGCTTTAGTACTTCGAGTTATTAATACAGATGGATTTCTGTTTTAGGGATATTCTATATGCATTTTGTTAATGTCGGTTACCAGGTGTTCAATCCATATGAATGATTTTTAAACACTTGCGAGTGTATGATTATTGAATAAAGGAAATCTTGTGGTCTATTAAAATTATGGAAATGATTGATTACGATAAACTAATGAACTCACCAACTTTTTGTTTGACACTTTAAAGCATGTTTATTCTCAGGTATGAAAGAAATCGCTGTGCATTTACTCATTTTAGAGATATTACTTGGAGTCATTCATGACATATTTCAAAAGACGTTGCATTCGAGTCGTTGAGTTCGTCAAGATTATTATTAAGTCAATTATAGTTGGATATATTATGAAATGGTATGCATGCCGTCAACTTTCGATGAAATGAAAGTTTGTCTTTTAAAAACGAATGCAATGTTTGTAAAATATATCATATAGAGGTCAAGTACCTCGCGATGTAAACAAATATAATGTATTCGTCCAGATGGATTAGGACGGGTCGTTTCATGTGGTATCATAGCTGGTATAACCGCGTCCATGTGTGGCGGGTTAGTCGTAAAGGAGGTTCTCACAATGTGACATGTGGCAAAGCATTGGCTCTTACTCCTTGCGATCCCTTACGAGGGTTGGCAGAAGCCTAGAGGCGGGCCCTAAAATCAGTATCTGAGGTACACTCAGTGGTCGCTGGTTAATGCACTGGGTGGGACGGTGGTTGTTGTCCCCACATGAGCTTCATGTGGTATCAGAGCGGTGGTCTTAGCAAACCAGGTCTTGCATTAGTGTGTCTAATTGATAGTTGTTTAGATGCATTAGTGAGTCTGGACTTCGACCATGTCTGCATGTCAAAAGTTTTACTTATCATTTCGTGTTGAAAATTACCTGTTTATCATTCTTAGTCTAGACACATTTTACTGCATTGATTGCATGAATAGTGTATAGACAAAATTTATATCTTAGCGTATATGCTAATTCATATCTTAGCATATCTGTTACTGTAAACTTTGTCTGACGTATTCCGTAAATTTCTCCGTAATCTACGAAATCTTTTGTTCTATATATATGGATAATCTATATAATTAAAATACTATCCGATAGCCGAAAATCATTTCATATAGAAAAATCCTTTATTCAATTGTACGAAATGGAACTCTCCATTAGTTCAAGTCCCTCGAATTCCGATATGAAGTTTCACTCGAGCTCCGAAAGCAGTGTAACCGGAATGGATCAACCAATTTGCCATCATCAATTCTGGATGAATTGGGGATGAGTTCATAGTCGACTTAACCAATGAAAACGAGAAGAAGGCGATACTTTCCAACAACCAAATTTCCTTCTTTGCGATGAACCTAAAGCACTCACCGGCGAACCAATCTGAAACACCATATTCACCCTCATTGCCAGGACATCCCACAACGATTATATGATATCCCAAATTTTGAACCTTATTCATCCGCTCATTCCAACTGTCAATCATTTCGGGATAATAGAAGAAGTCAACGAACTTCGCGCTCGAGTAATTAATTTGGAGAATATGGTGCAAAACTTACCAGCTTCAGCAACATCACTGGCACCAACAGTACCACCAACAACCCAAGTTTCAACATCACATGCCTCAACATCTCATTCTGTACCTCGAGTATAATCATCGTTCTACATGACGTTCTTCATCATTTATCTTCATTCGACATGATGGTTATGTAACCTCTAATGTTTTTGAGATTATGTACTCTAGTTCTAACCATAAACCAAATGAGTTTAATATCATATTAACTCATTAGATCCATGATTACATCTGAAGAAAATATATATGTATATATCTTTTCATAAAGATTTTAATTAAAAATTCTTTTGTACAAACTATTAATGGTGAAAATATTTTAACGGGTAAGTAATATCCGAGGAATATTTAGATTTCACCTTAATAAGTTACACTGTACATTCTTCGAAGCTGATTCAACAGTCATTTACTATCCTACTTACAACCACCGATATACGTATCCATTCACCGCAGAATAACCATTTCATTCAATTTCATATTTAGATTTTG
This sequence comes from Rutidosis leptorrhynchoides, assembly GCF_046630445.1. Taxonomy (NCBI): domain Eukaryota; kingdom Viridiplantae; phylum Streptophyta; class Magnoliopsida; order Asterales; family Asteraceae; genus Rutidosis; species Rutidosis leptorrhynchoides. The sequence continues at coordinate 275,612,790 of NC_092336.1, forward strand.
ATCTATCAGAATCCAACAAGTGGCATAATGAAGAAAATATTTGACAAAATAAAATTTGTTAGAAACAAACAAATTAACTATGAGGAATTTTGTTAAGAATCCACGCTAACAAAATCCTAGCTAACTGTTCCTAGCTAACTGTTAATTCCATATTACATTTTATTTATCGCAATTTATTTATCGCAATTTTATTTATCGTCATTTAATTTCTGTTATTTATTTTACGCACTTTAAATATTGTCGTATAAATCGGGACACATATACATTGTTTTGACATATCATATTGACGTCATCTATATATATTATTTGGAATAACCATAGACACTCTATATGCTGTAATGCTTGAGTTAGCTATACAGAGTTGAGGTTGATTCTTAAATAATATATATACTTTGAGTTGTGATCGAGTCTGAGACATGTATACAATGGGTCACGATACGTATTCGAATATTATAATTACTAACTGTGGACTAATAACTGTGGACTACCAACATTGGACAATTAAAATGAATTAAAATATTGATTATAACATATGAAACTAAACATTTCTTCAAGTTTGCCACTTGATTTCATCTTAAACCTCAGTTGTATCTTGACGATTACAATCTGCGTTCAAACCTTTCATAATTCTTGAAAACACCTCAATCGAGAGGATGAACCAACCGCACTTCATCTACGGAAGGAAAGATTTATGCATATAGTTATGCACCTGAAAAACTCTCGAAAACTGAGTAAACGTTTAACACATAGTTGTGCTAATTCCTTTAGCGTTATTATTACCGAAAATAACTTTGCAACTCCTGTTCGAGATAGCCTGTTTTGTCAAAGCTCCAGCAAGTCAACTTCGACTTTTCGTTCGAAACAACCTTATTATAACCTTGATATATACGTTGCCCTTCATCATCGTTACCGGGGAACCTTTTATATTCCACCACATTATCAGCAGATGTTCCAGCAACTTCGGCTTTAGTCTCTATAAAAAATATCTATATTATTCATGAAATCCCATCATGTATTCATCTACATCCTGTAAAAATAATTGCCATACCAACTACCGGGAATCATCAATCATCAATCTCTAATCTCGCAGTGTTTTCACTTCAACAGTTATATATACATATAACGTGTAACTCCTGGAAATTTTGATCTTCAATTCTGAAAAGCACCCAATCTACAAATCAATACACTGAATTTTGAAAAAGCTGAATGAAGCAGCAGAAACTATAGACAACTGTAATTGTCAAAAGTTTGATGATAAAGAATAATGCGTTGGCAAAGCTCAGAAATAGAGAAGGTTTGGAACTACAAAACGGATTGAGCAAACTATGAAGGAGACTGTTGACAAATCACAAAGACTAAACCTGCCTTCAAAGAATCCAAATGATTCAGTATCTGCTGAAGTCATTGACGAATACCTTACTCCTGACTCTAAACTTTTACGGACAAATTTTCTTCACCATCCGTCGATATGAGAAATTATAAGATATCATCGTATCTTTCATTATAAATATCCTCAATATTCTGAAGATATTTTTATAACTATTCTTATCTGAAATAATTATCCCTTCGCACTATAAAGGAAACTGTTTAGTTTCTATATTCTGTAAACCTTCGAGTTTAAATTATGAATGTTTTGAAGTAGTGTTGGGAACTGAAGCATGAGTTAATATAATATAATGACACTTGATCAACGTGATTATATTACAGTAAGTCATGCTGAGTTTCTAATGGAACTTGATGATTCATAGACTATAACGTCATTAGGTGCCATGTTACATGACTCTTACATTCTACCTAATCTCCAAACATATTAAGATCATATCTTCTTGATAAAACTATTTTTCCAGGATATTCTGGTAATTTGACAAATCGAGATCGTGCCATTACAAGTTCCTTCTTAGAACATTAACTATGTTCATTCCGAATTTCATATCTACAAATTCTGGATCATTATTCACTTGACTTAAAGTCGGGATGAGAAAACAAAAGTATGAAACTCCGAAGTATAAGGGAAGATATAAAACCCAACAATAACCCAGAAACTACAAACCGTGTATATCAATGTTTATCACAACATAAAGATACGGGAGAATTAAAAATACTATAACCCCAAGGGCGAAGTAGAAATAAACAGATTCCTCCAGTGGAAGTTGGAAGAGGAGAATGATTGTTGCGATAGTCAGGATAAGGACAATGATCAGAACTGGATTAAGCATTTTCACAATCTTTTGAATTTGGAAATTGAGTATAGGAGTGGTAAAAGTAATGGAACGGAGGAAGTTAATTTATAGTGAAATATCTGATAAAGAAATCAAAGTAGATTTCCGCATTTAATTAGAGAGATCTTAATTACCTTAATTACGAAGAATCAAATCTTATACAGATTTCGAAGATTTTCTCTAAATCCCTTGAATTCCGGAAATCAACCGTGACTACGTCAAAAGTTAAATCTCTATCTCCATCTTTTGTGATAGCTTCACTCGTACGCTTCACACAATCAAATCGTTTTATCTATATTAATCAAAAATGATAAAACTCTATTTATCAACTCATATTCATCATGAAAACATACTTATTGTCAGTCATGACGATCTCAATCAAATTTCGGGACGAAATTTCTTTAACGGGTAGGTACTGTGAAGACCCAAAAATTTCCGACCGAATTTAAACTTAATTCTTATATGATTTCGACACGATAAGCAAAGTCTGTTAAACCGAGTCTCAAAAATTTTGAACTGTTTTCATATATTCATATGACCTTCGACTATCTCCGACGATTCACGAAAAATTGTGTAAATAATTATGTAAATATCTAAATATATATATATATATATATATATATATATATATATATATATATATATACATATATATATATATATATACATATATATATATATATATATATATATATATATATATATATATATATATATATATATATACATATAATATTTTAATTGAATACAAAAACCCTTTTATCAAATAGAATTAAAAATGTAAAATAATAAATAGAATAATTAAGTTACTAATAAAATGGTTATACATATATAAATATATATGATATTATTATCTATATGTATATATGATTGTTATTAAGAATCATTTCATTGTAATATTTATCAAATGTAATTACAAGTAAAAATATAGTTGTTATAATAATATTGTTATTACTTTCAATATTAATATCAAGACTAGTGTTATTTAAATATATAATCTATAGATACGAACTTGATATATATAATTTGATATAATATTATTATTATTAATATTATGGTTATTATTAGTAATATTAGTATTATTATAATCAGTATTATTGTTATTAATAATATTATTGTTATACATTTTATAATAATTATTATCATTATCATTAGTAATATTATTATTATTATTATATTATTATTAATAGGATTAATTATAATCTATAAATATAAATATATAAATAAAAGGGATATATAAATGAGGATATAAATACAGATAGATATATACATGTATATATTAAGAATCAGTAATAATATCAATACTAGTGATATTAATGTTGTTATTTTTAAAATATAATATATAGATATGAAATTTGATATATAATATTATTATTACTAATCTTATTATTAATATTAATATAATTAGTATTATTATTATAATTATCATTAATGATATTATTATTATAAATTTCACTAAAATTATTATTATTTGTGACTTATTATTATTATTACTCTTACTATTATTATTATTATTATTAATTATTATTATTAGTATTTTGATTATTATTATTATTATTATTATAATTATTAATTATTAATTATTAAAATCAATTATATAAAAACATAAATTTGTATTTGAAATCTGAATCAGTTCAAGTAGCAATCAACTGTATTCAGATGGAAAAAAATTGATTGGGAATCAATAACAGCAAACATGTGCGATTTCTGTTTGATATCACTATCTATTTTAATCTTTTTCTCTTTTTCCTGATCGTGATTCTATTTCCTGTCTGCAACCCGTTAAACGTCGACATCCAACACTCACTACACAACAACTGTGATTGATTATAAGTAGTACCTTGATTCATTTAATTATTTACAAGGAATTCAAATTAAAACAAATAAAAAAGGGTCGACCCCTGTTCTTCATCCATTTTATCAAAACCCCTAATCTGAATCCCATTTCAAATTGTGTTAATACAGTTTTGTTAAGAAACTTTTACTTCACTTTTTTGCAAAATCACAGGTTTCAATTCGTTATATCGACTTCGAATTTACGAGTCAAAGTTTATAATTCAAAAGTCAAAACTTTTTGTTCTTGGCAAAATTAATTTTATTTTTAATATTTCTGATAAAATCGAGGATCCAAAAAGTTTATAGAAGCAATTTAGAATCTTTCTCATGTTATAATCATACCCTAAAAATGTCTAAATAACTGAGTCAATGTTTGAGTTATATTTTTTTTAAACGAACAGCGACTGCTGTAGGTGTTCTTTTATTTATTTTTTTCTTTTTTTTTCCTTCGCGTTTGATTATTTTAATATCGCAATACATTTATTAATCTATTTATTTGTAATTCCAAAATCCAAAATGAAATGTTAGTCGACTTTATAATTTCCTACCTCTGGTTGAATGTTTTGATAAAGAAGAAGAACGAGAGAAATAGATTGATATAGATTAAAAATTTTAGTACGGGGAATAATAACAGAAAAGTAGTAACAGCAGAATGGTCTGAGGTGTTAGCGGGTATCCAGGAGGTCACGGGTTCAAGCCACGTCTAGGCAATTCTTTTTAGAAAAGAGTTAAAGGGTATACTTTGCTATTTTTACTTCTATTATTATTATTATTATTATTATTATTATTATTATTATTATTATTATTATTATTATTATTATTATTATTATTATTATTATTATTATTATTATTATTATTATTATTATTATTATTATTATTATTATTATTATTGTTATTATTGTTATTATTAGCAATATAATAATTAATATTGTTATTATTACTAATACAAGATGTATGATCATTTATTATTATTATTATTATAAAGGTTATAATTATTATCATTATGATTATATCTAAAAGTATTATAATTATCATTAGTATTATTATTATTATTATTATTATTATTATTATTATTATTATTATTATTATTATTATTATTATCATAATTATAAGTATTATATTTATTATTATTATTATTATTATGAGTATTAGTTATGATATTATTATTAATTTTAAAACTTTAATATTATTATCATTATGATGAAAAGGTTTATTAGTATTATCATTATAAAAAATAATACAAATTATTATTATTTTCGTAAATGTTAGTATTAATATCTTTTTATAAATAATAGAATTGTTAATATTAACATAAGTATTATTAATTATATTATCACGAGTATTATTATTATGTAATTACTAAAATCAGTATTATAACTATCATTAACAGTAAAATTAATATCTTTACAAGTATTATTATTAATATCATTGTTATTGTCATTAATAGAGTTATTATTAACATAAGTATATTATTAATATTATTATCATTATTTTTATCATTACTAATATTAACTTAGTATAATTAGAACTATTGTTTTGGATAAATAAATGAAATACATAAATATATATATTTAACACAAATAACATAACAAAATATTTAATTATATAAAAGGAATATATGAAATATAAATATATTATTAATATAAAAATAATATCATTAATAGGTTATATATATAAACTTATTCGATTACGATTATGTGTATTAATATGTATACACAAATGATATAGGTTCGTGAATCCGAGGCCAACCCTGCATTGTTCAGTTTCGTCATATGTATTTTTACTACAAAATACAGTATCGTGAGTTTCATTTGCTCCATTTTTAAATGCTTTTGCAATATATATTTTTGGGACTGAGAATACATGCGCTTTTATAAATGCTTTACGAAATAGACATGAGTAATCGAAACTACATTCTATGGTTGGATTATCGAATCGAATATCACCCCTTTTAGCTTGGTAGCCTATGAATTAAGGAAGACACACCCTAATTGACACGAATCCTAAAGGTAGATCTACGGGCACTAACTCCCCCCATACTGGAAAATGGTATGCTTTAGTACTTCGAGTTATTAATACAGATGGATTTCTGTTTTAGGGATATTCTATATGCATTTTATTAATGTCGGTTACCAGGTGTTCAATCCATATGAATGATTTTTAAACACTTGCGAGTGTATGATTATTGAATAAAGGAAATCTTGTGGTTTATTAAAATTATGGAAATGATTGATTACGATAAACTAATGAACTCACCAACCTTTTGGTTGACACTTTAAAGCATGTTTATTCTCAGGTATGAAAGAAATCTTTCGCTGTGAATTTGCTCATTTTAGAGATATTACTTGGAGTCATTCATGACATATTTCAAAAGACGTTGCATTCGAGTCGTTGAGTTCATCAAGATTATTATTAAGTCAATTATAGTTGGATATATTATGAAATGGTATGAATGCCTTCAACTTTCGATGAAATGAAAGTTTGTCTTTTAAAAACGAATGCAATGTTTGTAAAATGTATCATATAGAGGTCAAGTACCTCGCGATGTAACCAAATGTAATGTATTCGTCCAGATGGATTAGGACGGGTATGTAATGTATTCGTCAAGTACCTCACGATGTAACCGCTACCGATGATGTAGTGACCCGAACTTTTCCATGTTTATATACATTAATTGAGATTGATGTTTACATGATTAAATGTTTCCAACATGTTAAGCAATCAAACTTGTTAAGACTTGATTAATTGAAATAGGTTTCATATAGACAATTAACCACCCAAGTTGACCGGTGATTCACGAACGTTAAAACTTGTAAAAAAACTATATGATGACATATATATGGTTATATATATAGTTAACATGATATTATGATAAGTAAACATATCATTAATTATATTAACAATGAACTACATATGTAAAAACAAGACTACTAACTTAATGATTTTGAAACGAGACATATATGTAACGTTTATCGTTGTAACGACATTTAATGTATATATATCATATTAAGAGATATTCGTACATCATAATATCATGATAATATAATAATTTAAAATCTCTTTTGATATTATAAACATTGGGTTAACAACATTTAACAAGATCGTTAACCTAAAGGTTTCAAAACAACACTTACATGTAACGACTAACGATGACTTAACGACTCAGTTAAAATGTATATACATGTAGTGTTTTAATATGTATTTATACACTTTTGAAAGACTTCAATACACTTATCAAAATACTTCTACTTAACAAAAATGCTTACAATTACATTCTCGTTCAGTTTCATCAACAATTCTACTCGTATGCACCCGTATTCGTACTCGTACAATACACAGCTTTTAGATGTATGTACTATTGGTATATACACTCCAATGATCAGCTCTTAGCAGCCCATGTGAGTCACCTAACACATGTGGGAACCATCATTTGGCAACTAGCATGAAATATCTCATAAGATTACAAAAATATGAGTAATCATTCATGACTTATTTACATGAAAACAAAATTACATATCCTTTATATCTAATCCATACACCAACGACCAAAAACACCTACAAACACTTTCATTCTTCAATTTTCTTCATCTAATTGAACTCTCTCAAGTTCTATCTTCAAGTTCTAAGTGTTCTTCATAAATTCCAAAAGTTCTAGTTTCATAAAATCAAGAATACTTTCAAGTTTGCTAGCTCACTTCCAATCTTGTAAGGTGATCATCCAACCTCAAGAAATCTTTGTTTCTTACAGTAGGTTATCATTCTAATACAAGGTAATAATCATATTCAAACTTTGGTTCAATTTCTATAACTATAACAATCTTATTTCAAGTGATGATCTTACTTGAACTTGTTTTCGTGTCATGATTTTGCTTCAAGAACTTTGAGCCATCCAAGGATCCATTGAAGCTAGATCCATTTTTCTATTTTCCAGTAGGTTCATCCAAGGAACTTAAGGTAGTAATGATGTTCATAACATCATTCGATTCATACATATAAAGCTATCTTATTCGAAGGTTTAAACTTGTAATCACTAGAACATAGTTTAGTTAATTCTAAACTTGTTCGCAAACAAAAGTTAATCCTTCTAACTTGACTTTTAAAATCAACTAAACACATGTTCTATATCTATATGATATGCTAACTTAATGATTTAAAACCTGGAAACACGAAAAACACCGTAAACCGGTTTTACGGTGTTTTAGTAACACCGCGGGCTGTTTTGGGTTAGTTAATTAAAAACTATGATAAACTTTGATTTAAAAGTTGTTATTCTGAGAAAATGATTTTTATTATGAACATGAAACTATATCCAAAAATTATGGTTAAACTCAAAGTGGAAGTATGTTTTCTAAAATGGTCATCTAGACGTCGTTCTTTCGACTGAAATGACTACCTTTACAAAAACGACTTGTAACTTATTTTTCCGACTAGAAACCTATACTTTTTTTGTTTAGATTCATAAAATAGAGTTCAATATGAAACCATAGCAATTTGATTCACTCAAAACGGATTTAAAATGAAGAAGTTATGGGTAAAACAAGATTGGATAATTTTTCTCATTTTAGCTACGTGAAAATTGGTAACAAATCTATTCCAACCATAACTTAATCAACTTGTATTATATATTATGTAATCTTGAGATACCATAGACACGTATACAATGTTTCGACCTATCATGTCGACACATCTATATATATTTCGGAACAACCATAGACACTCTATATGTGAATGTTGGAGTTAGCTATACAGGGTTGAGGTTGATTCCAAAATATATATAGTTTGAGTTGTGATCAATACTGAGATACGTATACACTGGGTCGTGGATTGATTCAAGATAATATTTATCGATTTATTTCTGTACATCTAACTGTGGACAACTAGTTGTAGGTTACTAATGAGGACAGCTGACTTAATAAACTTAAAACATCAAAATATATTAAAAGTGTTGTAAATATATTTTGAACATACTTTGATATATATGTATATATTGTTATAGGTTCGTGAATCAACCAGTGGCCAAGTCTTACTTCCCGACGAAGTAAAAATCTGTGAAAGTGAGTTATAGTCCCACTTTTAAAATCTAATATTTTTGGGATGAGAATACATGCAGGTTTTATAAATGATTTACAAAATAGACACAAGTACGTGAAACTACATTCTATGGTTGAATTATCGAAATCGAATATGCCCCTTTTTATTAAGTCTGGTAATCTAAGAATTAGGGAACAGACACCCTAATTGACGCGAATCCTAAAGATAGATCTATTGGGCCTAACAAACCCCATCCAAAGTACCGGATGCTTTAGTACTTCGAAATTTATATCATATCCGAAGGGTGTCCCGGAATGATGGGGATATTCTTATATATGCATCTTGTTATTGTCGGTTACCAGGTGTTCACCATATGAATGATTTTTATCTCTATGTATGGGATGTGTATTGAAATATGAAATCTTGTGGTCTATTGTTACGATTTGATATATATAGGTTAAACCTATAACTCACCAACATTTTTGTTGACGTTTTAAGCATGTTTATTCTCAGGTGATTATTAAGAGCTTCCGCTGTCGCATACTTAAATAAGGACAAGATTTGGAGTCCATGCTTGTATGATATTGTGTAAAAACTGCATTCAAGAAACTTATTTTGTTGTAACATATTTGTATTGTAAACCATTATGTAATGGTCGTGTGTAAACAGGATATTTTAGATTATCATTATTTGATAATCTACGTAAAGCTTTTTAAACCTTTATTGATGAAATAAAGGTTATGGTTTGTTTAAAAATGAATGCAGTCTTTGAAAAACGTCTCATATAGAGGTCAAAACCTCGCAACGAAATCAATTAATATGGAACGTTTTTAATCAATAAGAACGGGACATTTCAGTTGGTATCCGAGCGTTGGTCTTAGAGAACCAGAAAATTTGCATTAGTGTGTCTTATCGAGTTTGTTAGGATGCATTAGTGAGTCTGGACTTCGACCGTGTTTTCTTTAAAAATGATTGCTTAACATTTTTGTTGGAAACTATATATTTTTAACATATGAATATTATGTGATATATTAATCTCTTAACGTGTTTGATATTATGTGATAGATGTCTACCTCTAGAACAAGTCCCATTGACTCACCTAATAATAATGAAGAGTCAAATGTAAATTGGAATGATTTGTGGACTGATTCACAAGTTCCCGAAGAGGAACCGGAAGAAGAGTCGGAACCGGAAGAAGAATCGGAACCGGAAGAAGAATCGGAACCGGATGAAGAAATAGAACCGGTGGGGGAAATAATAAAACGGTTAAGTAAAAGAAAATCCTCAACCAACCGACCAAAGTTAATTATGGTCAATGGTGTTTCCGCCAAGGAAGCAAAATATTGGGAGGATTACCAATTCTCCGATGAATCGGATTTCGACGAGAATTCCGATGATGTTATAGAAATTACCCCAACTGAATTTAAAAAGGCAAAAGAAAATAATAAGGGAAAGGGCATAAAAATAGAGAAATCTAATTCCAACCCCGATGAACTTTATATGTATCGTCAACCCCCGAAGTCCTTAAGTTGTAACAATGACCCGGGAACCTCTAAACCACCAGGTTTTTCTAAACCAATGTGGACAACGACGGCTCGTATTAGGGGAACATCATATATCCCTAGAAACTTGGCAAAACGAACCAAAACCGAAGAAGAAGAAACGAGCGAGTCGGAATAAGATAGTTGTATTCGTGTGGTGTAATATATGGAATATAGTGTTCTTATGCTTTATGATATATGTAAAAATTACTTGTATTAATAAGTATTTTTTTTATGAATCTAACTCCTGTCTATTTTACAGTTTAAAAACACAAAATGGATAGACAACCCAATATTTTAAGAGACCTACCCGGCGACATGATTGATGAAATCTTGTCTAGAGTCGGCCAGAATTCTTCGGCACAACTATTTAAGGCGAGATCAGTTTGTAAGACATTCGAAGAACGTTCCAAGAATGTCTTGGTTTATAAGAGACTTTCGTTTGAAAGATAGGGGATATCACATTGGGAAACCCATAAATTACGATGTGTTTACTTTGACGCATATATTGCGGGGAACCCAAATGCTATTTTACGCAACGGGTTAAGAAATTATTTTGACTCAATATATCCGAATATTGGACTTCGTGATTTAGAAAAAGCGGCTAACATGCAACATAAAGAAGCATGTTATGCTTACGGATTAGTAATGTTCGCTTCTCACCAAAGTGAGAACAAGAATATCGGGCTACAACTATTAAACAAAACGTTTCCACAAGTGACGGAGTCGGTAATTGGGGTAAGAAATGAGGTTTTTAGATTATTACGGGACTGTTGGACATTACGTAACCCTCGTCCCTTTGATGACGTTACAACACGCTGTCTTATCAACGGCCATAACGGTTATGTTGCACAAGACCAAGGATGGGAAGTAGTCCTAGTAAAACCAGAATGCATGACTTGTTTCTGGACGTATGAATTACGTGTCTTTATTGCCTTTGCCGAACGACTTGTGTACTAGCTAGAATTGTCTTCACAACTATCTTGTATCAAAGTTATTGTGTGCTATATTTCATGCTTTATGTAAAATAAGCGGTATTGTAAGTTTGTAAAATATTGTATAAAAGTTTGAACGCGAAATATTATTACAATCAGTTTTTCATATAGAATTGTAGTAGTTGAATTGTATATTAGCTACTAAGTATGAACTTAACGGGTAGGTACTACCCGAATTTAAACTTATAAAACGCTAATATGAAGAAAAAGCTTTTATAAATGAGTTCATATTATGCTACGAAATACTATTAACTACTCTTAATATTCTGTATGATTAACTTGTTCCATTTAACTATTTTGAAGGAAATGGCACCGACTACTCGACACACCGTGAATATGAATGAAGAGGAATTCCGTACTTTTCTAGCTTCAAACATAGCCGCAGTACAGGCTGCGCTACATACCAACAATAACCTTGGATCTAGCAGTACAGGAAATCGTGTAGGATGCACCTACAAAGAATTCACTGCCTGCAAACCGTTGGAATTTGATGGAACCGAAGGACCGATCGGATTGAAACGGTGGACCGAGAAGGTTGAATCGGTGTTTGCCATAAGTAAGTGTACTGAAGAGGACAAAGTGAAGTACGCTACGCATACCTTCACAAGTTCTGCGTTAACATGGTGGAATACCTATCTAGAGCAAGTGGGACAAGATGATGCGTACGCACTACCGTGGTCAGCATTCAAGCACTTGATGAACGAGAAGTACCGTCCCAGAACCGAGGTCAATAAGCTCAAGACAGAACTTAGAGGGTTACGAACCCAAGGATTTGATATTACCACGTACGAAAGACGATTCACAGAATTGTGCCTATTGTGTCCGGGAGCATTCGAAGATGAGGAAGAGAAGATCGACGCGTTTGTGAAAGGATTACCGGAAAGAATCCAAGAAGATATAAGTTCACACGAGCCCGCCTCCATACAACAGGCATGTAGAATGGCTCACAAACTAGTGAACCAGATTGAAGAAAGAATTAAAGAACAGACTGCTGAAGAGGCCAATGTGAAGCAAGTCAAAAGAAAGTGGGAGGAAAACGGTGATAAGAATCACCAATACAACAACAACAGCAATTACAACAATAATCGCAACAATTATCCCAACAATCGCAACATCAATCGCAACTACAACAAACGGCCTAACAACAACAACAACAACAACAACAACAGCAACTACAACAATCATCCCAACAACAATAATAACCGCAACAACAACAACAATCAGAAGCAACTATGCCAAAGGTGTGAAAAGAATCACTCGGGGTTCTGCACCAAATTTTGCAACAAGTGTAAAAGAAATGGTCATAGCGCGGCGAAGTGTGAGGTCTACGGACCAGGGGTTAATAGAACGAAAGGAACAAATGGTGTCGGAACGAGTAATGGCGGAGCAAGTAGTGTCGGAGCAAGTTATGCCAATGTAGTTTGTTATAAATGTGGAAAACCAGGCCACATTATTAGAAATTGCCCGAACCAGGAGAACACGAATGGACAAGGCCGTGGAAGAGTTTTCAATATTAATGCGGTAGAGGCACAGGAAGACCCGGAGCTTGTTACGGGTACGTTTCTTATTGACAATAAATCTGCTTACGTTTTATTTGATTCGGGTGCGGATAGAAGCTATATGAGTAGAGATTTTTGTGCTAAATTAAGTTGTCCATTGACGCCTTTGGATAGTAAATTTTTACTCGAATTAGCAAATGGTAAATTAATTTCAGCAGATAATATATGTCGGAATCGAGAAATTAAACTGGTTAGCGAAACATTTAAGATTGATTTGATACCAGTAGAGTTAGGGAGTTTTGATGTGATAATCGGTATGGACTGGTTGAAAGAAGTGAAAGCGGAGATCGTTTGTTACAAAAATGCAATTCGCATTATACGAGAAAAAGGAAAACCCTTAATGGTGTACGGAGAAAAGGGCAACACGAAGCTACATCTTATTAGTAATTTGAAGGCACAAAAACTAATAAGAAAAGGTTGCTATGCTGTTCTAGCACACGTCGAGAAAGTACAAACTGAAGAAAAGAGCATCAATGATGTTCCCATTGCAAAAGAATTTCCCGATGTATTTCCGAAAGAATTACCGGGATTACCCCCACATCGATCCGTTGAATTTCAAATAGATCTTGTACCAGGAGCTGCACCAATAGCTCGTGCTCCTTACAGACTCGCACCCAGCGAGATGAAAGAACTGCAAAGCCAATTACAAGAACTTTTAGAGCGTGGTTTCATTCGACCAAGCACATCACCGTGGGGAGCTCCTGTTTTGTTTGTCAAGAAGAAAGATGGTACATTCAGGTTGTGTATCGACTACCGAGAGTTGAACAAACTTACCATCAAGAACCGCTACCCACTACCGAGAATCGACGACTTATTTGATCAACTACAAGGCTCGTCTGTTTATTCAAAGATTGACTTACGTTCCGGGTATCATCAAATGCGGGTGAAAGAAGATGATATTCCAAAGACTGCTTTCAGAACACGTTACGGTCATTACGAGTTTATGGTCATGCCGTTTGGTTTAACTAATGCACCAGCTGTGTTCATGGACCTTATGAACCGAGTGTGTGGACCATACCTTGACAAGTTTGTCATTGTTTTCATTGATGACATACTTATTTACTCAAAGAATGACCAAGAACACGGTGAACATTTGAGAAAGGTGTTAGAAGTATTGAGGAAGGAAGAATTGTACGCTAAGTTTTCAAAGTGTGCATTTTGGTTGGAAGAAGTTCAATTCCTCGGTCACATAGTGAACAAAGAAGGTATTAAGGTGGATCCGGCAAAGATAGAAACTGTTGAAAAGTGGGAAACCCCGAAAACTCCGAAACACATACGCCAGTTTTTAGGACTAGCTGGTTACTACAGAAGGTTCATCCAAGACTTTTCCAGAATAGCAAAACCCTTGACTGCATTAACGCATAAAGGGAAGAAATTTGAATGGAATGATGAACAAGAGAAAGCGTTTCAGTTATTGAAGAAAAAGCTAACTACGGCACCTATATTGTCATTGCCTGAAGGGAATGATGATTTTGTGATTTATTGTGATGCATCAAAGCAAGGTCTCGGTTGTGTATTAATGCAACGAACGAAGGTGATTGCTTATGCGTCTAGACAATTGAAGATTCACGAACAAAATTATACGACGCATGATTTGGAATTAGGCGCGGTTGTTTTTGCATTAAAGACTTGGAGGCACTACTTATATGGGGTCAAAAGTATTATATATACCGACCACAAAAGTCTTCAACACATATTTAATCAGAAACAACTGAATATGAGGCAGCGTAGGTGGATTGAATTATTGAATGATTACGATTTTGAGATTCGTTACCACCCGGGGAAGGCAAATGTGGTAGCCGATGCCTTGAGCAGGAAGGATAGAGAACCCATTCGAGTAAAATCTATGAATATAATGATTCATAATAACATTACTACTCAAATAAAGGAGGCGCAACAAGGAGTTTTAAAAGAGGAAAATTTAAAGGATGAAATACCCAAAGGATCGGAGAAGCATCTTAATATTCGGGAAGACGGAACCCGGTATAGGGCTGAAAGGATTTGGGTACCAAAATTTGAAGATATGAGAGAAATGGTACTTAGAGAAGCTCATAAAACCAGATACTCAATACATCCTGGAACGGGGAAGATGTACAAGGATCTCAAGAAACATTTTTGGTGGCCGGGTATGAAAGCCGATGTTGCTAAATACGTAGGAGAATGTTTGACGTGTTCTAAGGTCAAAGCTGAGCATCAGAAACCATCAGGTCTACTTCAACAACCCGAAATCCCGGAATGGAAATGGGAAAACATTACCATGGATTTCATCACTAAATTGCCAAGGACTGCAAGTGGTTTTGATACTATTTGGGTAATAGTTGATCGTCTCACCAAATCAGCACACTTCCTACCAATAAGAGAAGATGACAAGATGGAGAAGTTAGCACGACTGTATTTGAAGGAAGTCATCTCCAGACATGGAATACCAATCTCTATTATCTCTGATAGGGATGGCAGATTTATTTCAAGATTCTGGCAGACATTACAGCAAGCATTAGGAACTCGTCTAGACATGAGTACTGCCTATCATCCACAAACTGATGGGCAGAGCGAAAGGACGATACAAACGCTTGAAGACATGCTACGAGCATGTGTTATTGATTTCGGAAACAGTTGGGATCGACATCTACCGTTAGCAGAATTTTCCTACAACAACAGCTACCATTCAAGCATTGAGATGGCGCCGTTTGAAGCACTTTATGGTAGAAAGTGCAGGTCTCCGATTTGTTGGAGTGAGGTGGGGGATAGACAGATTACGGGTCCGGAGATTATACAAGAAACTACCGAGAAGATCATCCAAATTCAACAACGGTTGAAAACCGCCCAAAGTCGACAAAAGAGCTACGCTGACATTAAAAGAAAAGATATAGAATTTGAAATTGGAGAGATGGTCATGCTTAAAGTTTCACCTTGGAAAGGCGTTGTTCGATTTGGTAAACGAGGGAAATTAAATCCAAGGTATATTGGACCATTCAAGATTATTGATCGTGTCGGACCAGTAGCTTACCGACTTGAGTTACCTCAACAACTCGCGGCTGTACATAACACTTTCCACGTCTTGAATTTGAAGAAATGTTTTGCTAAAGAAGATCTCACTATTCCGTTAGATGAAATCCAAATCAACGAAAAACTCCAATTCATCTAAGAACCCGTCGAAATAATGGATCGTGAGGTTAAAAGACTTAAGCAAAACAAGATACCAATTGTTAAGGTTCGATGGAATGCTCGTAGAGGACCCGAGTTCACCTGGGAGCGTGAAGATCAGATGAAGAAGAAATACCCGCATCTATTTCCAGAAGATTCGTCAACACCTTCAACAGCTTAAAATTTCGGGACGAAATTTATTTAACGGGTAGGTACTGTAGTGACCCGAACTTTTCCATGTTTATATACATTAATTGAGATTGATGTTTACATGATTAAATGTTTCCAACATGTTAAGCAATCAAACTTGTTAAGACTTGATTAATTGAAATAGGTTTCATATAGACAATTGACCACCCAAGTTGACCGGTGATTCACGAACGTTAAAACTTGTAAAAAAACTATATGATGACATATATATGGTTATATATATAGTTAACATGATATTATGATAAGTAAACATATCATTAATTATATTAACAATGAACTACATATGTAAAAACAAGACTACTAACTTAATGATTTTGAAACGAGACATATATGTAACGTTTATCGTTGTAACGACATTTAATGTATATATATCATATTAAGAGATATTCGTACATCATAATATCATGATAATATAATAATTTAAAATCTCTTTTGATATTATAAACATTGGGTTAACAACATTTAACAAGATCGTTAACCTAAAGGTTTCAAAACAACACTTACATGTAACGACTAACGATGACTTAACGACTCAGTTAAAATGTATATACATGTAGTGTTTTAATATGTATTTATACACTTTTGAAAGACTTCAATACACTTATCAAAATACTTCTACTTAACAAAAATGCTTACAATTACATTCTCGTTCAGTTTCATCAACAATTCTACTCGTATGCACCCGTATTCGTACTCGTACAATACACAGCTTTTAGATGTATGTACTATTGGTATATACACTCCAATGATCAGCTCTTAGCAGCCCATGTGAGTCACCTAACACATGTGGGAACCATCATTTGGCAACTAGCATGAAATATCTCATAAGATTACAAAAATATGAGTAATCATTCATGACTTATTTACATGAAAACAAAATTACATATCCTTTATATCTAATCCATACACCAACGACCAAAAACACCTACAAACACTTTCATTCTTCAATTTTCTTCATCTAATTGAACTCTCTCAAGTTCTATCTTCAAGTTCTAAGTGTTCTTCATAAATTCCAAAAGTTCTAGTTTCATAAAATCAAGAATACTTTCAAGTTTGCTAGCTCACTTCCAATCTTGTAAGGTGATCATCCAACCTTAAGAAATCTTTGTTTCTTACAGTAGGTTATCATTCTAATACAAGGTAATAATCATATTCAAACTTTGGTTCAATTTCTATAACTATAACAATCTTATTTCAAGTGATGATCTTACTTGAACTTGTTTTCGTGTCATGATTTTGCTTCAAGAACTTTGAGCCATCCAAGGATCCATTGAAGCTAGATCCATTTTTCTCTTTTCCAGTAGGTTCATCCAAGGAACTTAAGGTAGTAATGATGTTCATAACATCATTCGATTCATACATATAAAGCTATCTTATTCGAAGGTTTAAACTTGTAATCACTAGAACATAGTTTAGTTAATTCTAAACTTGTTCGCAAACAAAAGTTAATCCTTCTAACTTGACTTTTAAAATCAACTAAACAAATGTTCTATATCTATATGATATGCTAACTTAATGATTTAAAACCTGGAAACACGAAAAACACCGTAAACCGGTTTTACGGTGTTTTAGTAACACCGCGGGCTGTTTTGGGTTAGTTAATTAAAAACTATGATAAACTTTGATTTAAAAGTTGTTATTCTGAGAAAATGATTTTTATTATGAACATGAAACTATATCCAAAAATTATGGTTAAACTCAAAGTGGAAGTATGTTTTCTAAAATGGTCATCTAGACGTCGTTCTTTCGACTGAAATGACTACCTTTACAAAAACGACTTGTAACTTATTTTTCCGACTAGAAACCTATACTTTTTTTGTTTAGATTCATAAAATAGAGTTCAATATGAAACCATAGCAATTTGATTCACTCAAAACGGATTTAAAATGAAGAAGTTATGGGTAAAACAAGATTGGATAATTTTTCTCATTTTAGCTACGTGAAAATTGGTAACAAATCTATTCCAACCATAACTTAATCAACTTGTATTATATATTATGTAATCTTGAGATACCATAGACACGTATACAATGTTTCGACCTATCATGTCGACACATCTATATATATTTCGGAACAACCATAGACACTCTATATGTGAATGTTGGAGTTAGCTATACAGGGTTGAGGTTGATTCCAAAATATATATAGTTTGAGTTGTGATCAATACTGAGATACGTATACACTGGGTCGTGGATTGATTCAAGATAATATTTATCGATTTATTTCTGTACATCTAACTGTGGACAACTAGTTGTAGGTTACTAATGAGGACAGCTGACTTAATAAACTTAAAACATCAAAATATATTAAAAGTGTTGTAAATATATTTTGAACATACTTTGATATATATGTATATATTGTTATAGGTTCGTGAATCAACCAGTGGCCAAGTCTTACTTCCCGACGAAGTAAAAATCTGTGAAAGTGAGTTATAGTCCCACTTTTAAAATCTAATATTTTTGGGATGAGAATACATGCAGGTTTTATAAATGATTTACAAAATAGACACAAGTACGTGAAACTACATTCTATGGTTGAATTATCGAAATCGAATATGCCCCTTTTTATTAAGTCTGGTAATCTAAGAATTAGGGAACAGACACCCTAATTGACGCGAATCCTAAAGATAGATCTATTGGGCCTAACAAACCCCATCCAAAGTACCGGATGCTTTAGTACTTCGAAATTTATATCATATCCGAAGGGTGTCCCGGAATGATGGGGATATTCTTATATATGCATCTTGTTATTGTCGGTTACCAGGTGTTCACCATATGAATGATTTTTATCTCTATGTATGGGATGTGTATTGAAATATGAAATCTTGTGGTCTATTGTTACGATTTGATATATATAGGTTAAACCTATAACTCACCAACATTTTTGTTGACGTTTTAAGCATGTTTATTCTCAGGTGATTATTAAGAGCTTCCGCTGTCGCATACTTAAATAAGGACAAGATTTGGAGTCCATGCTTGTATGATATTGTGTAAAAACTGCATTCAAGAAACTTATTTTGTTGTAACATATTTGTATTGTAAACCATTATGTAATGGTCGTGTGTAAACAGGATATTTTAGATTATCATTATTTGATAATCTACGTAAAGCTTTTTAAACCTTTATTGATGAAATAAAGGTTATGGTTTGTTTAAAAATGAATGCAGTCTTTGAAAAACGTCTCATATAGAGGTCAAAACCTCGCAACGAAATCAATTAATATGGAACGTTTTTAATCAATAAGAACGGGACATTTCAGATGACATCATTACCGGTATGTTCTTGGTTAATTCCTTGCCAACTCGTGTGTTATATGATTCAGGAGCAAACCATTCTTTTATGTCCTTAGCTTATACGATAAGTGATATCGGCTAAAAAGTCACGTTTTCACCCCGGTATTAAGGCCCAAAAACAACAAAGATTCGAACTTTATCGGCAAAATAACCACTTCGCCGGTTAGAATTGAAGAACAAATAATTACGAAGGCGGTGCAAAAAGAATCAAGAGAATCGGAGCTAAAACGAAGATTCTAGAGCGAAAAAGGTGAAAGACAAGAAATCAAGTTACGATCTAGTGAATCAAGGCTGACCAGCATCAAAAACTGCCTGCCATACGGCCTGCCATACGGCCTGCCAGTATGGAAATGGCCTGCTAAATACGGCTCACCAAGCAGCCTGCCATACGGGCTGTCAGGCAAACAGTCTGCCAAATACGGGCCACCAAACGGGCAGCCAAACGGCCAGCCAGCCGTATTTTGGCAAATTCCTAGTCTATTTAAAGGGACTTTGTCATTCGTTCCAAGACACACTTCAATTCACTTCTTTCTCTCTCTTGTACAATATTAGTCATACTCTCAAGGCCTTCGACTCTGTGCGGGAAACCTAGTACCCGGAGAAGAACGCTGAAGATTGTATTAGGAGCGGTCTGGAGTCTTGAAGTTGTCACTTTTGTAATCGGAACTCGTTTAATCTACTGGTACTTCTATCCTTTATCTTATATAATGTTTTATGATATTGTTACCATGATTAGAGAGAAGTTATCTTTAGTGTATGCTATGATGTAAGCAGTTATAATGCCGAAATAATATTATGGTCTGTGTATGCTGTTGAAATGCTTTCTGATTATGCTTTAAACTCAATCGCTTTTCCAACTAATAGAACGTAGTTATAGGCTATGTTATTGGGAAGTCGCGAACCCCGATTCAGAGTACACTATATGTGTCACCCCTTGGTAAGAGAAGTCTATCGGATACAATGTAAGATCGACTGAGGCACACAGTTGTAGTAAGTCTATCAAGCTTTGGATTCCTACTGAGGACTCTTTCATAGTGAAACATCTGACTAGACCCTTAGTACATTGTAGGTCCTAGACAATGCTTGAGTAGTCACCAAGCATATAAAATTCGTATGTGCACGCTGAAGCACAACGGTTGTTGTAAGCTGTACCTCTGCTAAGTAAGGTCATGGAACCCGGTTAGTGTTGACCAGTACACTGCACCATAACGCGGTCTCAAGCATTGCACCCTGCTTAAGGGATTCTTAGTTAATTAAGGAACTGTTTGTTTAGACACATAAAGGATTGGACCGTTAGGATAACCGAACGTGTTCATGGAAGTCAGCTTGACTTGGCCATGGTGTTCTTTATGGTTGAACTCTTTTTAAGGGCCTAACTACCTTTTACCAATCATTAACAAAAGCATTGCAACACATCACGTCTCTCAGATATGGTAAACCATGTATTCTATTATGCTTAAGAAAGTTTAGACCATTTCAGAATGTTAATACGTCACCCAACCGCGTCGCTCAATTAGATGAGCCGTCTGAACGTGTATGCCTGTAGTCAGACTGCACGGGCGTCGGGGGTAAGGGACGTTGCTGTCTATTCAGAATCTTCAAGCCTAACGCAGTACCCAGTGACATGTCTTATGACAGGGGCGTTTAGGACCAGTGTAATGAATACAGGGCATCTGCCTATTCATGTGCCAGCATTCCATAATCTCGGCAGAATAAATGATGAAGTCATAGTATGCACTCACTTTAACCTTATCTGAATTACGAATTTTATTTCATTTACTTTATCTGTCATATAAATTAGAAAACCCAAAATAAATATTCACTACTCCCTAACTATCTTAGGCTTAAATATAGGTTCGATTCTACTGATATCTCAAAAATATGACCCTAGGTCATACTTCCCTTACTTATAAGGAGTAGTAAGATTCAGGCCGCGCTAAATATTAATTTAAAACAGTACCTTCCTCCCACGAGTGGCTGACCCTGGCGAGCCGCGGCCTGACGACAACGCGCGAATAAAAACCGTCCGTTTCGGCCATATTAAGGGAGGATACTAAGTTTTTAGCGCCGCTGCCGGGGAACTGGTATCAGGCAATACTGCTCTCTATCAAACTTATTCACAAGCATTTAGTGGTGTCTAAGAAAGACAATTATACACGGACTTGGTTATTGGATTTTCCGAACAGTCGCCAATTATATTCGGACCAAAAGGATCCTGCCTCTCCGTAGTCGGCCTGGCCACTTGGTTTGTTGAATAGTTCGTGTGGAGCTCAGTTACCGAAATACCAGGGAATCAGTAGCCAGAACCAAAAACATATTCAACCGTAGGATAGTTAGTTAATTTAGATTATCTTAGATTACTTTAAACTACCCTAGATTAAATTAGATTAGATTACCTTAGATTAAATTAGATTACCTTAGAATTAGATTATCCTAGAATTAGATTAGATTAGTTTAGCTTATTTGCGAAAAATTAAAAACAAAAAGGCATACCCAGTGTATGACCCAAACCCGATCTAGACCAGGGCCGTTGTTATTCGTACCTAATCCAGACGCAATAATCTATAAAGCACGCAAGGAAGCACGAATCAGAAATCAAATGGCGTTACGCGTTACTTTAGCAGAAAACACCAAACCCTCGATTGAAGGTCGAGGGGGACCAATCAGATTTCCAGAGATTCAAGGACACTCGTTCGAATTAAAACATCACATCATCCAGCTCATTCAAAATAGCTGTCAGTTTCATGGATTACCGAATGACGATCCTAATTCTCACCTTGATAAATTCATATCTCTTTCGAACTCCTACAAACAGCCAGGGATAGGACAAGATATAGTCCGGCTATACTTGTTCCCCTATTCTCTCACTCATCATGCTCAAACTTGGTTCGAAGGACTGGAAAAAGATTCCATCACGTCATCGATGGAGATGGCTACTAAATTCCTAACCAAATATTTCCCTCCTTCTAAAAAAACCAAACTGAAGAATGACATCATTAACTTCAAACAAAGTTATGATGAATCTCTTTACACTGCATGGGAGCGATTCAAAACCCTGCTGAAGAAATGCCCTAATCACCAGCTACAACGGTCAGCCCAAATCTGTACCTTCTACAATGGTCTTACGGTAAATCATAGGACGATAATCGATGCAGCAGCTCAAGGGAATCTGATGAACCAAACCGCAGACGAAGCATGGGAATTGCTCGAGAACATGACAATGCATCATCATGACTGGAACAGTGGTGAAATAACTTCATCATCTGCCCCACTCTCTGCACTTAACAATCAAACGGAGGCCATCAAATCCCTCACGGATAAGATGGAATCTCTTGCTAAACAACTCGGAGAACTGAAGACGCAGCCACAGCAGGTTAACCAAGCTCAGGCTTGTGTTAATTGTACCAAACCACAACCTACTAAAGAATATCAAGTTGAGTACGAAAACCCTGATGGTTTAGTCTGTTACGTCCAATACCCAGCTCGTCCACCAAATCCCGGATTCAATCAACCACCTAGGGTTAATCAATTTCAGCGAAGTAATCAACCTTTTCGCTATCGCTATCGCTATCCACCTTATCCAGCCCAACAATCTCAATTGACCTACGATCAACCACTCCCACTCACTGGTCCCCCAGTTGAGGAAAATTCCCCTACCACCCAGATTATAAAAGCAACTAACCCCACTCTCGGAGCTGATGATTAGTTAACTCAGTTTATTCAAGGGCAACAATAGTTAAATCAGAGAACTGCAACCAGACAAGATCAGACGGAGATACTAATGAGAAATCAATTGGATCTGCTCAAAAGTTTGGAAACGCAGCTCGGACAGTTATCACAACGCCTTGAAACCCTACCGCAGGGAAGATTGCCAAGTAATACTATCCAAAATCCCCACATCGAAGAAGCAAAGCAAATGGACTCCGTAATCCCAGAGGAAGAACCACGGAGAAGGTTAACTAGGCTCAAGAACAAATCGACATATACTCAGAAGCTGACTCCTGAAACTCCAGTTCGCGTAACTTATCCTGGAAGGCTACAAGATGAACCATCCAACCTCGATTCCTTCAAACTTGATGGAAGATTCCTGGACACCATGTCCAAAGTTCCCAACCAGAAGAGATACATCCGAAGGCTTCTCTCTACAAAGGAGACGATACCATACTCTAACAAAATTCCACTGAGTGAAGAATGCTCTGCATTACTCAGAAACTCTTTACCACCAAAGCTAGGAGATACGGCCGATTCATTTTCCCATGTTCAATCTACCAATCTGGAACCATTCATGCGCTAGCAGATTTAGGAGCAAGTATCAACCTAATCCCCTACTCTCTATCAGAGATTAGAGTTAGGAGACTTGTCACCAACCAAAATGACAATCCAACTTGTCGATCACACAATTCGATATCCTAAGGGCATAGTTGAGAACGTCTTGGTGAAAGTCGACAAATTCTTGTATTCTACTTATTTCGTAGTGATGGACATTAAGGAAGACCTACACACACCAGTGGTGTTAGGAAGACCATTCATGAATACGGCTAGGACTGTCATTGATGTGTAGAATCAAACCTTGATCTTACGATCACATGGGGAGAGCGTTACTGATGTTAAAGCTAAGGGGTATAAAATACTATTAAATTTTACAAGGAAATACTATTAAATACGATACAATTTTACACAAGATATTTATTTATTTAGAGAAGGGATATACTTAAACCTTGCTACAACACTTATAGGCAGTGTACCTAAACGTACAGTAGTGTAGTTTTTAGTAAGTCTGGTTCGTTCCACAGGGAATCTTTTAATCAAAGCTTAACGCTATATTAGTTTTATTTTATAAAAATACAAATATATATATAAGTAATATTATTATTATAAAGGGGGGTTTTTACCGTTTAATGACCGGTTTGTCGATTTTAAAAACTTTAGTCGCAGTTAAAACAAAATGTAAAATATTGAATAAATAAAAGACTTAATTTAAAGCGTAAAGTAAATAACGATAATGAAATTGCGATAAATAAAAGTGCGATAAAATAAACTTGCGATAATTAAAAAGTACGATAATTAAAAGTGCAATTAAATACAATAACAATAAATAAAAGTGCGATAATTAGAAGTGCAATTAAATATAAAATAAAGGAAATTAAATATGAAATAAAAGAATTATGCTTATTTAAACTTCCGTAATCATGATGTTTGACGTGTTGATTTTAGTTTTATGCCCATGGGTTAATTGTCCTTTGTCCTGGATTATTTAATATGTCCGTCTGGTATTTGTCCATAACAGTCCATCAGTCATAAATATAAAGTGCGAGTGTCCTCTTCAAATTATCCTTATACCCGAAGTTAAATATTCCAACTAATTGGGGACTTAAACTGTAACAAGATTTTAGTACTTTGTTTAATAATTACACCAGGATGTCGACTGAGTGTAACCCAAGATTTTAATACTTTGTTATCAATTATGCCAAGTGTACTTGTACATAATTTCACCTCTGTTTTAATAATTCTAGTGGCTATTAATCTATTCCCGTGTCCGGTTAAATGAACGATTATTCGTACATATAAATATCCCACCCATCGTGTCCGATTGAGTGTATATGGTTATTTATAGGGACGTCCAATTGTAAATCTTTATATTAAAATTAACAAACTATCATTTAGTTAAACAAATATAAAGCCCATTAATAGCCCATAGTGTCCAAACCCCAATTATGGTACAAAGCCCAATTACCCAATTTTAGTAATTAGCCCAACATCATGATTACTTTGTTTTAAATAAGCATAATAATAACTTAGCTACGAGACATTAAATTAAAAAGGTTGAACATAACTTACAATGATTAAAAATAGCGTAGCGTTACCCGGACAGAATTTCGACTTACACCCTTACAACATTCGCTAACACACCCTTATTATTAGGATTTAAAATTAAAATTAAAATTAAAATATAAATTATATATACATATACTACGTTTGAGTGAAGAAGAAAAAGATGTGTTTTTACGTTCACCAAACTGCGAATTTATAGGCATGTGGGCTGGAAAATATGCTCATGCGATCGCATGGAGTTTCTTCCTCCAGGCCATGCGATCGCATGGCCAGCTGGGGAGACTCAAAAGTCTTTGTTTTTTTATGCCGACGGTTTTTAAATATAATATAATATATATATTAATTTTAAGAATTAATTATATATTATATTATATTCATGTGCATAGTTGACTTGAAATTTTTAGTCCGTTGCGTCGAGCGTTGAGAGTTGACTCTGGTCCCAGTTCCGGATTTTCGAACGTCCTTGCGTACAATTTAATATCTTGTACTTTGCGTTTTGAATCTTGTACTCTTGTAATTTCGAGACGTTTCTTATCAATAATTGGAACCTCTTTGATTGTAATTTGTTCTTTTGAGCTTTTTGGTCGTTTGCGTCTTTAATTCATCGAATCTGTCTTTTGTCTTCACCTTTTATTATTTAAACGAATATCACTTGTAAATAGAACAATTGCAACTAAAAGCTTGTCTTTCTTGAGGAATAATGCTATTAAATATATGTTCGTTTTTAGCATTATCAGTTACCTTCAAAATTGACCGACCAATCGATCTTCTGGACAGGCAGAGATGTTTGCTATTTCGACCAGATGGATCACTTTCGATGACGAGTCTTCACCACCAGCCGACGATGTCGAGATGGGTGTCGAATCACAGTCTGCAGACGACCCAGAAATGGAAGAAGAGGATCCCAACGAAGAAATAGAGGAAGAGGAAATGGAAGACGTAAAAGAAACTGCGACAATACCCGTTCCAAAGATTAAGCGTCATGAAGAAATAATGAGGCTTGAGATGGCAGATCACAGTTTAATCATTCGTTTCAAGAAAAAGACCGATAAGGCTGAGGTTAAGTATATAGAAATTGATCCTGCAAGTATCAAAGTGGAGAATCAGAATACTGACGAAACTCGTTCATCAGACGCATCCTCAGAAGAACAATACACCGATGATGACGAGGTAGAGCAACATGAAGACATTCTGAATAACTCACACTCTCCAACCGAACCAGATCAAGGGGAGTTGGACTCTTCTTCAGATCGAATTCTGGTTATATCCACACACGCATACATGATAACCTTCATCAACGATACTGATGAAATTGAAGACATTCTCGAAGCCATCCGAAAATCAACCATTGATTTTTCGCTACGCTTAACAGAACGAATTATGGCTATCCGATAAGAACACCACCTCTATCTCCAAAGAGAAGACAATGATATTGAAATCCTTCAAGACTTTATCAATTCTCTTCACGATCATATCTATCACAAAGAAAGGCAACGAGAGCATAATTCAGTGGTTCGCACTATTCTTGAGACAAGATTATGTCGAGATCAGAAGATCATTTACTCTAAGGTTTATAATGCCTTAGCCAGATCTGCACTTCCGTTCTCACGAAACCAACGAGCACTACTGACTCTCATCCGGAAGCATATGGATCTTTCCACTGGATGCCCGACTTATCACTCCGACTTGCAAATGATCGAGGATATTCACAGCTTTTTCGCTCTCTTGGAAAGAGATAATTTCGAAAGCACAC
This sequence comes from Rutidosis leptorrhynchoides, assembly GCF_046630445.1. NCBI lineage: Eukaryota > Viridiplantae > Streptophyta > Magnoliopsida > Asterales > Asteraceae > Rutidosis > Rutidosis leptorrhynchoides. The sequence goes on from NC_092336.1 coordinate 275,640,202, forward strand.
CAGAGAGGCTAGTAATTTACGTAATCATTGATCACCACGCCGATCTGATTATCAAAGAGCAACGAGACGTTGTTATGGAAGAAGCAAGGAGAAACAATTCGTTCTCTCATCTTGAACCAGACCGAGTCAACATTGCCACCTACGTTACTAAGCAGACAACACGTATCTTCCAAGAATCCACGGATCCTAGTTTCACATTTAAAGCTGGATGTAGGGAGATATACTCAAAGACGGTGAAATTAATGCTCGGATCAGGGTTGCTCTTCACTTCGTTTCAGCTTCGCCTTTTAGTAAATCTGTGCAAAGCTACTGACTCTTACTGTGGAGATCACCGTTTCGAAGACTTTGAAATTCTAAAGATACAGTTTCTGACATTGTTTGAAGACCTCCGAAATGAGCATCTCATCAGAGAAATCATCAACACCAGCACTGCTTCTATGATTGACATTCATGGGTCAACCAGCAGAGCCGTGGATCATATCCTCATCGGACTTCAAGACTTATCAAGAGCCGAAACTGTGCACTACTTATCGTTCAGAAGATCTTCAAGAGAAGTACCGGATCTGTTACCACTATTGGTCCGACACTTTCTCAGGATTTTTCTGCCAAGACTCACATTCCCTCAAGAAGACCAAGATCACAACCATCAGTGAGGAATGTTTGCTTTTTGAAGCATCACTACAGTTGAGCCAACGACCTTAAACAAAAGCGCTTCTAAGGAGGCAACCCATCCAATAAAGTAGAGTAGAAGAATAAAGAACAACAAATGAGCCGATAAAGACGCAAGGATTAGAAACCAGCCGCATCTGCTAGGGGTATTTCTTTCTTTTCGCTACTAGCTCAAGATTCAAATTATGCCACATCTGTAACATCCCGCCTTTTTCCGTTTACTTTTCCGTTAAACTATTTAAAACTCCGTTATATGTTTATAACATCTCCCATTAATACGCGTTTTAAATTATCATGTTTAGGTAATTTAACGCACCCGCAACCGAACTCGAGGGACTAGTTCCGCCAAAACACCAAAGTGGTGACTAGCTTTTGACTAAGTCAACCACCTCCCCACCATTATCCATTCATTTCTCTTTTTCTAAAATACTTCCATATTTTTCTCTAATTTCATCAAAAGGAAATCATCATCCAAATTCGTTCAAGAAGGACTCAATCAAAACAAATTACATATTTGAACTCCTCGTGATCTCCTCTTCGATTTCCATACCGATTTCATCAATTTTGGGTAACTTTCTAAAATCACTAATTTTATGTGTTCTTGAGATTTTTGAGTTATAAAGTTGTTAATTAGTGTTTATGGCTCAAGTCTAGTATGATTATGTGATTTGTATGCTTGTTCTTGCAATTTTGATGTAACTAGTTCATTATGAAAGAACACTCGCATAATCTTGAGTTTTAGGTGTTCATATGTTATTTGATGATGAAAGTTCATGTTTTAATTGTGTTCTTAACATCACTAGCTTCAAATTGGTATGTAGGTTGACATGGATTAGTTTCATAATCATGATTGTAGAATTTGTGATTTTGGGTTAGGGTTTGATAGAAGTAAATTGAATCTTGATGCATTAAATGCTTGATAATGTTAATTGTAAGTGTTAGGTGGTGTTGTATGCTTAATTACCTTCGAAACGGCATATCGTTCATGTAATTTGGTTGCCAAATCATTAAATTGCATTTATGACTTGTATGCATTGAATGAGGAACATTAATTGCGGTTTTTGGTTGTTGCAAGTGGAAGTTTGATTGATGATATATGTTTAGTTGTTTTACTCATCAAAATACCTTTCCAACGATGTATGATAGGCGTTATAAGTGTTTGCGGGTCAAGAGTTGTGTTAGAAAAGGTTTTGGTTCGTGCACACTTGGAAAAACTGACCAGAATTCTCTGCACAGGTAATGGCGCGGCGCGCCATATACCCGCACGGCGCGCCAATGTGGTCTGTCCAACTTTGTCAATTTTCGAATAATGTTTGCTATGCTACGCACCTCCGATTCACATGTAACTTGTTCTAACATGCTCATACATGATTAAAAACCTCAGAAAAATAGTTCGGGACCCGACCCGAACGTGTTGACTTTTTCGTTGACTTTGACCGACCAAAGTTTGACTTTTTGTCAAACTTAATCAATTAATTATGCAATCTTTCTAACATGCTTTTATACTTGTGTCTTGCATGAAACTTGATGATTTGATTCACATGCTATATTAATCGAGTCGTATTGAGCCATAGGACTAATTGAACATCTTTGACCCTTCGTGACTATCGTTATTGATACAACCTATTTGTTTAGGTCAAGACTAGCATTGTTCTTTGCACACGTTACTTGTCGAAGTACTTTTTGGTTCGTGCATACAAGGTGAGATCATAGTCCCACTTTTACTCTTTTTGAACTTACTTTTGGGATGAGAAAACATAAACGTTCTTTTAAACTACGTGAACACAAGTACAGGGAAAACAAACATTCTACATACGAGTTTGAACACAAATCCTCAATTCGATTATCATTAGTTACATCAGATGGTGTAAGCGAGAACTTATGTTATATGGCCATATGGGTTTGACAAACCCTCACTTCGGACGGTTCGCTACCGTCTACGGGTGAAATATATTTTCGGGAAACAGTGTATGTTCTAACACTATTATTACGGGGTTCAACGGACGGAATGTTAAGCTTTGATAATTGAGTGCTCGTGAATATTAACTTTTAGAATGTACTATGACTTTATCGATGTTGCAAATCTTGTGGTTCAACTTACTTTTACTCACTTACTTATTTAAACCTATGATTTCACCAATGTTTTCGTTGACAGATTCTCTATGTTTTTCTCAGGTCCTTGAACTTAGGTGATACATGCTTCCGCTCATACTTTTTTTGATACTTGCATTGGATGTCGAGTATACTTGCATACGTGGAGCGTCTTTTTGACTACTTTTAATTGTGTTGCACGTGTTTCATACAAACTTTAAACATTGTTATGTACTTGTTATGGAAACTACTTTTGTAAACTTTGAAACACCCTTATTTATGAAATGAATGCGACATATTTTTCGGTCAAACTTTGTTATAAAGACTTACGACCATGTAATGGGACCATACGTAGATGACGCCGTCATTTAATGATTTGTCGGGGTCTCTACAAGTGGTATCAGAGCCTTGGTTGTAGGGATTTAGAGATCATTGGTGTCGACCCCGAGTCATAGGGTACATTGGTGAGTCTAGACTACAACCGGCATATAGACTTGACATAGGAATTACTTGACAAATTGTGCATTTATACTCTAACTCTTCTACTCATTTCTACTCTTATTCTATCTTAATCTCGCGTTGTATAATTAAATTGGCACGCCACCTTGACTATATGAAGTAATGTCTCATGCACATATGAGTTAGGGTAATATAATTTCCGGGATTATATTACGGTGACACATATGAACATTCCGACATTATGACATAAAGAATTTAAGGCGAGTCAAGGATAATTTTCTCTCTATCTTTATTCCATATCACGGTTAGTATTATTTAGAATACTAACCAACGGAATTCTTTTGTTTTGAAGGAACAATGCCTCCTCGCCGTGTACGACGCAATGAAACTCCCGAACAAGCCTTACAACGCATGATAGCCACCGCCGTGGATGCGGCCATGGCCGGTCACTCGTCTAACAATAACAATAACAACAACCACAACAACAATAACCAAGGAGCCGGTAACTCTAGCGAAGGGTGCTCCTACAAAGCTTTCATGGGGTGCAAACCTCACACTTATGATGGAACCGGGGGACCGGTTGTGCTTACTCGTTGGTTTGAACAAACCGAGGCCGTCTTTAGCATAAGCGGTTGTCGGGATCAAGACAAGGTCAAATACTCCACCCACACTTTCTCCGAAATTGCTCTAACATGGTGGAACACCTATGTTCAATCGGTGGGTACCGATGAAGCTCATGCCCTCTCTTGGGCCGATCTAAGGGAAAAGATGATTGTTGAATATTTTCCGCGCGAAGAAACCCGAAAGCTTGAGGAAGAACTAAGAGCTTTGAAAGCGGTCGGAAACGATCTTAAAGCTTATAATCAACGCTTCGCCGAACTATCCTTGATGTGTCCTAATCTTGTTAACCCCGAATCTCAAAGGATTGAGCTCTACATGATCGGTCTTCCAAAGAGCATCAAACAAGGGGTGATGTCATCCAAACCCGCTACTCATCAAGCTGCTATGAACATGGCCCGCCAATTAATCGAAACGGTTGACGAAATCGTAGTGCCGGCTCCTAAGGCCGAGGACAAGTCGGGTGGCAACAAAAGGAAATGGGAAGCCACTCCATCAACCAACTACAACAACACCTTCACCAAAAAGCCTTTCAACAACGACGGCAAGAAGGGTTATGTCAGAAACTTACCTTTTTGCAACAAATGCCACAAGCATCATCACGGCGAATGTAACAAGCTAGTTTGTCACCGTTGCCAAGGTGTTGGTCATAGGGCCAACAATTGCACAAGCGCCGCCCCTGTTGCTCGAAAGGGGCCCAATCCTCCAAAAACGGTCACTTGTTACGAATGTGGCCAAACGGGCCATTATAAGAACGAATGCCCGAAAAAGAAAGCCAACCCCAACAACCGAGGCCGAGCCTTTAACATCAACACCGAGGAAGCCCGAGATGACAATAAACTAGTCACGGGTACATTTCTTCTCAACAACTCTTATGTTACTTGCTTATTCGATTCGGGTGCCGATAAATGTTTTGTGTCTAAGACTTTGGATCCTACCCTTTGCACTCCACCACACCCTTTAGATACTACTTATTCCATCGAAGTGGCCGACGGAAAACTCTTAAGTGCCGACACATATTACCGGGGGTGTACTTTGAACATTTTGGGTAAGGAATTTGAAATTGACTTGATACCCATGGAATTAGGGAGTTTTGATGTAATAATCGGTATGAATTGGATGGTCAAAAATAAATCTCACATTCTTTGCGATCTTCACGCAATCCGAATTCCTATCGAGAATGGTGAACCATTGATTGTCTATGGCGACAAAAATTGCACCGGACTCAATCTCGTTTCGTGCCTTAAAGTTCGAAAGCTACTTCGCAAGGGTTATTTCGCGATTCTTGTTCACGTTAAGAAAGTCGAGGCCGACGAAAAGCGCATCGAAGATGTGCCAATTGTTAGTGACTTTTCCGATGTATTTCCCGACGAATTACCGGGTCTTCCACCTCATCGACCGGTTGAATTTCAAATCGATCTTATTCCAGGAGCCGCACCCGTAGCGCGTGCACCGTATAGACTCGCTCCATCTGAATTACAAGAATTGCAAAGTCAAATCCAAGAGCTACTTGACCGTGGTTTCATTCAACCTAGCCATTCACCATGGGGCGCTCCGATTTTGTTCGTCAAGAAGAAAGACGGATCCCTACGAATGTGCATTGATTATCGTGAACTAAACAAATTGACGGTTAAAAACCGATATCCCCTTCCTCGCATCAATGATCTCTTTGATCAACTACAAGGTTCTCGTGTATATTCAAAAATCGATCTCCGTTCGGGTTATCATCAACTAAGGGTTAAGGGGGAAGATGTCTCCAAAACCGCTTTCCGGACTCGTTATGGTAGTTATGAATTCCTTGTCATGCCTTTTGGTCTCACAAATGCACCGGCAGTGTTCATGGATCTCATGAACCGCGTGTGCAAACCGTACCTCGACAAATTCGTTATCGTGTTCATCGACGATATTTTGGTCTATTCAAAAAGCGAAGAGGAACATAAAGAACATCTCCGACTCGTGCTTGAACTCTTGAGAAAAGAACAACTCTATACCAAGTTCTCCAAGTGTGAATTTTGGTTGAAGGAAGTTCAATTCCTCGGTCACGTTGTAAGTGATCAAGGAATTAAAGTCGATCCCGCGAAAATTGAAGCCATTAGTAAATGGGAGACTCCTACTCCTCCTACTCAAATTCGTCAATTCTTGGGTCTCGCCGGATACTATCGTAAATTCATCAAGGATTTCTCCCTAATCGCTCGTCCTTTAACCGCGTTAACTCACAAGGAACGAAAATTCGTTTGGACATCCGAACAAGAAACCGCTTTCCAAATCTTGAAAACTAAACTAACCACCGCTCCTATCTTGTCACTTCCCGAAGGCAATGATGATTTTGTTGTATATTGTGATGCCTCGAAAAACGGTTATGGGTGTGTACTAATGCAACGAAAGAAAGTCATTGCTTATGCCTCTCGACAACTCAAGGTTCACGAACGAAACTACACGACACATGATCTTGAACTCGGTGCCGTCATCTTTGCACTTAAGCTATGGAGACATCATCTTCTTGGTACCAAGAGTACTATCTTTACCGATCACAAAAGTCCCCAACATATCTTCGATCAAAAGCAACTAAACATGAGACAACGAAGGTGGATTGAGACCTTGAACGATTACAATTGTGAACTTCGTTACCACCCCGGAAAGGCTAATGTAGTGGCCGATGCCTTAAGTCGAAAGGAAAGAGCGGTGCCTCTTCGCGTCCGAGCATTAAACATCACTATCCACACCAACCTTAATAGCCAAATTCGGGTAGCCCAAGATGAAGCTCTTAAGGACAACAATATCGCACGCGAACTTTTAAACATTCTCGTCTCCCGATTCGAAGTTAAGGAGACCGGACTTCGATATTACGCCGGAAAAATTTGGGTGCCTAGATATGGTGATTTACGAAACCTCATCCTAGATGAAGCCCACAAATCACGATACTCGATTCACCCCGGCGCCAATAAGATGAACCATGACCTTAAAGAACAATATTGGTGGCCGAACATCAAAAAGGAAGTTGCTAGATACGTCGCCAAATGTTTGACTTGCGCTAAAGTCAAAGCCGAACACCAAAGACCGTCCGAGTTACTTCAACAACCCGAGATTCCGCAATGGAAGTGGGAAAGGATCACGATGGATTTTATCACCAAACTACCAAAAACGTCGGGCGGTTGTGATACAATTTGGGTCATTGTTGACCGCCTCACCAAATTCGCGCACTTTCTCGCCATGAAAGAAACCGACAAAATGGAGAAACTTGCACGACTTTACATTAAAGAGATTGTAGCCCGACACGGAGTACCGTTATCGATTATCTCCGACCGAGATGGTCGTTTCGTTTCTAGATTTTGGCGTACGTTACAAGAAGCGTTGGGAACGCGTTTGGACATGAGCACCGCATATCATCCCCAAACCGATGGGCAAAGTGAACGTACAATACAAACCTTAGAGGATATGTTACGAGCCTGAGTTGTTGATTTTGGAAAAGCTTGGGACAAGCACTTACCTCTCGCCGAGTTCTCTTATAACAATAGTTATCACGCGAGTATTAAGGCCGCACCTTTTGAAGCGTTATATGGTCGAAAATGTCGCTCTCCTCTTTGTTGGGCCGAAGTGGGTGACGTGCAAATTTCCGGGCCCGAACTCATTCACGAAACCACCGAGAAGATTCTTCAAATCCGAGATAGGCTTCGGACGGCCCGAAGTCGCCAAAAATGCTATACCGACAAAAGACGCAAAGACCTCGAATTTCAAGTCGGTGACCGCGTCATGTTAAAAGTCGCACCTTGGAAAGGTGTCATCCGTTTTGGGAAACGTGGAAAACTAAATCCGCGGTACGTTGGTCCTTTCGAAATCTTAGAGCGTGTTGGAACCGTTGCGTATCGTTTGGATCTTCCGCCTCAACTAAGCTCCGTCCACCCTACGTTTCATGTATCTAACTTGAAGAAATGTCTTGCCGAGCCCGATATCGTCGTCCCTCTCGAGGAACTTACTATTAATGACAAACTCCATTTTGTGGAGGAACCGGTTGAAATTGTGGACTACGTCGAGAAGGAATTAAAACAAAGCCGGATCCCGATTGTTAAGGTCCGTTGGAACGCCAAAAGGGGGCCCGAGTTTACTTGGGAAAGAGAAGATCAAATGCGAAAGAAACACCCTCATCTATTCCCGGTTCCGGAATCGTCGGATTCCGAGGAGGAAACAACGATTACTACGCCTGCTTAAATTTCGGGACGAAATTTCTTTTAAGGAGTAGGTAATGTAACATCCCGCCTTTTTCCGTTTACTTTTCCGTTAAACTATTTAAAACTCCGTTATATGTTTATAACATCTCCCGTTAATACGCGTTTTAAATTATCATGTTTAGGTAATTTAACGCACCCGCAACCGAACTCGAGGGACTAGTTCCGCCAAAACACCAAAGTGGTGACTAGCTTTTGACTAAGTCAACCACCTCCCCACCATTATCCATTCATTTCTCTTTTTCTAAAATACTTCCATATTTTTCTCTAATTTCATCAAAAGGAAATCATCATCCAAATTCGTTCAAGAAGGATTCAATCAAAACAAATTACATATTTGAACTCCTCGTGATCTCCTCTTCGATTTCCATACCGATTTCATCAATTTTGGGTAACTTTCTAAAATCACTAATTTTATGTGTTCTTGAGATTTTTGAGTTATAAAGTTGTTAATTAGTGTCTATGGCTCAAGTCTAGTATGATTATGTGATTTGTATGCTTGTTCTTGCAATTTTGATGTAACTAGTTCATTATGAAAGAACACTCGCATAATCTTGAGTTTTAGGTGTTCATATGTTGTTTGATGATGAAAGTTCATGTTTTAATTGTGTTCTTAACATCACTAGCTTCAAATTGGTATGTAGGTTGACATGGATTAGTTTCATAATCATGATTGTAGAATTTGTGATTTTGGGTTAGGGTTTGATAGAAGTAAATTGAATCTTGATGCATTAAATGCTTGATAATGTTAATTGTAAGTGTTAGGTGGTGTTGTATGCTTAATTACCTTCGAAACGGCATATCGTTCATGTAATTTGGTTGCCAAATCATTAAATTGCATTTATGACTTGTATGCATTGAATGAGGAACATTAATTGCGGTTTTTGGTTGTTGCAAGTGGAAGTTTGATTGATGATATGTGTTTAGTTGTTTTACTCGTCAAAATACCTTTCCAACGATGTATGATAGGCATTATAAGTGTTTGCGGGTCAAGAGTTGTGTTAGAAAAGGTTTTGGTTCGTGCACACTTGGAAAAACTGACCAGAATTCTCTGCACAGGTAATGGCGCGGCGCGCCATATACCCGCGCGGCGCGCCAATGTGGTCTGTCCAACTTTGTCAATTTTCGAATAATGTTTGCTATGCTACGCACCTCCGATTCACATGTAACTTGTTCTAACATGCTCATACATGATTAAAAACCTCAGAAAAATAGTTCGGGACCCGACCCGAACGTGTTGACTTTTTCGTTGACTTTGACCGACCAAAGTTTGACTTTTTGTCAAACTTAATCAATTAATTATGCAATCTTTCTAACATGCTTTTATACTTGTGTCTTGCATGAAACTTGATGATTTGATTCACATGCTATATTAATCGAGTCGTATTGAGCCATAGGACTAATTGAACATCTTTGACCCTTCGTGACTATCGTTATTGATACAACCTATTTGTTTAGGTCAAGACTAGCATTGTTCTTTGCACACGTTACTTGTCGAAGTACTTTTTGGTTCGTGCATACAAGGTGAGATCATAGTCCCACTTTTACTCTTTTTGAACTTACTTTTGGGATGAGAAGACATAAACGTTCTTTTAAACTACGTGAACACAAGTACAGGGAAAACAAACATTCTACATACGAGTTTGAACACAAATCCTCAATTCGATTATCATTAGTTACATCAGATGGTGTAAGCGAGAACTTATGTTATATGGCCATATGGGTTTGACAAACCCTCACTTCGGACGGTTCGCTACCGTCTACGGGTGAAATATATTTTCGGGAAACAGTGTATGTTCTAACACTATTATTACGGGGTTCAACGGACGGAATGTTAAGCTTTGATAATTGAGTGCTCGTGAATATTAACTTTTAGAATGTACTATGACTTTATCGATGTTGCAAATCTTGTGGTTCAACTTACTTTTACTCACTTACTTATTTAAACCTATGATTTCACCAACGTTTTCGTTGACAGATTCTCTATGTTTTTCTCAGGTCCTTGAACTTAGGTGATACATGCTTCCGCTCATACTTTTTTTGATACTTGCATTGGATGTCGAGTATACTTGCATACGTGGAGCGTCTTTTTGACTACTTTTAATTGTGTTGCACGTGTTTCATACAAACTTTAAACATTGTTATGTACTTGTTATGGAAACTACTTTTGTAAACTTTGAAACACCCTTATTTATGAAATGAATGCGACATATTATTCGGTCAAACTTTGTTATAAAGACTTACGACCATGTAATGGGACCATACGTAGATGACGCCGCCATTTGACGATTTGTCGGGGTCGCTACAACATCCTAGTTTATCACTAAGTATGGGATAACACCCAATTAAAACACTAGACAAATACTCCCAAATCTTCAACTAAAACTCCTAAGTGTTGGATACACTAGGAACATTGAGGACAATGTTCGTCTAAGTGTGGGATGTTGGTATAATCTTTTTATGCTATATTATAATAACCCATTATGAAGATTCCAAGTCCTTAAGCCAAATTTCAAAATTTTTGCAAAAGAAACCCTTTTCTAAAGAGTATTTTTGAAAACCTAAAACGTTTGTCAATAAAAATAAGGCTTAAGTAAGGTGGGAATCTTGTTAGATTGAGAACTCTAATAGAGCATTACATGACTAAGGCATTATCGACCTAAATTGATTATGGTGAGGCACCCCAAATAAGACCAGCATTCATCTTTAATGCTTCACTATTTTCCGTTGAGAGTGCCGATGTTTGTGCTCAGAATCAAAACTTGCTTTAGATCTACATCTTCAAGCAGCAAAACGCAATTCGGTTGTAATCAAAATAGCTAGCCATTTGTCAAACATAAATCTTCCGCACCTCCACTACTTCTACTCCACCACCACATCTACATCACTATTTCTCGAAAAATTCAGAAAATGAGATTCCTTCCGAAAACCAGATGTTATAAACCTCTTAAGTATCATGGCAAAGGTCTTGAAAAAGTTTACCGGCAAAAAGTTTCTCGAGATGAAGTCTCCAAAAAAATAAAAAAAATAAAAAAAATAAAAAAAATAAAAAAAAATGATTTTCAAGTTCTGAAAAAAAGAGCAGAACTGTATGAAGAGAAATGTCGAAGAGAACTCGACCGAAAATGATTAACAATTGAAGAAAAGTTCCAAAGTCCAACTAATAGAACGTAGTTATAGGCTCTGTTATTGGGAAGTCACGAACCCCGATTCAGAGTAAACTATCTGTGTCACCCCTTGGTAAGAGAAGTCTATCGGATACAATGTAAGATCGACCGAGGCACACCGGTTGTAGTAAGTCTATCGAGCTTTGGATTCCGACTGAGGGCTCTTTCGTAGTGAAACATCTGACTAGACCCTTAGTACATTGTCGGTCCTAGACTATGCTAGTGTAGTCACCAAGAATATAAACTTCATATGTGCACGCTGAAGCACAACGGTTGTTGTAAGCTGTACCTCTGCTTAGTAAGGCCATGGAACCCGGTTAGTGTTGACCAGTACACTGCACCATAACGCGGTCTCAAGCATTGCACCCCGCTTGAGGGATTCTTAGTTACTTAAGGAACTATTTTTTAGACACATAAAGGATTAGACCGTTAGGATAACCGAACGTGTTCATGGAAGTCAGCTTGACTTGGCCATGGTGTTCTTTATGGTTGAACTCTTTTTAAGGGCCTAACTACCTTTTACCAATCATTAACGAAAGCATTGCAACACATCACGTCTCTCGGATATGGTAAACCATGTATTCTATTATGCTTAAGAAAGTTTAGACCATTTTGGAATGTTAATACGTCACCCAACCGAGTCGCTCAATTGGATGAGTCGTCTGAACGTGTATGCCTGTAGTCAGACTGCACGGGCGTCGGGGGTAAGGGACGTTGCTGTCTATTCAGAATCTTTAAGCCTAATTCAGTACCCAGTGACATGTCTTATGACAGTGGCATTTAGGACCGGTGTAATGAATACAGGGCCTCTGCCTATTCATGAGCCAGCATTCCATAATCTCGGCAGAATAACTGATGAAGTCATAGTATGCACTCACTTTAACCTTATCTGAATTACGAATTTTATCTCATTTAATTTATCTGTCTTATAAATTAGAAAACCCAAAATAAATATTCACTACTCCCTAACTATCTTAGGCTTAAATATAGGTTCGGTTCTACTGATATCTCAAAAATACGACCCTAGGTCATACTTCCCTTACTTATAAGGAGTAGTAAGAGTTAGGCTCCGCTAAATATAAATTTAAAACAGTACCTTCCTCCCACGAGTGGCTGACCCTGGCGAGCCGCGGCCTGACGACACCGCGCGAATAAAAACCGTCCATTTCGAACATATCAGTAAGTTGAAGCTGCCTACTAGAATGTTAGATGCGCCTTTGGGAATAGAAGTAGCTGATGGTAAAATGGTTCCATGCACATCATCGGTGTCTGGATTTACCATCGAAATTGATGGCCATCCTTTCCCTTTAACCTGTTTGCTGATGCCTATACTTAGCTTTAATGTAGTTGTAGGCATGAATTGGTTATGTGTGACTAGGGCTAGTATCAAGTGCCATAAGAAGATGATTTCATTCCCTTTGGCCGATGGGTATCGGGTAGTAGCTAGGGGGAGCGCGGTGGATTTAACTTCCCTATGGTTTCTGATATCGGTTAAAAAGTCACGTTTTCACCCAGGTATTAAAGGCTAAAAAATGAAAGATTCGAACTTTTTCAGAAAAATACCCACTTCATCGGTTAGAATTGAAGAACAAGTAATTACAAAGATGGTGCAAAAAGAATCAAGAGAATCGGAGCTAAAACGAAGACTCTAGAGCGAAAACGGTGAAAGACAAGAAATCAAGTTACGATCCAGGGAACTAGGCAAGCCAAACGGCCTACCAAGCGGCCTGCCAAATGGAATGCCCGACTCATAAACGGCTTGCCAAATGAGTCAGACAAATGGCCCCTGCAGACGGCTTGCCCTGGAAAATGGCCCCTGCAAAAGGCCTGCCAAACGGCCTACCAGCCGTTTGCAGGCAAAATACCAGCTTATTTAAAGGGTCTTTGTCATTCATTCCAACACACACTTCAATTCACTTCTTTCTCTCTCTTGTACAATATTAGTCATACTTTCAAGGTCTTCGACTCCGTGCGGGAAACCTAGTACCCGGAGAAGAACACCGAAGATTGTATTAGCAGCGGTCTGGAGTTTTAAAGTTGTCACTTTTGTATTCGGAACTCGTTTAATCTACTGGTACTTCTATCCTTTATCTTTATATAACGTGTTTTATCATTATGTTCTGTGATATTGTTGCCATGATTAGCGAGTAGTTATCTTTAGTGTATGCTATGATGTAAGCAGTTATAATGCCGAAATAATGTTATGGTCTATGTATGTTGTTGAAATGCTTTCCGATTATGCTTTAAACTCAATCGCTTTTCCAACTAATAGAACGTAGTTATTGGCTATGTTATTGGGAAGTTGTGAACCCCGATTCTGAGTACACTGTCTGTGTCACCCCTTGGTAAGAGAAGTCTATCGGATACAATGTAAGATCGAATGAGGCACACCGGTTGTAGTAAGTCTATCGAGCTTTGGATTCCGACTGAGGACTCTTTCGTAGTGAAACATCTAACTAGGCCCTTAGTACATTGTCGGTCCTAGACCATGCTAGTGAAACATCTAACTAGACCCTTAGTACATTGTCGATCCTAGACCATTGTCGGTCCTAGACCATGCTAGTGTAGTCAGTATTGATTAGTACACTGCACCATAACGCGGTCTCAAGCATTGTACCCCGCTTGAGGGATTCTTAGTTAATTAAGGAACTGTTTGTTTAGACACATAAAGGATTGGACCGTTAGGATAACCGAACGTGTTCATGGAAGTCAGCTTGACTTGGCCATGGTGTTCTTTAAAGTTGAACTCTTTTTAAGGGCCTAACTATCTTTTAAAACCAATCATTAACGAAAGCATTAAAACACATCAAGTCTCTTGGATATGGTAAACCATGTATTTAATTATACTTAAGAAAGTTTAGACCTTTGTGGAATGTTAATACATCACCCAACCGAGTCGCTCAATTGGATGAGCCATCTGAACGTGTATGCCTGTAGTCAGACTGCACGGGCATCGGGGGTAAGGGACGTTGCTGTCTATTCAGAATCTTTAAGCCTATCGCATTAACTAGTGACATGTCTTACGACAGGGGCGTTTAGGACCAGTGTAATGAATACAAGGCCTCTGCCTATTCATGAGCCAGTATTCAATAATCTCGGCTAAATAACTGATGAAATCATAGTATGCACTTACTTTAACCTTATATGAATTACGAATTTTATCGCATTTACTTTATCTGTATTATAATTTAGAAAATCCCAAAAATTAAGTAACCACTACTCCTTCATAACTATCTTAGGCTTAAATATAGGTTCGATTCTACTGGTATCACAAAAATACGACTCTAGGCCATACTTCCCTTAATCATATTAAGGAGTAATACGATTTAGGCCCCGCTAAATATAAATTTAAAATAGTACCCCCTCTTGGTGGTTGATTCTGACGTGTTGTGACCTAACGACACCGTACAAATAAAACCGTCCGTTTCGGCCATATCAAGAGGGAAGCTAGTTTTTGGCGCTGCTGCCGGGGAACTGGTATAAGACAATACTTCTCTTTATTAAACTTATTCACAAGTATTTAGTGGTGTCTAAGAAAGACAATTATACATGGACTTGGTTTTTGGATTTTTCGAACAGTCTCCAATTATATTGGGACCAAAAAGATCCTACCTCTCCGTAGTTGGCCTGGCCACTTGGTTTTGTGACAACCCTCACTTTTTCCTTCCCGAAATGACTAAAATGCCCCTAGGGTTTTTCCTTGCATGCGTGACGACCCGGAAATTTCCGACCAAATTTAAACTTAATCTTTATATGATTTCGATACGATAAGCAAAGTCTGTAATGTTGAGTCTTAAAAAGTTTGAACTGTGTTCAGGTATGCATTTGACCTTTGACTAATCTCGACGATTCACGAACAATTGTGTGTGTGTGTGTATATATATATATATATATATATATATATAGAGTGTGTCATAATTAATAATATGAAATACTAAGTTCGATTACTGGTTAAAAATATAATTAAAATTAATTGTTATAGTTACTTCCTATATTTTATTAATATTAGTATTAGTAATCTTATTACTATTATTATTGTTATAATTAAAATCCTAATAATTGTAAGGTGTGATTATCAAAACAAAAGTTAAAAATATAAGTATTATTATAAGAATGATTTAAATTATAATCTAATTATGATTTAAATTAAAATTATCATTTATTATTATTATTATTATCATTTTAATTATTACTAAATATCATTAATATTGTTATCATTCTTATTATTAGTATTACCTTGATTATTAATATTATTATTATTAGTATATTTTTTTTCTATATTATTAATATTTAATATATTTATATTTATTAATTATTAATTTTTAATATTAATTATATATTAATTATATATAAATATAAAGCAGATGAACCTAGTTTTTATACATCCCCATCGAGCTTTTTAAGCTTGCTGTTCCTGTCTCTAAATTGTTAGATGTCGAATCCATAATATCAATACAATCTGAAGTTGTTACCAATCGTTTTCATATCTTAGTTTTTGCTTATTTTTTTTTTCTTGTTTTGTCTCCTTCAATTATTTTGATAACCCTTTCTATTAATATAAACCGAACAATTTAGGATGATAAGTAATCCCTTTAACCTTCCACTACCAAGAACAACCATCGTTTGGCTACATACTGTTTCCTGTTTCGAATCAAATCCCAAACCAAGTAAATCACCTTTGTTTACTTGCTTCTACTTAGATTATGTTATAATTCAGTAGGCTTATAACTACCTTTAGTGGTTCTTGACTGTAGAAGGTATATAGAGATAGAGATACTGTAAAACGGAGAAAACAAAGGTTGAACAAAAGGTATGAGTAATTGGTTTTTATTTATAGAAAAATGTACAATGAGAGTTTGGTGGCATTTGGAATCTAGAGAGAGAGAGTGTTTTTGTTAACCAAAAAATACATACAATAAACTCTAACTCAACACACCTATTTATACTCAAAAAAATATACTATGCAATATCTATAATAATAATAAAATTATCATCCAATTATTACTTTTATAACACTCCCCCTTGGATGATAATTTTATTAGTGAATAACTAGTACTGCCTCGTTAAAAACCTTGCTAAAGAAAACCCTTTGGGATAAAACTTTAGCTAAGGGAAAAAGAGTGCAGCATAGAGTTGACTCCCCCTCAAGTAGGCAACGCCTGAGTTGTTACATCTTCTGAACATGCCTCTTGCCAATATTATGAACGTGTGTTCTGAAAATAGCAGTTGGAAGTGCTTTGGTGAAAAGGTCAGCAGAGTTTTTGCTGGACTGAACATATCTCATTTCAATCTGGTTGTCCTTAATGAGATTTTGAGTGTATGAGAAGAATCTAGGGGGTATGTGTTTTGTTCGGTCACTTTTGATATACCCTTCTTTCATCTGTGTTATGCAAGCTACATTATCTTCATAGATAGTTGTTGAACTTTTATTGCGTTCTAGTCCACAAGAATCAGTAATGAGTTGTGTCATTGATCTCAACCAAAAACATTCCCGACTGGCTTCATGTAATGCAATTACTTCGGCATGATTTGATGATGTTGCAACAAGTGTTTGTTTTTGAGAACGCCATGATATTGCGGTACCTCCATTTAGGAATACATATCCATTTTGAGATTTAGCTTTATGTGGATCAGATAAATAACCTGCATCTGCATAACCAACCAAATCTTGTTTTGATTCGTTAGAATAAAATAATCCTAAATCAGTAGTTCCTCGAAGGTATCGAAATATGTGTTTGATCCCATTCCAGTGTCTTTTGGTAGGAGCTGAGCTGAACCTTGCCAACAAATTAACTGCAAAAGAAATGTCAGATCTTGTATAATCTATAAGATACATAAGAACCTCAATTGCACTAAAATATAGAACTTTCGATCTGTTAAAATTTTCATGATCTTCGCAGGGATGAAATAGATCAGTGTCAATATTGAGTGATCTAACAACAATGAGTTTGTCTTAAAAAAAAATGTTTTAAAATCTTTTCGGTATAAGTTGTTTGATGTACAAGTAAACCATTAGGCATATGCTCAATTTGCAATCCAAGGTAATACTTGGTTTTTTCAAGATCTTTCATTTCAAAATAATTCTTTAGAAGTTGAATGATTTCATAGATCTCTTTATTTGTTCATATGATGTTAAGAACATTGACATAAACAACTACGATCTCATATCCGAACATTGTTTTTATAAAACATACGTGCAAAATAAGTTTATATTTATACCCTTTTTTTTATCAAGTAGTCATTTAATCGGTTATACCACATACGTCCCGTTTGTATAAACCCACTTAGAAATCTTTCTGATTTAATGGAATATATTCCCTTGGGTTTTACATTAGATGCTTATGATACCTTAACCCTTTAGGTATATTCATATATATCACTATTAAGTGATCCATACAGATAAGTAGTAACAACATTCATGAGATGCATTTAAATAACTACCAGGTTGATTAAGTATCTAATAAGTAATTGTATCCATTACAGGAGGATAATTTTTCCTCCTAATTCATTTCTGGTCTTTGTGGGAAATATTGAGTTACAAGTCTAGTTTTGCCTTGTAACTTCATTTGCACATTTCTTTTCGGATAAAAATTCATTTGTATCCCATACGTTTCACATCTTTAAAAGTGATAACGATTGATCCGAAAACTTTTCTTTTATCGAGCGATTCTAATTCAGCTCTTATTGCTCCTTTCCATTGAGCTCAATCATGTCCATTTTGTATATTCAATGACAGATTTTAGTTCCAGATCATCATCTTTATTCATGATGTCATTGTAACATTATATGAAAATATCTCATAGAGATTTTAGTTTCATTTCGGTTCCATAATATTGCATAATTTATCGCAATTTTAGTATTTACATTTATCAATATCCTCTGCAGAAGGAATATTGATTTGTGGTTCTTCTTGAACACTTTCTCTTACCTCATTATCAGCTGATTTTCTTTTTCGAGGATTTTTATCTTCGGAACCAATTGATCTTCCACGTTTGATGCGTGGCAAAGACTCAACAGTGACATTATTGCCAGCTTTTGGAATTTCAGTTCGAGCTGGAGCATTTATCGCTGGTATATATGATTTAGTCACTTTTTTATATCTGTAAATGCATAAAGTAATTAATTTGCAAGTTCTTGCATATGCATTATTTTTGAACTTTCGTTTCACATTCTTTTGTGCGAGTTCAATATACCTTAATTGATGTTCACATCATGAAGCATCATTTTATTTTTATTTTTATTTCTCCCCCTAATCTAGGGAACAATGTTTTATTAAAATGACAATCAGCAAAACGTGCTGTAAAAACATCACTCATCATGGGTTCAATATATCTTATGATTGAAGATGTTTTATATCCAAAATATATTATCATCTTTCTTTGAAGAACCATTTTATTGTGTTGTGGTGATACAATTGGAACATACACTGCACAACCAATGTTTTAAGGTAGAAAATATTTGGCTCTTGGCCAAAATCAAGTATTAAGTGAAAATATTTACGACTTCCACATGGTATAATGCGAATTAATGTCGCAGCATGTAAATTTACATGTCCACATATAAATATTGAGAGATTTGTACCCATTATCAATTGTCTAGTTATTAGCTGTAAGCGTTTATCTATTGATTCAGCTAAACCAATTTTGTGTATGCACATGAGCAACTGGATGTTCAACAACAATCCCTGTAGATATATAATGATCATTAAATGCTTGAGATGTTAACTCACCAGCATTATCAAGTCTCATCCTTTTAATGGTGTAATCAGAATAATGTGTTCTCAATTTAATAATTTGTGCAAGAAACTTTGCAAATGCCATATTACGGCTTGATAACATACAAATATGAGACCATCCGCTAGATGCGTCTATTAGAACCATGAAATATCAAAATGGTTCACATGATGGATGAATTGGTTCATATATCTTACCTTGAATTCTTTCAAGAAACATTTGTGATTCTTTTTCACAATATACTTTTCATTAATCACCATATGTGCTTTCCATTAATCACCATATGTGTTTTTTTTTTTTTTTTATAAATCACCATATGTGTTTTTTTTTATCATATATTCTTTTCACCATATACGCTTTTAATCATATGCGCTGTGTTTTTCACCATATGCGCTTTTAATCATATGCGATTTTCATCATATGCGTTGTGTTTTTCATCATATTCGCTTTTTATCATATGCGCTTATCATATGCGATGCGCTTTTTATCATATGCGCTTTTTTATGTGAATAGTAAATTAATTAATTTCGTTTTACTATTCATATGAATTAATTTAGTTTTACTATTTTGTTAATTGAGTAATATATATATACATCATATACTTGTGACTCCGAAGGCTCAAATGAATTTGACCATATAGTTATACGTTGTACCTTGCACATTAATTTTCAGTAGAAGCTTTAGATGCATATTATTTTCAGTAGAAGCTTTAGATGCACTTTTTTTTTAATCACCAAATACCACAAACACTTTGTTTGCGTTTGTTCATAGTCATCAATGAAAACCATTTTCTTTAATTTTATTTTATACAATAAAATTAACGCATCATTATTCTTTTCAAAAACAATAATCTATTGTTATTGTTCACTTGTGCCATGTTTAACAACAAAAGTCAACAACCTCTGTCTTGTTTGTTGTGGCAACCAAAAACAACCTTTGCTTTTGTTACCGAGAATCCAAGACCAAAAAAACAATTAATTTTTAATTAATCTTTTATCAAAACCATAAATGATTTTATTGATCTACGTTGATATGGCCATAAAGAATTGACGGCTGACCTACTTTTGTAAGTGTATTTCGGCTATCATCCCGAAAACGCACAACGACCTTTTTTTTTTTTTTATGAACTATTTGTTTCATATCTAGCTTAGGCAATTATTGTGAACATTTGGTCCCTATAAGAGCATTTATTTTTTAGACTTTTAGTTGATTTGTACTTGTCACAATTAGGGATAGCACCCGCGGGTCGTGGATGCGGATCCATTGGATCCATCACTCGTACCCGCGGATTTTTTTTTTTTTTTAAGAGACATCCAATTGAACCCTTGTTCGTTGAAACAATTTGACTATATTTTTACTCCCCATTATTAAACGGGCCATTTTGATGCACACTCTTAAAAAAATAATTTGTTTTTTAAGTTTTATTATTCAACCTCCTTTTTTTCAACGGTCACGTTTTTAACAAAACATTTGACAAGTTTGGAAAAAAGTTTTTTTATTGATTATCATCAAAAGTTTTCTATTGTCACTCTACTGGATGGAATTATGGCATACAACCAAAATTGCAACCCAACACTACATAAGAACAAAAAGGTTGTTTTTAATTAACATATGTATATGTGTTAAACTCGGAATAATAATAACTTATTTTAGAAAATTAACATAAGACATGTTGAAACATTTTTGTCACATTTAGCTCATCAAGTCTAATACTTATCATTGATAGATTTTATCACGTCTAGGAGATGTTTATTTTTTTCTTGTATTAAGTCCTACTTTCATTTACCTTTGTTTGGAAAAAAGTTTTTTTTTTACTTTGCTTTCCCCCTTTCTGTAAAACTCATTTAAACACTTTCTTTATTTTTTTTTTAAAAAAAACTTCCTTTTTTTTTACGTTACCCGTAAATTATAAATATATAAAAAAAACTTTTTGTTTAAATTTTTTTTTAGTTTTTATAAGGCCACTTGACCAATTTTTTAATTCTTTCACAACACCTGATATCGTGATCGTGACCTTTCACCAAAGCAAGAGATATTCTTGATAAACTAAACACGGACTCGTGTTTGAAATTGTCGGCCACAAAAAAATTCATTTGATAAAAGTATATATTTTTTTTTAGTTATAGAAGGAGACCACTTCATTTTCAATACTTCATTTTTGACAAAAAACTATTCCATTTTACCATCCCTTTTTTTTCTTACTTTAACTTTTAAGATATACTTTTAATAAAAATAAAAACTACTTTTTCTTATTTTAACTTTTAAGATTTACTTTTAATAAAAATACAAACTACTTTTTGTATTTTAACTTTTAAGATTTACTTTTAATAAAAGTACAAACTACTTTTTCTTATTTTAACTTTTAAGATTTACTTTTAATAAAAATACAAACTATTTTTTTATTTTAACTTTTAAAATTATAAATTTAAGAATAAACATTAGTATGCATGAAATAAATAATGATTAATTGCATAAGTAATCATAAATGTTAGATAACATATAAAGACCCCGTCGTATTCGTATTGATCGGAATTAATCTCGACCCATGATACCGTGTTGTCAAATGACGTGTTGCGTACATAAAGTACCGTGTTGTCAAATGACGTGTTGCGTACAATCATGAGGTCTTATTAACATAAATATAAATGTTAGTGAAGTTAATAAGAGTTAGATTACAGAAAATATAATTCAGGTGGTATAACCGACCATATATAACTTAAATAACATAAATATAAATGTTAGTGAAGTTAGTAAAAGTTAGATTACAGAAATATAATTCAGGTGGTATAACCGACCATATATAACTTAAATAACATAAATATAAATGTTAGTGAAGTTAGTAAAAGTTAGATTACAGAAATATAATTCAGGTGGTATAACCGACCATATATAACTTAAATAACATAAATATAAATGTTAGTAGTCCAAAATTTGATATATTCGAGTCTGAAAATTATTAATAATTTCATACCTTGATTAGTGATTCGTGATCGTTTGAGATATCTTTTAATTACACTAAGCTTTTCGTGCTGATAACGTGTTATAATTCAGTAGGCTTATAACTACCTTTAGTGGTTCTTGACTGTAGAAGGTATATAGAGATAGAGATACTGTAAAACGGAAAAAACAAAGGTTGAACAAAAGGTATGAGTAATTGATTTTTATTTATAGAAAAATGTACAATGAGAGTTTGGTGGCATTTGGAATCTAGAGAGAGAGAATGTTTTTGTTAATCAAAAAATACATACAATAAACTCTAACTCAACACACCTATTTATACTCAAAAAAATATACTATGCAATATCTATAATAATAATAAAATTATCATCCAATTATTACTTTTATAACAGATTACCTACTTATCCGTTTTATTTTTTGTTTTTGCAGCCATGTAACACCACCCCATTTCCAATTATGTTCTTCGATCACCATCTCTTTCTGTTTGATGAAGTTGCCACCATCACCTTTGAAGATCACCTTCAACCTCCTAACTCCACCCTTCTCTCTCTCTTCGGTTTACAGTCGAGAACCACACTCCACCACTACCATCAAGAACAATCCAACACCATCACTAGACTATCATAACACCCACTTACCATTTTTTTTCGCTTTCCTGTTCGTGAACATAATCAACACCAACACCATTTTTCTCATACTAGACATCATCTTTTTAATTCACAAACACACTACCATCCCATGATTAATCGACTACTACTACTAAATTTCGCTGTTGTCCTGGTTCGATTCAATACCAAACCTCAAGAATCATCCTCACAACTTGTCACTTGATTAAACCCAAACCCATCGTAAGTTTCTGCTACACCATTGTTGCTTTTGCTTGATAAGAGTACCATCAAAACCCACTTAAATTTACAGCTAATACTTTTATTATGAATCTATGGCTGTTGCTTTAATTCTCTGGTTTCGTTCGTCTAGTTCACCATCCCAATCACCACCTGCCATAAATTCCTACTGCCGCTATCTTCCTATATATATAACGAGTATATATATAACGAGTGAACTACTACTACTTCGTATAAAAAGAAGAAAAAAAACGTGATATGATTTGATGGTGGATAAAAAGATAAAGTATACTTTATCTAATTTTCAATCACCTTTATTTTATATCGGGGATTTGGCAATATTATAAACAATCCACTTGATCTTGTTCACATTCTTGTCCGAAAACAGCTCAGCATCAACTAATTTTCGAATGATGATTAATCTGTTCCTGGTTCTATTGTCTCTTTCGCGTATTATATTGTGAGGTTTTGGTCCACTTGATAAAATAGATTATTACAACACTTTATACAAGTGGAACCAATTTGAAAACCCATTATCGCGTACACTTTTTCTCTTTGGTTTATATTTTTTTTTCCCTTTTCTTTTGACTAACAAGTGTATATACCTAATCAAAGCAATTATTATAAACATTACTATTAGAGTTATTATAAATATTATGATTTTTATAATTATTATCGTTATTATTATTAGTATTATTATATTATTATTATTATTACTACTATCATTATTATTATTATTATTATTATTATTATTATTATTATTATTATTATAAACTTAAAAGTATTAAAACTTACAAAAAATTAGTGGGGAGCCTAGAGACAATCTGGGCTCCCACACCTCTAGCAATAGCAAAACCTATCCTAGTAAAAATATGAGCAGCAGCACCGGCACCAATATCTTGCGCCATCGAACTCTTCTGAACCCGCTTTAGCAAAGAAACAGCATCCTTTTCTAATTCCCCAAGGGAAGAAAATGAGAAAGGAATGAAACCATAACCAATCGTCTGACAGCTAGATTCGTACTTGACCCGCTTCCGACGAGCCGCATCAACCACAGCACGTCCAGGGACAAAGTCAGAAAGCCTAGACTGTGTCAAAGGAGAAGACCCTGTCAAGTCAACACAAACCGCGACCACAATCCCAGGAATAAAGTAACACATCTGCAGGTCTGAGGGCCCTGTCGTTCCCTCCAGACAACCCAATGTCAACCTCCTTTCTCGCTGAAATCCCAGATCGATAACAAACATCAACAAGGGAATCCCGAACAACATTATGTCGATGCTTAATACCCACCATACCAGCACAAGACACCGCGTGATCCCCGAAAATATCCCCAGTAAAAACCCTTGAACAGGCAGAGCATGCCGTCGAGATAGAGAACAATGGAACACCCAACCGGTAGCACAACACACATCGGTAAGTCTTTGCGTTCATCGTCTGACCCAACCCCAAAATAGGGACTGCCCTTAGCCAAGCAGAGGTGTGATCACCCTGCTGCGATTTCCATAAGGCCGATTGTCGGGGAGATAACGAAAAAGTGGATTCTGCAGAAGCGGTAACCTTTGTGAAATAAACATCTGCCAATTTCCTCATGAGTATTGGGGCAGCGACCTCACTCGGATTACCTAAAATATCAAACCCAACTGTTTTATTAAACAGACCCAATGCATCTTCAAAAGCACGACCAAGACCAACAATACTCGCATGACGTAGTAGCTTGGTCTGCAATCCAGCAGACTGTAATCGAGAAGCCAGAAAAACATAATGACGAACATCTCCCGCAGAATAAACACCAAGCCCTCCAAATGCAAATGGCAAGGTGGCAAGCCGCCACTGCCAATCACCAAACCCAGACCCTGAAGCAGTAACAATACGCTCCAAGGAAGATCGAAGGGCTCCATCGAAAGCGCGTTGAGCCGCCTCAAATATACTAGGAGGACAAGTACGCAAGGAAAAGTAGAGTTTAGAAACTCCCGTACATGCCCTAAGCAACAACAACTCACACTGAGGATCATCAAGCTTAGCAACCTTATCCATAAGCGCAATGGACTTGGTCACCCTTTGCATCACCAGTTCACTACTAAAACCAGGATCGGAACTTGCGGGGGCCCCAAGCAACTTAACACCATTTAAAGGCCGAGCAATATTAGGAGGAAAGACACCTACTTGCCTGCTGCGAGGGTCCTCCGTAGGCCAGAAAATTTCTGTTTTTTCAACGTTGAGATGCAGCCCAAAACGAGGCCCATCCTCCATAATCAAATGCAAAACCTTCCCCACCACCAAAGTGTCCCCAATAATAGTACCATCATCCAAATACCACGCCTGAAGACAAACCTCAAAATTATCTCTGATTTTAGAAACCAAGGGTTGTAGGACCAAAGCAAAAAGCAGCGGACCAAGGGGATCACCCTGTTGCACCCCCTGAGAAGACCATAATGTGTGGTTCCCATAATACAATCTGGCTGGATTAGAGTAGCAAAATTCAACCCACCGAGAAAGGCTCAGACAAAGGCGGCGAACTTCACGTAACATGACCGTACGATCAACTAGATTGAAGGCATTTTGAAAATCAACTAATAACATAGAGAGGCCAACATCAGAGCCACGATCCTCAATCAGCCGATTCACAGCATGAAGAATAGCCTCACCACCTGAAGAAACACCAACACCAAACTGAAGACCATCGAAGTAACTTCCCAAAGACTGGCCAACCATAGCAGCGCCAACCTTCGAAACAAGACGTCGCCAAACAGTACCCACAACTATAGGACGAAAACCACCGCCGGGCTTGACAAGCGGTGTGAGGGGAGCACTAGCAATATACTCTCCTAATTCCATAGGGCACCTTCCAGCTAGAAAGAGATTAACGACTCCGGTAATAGAGCCAACCAACTCATCCGATACTGCCACAGCAGCACCACTCAAGCAATCCATAAGGTGTTGTGCACGTAAACCATCCCTACCACATGAAGTGCCCCGAGGAAAACTTTTAATCTGGCCCAAAACAACAGCAGAAGTCGTAACGAGGTGAAGGTGATCAACCGTCATATCAGGCAAGGATGGAGCGATAGAAGAAGGGTGCTTAGACAGCAAGTCCGCCAGTGTGGCGTCATTATAAGGAGCAACGCCTGATGAAGAAAGAACACGAGCTGCAGCGGTGTAATGGCCATCACAAATCTTTCTACGACACTGCTTAATATTACGCTCTTCCAAATCAAGGACCTCATCATCAACCACTGACAACATAGGAGAATCCTCTGCCAAATACTCCCTCACAAGCTGTAAACTCCCACCCGCTGTCCCCCAAGAGCAAATAGCACGGGAAATATTCTCTTCCTGATGCCGACGCTTTATCGAAGACCTAGACTCACGACTACTCCGTGGCCGAAAGGTTTTAAGGATACAAAGGGGTAACACCAACAAAGAGACCCAACTAGAAATGTCATCAGGCTTAAAGATCACCTTATCAAGAGCACCTTTCAAAACCCGAGAAAACCCCAAACGACACTTGGGAGGGATAGACTTAACCGTGCGAAACCCCTTAGAGAACAACTGATCCAGGAGAGCCACGTCAAAACCATCGTTATGATCACGCACCGAACCATCCTCAATACAAAGTCGAGCAGGAGAAGAGGGAGCTAGTGGCTTGGAAAAATTATGAAGCACAAAACGAACAACACCATTTCCCTCATCGGGGGCGGCACATCCGGGCCCCTACCATGACGGCACTTAGCACGTACCGTGTGTGTTTTGTAGCAAACACCACATAACCAAATCCCCATACGCCTAAAAGTAACATCAGCCTCAGTATAAACACCCAAATTAGAAGTAAGAGAATGTCGAGTGATATCCCGCGCATCGATACCACAATGATGATCACTAAGATGCTTGATAAGAGAACTTCTAACAAGCCCATTTCCACTCCCATTTTGACAGCCACTAAGACCCACAAAGGGACAATGAAACTTCACTGTGACATGCGACATAACTGCACACAACCTTTAGTTGTAGTGCATAGCTAAAATGACAGAGACAAAATCCCCATACACCAATAAAATTATAACCATGAAGCCAAGAAAAAACTCATAGGGGACTTTTAACAAACACCTTGTGGGCACAAATTCAATTGAGTAATGATACAACTCTATCTTCTCCCAAGCTTGATTAATCTCTGAGAATATGATAATCTCAAATCACTCGATAATATGAATGGCGAACGTGTTTTGTAACTCGTACAGTAGATGCTTTCTGAAAAGTACATGACTATACAGGTGCCAATCTCTCTTTCATGCTATAGTTGATAAAGAAAGCGATTCTGACAGGGGGCTTATTATTATTATTATTATTATTATTATTATTATTATTATTATTATTATTATTATTATTATTATTATTATTATCAATTATCAATTATCAATTATCAATCACGTTACCAAATATTTAAAAATAGATGAAAACAAAAAAGTACCCATCTTCACTGAGAACGCCATGAGGGTAATTTTGAGAAGCAGCAGCCAAATTATGTTTCGTCACGCGTTATTATTATTATTATTATTATTATCCTACACACTAATATGCAGGGGATTTTTGGTCGTTTAGACTTCCCTATGCTTCCCTATGCGTTATTATTATTATTATTATTATTATTATTATTATTATTATTATTATTATTATTATTATTATTATTATTATTATTATATTACAAATAAATATTTTATATAAAAATACATTACAATTTTAAAGTAATATAAATAAACTAGGTTTGATTACTATTACATATTAATTATATGTGTTAATATATATGTAAATGATATAGGTTCGTGAATCCGAGGCCAACCCTGCATTGTTCAGTTCCGTCGTATGTATATTTTTACTACAAAATATTGTATCGTGAGTTTCATTTGCTCCCTTTTTAAATGCTTTTGCAATATATATTTTTGGGACTGAGAATACATGCGCTGCTTTTATAACTGTTTTACGGAATAGACACAAGTACTTAAAATTACATTCTATGGTTGGATTATTAAACCGAATATCGCCCTTCAAGTCTGGTAACCTAAGAATTTAGGGAAATGGCCCCTGATTGAGGCGAATCCTAAAGATAGATCTATGGACTTTGACAAGTTCCATTCGGGGTACGAATGCTTTAGTACTTTGAGATTATTATACAGACGAGAGGTTCTGTTTTGGGGATATTCTATGCATTAAGTTAACGTCGGTTACCAGGTGTTCAATCCATATGAATGATATTCTCTATGCATGGGACGTATGTTTATGAGAAATGGAAATATGAAATCTTGTGGTCTATTAAAAATATGAAATGATTATTTATGTTAAACTAATGAACTCACCAACCTTTTGGTTGACACTTTAATGCATGTTTATTCTCAGGTACGAATGTGCATTTGCTCGTATTAGAGATATTACTTGGAGTCATTCATGACATATTTCAAAAGACGTTGCATTCGAGTCATCGAGTTCATCAAGTTTATTACTAAGTCAATTATAGTTGGATATATTATGAAATGGTATGCATGCCGTCAACTTTTGATGTATTGAAAGTTTGTCTTTTAAAAACGAATGCAATGTTTGTAAAATGTATCATATAGAGGTCAAGTACCTCGCGATGTAATCAATTGTAATGTATTCGTCCAGATGGATTAGGACGGGTCGTTAGAGCATGTCTGCGTATTTAATATTTAGGGTTTATATACGGTAACATAATTAATATAGGAACTTAATTAACCTTGACCCAATATTTATTATTATAAAGAAAACATCATTATTAATATAAGTATAATATAATTATAATATACTTATGTAATATTAACTATTTATTATACAAGGTTATTAATTAAAATATGTAATAACAAACTGCATTTAAAATGTTGTGGCACTTTTATAAAATATAAAAGTATAATGTAAATAATTAAATAAGTCTAATTATAAGGATTATTTATATAAATAAACAAAGCCGAAAATTTATATATATATTTATTTTTTTCAATATTTAAATTAAAAAGGAAGATAAATACAAATTCATTAAATAACAAACAATATTCTAGAATGTACTAATAATTAAGTTATATAAAAAAATTATTTTTCTTACCCCCCCCCCCCCCCCTAATGGCTGGTCGAAATTTAAAAAAAAAAATAATAATAATCAAATTTATAAAAGGAAATAGAATTGTATTTCCATTCTAATTGCTTTTACTTGGGGAACACGGAAAATTACCCTATAAATACATACCTTGACCTCACATTTTTTTTCACAAAATTCCTAGAGTCCTCTCAAACCCTAAAAATATCTTGTAAGTTCTTTTTCTTTTCCTTTTTTTTGATTTCTTTCTTTTTTTTAGCCGATATATATTTTTATTTTTAATAAATATGAAACGAATTAAATAAATCATAAATAATACATGACAAATACTTTTATATATTATAGGATTAAGGAAAATTACTTTTACAGATTTATATCACGTTTTTATATTTTTTAAATAATTAAACACAGTTTATATTATATACATATATAATCGGTATATGTATATATTTATAAGAAATAGGAAAAAGGCTAAATAAATTATACAACTATTTTTCCAGTAAATTAGGGTATAAACCTTGATTAATTTGATCAGTACATATTTCATATATATTATATACGAATTTGTATAGATTTATTATCATTATTTATAATCAAAAAAGATTAAAATACAAAAGTAATTAATAAAAGTATTATAAATTCGTGGGATCAGGTGTAAAACCATAACATTATTATTATAACATTAAAATAGAGATTACATAATTTTATAACTATTAAACTAATTATTATGTAATTATTGTTTTCGATTTATATATAATGTATGTTAAATTGTGAATTTAATTATATAAAATATGAGGAACCGTATAAGACACATAAAAACAACTTAGAACTGTTAAGAAACATATCTAGGTCGTTATATAATATTTTGGAAGGTTTATTATATTTAATTAGTTATTTATGGAATATTATGTATATTAGAGTGTAAAATTCTAAATAAATATTATAAACCATATAAAATAGATTTATAAATTTTTTTATTATATTTACAGTATATAGAATTTATAAAAATTATAAAATTTATTGTTTAAGTCGAATTAGTATTTTATGCATAATTAACTTTGTTTCCATATAAACTGAGAAGATAAATAAGGAAATAAATACAAATAAATATAAAAAGAAGGTAGAATAATTTTATAAAATTTTATACAGGTTTTTGCACTAAAGGAAACTTATAGAAATTATAAACTTAGTTATTTGATAATTATTTTAATTAAAAATGAATTTAGGAAGTATATATCTATTTTCATGATAACTATAATACATATAAATTATAATAATTAAATATTATTGTTTCTAAATATAAAAATCTGTAAATAATTATTTAAATAATAATTATTTATTTTACTAATATATATATAATAAATATCTACTAATAAATAACTAATTTAATATAATACATTTACTTTATAAAGTATATAATATAGATTATACAAATATATACTTTAATAATTCATTTATATTAAATATAATAACATAATAAATCTAAAATTATATATACTTAATTTAATGTATAAAATGTAATACAACAAGTACTTATATACTTAATATATCATAACTGTTAATATATAACACTAATTAATTAATATATATAATACAAACAATTAAATAATATTTATATAATATATAATACTTATTATATATATAACATGTATTAAATGTATGTACAAGTAATCTATTAAGTGTTGTATTCCTATACACACATACAACTAGTGAATACTATAATCATAACGATAAACAAATGTTTAGTCAATCCTTAATGTACCTAGGATTCTTCATTTGTCAATTGGACAAATTTCTGATTAAGCCTATATATCTCTAGGATGAAGGCCTGGTATATACTCTCGTTCATTTCATTCATGGAATTATCTTCATCTTCGATTTAAGGTGAACTTCATAGCCCATCTTTCTACTATTTCTTAACTGTTTTATAAACTTTGGGGTGAGACACATGCTTGCTTTTAAATGATTTATAATTTAAACACAAGTACCTAAACTATTTGATATACAATTTCGTGAGACTTTTGTTAAACATGTATTTATTATTACATGCGAATCCCCGCCATAATATCGTTAATTGCTGGAATTGAAATTTGCAAGCTTAATTATTGTGAGTAGGCCTATTATGAGTGACGTCTCTACCCATTGGCATCATCGTCAAGGGGGTACATAATAATGATTGCCGACACCCGTACAGTATCAGGGGTTAATGTTTAGTTCGATATTATAACTCATGGCATATTGATTATTTTGATATTTTGAATTAAATCTTGTGGTCTAAAACTTATTATGATTGTTAAACCTATGATGTTCACTCAACTATTTTGGTTGACACTTTAAGCATGTTTTATCTCAGGTACTTAGATATTTTGCTTCCGCTGTAGAACTCTGCTGTTACTTAGAAGTCAAGCACTGGGACCAGAGTTAACATCCGCGTCAATGGCGATTTTGGCGGGGTGTTACAGTTGGTATCAGAGCTCTGGTTATAGGGAACTAGGTTACATTAGTGTGACTAACATGAATAGTTAGGATGCATTAGTGAGTCTAGTCTATAACCGAGTTGTTCATTTGCATTGATTATTTGCATTACATTCTAGATTATGTGCATTAAGTTCACTTATATTTGTTATGCCTAGAATTCCTATACCATTCAATTCTTTAGAAAACACTTTTCTATAGTAACTATACTTACACATCTGACTCTTAGAATAAGGGCCATAACTTACTTGTATTCCAAAAATAGAACGCCACCATACCTATCTCATTATTTAATTTAGGAGTGCCTTATGTGTTAGTTAGGTACCTTAGCAATCTTTTGGACTATAACCTTTCCTGCCTTAGTTATAAGCGCTTTCCTTTAATCTTAATAATGCTATTTCATCTTACGTCCTGCTTTTACCTCTGTTGATATTTTGTACCTTTTCCTAATGATATCAAGCCAAAACCCTATCATCTTGCCTGATCCCGACTCTAAAGGATCGGTTAGTATGTGATTGTTATCATATCCATACATATCTTATGACCTGACTTCGCCATTGTGATTCAAAGTATTCTTGACTCACGCGAAGGGATGTCACTCATGACTCAACATTCCAACGTCAACTATCTAAGTTTGATCACATATCCTGACCTTGTGAAGTGATATAGAAATGGAAATATGAATTAGTGAAATATAATGACTCCCGGCCAACGTGATTATATTACGGTAATTCATATAGAAATTCCAATATCATGACATATGGAATAGAAAGTGAATCAAAGAAAATTTCTAAGCCATTCATTCAAAAATCTTAATGTTATTACATGAAGGGTAATCATCATCTGATTTGTAGAGATACTAAGAGCTCGTTTTTCAACCAAACTATCTATCTCATACCCATGAGTAGGTTAATAAATTCTCCTATGCCATAAAAGTTGTAAAGCTTGGCATTCTTAAACAACTTATCTCTTTGACGCTTAATTATCACATCCCCGCTGGAAGGAAGGATGCATGTTCTTAAGTGACCTGAAGTGACACCCCCGAAACTTCTTCGAAGTATGCCTCCTGTTATCTGCAATTACGCTCCTAGTATAGATTTTCATAAACCCATTAGGAAACCCGTCGAAGATAAGCAACAACCACTCGCAAGATTTTCATTTGAATATTCAAACGAAGATATTATAAACACCACATTCACTATCACATTCTCATACTCTACCATTCATATCTCACTTGTCAGCAACAGCTTCACACATGAACATTTTGAATTCCAAGAACGTATGTCCTAATAATAGTCAACAACCGTATTTAAATACAATAGATTTCATTACCTCGTAACATTGTTGCTCAAATATCACCCGAAATTTTCAAGGTCCTTCACTCGATTTTTCTCAGTCATTCTCCAACTCGTAACCTCATAAATATAAAATTCTGTTTACCAAAATTTTACACACACTATTTTACTGTGCGATCTTCTCAAAATTTTTATAAATTTATTTACTACCATTCGTGCAAATTTTATAAATCGTATATGTTAATATAATAAAGTAAATAAAATTTACCTTTACTTATTTTTGAACTAGTACATATAAAATTATACTTTGACTTTTATAAATTAATTCTTTTATTCAAAAGATATTTTAAGTAAAATAGTACATGATGTACATAACTCTAGTTTTACTAAGAACTTCGTTCCATTCTACATTGTCACCTTAAATGACTCGAACTTCTATAAAATTTTCATTGCTTGTTTATATAAAAATTTTCGTATTATTCTACACAATGTAGTAATCACAATTCCTCTTGCCCTTCGAAAACTTACCATTGAGTTCATCATTCAAAACTCTATGTTCTCAGTAACTTTTCCCTTGTAAGGTTGACCGTTGAGAAGATTTTACTTGTGATATCTCACGGCTCAACCACAACAACCTCGTAAAATGTCAATTCTATGATTTAATATCTTTTTGGCACAAGAAAGCATTTCTCATATATTTCCTCACCCGGTGTGACTATTCTTTGTAGCCAATGATTCATATTTCTTTTCGTCCGCACTTAAACTCATAAGTGAATAATAGATCGACTCGCCATAGGTGCGAGAACGTCTTTCTCATCAAGAGATCACAGCTCCTCTTATCCTCCGCGTAAGAACGAAACATGCTTCTTGTGCTCATCAACTATTCTTTTTAGGATTGGCTGCGGAAATACTTCACGTCTAAAGGCTTGAAACATAGCACTATCCCTATTGTTAAGATTCGTTGGAATTCACGAAGAGGCCCCGAGTATACCTGGGAACGTGAAGACCAGATGAAGCGAAAATATCCACATTAATTCTCAACCGTTGATGCATCCGAGAAGTCTACCTAAAACTTCGGGACGAAGTTTCCATTTACGGGGGGATACTGTGACAACCCTCACTTTTTCCTTCTCGAAATGACTAAAATACCCATAGGGTTTTTCCTTGCATGTCTGCGTATCTAATATTTAGGGTTTATATACGGTAACATAATTAATATAGGAACTTAATTAACCTTGACCCAATATTTATTATTATTAAGACAACATCATTATTAATATAAGTATAATATAATTATAATATACTTATGTAATATTAACTAATTATTATACAAGGTTATTAATTAAAATATGTAATAACAAACTGCATTTAAAATGTTGTGGCACTTTTATAAAATATAAAAGTATAATGTAAATAATTAAATAAGTCTAATTATAAGGATTATTTATATAAATAAATAAAGCCGAAAATTTATATATATATATATATATATATATATTTTTTCGATATTTAAATTAAAAAGGAAGATAAATATAAATTCATTAAATAACAAACAATATTATAGAATGTACTAATAATTAAGTTATATAAAAAAAATTATTTTCTTACCCCCCATGGCTGGTCGAAATTTAAAAAAATAATAATAATAATCAAATTTATAAAAGGAAATAGAATTGTATTTCCATTCTAATTGCTTTTACTTGGTGATAAGGAAAATTACCCTATAAATACATACCTTGGCCTCACATTTTTTTTCACAAAATCCCTGGAGTCCTCTCAAACCCTAAAAATATCTTGTAAGTTCTTTTTATTTTTTCGATTTCTTTTCTTTTTTTAGCTGATATATATTTTTATTTTTAATAAATATGAAACGAATTAAATAAATCATAAATAATAGATGACAAATACTTTTATATATTATAGGATTAAGGAAAATTACTTTTATAGATTTATATCACGTTTTTATATTTTTTAAATAATTAAAAATAGTTTATATTATATACATATATAATCGGTATATGTATATATTTATAACAAATAGGAAAAAGGCTAAATAAATTATACGACTATTTTTCCAGTAAATTAGGGTATAAACCTTGATTAATTTGATCAGTACATATTTCATATATATTATATACGAAATTTTATAGATTTATCATCATTATTTATAATTGAAAAAGATTAAAATACAAAAGTAATTAATAAAAGTATTATAAATTCGTGGGATCTGGTGTAAAACCATAACATTATTATTATAACATTAAAATATAGATTACATAATTTCATAACTATTAAACTAATTATTATGTAATTATTGTTTTCAATTTATATATAATGTATGTTAAATTGTTAATTTAATTATATATAATATGAGGAACTGTATAAGACACATAAAAACAACTTAGAACTGTTAAGAAACATATCTAGGTCATTATATAATATTTTGGAAGGTTTATTATATTTAATTAGTTATTTATGGAATATTATGTATATTAAAGTGTAAAATTTTAAAATAAATATTATAAACCATATAAAATCGATTTATAAATTTTTTTTTATTATATTTACAGTATATAGAATTTATAAAAATTATAAAATTTATTGTTTAAGTCAAATTAGTATTTTATAAATAATTAATTTTGTTTCCATATAAACCGAGAAGATAAATAAGGAAATAAATACAAATAAATATAAAAAGAAGGTAGAATAATTTTATAAAATTTTCTATAGGTTTTTACACTAAAGGAAACTTATAGAAATTATAAACTTAGTTATTTGATAATTATTTTAATTAAAAACGAATTTAGGAAGTATATATCTATTTTCGGGATAACTATAATGCATATAAATTATAATAATTAAATATTATTGTTTCTAAATATAAAAATCTGTAAATAATTATTTAAATAATAATTATTTATGTTACTAATATATATATATAATAAATATCTACTAAAACATAACTAATTTAATATAATACATTTACTTTATAAAGTATATAATATAGATTATACAAATATATACTTTAATAATTCATTTATATTAAATATAATAACATAATAAATCTAAAATTATATATACTTAATTTAATGTATAAAATGTAATACAACAAGTACTTATATACTTAATATATCATAACTGTTAATATATAACACTAATTAATTAATATATATAATACAAACAATTAAATAATATTTATATAATATATAATACTTATTATATATATAACATGTATTAAATGTATGTACAAGTAATCTATTAAGTGTTGTATTACTATACTTACATACAACTAGTGAATACTATAATCATAACGATAAACATATGTTTAGTCAATCCTTAATGTACCTAGGATTCTTCATTTGTCAATTGGACAAATTTCTGATTAAGCCTATATATCTCTAGGTTGAAGGCCTGGTATATACTCTCGTTCATTTTATTCATGAAATTATCTTCATCTTCGATTTAAGGTGAACTTCATAGCCCCTCTTTCTACTATTTCTTAACTGTTTTATAAACTTTGGGGTAAGACACATGCTTGCTTTTAAATGATTTACAATTTAGACACAAGTGCCTAAACTATTTGATATACAATTTTGTGAGACTTTTGTTAAACATGTATTTATTATTACATGCGAATCCCCGCCATAATATTGTTAATTGCTGGAATTGAAATTTGCAAGCTTAATTATTGTGAGTAGGCCTATTGAGAGTGACGTCTCTACCCATTGGCGTGATCGTCAAGGGGGTACATAATAATGATTGCCGACACCTATACAGTATCATGGGTTAATGTTTAGTTCGATATTATAACTCATGGCATATTTACTATTTTGATATTTTGAATTAAATCTTGTGGTCTAAAACTTATTATGATTGTTAAACCTATGATGTTCACTCAACCATTTTGGTTGACACTTTAAGCATGTTTTGTCTCAGGTACTTAGATATTTTGCTTCCGCTGTAGAACTCTGCTGTTACTTAGAAGTCAAGCCAAGTACTGGGACCAGAGTTAACATTCGCGTCAATGGTGATTTTGGCGGGGTGTTACAGGTTTGTTGAATAGTTCGTGCGGAGCTCTGTTACCGAAATACCAGGGAATGAGTAGGAAGAACCAAAAACATATTCAACCTTAGGATAGTTAGTTAAATTAGATTATTTTAAATTAGAATACCTTATATTAAGACTACCTTAGATTAAGTTAGAATTAACTTAGATTACTTTAGAAATTTATTTTATCTGATTAAAATTAAAAACAAAAAGGCATACCCAGTGTATGACCCAAACCCGATCTAGACCTGGGCCATTGTTATTCGTACCTGATCCAGACGCAATAATCTCTAAAGCACGCAAGGAAGCACGAATCAGAAATCAAATGGTGTTACGTGTTACTTTAGTAGAAAATACCAAACCCTCGATTGAAGGTCGAGGAGGACCAATCAGATTTCCAGAGATTCAAGGACACTCGTTCGAGTTAAAACATCACATCATCCAGCTCATCCAAAATAGCTGTCAGTTTCATGGATTACCGAATGATGATCTTAATTCTCACCTTGATAAATTCATATCTCTTTCGAACTCCTACAAACTGCCAGGGATAGGACAAGATATAGTCCGGCTATACTTGTTTTCCTATTCTCTCACTCATCATGCTCAAACCTGGTTCGAAGGACTGGAAAAAGATTTCATCACGTCATGGATGGAGATGGCTACTAAATTCTTAACTAAATATTTTCCTCATTCTAAACAAACCAAACTAAAGAATGACATCATTAACTTCAAACAAAGCTATGATGAATTTCTTTACACTGCATGGGAGCGATTCAAAACCCTAATGAAGAAATGCCCTAATCACCAGCTAGAACGGTCAGCTCAAATATGTACCTTCTACAATGGTCTTATGGTAAATCGTAGGACAATGATCGATGCAGCAGCTCAAGGGAATCTGATGAACCAAACCACAGACGAAGCATGGAAATTGCTCGAAAACATGACAATGCATCATCATGACTGGAACAGTGGTGAACCAGCTTCATCATCTGCCCCACTCTCTGCACTTAACAATCAAACGGAGGCCATCAAATCCCTCACGGAAAAGATGGAATCTCTCGCTAAACAACTCGCAACCCACTGAAGAATATCAACTTGAGTACGAAAACCCTGACAGTTCAGTCTATTACGTTCAATACCGAGCTCGTCCACCAAATCCGGGATTCAGTCAACAACCTAGGGTTAATCAATTTCAACGAAGCAACCAGCCTTTACGCTATCGCTACCCACCTTATCCAGCCCAACAATCTCAATTGGCCAATGATCAACCACTTCCACCCAAATTACAAAAGCAACCAACCCCACTCTCGGAGCTGATGATCAGTTGACTCAGTTCATTTAAGGACAACAACAGCTAAATCATAGAAATGCAGCCAGATAAGATTAGACGGAGATACTAATGAGAAATTAATTGGCTCTGCTCAAAAGTCTGGAGACGCATCTCAGATAGTTATCACAACGCCTTGAAACCCGAACACAGGGAAGGTTACCAAGTAATACTATCCAAAACCCCCACATAGAGGAAGCTAAGCAAATGGATTCCGTAATCCCAGAGGAAGAACCACGGAGAAGGTTAGCTAGGCTCAAGAACAAATCGACATATACTCAGAAGCTGACCCCTACAACTCCAGTTCGTGTACCCTATCCTAGAAGGCTACAAGAGGAACTCTCCAAGCTTGATTCCTTCAAACTTGATGGAAGATTCCTGGACACTATGTCCAAAGTCCCCAACCAGAAGAGATACATCTTAAGACTTCTCTCTACAAAGGAAAGGATACCAGATTCTAACAAAATTCTCTTGAGTGAAGAATTCTATGCATTACTCAGAAACTCTCTACCACCAAAGCTAGGAGATACGGGCTGATTCGTTTTCCCGTGTCTAATCTACCAATCTGGAACCATTCATGCGCTAGCAGATTTAGGATCAAGTATAAACCTAATCCCCTACTCTCTCTATAAGAGATTAGAATTAGGAGACTTGTCACCAACTAAAATGACAATCCAACTTGCCGATCACAAAATTCGATATCCTAAGGGAATAGTTGAGAATGTCTTGGTGAAAGTCGAAAAATTCTTGTATCCTACGGATTTCGTAGTAATGGATATTAAGGAAGACCTACACATACCAGTAGTGTTAGGAACACGGCTAGGACTGTCATTGATGTGTACAATCAAACCTTGATCTTGCGATCACATGGAGAGAGCGTTACCTTCAAAATTGACCGACCAACCGATCTTTCTGGACAGGAAGAGATGTTTGCTATTTCCACCAGACGGATCACTTCCGATGATGACTCTTCACCACCAGCCGATGATATCGAGATAGGTGTCGAGTCACAGTCTGTAGACGGCCCAGAAATGGAAGAGGAGGATCCCAACGAAGAAATAGAGGAAGAGGAGGAATCTGAAGAGGAAGAGAAAATGGAAGACGTAAAAGAAACTGCGATAATACCCTCTCTAAGCATTAAGCATTACGAAGAATTAATGAGGCTTGAGATGGAAGATCACAGTTTAATCATTCGTTTCAAGAAGAAGACTGACAATTAACCCTGCAAGTATTAAAGTGGAGAATCAGAATACTGAAGAAACCCGTTCATCAGACGCATCCTCAGAAGAACATTATACCAATGATGAAGAGGAAGAGCAACATGAAGACATCCTGGATAACTCACACTCTCCAATCAAACCAGATCAAGGGGAGCCAGACTCTTCTTCAGTTTGGATTCCGGTCATATCTACACATGCAGATATGATTACCTTCATCAATGATACTGATGAATTTGAAGATATTCTCGAAGCCATCCGTAAATCAACAATTGATTTCACGCTACATTTAACAGAACGAATTATGTCTATCCGAGAAGAACACAACCACTATCTCCAAAGAGAAGATATTGATGTTGAAATCCTAGAAGAACGCATTCAAGACTTTATCAACACTCTTCACGATCATATTTACCGAGAAGAAAGGCAACGAGAGCACAATTCAGTGGTTCACACTATTCTTGACACGAGATTCTATCGAGATCAGAAGATCATTTACTCTAAGGTTTATCACGCCTTAGCCGGATCTGCACTTCTGGTCTCAGCAAACCAACGAGCACTACTGACTCTCATCTGGAAGCACATGGATCTTTCCACTAGACGCCCAATGATATTGTACATTTCTCATATATTTATCATGGCAATATCCGTCATTTTTAGTCCATTCGGATATGGTTTTGGTTATTATTCGCGGTTATTTGGAAGATTATTATTTGAGAGCCGATAAGTGTTATTTGTTTGATTTTTGGAGTTTATGGCGAGTTTATAACAGTTTATTTGATTATGGTTGATTTGGGATAAGACCAAGACTTGTTATATGTAATAGCAGTGAAGAATTGCTAAGTCTCCAGGTGCGCGCCGCGCGGAAGAGTGCGCATCGCGCATTTGTGCGTCAAAACATATCAGGCAGTTTTAAATTTCGAGCAACGAAAATCTTTTGGAAGTGCACGTTGCGTACTTAAACACGCACCGCGTGTTTTCAGTCGGCCAGTTTTTAAAACCTATAAAAAAGGGTGCAGTTTTTTATTCTAGGGGTTATCTTTTTGGCAGCCGAATTTGAGAGCATTAGGGGCGATTTTCAGTCACTTTTGGGGAATTCCAAGGTCACTCTAACGCTCCAATCATTCCTATTTCAAGGATCAATCTCAGCACTCATCAAGATTCATCGTGTTAGGTTGATTCTAAATTATCAAACAATGTTTTCTTTATTTGTTATTTTGATTTCTTTTGTTGCCATAGTTATTGGCTAAGTTAGTTAATATTTGTCTAGACTTATAAACCTATGTATTGGATGGTACTTATCAGTTATTCGTTAAATTTATGATGATTTGATGTTTGAATTAAAGAATGATTCTTATTGAAGCTAGACTTTTCGATTCAATTGGTTGTGTATTTGTTTGATAGGATGAGAGTTCATTAATTTAATACATAAATTTACAATTGGTTTGAGTCAATTGATTGTTTGCTTACTCAGAGATGAGAGTAAATTGAATTCGAAAGGCTAGACGAAATAGGGGTGAATTATACACAACCAGAGTTGGTGTGAATGTGATTCGAGTCTTCATCTCAGTTGAAATATTTGGTCACAATTAGGAGGTCTTAGGCTACGGGGAATTCAGTGTCGTGTAATCTTAATTGAAGTGTTTGCGCTGGGGAATTCCAGGTGAACCGACTAGATAATTCACATATGTTAGATAATAACTGAGGCTTAATCTAAATGCATCAAATACTAGGTGTAAAAGGTCTAGACAAGCATTTGTTTTTTTATTTGATTACAACTATCTTATTTTTATTTGCATGTTGCTTTAAAGCTTAAATCTTAAAATACCAAAAATATTGTTCTTTTCTGTTCTTAGATAAAATCACTATTGATTTGGCTAATCGTTAAATAGCCACCCAAAACTATTATCTCGTAATTTTCATTTCAATAGATTAACTTAGTTTAATTTCATTAGTAGCAACCTTAATTTTCACGTTTAAACTGTCCTTGGAACGAATACGGATTACCAACTTTATACTATTACACGATCGGGTACACTGCCCGTTAGTGTGTAGTAATCCTTTTAACCAGTATTTTCCATATATAGATTATAGACGCGATTTTACACATCAAGTTTTTGGCGCCGCTGCCGGGGACAGTTGTGTCAAAAATTAAGATTGCTATCTAATTGTTCTTAGTTTAGTTTTAATTATAGTTATTATTATTTTTCTTTGATTTTAGTTATTTCTTGAGTCGGTGCGTCTAATCATTTTATCGTTTGTGTTTTGCAAGATAGCAGTAGTGCATGCCACATACACGTTCTTCAGATTCTCCGATTCTTCAACCATTTAACAAACCTGAAAGAGAGTTATTTAGAGCGTTAAGTCAAGAGCAACAATCTACAGTAGATTCACCCGTTTCTTCGAGTGATAATATAATTCATTTGGGTAGTAGTTCTGA
Organism: Rutidosis leptorrhynchoides; assembly: GCF_046630445.1. Lineage (NCBI taxonomy): Eukaryota > Viridiplantae > Streptophyta > Magnoliopsida > Asterales > Asteraceae > Rutidosis > Rutidosis leptorrhynchoides. The sequence continues at coordinate 275,681,866 of NC_092336.1, forward strand.
GACCGTGGTGCCCGATACACCACCTAAAATCAACGAAGAGGAAGACACTTACGTTTCATTAGATATTTTCAAGATTGAAGAGATGGCTGATCAACCACCTCGTCCTCAGACTATGGAAGAAAAGTTGAAGGCCACCCAAGCTGGCCAAGGGAATTCGATTACTCAACCAAACATCACTCAGCCTTTCCAAATCACAGGTCCAATTTTGAGTTTGATTTCTTCTGATTGACAATTTCATGGCAAAGATAGTGAGGATGCTAACGATCATCTTCGTGTTTTCAATGATGTTTGCAACTTATTCAAGCTGAATAAGGTTGCTGATACTTCGATCAACATAAGGCTTTTTCTCTGTACTCTTAAGGGAGAAGCTAAGAGGTGGTTAGATAAGAAACCCGAGGGTACATTTACCTCTTGGGATGGTTTGGTGGATAAGTTTTTATCAAATTTTTTCCCTGCATCTTGAGCTGCTAGACTTCAAGCAGAAATTTCACAACTCAGGAAAAAGAGCAGTAAGACATTATTTGATGCTTGGGACCATTATGCTAATATGTTACGCTCGTGTCCATAACACGGGTTGAATGATTTACAAAAGGTCCAGATTTTCTACAAAGGTTCTGACATACTAACTCGCCAGAGTATTGATTAAGCAGCAGGAGGTACTTTGATGGATAAGACAGAAGAAGAAGCGTTAGAGATTATTGAAAAGCAAGCTGCCTACACTCACGAGTGGCATCAATATCATGAGTTACCTCGTTCAGCTTCAGTAAAGAGGACCGAAACCACTGGTGCTTATGATGATTATGGGTCTATAAATGCTAAGTTAGATAAATTTGGTAGGCATTTAGAGAAGTTGGATAAGGATATTCATGGTATGAAGGTTGGTTGTGAATATTGTGGGGTATTACATTTAGCAAAAGATTGTGATGCGGGTTTGACTATGAATCAGAAAGAAGAGATCGCTTTTATTAGTCAACAGAACAACAATCAGTTTCAGGGACGTGCTCAGTTTAATAGGAATTTCAATAATCCCTATAACCCTCAAGGTAATCAAGGTTCGAGGTTCCAGCCAGGATCTAGTGGAGGTTATCAATAGCAAGCTCCCGGATATTTTCAGAAGCCCCAAGTCGAAGAGAAAAAGTCCAACCTTGAAACGATGATAGAAAAGCTTGTGATATCTTAAACTCAGCTTGTTACTACTTGTGACGACCCGAAAATTTCCGACTAAATAACTTTATCTTTATATTATTCTGACACGATAAGCAATGTTTGTTAAGTTAAATCTCAAGGATTTTAAACTATGTTTATACATTCATTTAAACCTCGACCAAATTCCAATGATTCACGAACCATTAAATGAACATATATGAATATGTATGTATATGTGTATATGTTATAAATTGAAAATGTCAACAAAGTATTTAAAAGTATAATGCTTTATATGAACGTATTTGTTTCAATATGATTATCGATGAAATTAAAAAAAATATATTAAATGATTGAATTATCAGAAACATTGAATTATGATTACAAGTCTCTGTTGAGAGGTCCACTATGATTTGAGAAATCTATTTCTCTTAACGATATTCGGAATAATTTGTAAAGCTATTTATAAATAAAAATAAAAAGTGTCATTTACGAAAGTTGGACAAAAGCTAGTAGAGAATTGGTTTCCATAATATTCTATTAATCTATTTTCAAACGTACAAAAACGTTTTCAGTTTAAAAAAAAACTTTATTATTAAACTTTTATAAATATCTAGAATCACTTTTGATAACTCATTACTTAACCAGTATAATAAATATAACGATATTTATATTTTATTTCATTAAATATATATAACGATTTAAATTAATATTATATATATTTATACGCGTATTATACATACATAGTTTTTATACTTTTACTATACTTTAACTTTACCTTTACTTTACTTTTACTTTACTTTAACTTTAATAATTCACTTTAATAATTCATACTTTAATAATTCACTTTAATAATTCATACTTTAATAATTCACTTTAATAATTCATACTTTAATAATTCACTTTAATAATTCATACTTTAATAATTCACTTTAATAATTCATACTTTAATAATTCACTTTAATAATTCAAAAATATATTATAAATAGAATTCAATAAGTTTCATTATTTCATAGAAACTTGAAAATATATTTCTCTAAACTCTCTCAATCGATTTACATATATATATATATATATATATATATATATATATATATATATATATATATATATATTTGCTCTGTATTATTTCAAGATATTATTAGTATACATAAAATATTACGACGGAGTGATGTCCGAGTGATTTCAAAATAGTTTTTTGAATGAGTCGAAGCTAAGGAAATTATGGGTTATAGCTATGGAAGTGATGGGTATGGTTCATGGGTATGCTCGTGAGGTCAATCTAGTGTTTATCATCTCCGTTGCGTCTACCTACTTTCCTGCAATATTGAATCTCAATATTGATACGTGAGCACTCATAACTTAACTTTTATATATCAATAGTGTATCCCTGACTAGTGCTCGAGTATATAGGATTATGCATGCTTGTACATTCGATATTGTCCTTAGATAGGTTTGTTGAATCCTGAATTAGATACATATGCTACTGAGATAGGGTATATGATATGCATGTCATTGGAAAGCTAGCGAAAAATTAAGAACTTTTCATTTAGATATCGAATGGTTTCGATGAACGGATTTGAAGTTATAGTCAACTGAATTTTAGTATTATTGTTAAAATGATTATTATTACTATCGTCGTTATTATTTTAATAGAAATATCATTGTTATTATAAAATATCATTATTACTATTATGTTAGTATTATCGTTTTATCATAATAACATTTTTAGTAAATATAAATATTGTTATTTTTTTATAGAATAATAATAATTATTATTACAAAATAATACAACTTTTACTTATTATTATTATGATCAATATTATTTTATCAAATAAATAGGGGATACAAAGATATTTTTCACCACGCGTAATATAATTACATTAATAATACTTACCACTATAGTTTTAAGATATTAAGTGAACTTTATAAATTTTACTACTTAAGATATATAAAAGTATATTTTATCATATATAAACGTTAATATAAATTATTATTAATAAATGACTTTTATTATTATAAAATCTAATAAATATATTTAAATATATAAAACGAATATAGTTAAGTTATATAATAAACACGTATAAATTTTAGAAGTCATTTTGGGTTAAGTTGACTTTTGTTGACTTTTGCATATTAGTCTCGAGCATTAGGATTGTGGTACACTATGACTTGATCAAAAATTGTTAGACAAATATTGACCAACATATAAATATATATAATTAATATAAGTTCGTGAATCCGAGGCCAACCTTGCACTTGTTAAATGACGTTATATGTATTTTTACTACGAAATACAGTATGGTGAGTTTCATTTGCTCCCTTTTATATATATTTTTGGGACTGAGAATACATGCGCTGTTTTTATAAATGTTTTACGAAATAGGCACAAGTACTAAAACTAATTCTATGTGGGTTTAAACCAGAAATATACCCTTAGCTTGGTAACATTAAACTACTTGTCTATGTACGGTAGGCGCGAATCCTAAAGATAGATCTATTGGGCCTGACAAACCCCATCCTGACTATGGGATGCTTTAGTACTTCGAGGTTATTTTAAACACACCTGATCTGGTGTACTTCAGAGGGTAAAACATGAACGTTAAGGCTTGTTACCGGGTGCCTACAACTTATAGAATACTTTTAAACACTTGCGAGTGTACGGATATTTATGGAAACTGAAATCTTGTGGTCTATTACTATTACAGAAATGATTGATTATGATAAACTAATGAACTCACCAACCTTTTGGTTGACACTTTAAAGCATGTTTATTCTCAGGTATTAAAGAAATCTTCCGCTGTGCATTAGCTCATTTTAAGGATATTACCTGGAGTCATTCATGACATACTTTGAAAGACGTTGCATTTGAGTCGTTGAGTTCATCAAGATTAATATTAAGTCAATTATAGTTGGATGTAATATGAAATGGTATGCATGCCGTCAATTTTTGATGTAAAGAAAGTTTGTCTTTTAAAAACGAATGCAATGTTTGTAAAACGTATCATATAGAGGTCAAATACCTCGCGATGTAATCAACTATTGTGAATCGTTTATAATATATATGAACGGGTCCTTTCAGTTGGTATCAGAGCGGTGGTCTTAGCGAACCAGGTCTTGCATTAGTGTGTCTAACTGATAGTTGTTAAGATGCATTAGTGAGTCTGGACTTCGACCGTGTCTGCATGTCAAAAGTTTTGTTTATCATTTTTAGTCGAAAATCATCTATTTACCATCCTTAGGAAATTACCTGCTTATCATTCTTAGTCTAGACACGTCTTGCTACATTGATTGCATGAATAGTGCATAGACAAAATTCATATCTTAGCGTATCTGCTAAATCATATCTTATCGTATCTATTACCGTAAACTTTTCCTGACATATTCCGTAAATTCCTCCGTAATCTATGAAATCTTTTGATCTATATATATAGATATTCTATGTAGTTAGAATACCACCCGATAGCCGGAAAATCATTTCGTATCGAAAAATCCTTTATCAAATCGTACGAAATGGAATTCATCATCAGTTCAAGTTCCTCGGATTCCGAAATGGAATCCCACTCAAGCTCCGAAAGCAGTGTGACTGGAATGGATCAACCAATCAGCCATCATCTATTCTGGATGAATTGGGGATGGGTTCGTAGCCTCCTTAATCATTGGAGACAAGAAGAAGGCGATCCTTTCCATCCACCACATTGCCCTCTTGGCAATGAACCTGAAGCACTTACCGGCGAACCTGTCCGAAACACCATTTTCTCTCTCATTTCCAGAGTATCTCGTCATGATTATATACTACACCAAATTCTAGATCTTATTTATCCGCTCGTCCGAACTGACAATCACCTCGGTGTAATAGAAGAAGTCAACGAGCTTCGCGCTCGGGTAGTGGCTTTGGAGAATATGGTGCAAAGGTTACAAACACCAGCAGCAGCACCAGCAACATAACCAGTACCACCATCAACAACATCAACAGTACCATTACCACCACCAACAACAATCGCATCGCAAACCTCAACTTCACAATCTGTCCCATGAGCATCGACGTCATACGCCCTGTAGATACTAAGGAATACCACAACGATGAAGTATTGATTCATAACTTCATTGGGAAAACATTCTACAACGATTATGTAATTTCTAAAGTTTAGAAATTATCTATCCTAGCCTTAACCATAAATCAAGTGAGTTTAATTTAATATTAACTCATTAAATCTATATTACATCTGAAGAAATATACACATATATTTCCATAAAGACTGTAATAAAATTCTTTTGTTTATCTAAATATTAATTGTGACATTTTTTTTAACGGGTAGGTAATACCCGAGAGATATATAAATTCACAATTAATATGTTACATTCTTCGAATCTGATTCAGCAAATCATCCATTATACTCCCTACTTTCACAACAATATACATTCTTTTATAGAAATCAAAACAACCATACTCATTTAAAAATCTAATTACATATTCTGATTTTGAAATCGCCGAATTCAATTCAAGTTATAACCGGTATCATCACTCTTAGATTCTTACATCTTTCAAAGCTATACTTTAACTTCAAAAATGTGTTAGAACATCGTATGTATATTAACGATTATAATCTGTGTTCAAGCCCTTCGAAATACCTGAAGACACTTCAAATAATGAACAATCGAGATGATGATCCAACCACATGTTATCCACAGTTACGTACCTGAAAAACTCTTGAAACCAAAGTCATAATTTAACATGTATCCATGTCAGACCTTTTGGCATTTACTAGCTAAAATAACTTTTCAATCCCTTCTAAAAATAGACGGTTTTGTCACAGCTCCAGCAAACCAACTTCATTTGTTCATTTGAATAAGCCTTATTATAATGATTACCCCTTCATCATTATTACCGGGGAACCTTTCATATCTCGCCACATTAGCAGTAAACTTATTAACAACTTCATTGATCTTTGACTTTCCGAAAAATCTTTATATTTATCAAAGCCCCATCATTTACTCATCTGCATCTTGTAACGAGAATTGCCATACAAATCATCGAAAATTAGCAATCAGTATTTTGAAATCTCGCAGCATGTCTACGCCAACAATTATATGTGTATATCTTCTGGACTTATATACTTTGAATGTGAAATTTCTGAAAAACACCCTAAACTGCGAACTAGTTCTCGAAATACTGATGAAGCAGCAAAAACTATAAACGACCTTAACAGTAAAAAGTTTGATGATAAAGAGTAGTGTGTTGGCAAAGCTAAGAAAAAGAGAAGATTTGGTACTGAAAAATACGGATTGAGCAAACCATGAAGAAGGCTGTGGATAAATCACAAGGATGAAATCTACCTTCAAAGAATCCAAATGATTCCGTGTCTGCTGAAGTCATTATTGAATACCTTGCTCCTGACTCTAAACCCTTACGGACAATATTCTTCATCATCCTCTGATATTAGAAATTTTAAGATATCATCGTATCTTTCATTATAAATATTCTCCATATTTCTGAAGATATTTCCATAATTATTCTTATCTGAAATCATTTACCTCTTCGTGCTGTCTGTATTACATCATAAAAGAAACTATTTTAGTTTCTAAATTCTGAAACTTTCGAATTTAAAATAGGAATATTTTTGAAGTAGTGTTGGGAACTGAAGCATGAACTAGTATAATATAATGACACTTGATCAATGTGATTATATTACAGTAAGTCATGCTGAGTTTCTAAATGGAACGTGATGATTCACAGATCATAACGTCATCATGTTCCATGTTACACGACTCTTGTATTCTATTTAATCTCTAAAAATATCAAGAATATATTTTCTTGATGATTCGGTCTTTTCAGGGTATTCTGGTAAATTAACAAATCAAGATCGTGCCATTACCATTTTCTTCTTAGAACATTAACTATGTTCATTCTGAAATTCATATCTGCGAATACTGGACCATTACAAACATTGCTTAATCGCAAGAAGAAGAAACGAAAGGACAAAACTCCAAAATAGAAATTGGAGTATAAATCACAGCAAATAGAAGGGAGCATTAACTGTGGATGTCAATGATTATAGAAGACAAAAGCAGGGGCTTTGAAATATAAGGGAAGATATAAAACCCAACAACCACCCAAAAATTATAAACCGTATATATCGATGCATATAGCAATATAAAGACACGGAAGAACTAAAAACACTATAAAACCGAGAGTATAGTAGAAGTAAATAGATTCTTCTGGAGGCAGATGAAAAAGAAGAACGACAGATATGAAAGTGAGGAGTATATCGAGAATCAGTACTGGATGAAGCATATTGACAAATACTTTAAAATATGAGTTGAGGGAGAAAGAATAGAAGGTGTGAGTTGTAAGGAAATGAAGGAGGTGGATTTATAGTGAAATACCCGACAAAGAAATCAAGATGGATTATCGTATTAATTCGAAGAGAATCATGATCTCCTTAATCACCGAAGCATCAAATCCAACATAGATTACAAAGATTTTCTTTAAATTCGGAGATCAATTGTGATGACGTCAAAAGATATGACGAATCACTATAATCTTATTTCCTTCATTTACGATAACTTCCCTCATACGCTTTGAGTAATCGAATTATTTTATCCATACTTCTTAGACATGATAAAACTTCATAATCGTCATAATAACATTCTCATTGTTAGCCATAACGACCTCTATCAAATTTCGGGGACGAAATTTCTTTAACGGGTAGGTACTGTGACGACCCGAAAATTTCCGACTAAATAACTTTATCTTTATATTATTCTGACACGATAAGCAATGTTTGTTAAGTTAAATCTCAAGGATTTTAAACTATGTTTATACATTCATTTAAACCTCGACCAAATTCCAATGATTTACGAACCATTAAATGAACATATATGAATATGTATGTATATGTGTATATGTTATAAATTGAAAATGTCAACAAAGTATTTAAAAGTATAATGCTTTATATGAACGTATTTGTTTCAATATGATTATCGATGAAATTAAAAAAAATATATTAAATGATTGAATTATCAGAAACATTGAATTATGATTACAAGTCTCTGTTGAGAGGTCCACTATGATTTGAGAAATCTATTTCTCTTAACGATATTCAGAATAATTTGTAAAGCTATTTATAAATAAAAATAAAAAGTGTCATTTACGAAAGTTAGACAAAAGCTAGTGGAGAATTGGTTTCCATAATATTCTATTAATCTATTTTCAAACGTACAAAAACGTTTTCAGTTTAAAAAAAAACTTTATTATTAAACTTTTATAAATATCTAGAATCACTTTTGATAACTCATTACTTAACCAGTATAATAAATATAACGATATTTATATTTTATTTCATTAAATATATATAACGATTTAAATTAATATTATATATATTTATACGCGTATTATACATACATAGTTTTTATACTTTTACTATACTTTAACTTTACCTTTACTTTACTTTTACTTTACTTTAACTTTAATAATTCACTTTAATAATTCATACTTTAATAATTCACTTTAATAATTCATACTTTAATAATTCACTTTAATAATTCATACTTTAATAATTCACTTTAATAATTCATACTTTAATAATTCACTTTAATAATTCATACTTTAATAATTCACTTTAATAATTCATACTTTAATAATTCACTTTAATAATTCATACTTTAATAATTCACTTTAATAATTCAAAAATCTATTATAAATAGAATTCAATAAGTTTCATTATTTCATAGAAACTTGAAAATATATTTCTCTAAACTCTCTCAATCGATTTACATATATATATATATATATATATATATATATATATATATATATATATATATATATATATATATATATTTGCTCTGTATTATTTCAAGATATTATTAGTATACATAAAATATTACGACGGAGTGATGTCCGAGTGATTTCAAAATAGTTTTTTGAATGAGTCGAAGCTAAGGAAATTATGGGTTATAGCTATGGAAGTGATGGGTATGGTTCATGGGTATGCTCGTGAGGTCAATCTAGTGTTTATCATCTCCGTTGCGTCTACCTACTTTCCTGCAATATTGAATCTCAATATTGATACGTGAGCACTCATAACTTAACTTTTATATATCAATAGTGTATCCCTGACTAGTGCTCGAGTATATAGGATTATGCATGCTTGTACATTCGATATTGTCCTTAGATAGGTTTGTTGAATCCTGAATTAGATACATATGCTACTGAGATAGGGTATATGATATGCATGTCATTGGAAAGCTAGCGAAAAATTAAGAACTTTTCATTTAGATATCGAATGGTTTCGATGAACGGATTTGAAGTTATAGTCAACTGAATTTTAGTATTATTGTTAAAATGATTATTATTACTATCGTCGTTATTATTTTAATAGAAATATCATTGTTATTATAAAATATCATTATTACTATTATGTTAGTATTATCATTTTATCATAATAACATTTTTAGTAAATATAAATATTGTTATTTTTTTTATAGAATAATAATAATTATTATTACAAAATAATACAACTTTTACTTATTATTATTATGATCAATATTATTTTATCAAATAAATAGGGGATATAAAGATATTTTTCACCACGCGTAATATAATTACATTAATAATACTTACCACTATAGTTTTAAGATATTATGTGAACTTTATAAATTTTACTACTTAAGATATATAAAAGTATATTTTATCATATATAAACGTTAATATAAATTTTTATTAATAAATGACTTTTATTATTATAAAATCTAATAAATATATTTAAATATATAAAACGAATATAGTTAAGTTATATAATAAACACGTATAAATTTTAGAAGTCATTTTGGGTCAAGTTGACTTTTGTTGACTTTTGCATATTAGTCTCGAGCATTAGGATTGTGGTACACTATGACTTGATCAAAAATTGTTAGACAAATATTGACCAACATATAAATATATATAATTAATATAGGTTCGTGAATCCGAGGCCAACCTTGCACTTGTTAAATGACGTTATATGTATTTTTACTACGAAATACAGTATGGTGAGTTTCATTTGCTCCCTTTTATATATATTTTTGGGACTGAGAATACATGCGCTGTTTTTATAAATGTTTTACGAAATAGGCACAAGTACTAAAACTAATTCTATGTGGGTTTAAACCAGAAATATACCCTTAGCTTGGTAACATTAAACTACTTGTCTATGTACGGTAGGCGCGAATCCTAAAGATAGATCTATTGGGCCTGACAAACCCCATCCTGACTATGGGATGCTTTAGTACTTCGAGGTTATTTTAAACACACCTGATCTGGTGTACTTCAGAGGGTAAAACATGAACGTTAAGGCTTGTTACCGGGTGCCTACAACTTATAGAATACTTTTAAACACTTGCGAGTGTACGAATATTTATGGAAACTAAAATCTTGTGGTCTATTACTATTACAGAAATGATTGATTATGATAAACTAATGAACTCACCAACCTTTTGGTTGACACTTTAAAGCATGTTTATTCTCAGGTATTAAAGAAATCTTCCGCTGTGCATTAGCTCATTTTAAGGATATTACCTGGAGTCATTCATGACATACTTTGAAAGACGTTGCATTCGAGTCGTTGAGTTCATCAAGATTAATATTAAGTCAATTATAGTTGGATGTAATATGAAATGGTATGCATGCCGTCAATTTTTGATGTAAAGAAAGTTTGTCTTTTAAAAACGAATGCAATGTTTGTAAAACGTATCATATAGAGGTCAAATACCTCGCGATGTAATCAACTATTGTGAATCGTTTATAATATATATGAACGGGTCCTTTCACTACTGTTGCCTAAAACAATGAGAAGAATGATAAAATGTTTTAAAATCAACAAGCAGCTATTCAAAATTAGGAGAAACAAATTGGTCAACTTGCTAATCAGAGTAATGAGAGGAAACCGGGGGAATTACCGAGTAAAATGGATACTAACCCGAAGAATGGGCACGTTAATGCTATCACCACCCGAAGTGGCTTAGCATATGATCCACCGAGGAAGCTCGATGAGTATGATTTGCTAGTGCCGTTAGCTAAGGATAGTGAACCGATTGTTGTTAGTGAACCGAAGGGGGAAAAGGAGCCAGAAAAGGTGATTGAGAAGGTTGTGAGGGTAATGGAAACCGTTGTTGTGAAACCGGTAGTTAAAGAGTATCAACCACCGCTCCCATTCCTGAGAAAGTAGAGATTGGAAAAGTTAGAGGCGGAGAAGTCCAAGTTCATGGACTTGATTAAAAAAGTTAACATAAATATGCCTTTTATTGATGTGATTGCAGGTATGCTAAAGTATGCAAGGTTTCTGAAGGATTTGCTAACTAATAGGAAGAAGCTGGAGAACGTGTCTTCAGTCAGGTTGAATGCCGCATGCTCAGCGGTAGTTGCAAACAAACTTCCCGAGAAGCTTGAGGATCCTGGGAATTTCACCATTCCTTGTTTACTTGGTAATTTAGATTGTGTGATGGCGTTGGCAGATTTGGGGCCTAGAATAAATTTAATGCCTTATTCTATTTATTTACAGCTAGATCCCTAGGAGTTAAAACCCACACATATGGCTATTCAGCTAGCTGACCGCTCTATTAAATTCCCTCGTGGAATTATAGAGAATATGCTAGTTAAGACCGGGTCGTTGGTTTTTCCGGCCGATTTTGTGGTTTTGGATATGGAAGTGGATGAAAGGATTCCACTTATTTTAGGTAGCCATTTTTGAATACTGCTAGGTGTATCATCGATGTTTATGGCTAAAAGTTGACCCTTAGGATAGATGACTTGAGTGCAACATTCTCAATCGACCATTCTTTAAAATACCCTACCTACACTGATGATACATGTTATTTTTTTAACACGGTGGATGTCCTGTCTGAGTTTTTGCAGGAATTTCCAGAGTTAAAGGGTTTAGGAGAATGCTCTTTGATTGAAATTGATGAAGAGTTGCAGTTTAAGGAGGTGGACATTTTAACCGCCTTGATGGAAAACGGCTATGAGCCGACTGAGGAGGAGTTCAAGGAACTCGATCGTGATGCTGATTACCGGAGCAAGTCTTCAATTGAAGAACCTCCCGAGTTAGAATTGAAGCCACTTCCAGATCAATTGGAATACGCTTATTTGCAGGAGGAATCTAAGCTCCCGGTAATTATTTCTTCTTCTCTTACTACAGGTCAGAAAACTGAGCTTGTAACCATGCTAAAGGCCCATAAACCGGCCATTGCGTGGAAAATTCACGACATCAAGGGTATTAGTCCCTCCTATTGCACCCACAAAATCCTAATGGAGGATAACTCCAAACCTATGGTGCAACGGTAAAGGAGGTTGAACCCGCACATGTAAGATGTCGTGAAGAAAGAGATCGTGAAGCTCCTCGATGCAGGTCTGATTTACCCGATTTCTGATAGTCCGTGGATTAACCCGGTACACTGTGTACCTAAGAAAGGTGGTATGACTGTTACCACCAATGATAAAAATGTGTTAATTTCCACTCGGACTGTCACGGAGTGGTGTATTTGTATTGACTATCGTAAGTTGAACGACGCCACACGCAAAGACCAATTCCCGTTACCTTTCATGGATCAAATGCTAGAGAGATTAGCGGGAAACAACTTTTATTGTTTTCTTGATGGTTTTTTGGGCTATTTCCAAATTCCTATCTCACCCGAGGACCAGGAGAAAACCACTTTCACGTGCCCGTATGGCACATTCTCATACCGTCGCATGCCCTTTGGCCTTTGTAACGCTCCGGCCAATTTTCAAAGGTGCATGATGGCCATATTCTATGATATGATAGAAGATTGCATGGAGGTGTTCATGGATGATTTTTTGGTTTTCGGTGACTCTTTCGATTCATGCCTTCTTAATTTAGAGCGGATGTTGGTAAGGTCTGAGGAATCTAATCTTGTGCTCAATTGGGAAAAGTGCCATTTCATGGTACAATGGGGCATAGTTCTCGAGCACAAGATTTCTAGGAACGGTATTGAGGTGGATCTCGCAAAGGTAACGGCTATTAAGAACCTTCCACCTCCCACCGATGTTAAGGGTGTTCGGAGTTTTCTCAGGCACACCGTTTTTTATCGGCGGTTCATTAAGGATTTTTCCAAAATCGCTAACCTGATGAACAAACTCCTCGAAAAGGACAGACCTTGGAACTTCTTCGAAGAGTGTCAAAAGGCATTCGAACTTCTTAAGGAGAAACTCATCAATGCACCTATCATAATTGCTCTGAATTGGTCCCTTCTATTCGAGCTTATGTGTGATGCATCCGATTTTGCTGTTGGCTCTATTTTGGGCTAAAGGGTCGAGAACATTTCTGACCCATCTATTATGCAAGCAAGACCTTGCAAGGAGCACATTTGAATTACACTACCACTGAAAAGGAGCTCCTTGCGGTGGTCTTTTCGTTTGATAAGTTTCGGTCCTACTTAGTCTTATCTAAGACTATTGTATTTACGGATCATTCTGCTCTAAAGTACCTTTTTGCCAAACCGGATGCCAAATCTCGACTGCCTAGATGAATCTTGCTTTTGTAAGAATTCGATATCGAGAACCAGGATAAGAAAGGTGCTGAGAATCTTGCGGCCGACCATTTTTCTAGACCCGAGAATCCAAATCTCGAAGTCCTTCATGAGTCGAGTATTCATGATGATTTTCCCGACGAGTATCTCATGAATGTGGACAAAGTGGACGAGCCATGGTATGTGGATATTGCTAACTACCTTGTTGGGAGATTCTTGGAGAAAGGTTGGTCACATCACAAAAGGAAGAAATTCTTTAGTGACCTCAAGTACTATTTCTGGGAGGATCATTATCTTTTCAGGCGATGTCCCAATGGGATGATTCACCGATGCGTTTCTGGAGATGAGTGCAAGTGCATTCTGATCCAATGTCATCATGGACCTACAGGTGGGCATTATGGTCCTCAAGTTACTGGGCGAAAAGTCTATGAGGCCGGTTTCTATTGGCCTACTATCTTCAAGGATGCCCACCAAATATGTCAAGCGTGCGATTCATGCCAACGGGTGGGTCAAATCACCCAACGAGATGAGATGCCTCAAAATGTCATCCAAGTTTGTGAGGTTTTTGATATTTGGGGGATTGATTTCATGGGCCCGTTCCCGAAATCTAATAATAAGCTCTACATTCTTGTTGCCATAGATTATGTTTCAAAATGGGTCGTAGCGCAAGCTTTGCCCACTAATGATGCACGAGTTATTGTTTCATTTCTTAAACAACTCTTTTCTTGGTTTGGTGCCCCGAAAGCTTTAATTAGTGATCGGGGAACTCACTTTTGCAATGCCCAACTTGAAAAGGTGTTGAAACGATACGGGATGACCCATAAAGTTTCAACATCCTACCATCCTCAAATGAATGGGCAAGTAGAAAACACCAATCGAGCTTTAAAGAGGATTCTTGAAAAAACGATTGGTTACAATCCGAAAGAGTGGTCATTCAAGCTTGATGATGCTTTATGGGCATTTAGAACGACGTACAAAACGTCAACTGGAACCACCCCTTTTCGTTTACTTTATGGTAAAGTGTGTCATCTCCCGGTGGAGATAGAACACAAGGCTTTTTAGGATCTCAAAACGAGCAATCTTGATCTTAAGGAGGCGGGTCGCCTTCGTTTGAGCCAATTAAATGAGTTAGAGGAATTAAGGCTCGATGCTTATGAAAATTCGTTGATTAGTAAGGAGAGGACATAGAAGTGGCACAATGGTCATTTAAAAGATCCTAAAGAATTTAAGGTAGAGAATCATGTGTTTCACTATACTATGGATCAAGCTGATAATGCGGAGTTTCAGTGTGACATTCGTAGGCATAACGAGGAGGTGGAGAGACATAATGAAGAGGTTAGTCGACACAATGATCGGATGTGGCGGAGTCAGCAGCGAACGGAGGAGCTCGCAAGAGCTAATCATTATGATACTGGGATGATTGCATATGGTTTTAATTGGGGACGCCATAATTCACGTTTATACTATTCTAATCTGGACCAGTATTATGCTACTGCGAGTCAGGAGTCGTCTTGTGACGACCAGGAAATTTCCGACCAAATTTAAACTTAAATTTATATGGTTTCGACATGATAAGAAAAGTTTATTTAATCGAATCTCGAAATCTTTAAACTGTTTACATGGATACATTCAAACCTTTGACCATCCCCGACGATTCACAAACAATTATTTGTAAATAATTATGTAAATATATATATAGTTGTAAATATATGTAATAACTTGAAATGATAAAATAATATTTAAAATGTGAAATAATATACAAAATAATTAAGCATAATTTAAAATAATAAAGATATATAACTTTATAAATAATAAAGAATTAATAAAAGTTATTATATATATGATTATTAAATATCACATAATTAATAATATATTATTAACAAATTAAAATATTGTTGTTATAATAAGATCATTATTACTTTCATTACTATTATTAGAAAAATTATTTAATATTAATATCAGTACTATTAATATTACGATATATAAAATATAGTATGAAATTGTTACATTTGATTTGTTAATATCATTATTATTATAACTAGTAGTAAAGTTATAATTTTAGTTATATGATTAATATTAGTAATATTATTAAATATTATTATTACCATTTTCATTAAGAATTATTATTATTATTATAAATTATTATTATTATTATTGTAATTGTGATTATTAGAAAATAATATATTCTATTATTATGAACATTAATAATATGATTATTATCATTTTTATTATTATTTGTACTACTATTATTTATTTATTATTATTAATAAAATTATTATTATTATTTTTATTATTAATACATTTATTAATTATTAGTATTTATTATATAATTTATAAATCATGAAAATCGTACGAATCAGTTGAAGGTTGTAATCAAACTGTATTTCATTTTTGTTTCTATCCCAAATTTGTTACACATCGTAATCGTTCGTACCAATTCCCTTTCAAATCGATTCTTTTTGATTTTTGGCTATATTCCTGATTGATTTTTCTGTAAATTGGATATCACTATAAAACCAACGAATTATTCATGTATCTAGCAAAAATCATCGACATCACATTCTCATTATCAACTATCAATTATAACAGCCTTTATTTTTTCGAATCAAATAATTTTTTTTGAGAAACTCAGACGAGTACCCTGTTCTTGAGTCCAAATCACTATAGCTCGATTTAGTTTGAATTTTAAAAATGTGTTAATGCAGATATGTTAGGAATCCTCCACTTAAACTATCTGCAAGGTTTGAAATCCCAATTTTCTAAATCAAACTCGAATTTTGAAGTCAAACTTAACTTTCAAAAAGTCAAATAAACCGTTCATCGTGAAATTTGAATTCAATTCGATGTTATAGGATCAATTAATGATTTCAATAGTTTCTGGGAATGAAATGTAAGTTGTTTCATGTTGTAACCTTTTTCTAAAACGTCCTATAATTCGAAATTGGATTTAAGTTTCATTGTGTTCTTCAAAAATCTAATACAACTTTTATTTTTTTAATTTGTTTTAATTAATTCCAAACATAATCAAATGATTTTTGTTCGGTTTAGTGTTTTAAATACATCACATAAATCGTTTTGATGGTTGAATCGATCCCTGGTTAATTGGTTTCTGGTCAACTAGTTATTAAGATGAAGAAGAAGGAAATAAAAGAAACATGAATAATATTTTTTGGGTTTGTTATATAATCAAAAAATGGGCAATAGATCAGTTGGTTAAGGGTGTTAGCGGGTATTCGTGAGGTCACGGGTTCGAGCCCGGGCAGCTTCTAATTTTTTTAAGCTGTTTCTTCAAAGGTTGTGATCTTTTATTATTATTATTATTATTATTATTATTATTATTATTATTATTATTATTATTATTGTTATTATTATTATTGTTATTATTATTATTAATATTATTATTATTAATATTATTAATATTATTATTAATATTATTATTTTTATTATTATTATTATTATTATTATTATTATTATTATTATTATTATTATTATTATTATTATTATTATTATTATTAGTATTAGTATTAGTATTATTAATATAGGTATAACTATTATCACTATGATTGTAATTATTATTATTTTCATTAGAATTAGTAATTATATCATTTTATAATTATTAGTATTATCATTATGTATTATTACTATTATTAATGTTAGCAAATCATTATTATCATGTGTATTATTAATATATAATTACTAAAATCATTATCATAAATATCACTAACAGTAAAATTAATATTTTATAGTTATTATTATCATTATCATTATCATTAACATTATTACCTTTATTAGTAATATTAAGTATTATAATTATTATCATCTTACCAATATTAATATAATTTTGGTATCATTATAATTAATAATTTTAACAAACAAATGATATATATATAAAAATATATTTAATACATACAACACAATAAAATTTATTATTTTTATATACAAAAAGAATATATGAGACATATATATATTACTAATATAAAAATGATATAATTAATAGATTATATATATAAACTTATTCGATTACAACTATGTGTATTAATATATATACAAATGATATAGGTTCGTGAATCCGAGGCCAACCTTGCATTGTTCAGATCAGTCGTATGCATATTTTTACTACAAAATATCGTATTGTGAGTTATCATTTGCTCCCTTTTTAAATGTTTTTGCAATATATATTTTTGGGACTGAGAATACATGTGCTGCTTTTATAACTGTTTTACGAAATAGACACAAGTAATTGAAACTACATTCTATGGTTGGATTACTATACCGAATATCGCCCTTTCAAGTCTGGTAACCTAAGAATTAGGGAAGTGGCCCCTAATTGACGCGAATCCTAAAGATAGATCTATGGGCCTAACAAACCCCATTCTGGAATTTGGAATGCTTTAGTACTTCGATTTAAATGGTGATTGCGATTACCAATATTTATGGCATACTTGCGAGTATGCGGGGGATATTCTATATACATTATGTTAATGTCGGTTACCAGGTGTTCATCATATGAATGATTTTTATACACTTGCGAGTGTAAGATTATTGAATAAATGAAATCTTGTGGTCTATTAAGATTATGGAAATGATTGATTACGATAAACCTATGAACTCACCAACCTTTTGGTTGACACTTTAAAGCATGTTTATTCTCAGGTATGAAAGAAATCTTCCGCTGTGCATTTGCTCATTTTAAAGATATTACATGGAGTCGTTCATGGCATATTTAGAAGAGTACCTCGCAATGGGACCAAATGTTGATGACTTCGTCCAGAAGGATTAGGACGTGTCTTTACATGTGGTATCAGAGCGGTGGTCTTAGCAAACCAGGTCTTGTATTAGTGTGTCTAACTGATAGTTGTTAGGATGCATTAGTGAGTCTAGACTTCGACCTTAGCTGCATGTCAAAAAAGTTTTACTTATCATTCCTTGTCGGAAATTATCTGCTTATCATTCTTAGTCTAGACACATCTTACTGCATTGATTGCATGAATAGAATATAGACGAAATTCATATCTTATCGTATCTGCTAATTCATATCTTAGCGTATCTGTTACTGTAAACTTTGCCTAGTATATTCCGTAAATTCCTCCGTAATCTACGAAATCTTTTGGTCTATATATATATATATATATATATATATATATATATATATATATATATATATATATATATATATATTAGAATACCACCCGATAGCCGAAAATCATTTCCTATCGAAAAATCCTTTACTCAATCGTACGAAATGAAACTCGTCACTAGTTAAAGTTCTTTGGAACCCGACAGCTATTCCGACATGGATGTTCACCCAAGCTCCGGAAGCAGCATCACTAGAATGAATCAACAAATCAGCCATTCCCAATTCATCTGATGGGTTTGTAATCTACTAAATCAATGGAGACAAGAAGAAAGCGATCCTTTCCATCCACCGATTTTCCCTCTTGGCAAAGAACCTGAAGCACTTACCAGCGAACCTGTTCGAAACACCATTTTCTCTCTCATTTCTAGAGTATCTCACCACGACTATATCATAACTCAGATTCTTAACCTTATTCATTCGCTCGTTCCAACCGACAATCATCCGGGAGTAATAGGTCAACGAGCTTCCCACCCGAGTTATAGCCTTGGAAAATATAGTCCAAAACGTACTTGTTTCAACAACATCACCGGCACCAACATTACCATCAACACCAACAGTACCATTACCACCAACAACAACATCCGCATCTCATGCCTCAACATCACAATCTCTACCTCGATCATAATCATCGTTCTACATGACATTCTACATCATTTATCTTCGTTCGACATGACGATTATGTAATCTCTAATGTTTTAGAGATTATGTATTCTAGTTCTAACGGTAAATCAGATGAGATTAATATCATATTAACTCATTAAATCTATGATTACATCTGAAGAAAATATATATGTATGTATATTTTCGTAAAGATTGTAATTAAAAATTCTTTCGTACAAACTGTTAATGGTGAAAATATTTTAACGGGTAGGTAATATCCGAGGAATATTTAGATTTCACATTAATAAGTTACACTGTACATTCTTCCAATCTAATTCAACAGTCATTTACTATCCTACTTACATCCACAGATATACGTATTCATTTACCGCAGAATAACCAGTTTCATTCAATTTCATATTTGGATTTTGACCTATCAGAATCCAACAAGTGGCATAATGAAGAAAACATTAGACAAAATAAAATTTGTTAGAAACAAACAAATTAACTATGAGAAATTTTGTTAAGAATCCACGCTAACAAAATCTTAGCTAACTGTTCCTAGCTAACTGTTAATTCCTTATTACATTTATTTATCACAATTTATTTATCGCAATTTTAATTCTCGCAATTTTATTTATCGTCATTTAATTTCTGTTATTTATTTTACGCACTTTAAATATCGGGACACGTATACAATGTTTTGACATATCATATTGACGTCATCTATATATTTTATTTGGAATAACCATAGACACTCTATATGCGGTAATGTTCGAGTTAGCTATACAGGGTTGAGGTTGATTCTCAAATATATTATATACTTTGAGTTGTGATCGAGTCTGAGACTTGTATACAATGGGTCACGACACGTATTAATTAATTCAAATATTATATATTAAACTATATATGAATTGTTGAACTACTAATTGTGGACTACGGACTGTGGACTAATAACATTGGACAATTAAAATGAATTAAAATATTGATTATAACATATGAAACTAAACATTTCTTCAAGTTTGCACTTGATTTCATCTTAAACCTCATTTGTATCTTGACGATTCCAATCTGCGTTCAAACCTTTCATAATTCTTGAAAACATCTCAATCGAGAGGATGAACTAACCGCACTTCATCAACGGAAGAAAAGATTGATGCATATAGTTATGCACCTGAAAACACTCAGAACCTGAGTAAATGATTAACATGTAACTTTGCTAGCTCCTTTGGCGTTATTATTACCGAAAATAACTTTACAATCTCTCTCCAAATTAGCCAATTTTGTCACAGCTCCAGCAAATCAGTTTTGACTTTTCATTCGAATAAACTATACTATAACTTTGATATATAAGTTTGCCTTTCGTCATCATTGTTGGGGAACCGTTTATATCCCACCACATTAGCAACAAAGTTACCAGCAACTTCATTAATCTTTGACTTTTCGAAGAACCATTATATTTGTTCATTAAAACCCTATCATATACTCATCCGCATATTGTAACGAGAATTGCCATACCAATTACCAGAAATCAGCAATCAGTATTTTGAATTTTGCAGCGTTTCTACATCAAGAATTATATACATATAACAATTATCTTTTAGAATGATGATCTTCCAGTCTGAAATTCTGAAAAAACTGAATGAAGCAACAAAAACTATAAACGACTTTAACAGTCGAAAGTTTGATGATAAAGAAGGATACGTTGGAAAAGCTCAAAAGAAAATTGGGTACTGAGAAACGAATTGAACAAACCATGAAGGAGGCTATAGACAAATCACAAAGACTAAACCTGCCTTCAAAGAATCCAAATGATTCAGTATCTGCTGAAGTCATTAACGAATACATTGCTCCTGACTCTTCACCTTTACGGAGAAAACTTCCTCATCATTCTTGAAACCAGAAATCCTAAGATATCATCTTATCTTTCATTATAAATATCCTCGATATTTCTGAAGATATTTTTATAACTATTCTTATCTGAAATCATTTATCTCTTTGTGTTATCTGTATTACATCAGAAAGGAAACTGTTTTAGTTTCCTAAATTCTGAAAAATTTGAATTTAAATTATGAATGTTTTTGAACTAGTGTTGGGAACTGAAGCAAGAGTTAGTATAATATAATGACACTTGATTAACGTGATTATATTATAGTAAGTCATGCTGAGTTTCTAATGAAACATGATGACTCACAGACCATACCGTCATCATGTGCTATGTTACACGACTCTTACATTCTACATAATCTCCAAACATATCGAGAACGTATCTTCCTGATAGTTCTACCTCCTCTCTTGAATTCTGGTAATTTAACCAATCAAGATCGTGCTATTACAATCTCTCTCAGAACATTAGTTATGTTCATTCAAAACTTCAGACCTACGAATTCTAGATCATTATTCGCTTGACTAAAAGTCAGGGAGAGAAAACAAAAGTATGAATTAAGAAAGAAAGTATAGATGATAGGAGATGTAGAAGTAAGGAAATAAAGGGAAGTGAAATATCAGACAGAGCAATCGAAATAGATTATCGCATTTAACCAAAGAAGATCTTAATTTCCTTAATTACTGAAGAACCAAATCCTATTACGAAGATTTTCTCTAAAATCCCTTGAATTCCGGAAATCAACCGTGACTACGTCACCGGTTAAGACGAATTTACATTTACTCATTTCACTCTTTTGAGATGGCTTCACTCGTACTTTTCAAACAAACAAATTGTTCTATCCATAGTACTCATTGATGGTAAAACTCTAATTTCCAACTCGTATGAGTCATGAAAACATATTTGTTGTCAGCAATGACCATCTCAATCAATTTTCGGGATGAAATTTCTTTAACGGTTAGGTACTGTGACGACCCGGAAATTTCTGACCAAATTTAAACTTAATTTTATATGGTTTCGACATGATAAGAAAAGTTTATTTAATCGAATCACAAAATCTTTGAACTGTTTACATGGATACATTCAAACCTTTGACCATCCCCAACGATTCACGAACAATTATTTGTAAATAATTAAGTAAATATATATATAGTTGTAAATATATGTAATAACTTGAAATGATAAAATAATATTAAAAATGTGAAATAAGATACAAAATAATTAAGCGTAATTTAAAATAAATCTATATATATAGATATATGATTTTGATGTATAATTAATATATGTATATTATAAGATATATAACTTTATAAATAATAAAGAATCAAGAAAAGTTATTATATATTTGATTATTAAATATCACATAATTAGTAATATATTATTAACAAATTAAAATATAGTTATTATAATGTGATCATTATTACTTTCATTACTATTATTAGAAAAATTATTTAATATTAATGTCAGTACTATTAATATTACTATATATAAAATATAGTATGAAATTGTTACATTTGATTTGTTAATATCATTATTATTATAACTAGTAGTAAAGTTATAATTTTAGTTATATGATTAATATTAGTAATATTATTAAATATTATTATTACCATTTTCATTAAGAATTATTATTATTATTATAAATTATTATTATTATTATTGTAATTGTGATTATTAGAAAATAATATATCCTATTATTATGAACATTAATAATATGATTATTATCGTTTCTATTATTATTTGTATTACAATTATTTATTTATTATTATTAATATAATTATTATTATTATTATTAATACATTTATTAATTATTAGTATTTATTATATAATTTATAAATCATGAAAATCGTACGAATCAGTTGAAGGTTGTAAACAAACTGTATTTCATTTTTGTTTCTGTCCCAAATTTGTTACACATCATAATCGTTCGTACCAATTCCCTTTCAAATCGATTCTTTTTTATTTTTAGCAATATTCCTGATTGATTTTTTTGTAAATTGGATATCACTATAAAACCAAAGAATTATTCATGTATCTAGCAAAAATCATCGACATCACATTCTCATTATCAACTATCAATTATAACAGCCTTTATTTTTCGAATCAAATAATTTTTTTTGAGAAACTCAGACGGGTTCCCTGTTCTTGAGTCCAAATCACTATAGCTCGATTTATTTTGAATTTTAAAAATGTGTTAATGCAGATATGTTAGGAATTCTCCACTTAAACTATCTGCAAGGTTTGAAATCCCAATTTTCTATATCAAACTCGAATTTTGAAGTCAAAATTAACTTTCAAAAAGTCAAACAAACTGTTCATCGTGAAATTTGAACTCAATTCGATGTTTTAGGATCAATTAATAATTTCAATAGGTTCTGGGAATGAAATGCAAGGTGTTTCATGTTGTAACCTTTTTCTAAAACGTCCTATAATTCGAAATTGGATTTAAGTTTCATTGTGTTCTTCAGAAAGCTAATACAGCTTTTATTTTTTTATTTTTTTAATTAATTCCAAACATAATAAAATGATTTCTATTCGGTTTAGTGTTTTAAATACATCACAAAAATCATTTTGATGGTTGAATCGATCCCTGGTTAATTGGTTTCTGGTCGACTAGTTATTAAGATGAAGAAGAAGGAAATAACAGAAACATGAATAAATATTTTTTGGGTTCATTATATAATTAGAAAATGGGCAATAGCTCAGTTGGTTAAGGGTGTTAGCGGGTATTCGTGAGGTCACGGGTTCGAGCCCGGGCAGCGGCTATATTTTTAAGCTGTTTCTTCAAAGGTTTTGATCTTTTATTATTATTATCATTATTATTATTGTTATTGTTATTATTATTATTATTATTATTATTATTATTATTATTATTATTATTATTATTATTATTATTAGTATTATTAATATAGGTATAACTATTATCACTATGATTGTAATTATCATTATTTTCATTAGAATTAGTAATTGTATCATTTTATAATTATTAGTATTTTCATTATGTATTATTACTATTATTAATGTTAGCAAATCATTATTATCATGTGTAGTATTAATATATAATTACTAAAATCATTATCATAAATATCATTAACAGTAAAATTAATATCTTATAGTTATTATTATCATTATCATTATCATTAACATTATTACCTTTATTAGTAATATTAAGTATTATAATTATTATCATTTTACCAATATTAATATAATTTTGGTATCATTATATTTATTATTTTTAACAAACAAATGATATATATATATATATATATATAAATATATTTAATACATACAACATAATAAAATTTAATATTTTTATATACAAAAAGAATATATGAGACATATATATATTACTAATATTTAATAGATTATATATATAAACTTATTCGATTATGACTATGTGTATTAATATATATACAAATGATATAGGTTCCTGAATCCGAGGCCAACCTTGCATTGTTCAGATCAGTCGTATGCATATTTTTACTACAAAATATCGTATTGTGAGTTATCATTTGATCCCTTTTTAAATGCTTTTGCAATATATATTTTTGGGACTGAGAATACATGCGCTGCTTTTATAACCGTTTTACGAAATAGACACAAGTAATTGAAACTACATTCTATGGTTGGATTACTATATCGAATATCGCCCCTTCAAGTCTGGTAACCTAAGAATTAGGGAAATGGCCCCTAATTGACGCGAATCCTAATGATAGATCTATGGGCCTAACAAACCCCATTCTAGAATTTGGAATGCTTTAGTACTTCGATTTAAATGGTGATTGCGATTGCCAATATTTATGGCATACTTGCGAGTATGCGGGGGATATTCTATATGCATTATGTTAATGTCGGTTACCAGGTGTTCATCATATGAATGATTTTTATACACTTGCGAGTGTAAGATTATTGAATAAATGAAATCTTGTGGTCTATTAAGATTATGGAAATGATTGATTACGATAAACCTATGAACTCACCAACCTTTTGGTTGACACTTTAAAGCATGTTTATTCTTAGGTATGAAAGAAATCTTTCGGTGTGTATTTGCTCATTTTAAAGATATTACATGGAGTCGTTCATGGCATATTTAGAAGAGTACCTCGCAATGGGACCAAATGTTGATGGCTTCGTCCAGATGGATTAGGACGGGTCTTTACACGGCTTACTACTACGATCAGAACTGTCTCGAGCATCCACCGAGGTATAATGATAGAGAGGCTATGAGGGACACACAGTTGAGGTTCCAACATGAGTACCTGAACGGGCGTCCAAATAGGCATGGTTCGGGAACTTCTGAATGGCTGTTTGATGACTACCAGGGATGAGGGCCTGCATGCCTGTTGATCATGTTGTATTTTGTTTGCAAACATTTTTTTGGTTATGTACTAAGATAACTATTTACTTTAATTATGTACTGTAAAACTTATTTTAGGGGCAAGGCGTTTCGGCATCGGGTGGTGCCACCTTGTCCCATTTATGTAGTTCTTTTGTTTTCTTTTATTAGGTTGGTTGGTGAAACAATTTGTAAGTCTGGCATTAAGTTCAGCAAAACTGCATGATTGATGATATTGGTGTAAGGATCGGGAATGGACGATGTTCTTATGCTGGTAGTCAGTTCAACGCCATCTGTCACTGTCATTCCACGATCAGTGGTTAAACTCGATAAGTTTTTATATTTTCTTTATAGCATCACCCTTTCGATTTTAATCTATTTTTGATCTCAAGTGATGGGGACATTACTTGATCTCAAATGTGGGGTGGGGGATGTAAAATCTCTCGGGTTGGTTGTTAATTGAGTCATCATCATATTCTTTTTGATATAAAAAGACTTGACGTTTCACGGGTTTTGGTCGTAAAAAAAAATTGAAAAAAATTAGGGGTAAAATAAAAAAAATAGAAAAGTTAGTTTAAAAATATAAAAAAAAATAGAAAAACAATTGAAAATTCGGCCAAAACCTTAGTTATGAAAATTGGTTTTGATTTGGCTTGGTATTTTATGGCATATTTTGTGATTTCAAAGAAGCCAAAAGTGTTCCACATGTTCATTTTCTTGGACATGAAATCCTACGAGTTCGAAGAACTCAATAGTAGGTCACCTGTACCAAAACGGGGGTAAACCGTGAGAGAGCAGTGATTGCATAGTGTGATTGTGACCGAATCACGTGCCAGATCAAAAACTTTTGGTTACTTAGTATAACAGACTTCAGAAACTATACCATTTTATTATTACATCATCTAATGGTGTGATACTGTGGGAAGAGGAGCCTTGAGCTTCACCAGTGTTGTCCTTTTTAGGAATCATAGCTACGTGCTTGTGTTTTCTTAGACAACACAACCCATAGCTAAAAGCTATGGCACCCAAAGGTTTTTGGGATTTATTGGAAGGGTAGTATCTACTTCCTACCTTTCTTAAAACAAGCAGAAAAGCTTGTCATGTGGGAAGTAGGCAACTAGGAAGTAAAGTCTTCCAACCGTTTCACTTGGTACGTATACCTCTTAAGCTGTACCATTTCATTACCCTTCATATCATGGTGAGGTACTGTTAGAGGTGAAAGTCTTGAACTTTAAAAACATGTTTATTATTTTGAATGTGAAATCCTACATGAACATAAAAAATTCATAAGTAGGTCACTTGTACAAAGGCTGGTGTCAACCGTATGAACGGTGATTGTATCGTGTGGTCAAAACTGGGCCATGCGCTAGATCGAAAACTTTAATATGGCGATCCTTATTGTTTCTCCTAACAAGAACAATGTTGCACCCGACCACTTTGTATAACCTTATGAGTAAGTCTCCAAATCGACACGCTTGCTGATTTATTTCAGAAGTTGTAGTCCAGACCAGTTGTAGGGTGACGAAAAATCTTGAAAAGTCATTTCTAACATCGACTGGAAATCTACCAGGCCTCAACATCAAACAGGGAAACTGGTAGTCAGACTTATCTCGATGAGGGAGATCTATCTCGTCAAATAGGGAGCGCACCATGATACACAAATCTGTGATTGATCAGATCCAAGTTGGATAACCTCCGGAAAGGTAAGATATCAGCTTTTAAGACTGATGAATTTCAATCTTTATGATTGACTCAACGGATTAGATGATTACCTCATAATTATCGATGATATCCAGACGTAATGTGTATCCTCCTAAGCACAATATTTTCTTACCGACATCTCGCGATGTTAGGTACTGTGGGAGGCATTGGCTTGACCAATCGCGGGGTAGCCCGTACGGTTCTTGGGTTTTCTTGCTTCATCTTCTCTGCTCATGGCTTCCACTTGTATCCCTTGTTTCATATATTTGAAGACATTATCAGGTTCGAGATCTTCTACATTTATTTGGATTACATATTTGGTACACTTGTTCGAATTATTATTATTGTGCCGATACTTTATTTGGGGATGTTGGAGATATTGGGATTACAAGTGGAAGTCACATTGTTGATATGTCCTTTTAAAACCGTACCCAAGCTAGTTTCTCTTTTGGTTTATTTTCGTTGGTTCTACTTACACTTATGAAGACGTTATCATTTGGTAGAAGACTATTTTCGAATCGAATTTGCTTGAGGACAAGCAAGACTCTAGTGTTGGGTGATTTGATATTGCACATTTCTCATATATTTATCATGGCAATATCCGTCATTTTTAGTCCATTCGGATACGGTTTTGGTTATTATTCGCGGTTATTTGGAAGATTATGATTTGAGAGCCGAAAATTGTTATTTGTTTGATTTTTGGAGTTTATGGCGAGTTTATAACAGTTTATTTGATTATGGTTGATTTGGGATGAGACCAAGACTTGTTATATGTAAAAACAGTGAAGAATTGCTGAGTCTCCAGGTGCGCGCCGCGCGGAAGAGTGCGCGTCGCGCGGAAGATTGCGCACCGCGCATTTGTGCGTCAAAACAGATCAGGCAGTTTTAAATTTCGAGCAACAAAAATCTTTTGGAAGTGCGCGCCGCGCACTTAAATGCGCACCACGCGTTTTCAGTCGGCCAGTTTTTAACACCTATAAAAAGGGTGCAGTTTTTTATTCTAGGGGTTATCTTTTTGGCAGCCGAATTTGAGAGCATTAGGGGCGATTTTCAGTCACTTTTGGGGAATTCCAAGGTCACTCTAATGCTCCAATCATTCCTATTTCAAGGATCAATCTCAGCACTCATCAAGATTCATCGTGTTAGGTTGATTCTAAATTATCAAACAATGTTTTCTTTATTTGTTATTTTGATTTCTTTTGTTGCCATGGTTATTGGCTAAGTTAATTAACGTTTGTCTAGACTTATAAACCTATGTATTGGATGCTACTTATCAGTTATTCGTTTAATTTATGATGATTTGATGTTTGAATTAAAGAACGATTCTTATTGAAGCTAGACTTTTCAATTCAATTGGTTGTGTATTTGTTTGATAGGACGAGAGTTCATTAATTTAATACATAAATTTACAATTGGTTTGACTCAATTGATTGTTTGCTTACTCGGAGACGAGAGTAAATTGAATTCAAAAGGCTAGACGAAATAGGGGTGAATTATATACAACGAAAGTTGGTGTGATTGTGATTCAAGTCTTCATCTCAGTTGAAATATTTGGTCACAATTAGGAGGTCTTAGGCTACGGGGAATTCCGTGTCGTGTAATCTTAATTGAAGTGTTTGCGCTGGGGAATTCCAGGTGAACCGACTAGATAATTCACATATGTTAGATTATAACTGGGGCTTAATCTAAATGCATCCAATACTAGGTGTAAAAGGTCTAGACAAGCATTTGTTCTTTTATTTGATTACAACTATCTTATTTTTATTTGTTTGTTGCTTTAATGCTTAAATCTTAAAATACCAAAAATATTATTCTTTTCTGTTCTTAGATAAAATCACTATTGATTTGGCTAATCGTTAAATAGCCACCCAAAACTATTATCTCGTAATTTCCATTTCAATAGATTAACTTAGTTTAATTTCATTAGTAGCAACCTTAATTTTCACGTTTAAACTGTACTTGGAACGAATACGGATTTACCAACTTTATACTATTGCATGATCGGGTACACTGCCCGTTAGTGTGTAGTAATCCTTTTAACCGGTATTTTCCATATATAAATTATAGACGCGATTTTACACATCACCCGACTTATTGACATATCATATTGACGTCATCTATATATTTTATTTGGAATAACCATAGACACTCTATATGCGGTAATGTTCGAGTTAGCTATACAGGGTTGAGGTTGATTCTCAAATATATTATATACTTTGAGTTGTGATCGAGTCTGAGACTTGTATACAATGGGTCACGACACGTATTAATTAATTCAAATATTATATATTAAACTATATATGAATTGTTGAACTACTAATTGTGGACTACGGACTGTGGACTAATAACATTGGACAATTAAAATGAATTAAAATATTGATTATAACATATGAAACTAAACATTTCTTCAAGTTTGCACTTGATTTCATCTTAAACCTCATTTGTATCTTGACGATTCCAATCTGCGTTCAAACCTTTCATAATTCTTGAAAACATCTCAATCGAGAGGATGAACCAACCGCACTTCATCAACGGAAGAAAAAATTGATGCATATAGTTATGCACCTGAAAACACTCAGAACCTGAGTAAATGATTAACATGTAACTTTGCTAGCTCCTTTGGCGTTATTATTACCGAAAATAACTTTACAATCTCTCTCCAAATTAGCCAATTTTGTCAAAGCTCCAGCAAATCAATTTTGACTTTTCATTCGAATAAACTATACTATAACTTTGATATATAAGTTTGCCTTTCGTCATCATTATTGGGGAACCGTTTATATCCCACCACATTAGCAACAAACTTACCAGCAACTTCATTAATCTTTGACTTTTCGAAGAACCATTATATTTGTTCATTAAAACCCTATCATATACTCATCCGCATATTGTAACGAGAATTGCCATACCAATTACCAGAAATCAGCAATCAGTATTTTGAATTTTGCAGCGTTTCTACATCAAGAATTATATACATATAACAATTATCTTTTAGAATGATGATCTTCCAGTCTGAAATTCTGAAAAAACTGAATGAAGCAACAAAAACTATAAACGACTTTAACAGTCGAAAGTTTGATGATAAAGAAGGATACGTTGGAAAAGCTCAAAAGAAAATTGGGTACTGAGAAATGAATTGAACAAACCATGAAGGAGGCTGTGGACAAATCACAAAGACTAAACCTGCCTTCAAAGAATCCAAATGATTCAGTATCTGCTGAAGTCATTAACGAATACTTTGCTCCTGACTCTTCACCTTTACGGAGAAAACTTCCTCATCATTCTTGAAACCAAAAATCCTAAGATATCATCTTATCTTTCATTGTAAATATCCTCGATATTTCTGAAGATATTTTTATAACTATTCTTATCTGAAATCATTTATCTCTTTGCGTTATCTGTATTACATCAGAAAGGAAACTGTTTTAGTTTCCTAAATTCTGAAAAATTTGAATTTAAATTATGAATGTTTTTGAACTAGTGTTGGGAACTGAAGCAAGAGTTAGTATAATATAATGACACTTGATCAACGTGATTATATTATAGTAAGTCATGCTGAGTTTCTAATGAAACATGATGACTCACAGACCATACCGTCATCATGTGCTATGTAACACGACTCTTACATTCTACATAATCTCCAAACATATCGAGAACGTATCTTCCTGATAGTTCTACCTCCTCTCTTGAATTCTGGTAATTTAACCAATCAAGATCGTGCTATTACAATCTCTCTCAGAACATTAGTTATGTTCATTCAAAACTTCAGACCTACGAATTCTAGATCATTATTCGCTTGACTAAAAGTCAGGGAGAGAAAAAAAAAGTATGAATTAAGAAAGAAAGTATAGATGATAGGAGATGTAGAAGTAAGGAAATAAAGGGAAGTGAAATATCAGACAGAGCAATCGAAACAGATTATCGCATTTAACCAAAGAAGATCTTAATTTCCTTAATTACTGAAGAACCAAATCCTATTACGAAGATTTTCTCTAAAATCCCTTGAATTCCAAAAATCAACCGTGACTACGTCACCGGTTAAGACGAATTTACATTTACTCATTTCACTCTTTTGAGATGGCTTCACTCGTACTTTTCAAACAAACAAATTGTTCTATCCATAGTACTCATTGATGGTAAAACTCTAATTTCCAACTCGTATGAGTCATGAAAACATATTTGTTGTCAGCAATGACCATCTCAATCAAATTTCGGGATGAAATTTCTTTAACGGTTAGGTACTGTGACGACCCGGAAATTTCTGACCAAATTTAAACTTAATTTTATATGGTTTCGACATGATAAGAAAAGTTTATTTAATCGAATCTCAAAATCTTTGAACTGTTTACATGGATACATTCAAACCTTTGACCATCCCCAACGATTCACGAACAATTATTTGTAAATAATTAAGTAAATATATATATAGTTGTAAATATATGTAATAACTTGAAATGATAAAATAATATTAAAAATGTGAAATAAGATACAAAATAATTAAGCGTAATTTAAAATAAATCTATATATATAGATATATGATTTTGATGTATAATTAATATATGTATATTATAAGATATATAACTTTATAAATAATAAAGAATCAATAAAAGTTATTATATATTTGATTATTAAATATCACATAATTAGTAATATATTATTAACAAATTAAAATATAGTTATTATAATGAGATCATTATTACTTTCATTACTATTATTAGAAAAATTATTTAATATTAATGTCAGTACTATTAATATTACTATATATAAAATATAGTATGAAATTGTTACATTTGATTTGTTAATATCATTATTATTATAACTAGTAGTAAAGTTATAATTTTAGTTATATGATTAATATTAGTAATATTATTAAATATTATTATTACCATTTTCATTAAGAATTATTATTATTATTATAAATTATTATTATTATTATTGTAATTGTGATTATTAGAAAATAATATATCCTATTATTATGAACATTAATAATATGATTATTATCGTTTCTATTATTATTTGTATTACAATTATTTATTTATTATTATTAATATAATTATTATTATTATTAATACATTTATTAATTATTAGTATTTATTATATAATTTATAAATCATGAAAATCGTACGAATCAGTTGAAGGTTGTAAACAAACTGTATTTCATTTTTGTTTCTGTCCCAAATTTGTTACACATCATAATCGTTCGTACCAATTCCCTTTCAAATCGATTCTTTTTTATTTTTAGCAATATTCCTGATTGATTTTTTTGTAAATTGGATATCACTATAAAACCAAAGAATTATTCATGTATCTAGCAAAAATCATCGACATCACATTCTCATTATCAACTATCAATTATAACAGCCTTTATTTTTCGAATCAAATAATTTTTTTTGAGAAACTCAGACGGGTTCCCTGTTCTTGAGTCCAAATCACTATAGCTCGATTTATTTTGAATTTTAAAAATGTGTTAATGCAGATATGTTAGGAATTCTCCACTTAAACTATCTGCAAGGTTTGAAATCCCAATTTTTTATATCAAACTCGAATTTTGAAGTCAAAATTAACTTTCAAAAAGTCAAACAAACTGTTCATCGTGAAATTTGAACTCAATTCGATGTTTTAGGATCAATTAATGATTTCAATAGGTTCTGGGAATGAAATGCAAGGTGTTTCATGTTGTAACCTTTTTCTAAAACGTCCTATAATTCGAAATTGGATTTAAGTTTCATTGTGTTCTTCAGAAAGCTAATACAGCTTTTATTTTTTTATTTTTTTAATTAATTCCAAACATAATAAAATGATTTCTATTCGGTTTAGTGTTTTAAATACATCACATAAATCATTTTGATGGTTGAATCGATCCCTGGTTAATTGGTTTCTGGTCGACTAGTTATTAAGATGAAGAAGAAGGAAATAACAGAAACATGAATAAATATTTTTTGGGTTCATTATATAATTAGAAAATGGGCAATAGCTCAGTTGGTTAAGGGTGTTAGCGGGTATTCGTGAGGTCACGGGTTCGAGCCCGGGCAGCGGCTATATTTTTAAGCTGTTTCTTCAAAGGTTTTGATCTTTTATTATTATTATCATTATTATTATTGTTATTGTTATTATTATTATTATTATTATTATTATTATTATTATTATTATTATTATTATTATTATTATTATTATTATTATTATTATTATTATTATTATTATTATTATTATTATTATTATTATTATTATTATTATTATTATTATTATTAGTATTATTAATATAGGTATAACTATTATCACTATGATTGTAATTATCATTATTTTCATTAGAATTAGTAATTGTATCATTTTATAATTATTAGTATTTTCATTATGTATTATTACTATTATTAATGTTAGCAAATCATTATTATCATGTGTAGTATTAATATATAATTACTAAAATCATTATCATAAATATCATTAACAGTAAAATTAATATCTTATAGTTATTATTATCATTATCATTATCATTAACATTATTACCTTCATTAGTAATATTAAGTATTATAATTATTATCATTTTACCAATATTAATATAATTTTGGTATCATTATATTTATTATTTTTAACAAACAAATGATATATATATATAAAAATATATTTAATACATACAACATAATAAAATTTAATATTTTTATATACAAAAAGAATATATGAGACATATATATATTACTAATATTTAATAGATTATATATATAAACTTATTCGATTACGACTATGTGTATTAATATATATACAAATGATATAGGTTCGTGAATCCGAGGCCAACCTTGCATTGTTCAGATCAGTCGTATGCATATTTTTACTACAAAATATCGTATTGTGAGTTATCATTTGATCCCTTTTTAAATGCTTTTGCAATATATATTTTTGGGACTGAGAATACATGCGCTGCTTTTATAACCGTTTTACAAAATAGACACAAGTAATTGAAACTACATTCTATGGTTGGATTACTATATCGAATATCGCCCCTTCAAGTCTGGTAACCTAAGAATTAGGGAAATGGCCCCTAATTGACGCGAATCCTAATGATAGATCTATGGGCCTAACAAACCCCATTCTAGAATTTGGAATGCTTTAGTACTTCGATTTAAATGGTGATTGCGATTGCCAATATTTATGGCATACTTGCGAGTATGCGGGGGATATTCTATATGCATTATGTTAATGTCGGTTACCAGGTGTTCATCATATGAATGATTTTTATACACTTGCGAGTGTAAGATTATTGAATAAATGAAATCTTGTGGTCTATTAAGATTATGGAAATGATTGATTACGATAAACCTATGAACTCACCAACCTTTTGGTTGACACTTTAAAGCATGTTTATTCTTAGGTATGAAAGAAATCTTCCGCTGTGCATTTGCTCATTTTAAAGATATTACATGGAGTCGTTCATGGCATATTTAGAAGAGTACCTCGCAATGGGACCAAATGTTGATGACTTCGTCCAGATGGATTAGGACGGGTCTTTACACGGCTTACTACTACGATCAGAACTGTCTCGAGCATCCACCGAGGTATAATGAGAGAGAGGCTATGAGGGACAAACAGTTGAGGTTCCAACATGAGTACCCGAACGGGCGTCCAAATAGGCATGGTTCGGGAACTTCTGAATGGCTGTTTGATGACTACCAGGGATGAGGGCCTGCATGCCTGTTGATCATGTTGTATTTTATTTGCAAACATTTTTTTGGTTATGTACTAAGATAACTATTTACTTTAATTATGTACTGTAAAACTTATTTTAGGGGCAAGGCGTTTCGGCATCGGGTGGTGCCACCTTGTCCCATTTATGTAGTTCTTTTGTTTTCTTTTATTAGGTTGGTTGGTGAAACAATTTGTAAGTCTGGCATTAAGTTCAGCAAAACTGCATGATTGATGATATTGGTGTAAGGATCGGGAATGGACGATGTTCTTATGCTGGTAGTCAGTTCAACGCCATCTGTCACTGTCATTCCACGATCAGTGGTTAAACTCGATAAGTTTTTATATTTTCTTTATAGCATCACCCTTTCGATTTTAATCTATTTTTGATCTCAAGTGATGGGGACATTACTTGATCTCAAATGTGGGGTGGGGGATGTAAAATCTCTCGGGTTGGTTGTTAATTGAGTCATCATCATATTCTTTTTGATATAAAAAGACTTGACGTTTCACGGGTTTTGGTCGTAAAAAAAAATTGAAAAAAATTAGGGGTAAAATAAAAAAAATAGAAAAGTTAGTTTAAAAATATAAAAAAAAATAGAAAAACAATTGAAAATTCGGCCAAAACCTTAGTTATGAAAATTGGTTTTGATTTGGCTTGGTATTTTATGGCATATTTTGTGATTTCAAAGAAGCCAAAAGTGTTCCACATGTTCATTTTCTTGGACATGAAATCCTACGAGTTCGAAGAACTCAATAGTAGGTCACCTGTACCAAAACGGGGGTAAACCGTGAGAGAGCTGTGATTGCATAGTGTGATTGTGACCGAATCACGTGCCAGATCAAAAACTTTTGGTTACTTAGTATAACAGACTTCAGAAACTATACCATTTTATTATTACATCATCTAATGGTGTGATACTGTGGGAAGAGGAGCCTTGAGCTTCACCAGTGTTGTCCTTTTTAGGAATCATAGCTACGTGCTTGTGTTTTCTTAGACAACACAACCCATAGCTAAAAGCTATGGCACCCAAAGGTTTTTGGGATTTATTGGAAGGGTAGTATCTACTTCCTACCTTTCTTAAAACAAGCAGAAAAGCTTGTCATGTGGGAAGTAGGCAACTAGGAAGTAAAGTCTTCCAACCGTTTCACTTGGTACGTATACCTCTTAAGCTGTACCATTTCATTACCCTTCATATCATGGTGAGGTACTGTTAGAGGTGAAAGTCTTGAACTTTAAAAACATGTTCATTATTTTGAATGTGAAATCCTACATGAACATAAAAAATTCATACGTAGGTCACTTGTACAAAGGCTGGTATCAACCGTATGAACGGTGATTGTATCGTGTGGTCAAAACTGGGCCATGCGCTAGATCGAAAACTTTAATATGGCGATCCTTATTGTTTCTCCTAACAAGAACAATGTTGCACCCGACCACTTTGTATAACCTTATGAGTAAAGTCTCCAAATCGACACGCTTGATGATTTATTTCAGAAGTTGTAGTCCAGACCAGTTGTAGGGTGACGAAAAATCTTGAAAAGTCATTTCTAACATCGACTGGAAATCTACCAGGCCTCAACATCAAACAGGGAAACTGGTAGTCAGACTTATCTCGATGAGGGAGATCTATCTCGTCAAATAGGGAGCGCACCATGATACACAAATCTGTGATTGATCAGATCCAAGTTGGATAACCTCCGGAAAGGTAAGATATCAGCTTTTAAGACTGATGAATTTCAATCTTTATGATTGACTCAACGGATTAGATGATTACCTCATAATTATCGATGATATCCAGACGTAATGTGTATCCTCCTAAGCACAATATTTTCTTACCGACATCTCGCGATGTTAGGTACTGTGGGAGGCATTGGCTTGACCAATCGCGGGGTAGCCCGTACGGTTCTTGGGTTCGCTTGCTTCATCTTCTCTGCTCATGGCTTCCACTTGTATCCCTTGTTTCATATATTTGAAGAAATTATCAGGTTCGAGATCTTCTACATTTATTTGGATTACATATTTGGTACACTTGTTCGAATTATTATTATTGTGCCGATACTTTATTTGGGGATGTTGGAGATATTGGGATTACAAGTGGAAGTCACATTGTTGATATGTCCTTTTAAAACCGTACCCACGCTAGTTTCTCTTTTGGTTTATTTCCGTTGGTTCTACTTACACTTATGAAGACGTTATCATTTGGTAGAAGACTATTTTCGAATCGAATTTGCTTGAGGATAAGCAAGACTCTAGTGTTGGGTGATTTGATATTGCACATTTCTCATATATTTATCATGGCAATATCCGTCATTTTTAGTCCATTCGGATACGGTTTTGGTTATTATTCGCGGTTATTTGGAAGATTATGATTTGAGAGCCGAAAATTGTTATTTGTTTGATTTTTGAAGTTTATGGCGAGTTTATAACAGTTTATTTGATTATGGTTGATTTGAGATGAGACCAAGACTTGTTATATGTAAAAACAGTGAAGAATTGCTGAGTCTCCAGGTGCGCGCCGCGCGGAAGAGTGCGCGTCGCGCGGAAGATTGCGCACCGCGCATTTGTGCGTCAAAACAGATCAGGCAGTTTTAAATTTCGAGCAACAAAAATCTTTTGGAAGTGCGCGCCGCGCACTTAAATGCGCACCACGCGTTTTCAGTCGGCCAGTTTTTAACACCTATAAAAAGGGTGCAGTTTTTTATTCTAGGGGTTATCTTTTTGGCAGCCGAATTTGAGAGCATTAGGGGCGATTTTCAGTCACTTTTGGGGAATTCCAAGGTCACTCTAACGCTCCAATCATTCCTATTTCAAGGATCAATCTCAGCACTCATCAAGATTCATCGTGTTAGGTTGATTCTAAATTATCAAACAATGTTTTCTTTATTTGTTATTTTGATTTCTTTTGTTGCCATGGTTATTGGCTAAGTTAATTAATGTTTGTCTAGACTTATAAACCTATGTATTGGATGCTACTTATCAGTTATTCGTTTAATTTATGATGATTTGATGTTTGAATTAAAGAACGATTCTTATTGAAGCTAGACTTTTCAATTCAATTGGTTGTGTATTTGTTTGATAGGACGAGAGTTCATTAATTTAATACATAAATTTACAATTGGTTTGACTCAATTGATTGTTTGCTTACTCGGAGACGAGAGTAAATTGAATTCAAAAGGCTAGACGAAATAGGGGTGAATTATATACAACGAAAGTTGGTGTGATTGTGATTCAAGTCTTCATCTCAGTTGAAATATTTGGTCACAATTAGGAGGTCTTAGGCTACGGGGAATTCCGTGTCGTGTAATCTTAATTGAAGTTTTTGCGCTGGGGAATTCCAGGTGAACAGACTAGATAATTCACATATGTTAGATTATAACTGGGGCTTAATCTAAATGCATCCAATACTAGGTGTAAAAGGTCTAGACAAGCATTTGTTCCTTTATTTGATTACAACTATCTTATTTTTATTTGTTTGTTGCTTTAATGCTTAAATCTTAAAATACCAAAAATATTATTCTTTTCTGTTCTTAGATAAAATCACTATTGATTTGGCTAATCGTTAAATAGCCACCCAAAACTATTATCTCGTAATTTCCATTTCAATAGATTAACTTAGTTTAATTTCATTAGTAGCAACCTTAATTTTCACGTTTAAACTGTACTTGGAACGAATACGGATTTACCAACTTTATACTATTGCACGATCGGGTACACTGCCCGTTAGTGTGTAGTAATCCTTTTAACCGGTATTTTCCATATATAAATTATAGACGCGATTTTACACATCACCCGACTTATCACTCTGATTTGCAAATGATCGAGGATATTCACAGCTTTTTCGCTCTCTTGTAAAGAGATAATTTCGAAAGCACACCAGACATGCTAGTAATTTACGTAACAATTGATCACCATGCTGATCTGATTATCAAAGAGTTACGAGACGCAGTGTAAGACCCTGTTTCAGTTATAGAGGACGCCATCCAAATTTTGGGACGCCGTCCATTAGAGAAGAGGAGGACGCCATCTAGACAATTGGGACACCGTCCAGACAATTGGGACGCTGTCCAAATGGTCTGACGGGCCATCTTTGGAAATTTGTTTTACTTAAAAGGGGCTTTTTAGTAATTTCACTTATGGGACGAGTTAAAGGCCACAAGATCAGTTCATTGAGTGCCATTACTCCATTTTCAACCACCACTTCCTTTCCACTTTAATTCTAGAGAGAGAGAAGGTTTTTAGAGTGAGAGAGCTCAAATCAAGGAGGAAGAAGGTTGATTCGAGTCAAAGCGCGAGTTTTAAAGTTGTTCATCTAGTCCCTAGCTACCTTGTGATAGTGGTGGTAAGTCTTAACCTTGATTTCCTTATTTTAAGTTGCTTAAGGGTTAGGGTTTGGGTTAGAGATGAACATAAAACCCATTTGATAGCGGTTTGGAGGTTGATAGTGCTCCAAATGAACATATATTTAGGCGCAATATCCTTCCAATATGTAAAGTTTTCAGTTGCAATTGTTCTATTTTCAAGTAATATTCGTTTAAATAAATAAGTGCGAAGACAAAAGAAGAAAATGAAGATTTGAAGACGCAAACGTCCAAAATGCTCAAATGTACAAGTTAAACTCCAAGTGGTTCAATTTATTGATGAGAAACATCTAAAAATTACAAGAGTACAAGCCGCGGAACGCAAAGTACAAGATATCTAAATGTACAAAAGGACGTTCAAAAATCCAGAACCGAGGCATGAACCAACTATCAACGTACGAGTCAACGGATCTAAAATTACAAGTCAACTATGCACAAGAATATAATATAATATATATATATAATTATATAAAATTATATATATTATATTATTTATTAAAATATAACAGCAGCCACCCATGTTTTAAACTCAATTGGAGCTGGACAGGCTTGCCATGCGATCACATGGCCAGGAAGCCTAAAGTTCATGCGATTGCATGAGCTCCTGTAGCTGGCCAAGTCCTATAAATTGCAACGTTTTCGGCCGAGTTCAGTGCACCTCAATTTCTTTCTTTCTCTCTATATGTAATATATATTTATAATTATAATTATAATTATAATTTAAGTTTAATAATAATTGGGTTATTGTAAGAAATGTTTTACGGGTTTTAAAGTCGAAACTCTGTCCGTGTAACGCTACCCGATTAATAACCACTGTAAGCTATGTTCTTCCTTTTTAAATTAATGTCTCGTAACTAAGTTATTATTATGCTTATTTGAGCCGAAGTAATCGTGATGTTGGACTAAATATTAAGATGGGGTTATTGGATTTTGTACCATAATTAGGGTTTGGACAAAAGACCAACACTTGTGGACATTTGACTATGGACTATTAATGGATGGGGGGTATTGTCTAATAGAATGACAACTAATTGGAATCTGTCGAACCTATTCTCAAATTAGTTAATCTAATAATTATTAAATGATTATGAATGTCCTATTTAGTGATGTTTATACGGAATCTTTTACAATCATTTACTTAATCAATTGGATTGGGTAATTTATTATTCATTTTGGCCAAGTGAATAAATTAATATATCATGGACTCATTAAAACTTTAGTGACCCGAACTTTTCCATGTTTATATATATTAAATGAGATTGATATTTACATTATTAAATGTTTCCAATATGATAAGCAATCAAACTTGTTAAGACTTGATTATTTGAAATGAGTTTCATATAGACAATTGACCACCCAAGTTGACCGACGATTCACGAACGTTAAAAACTTGTAAAAACTACATGGTGTTATATAAATGGATATATATATGGTTAACATGAGATTATGATAAGTAAGTATCTCCATAAATATGTTAACAATGAGTTATATACAAACAAATGAGATTATTGATTTAAGAAACTCGAAAATGATATATATAACGATTATGGTTATAACAACGTCTTACTAAATACATATGTATCATATTAAGATATTGTTACACTATATTAAACATGATAAAATGATAATTAAGTAAATCATTAAGTGTGATAACAATGAACTACATATGTAAAAA
The DNA here is from genome assembly GCF_046630445.1 of Rutidosis leptorrhynchoides. Taxonomy (NCBI): domain Eukaryota; kingdom Viridiplantae; phylum Streptophyta; class Magnoliopsida; order Asterales; family Asteraceae; genus Rutidosis; species Rutidosis leptorrhynchoides. The sequence continues at coordinate 275,722,904 of NC_092336.1, forward strand.
CAAGACTACTAACTTAAGGATTTCGAAACGAGACATATATGTAACGATTATCGTTGTAATAGTATTTTAACATATATATATGATGTTAAGATATATTTATAAACCATGTTATTATGATAACATAACAATTTAACAACTTATTTAAGTATTATAACAATGGATTAATTACATTTAACAAGATCGTTAAATTAAAGGTTTCAAAACAACACTTACATGTAATGACTAACGGTGACTTAACGAATCAGTTAAAATGTATATACATGTAGTGTATTAATATGTATTAGTTTACTTTTGAAAGACTTCAAGACACATATCAAAGTACTTCTACTTAGCAAAAATGCTCACAATTACATTCTCACCCATTGTCATCAACAATTCTACTCGTATGTACCCGTATTCGTACTCGTACAATACACAGCTTCTAGATGTATTTACTATTGGTATATACACCTTTAATCATTCATTCTTAGCTGCCATCTTAGAGTCAAAAACATGTGGAACTATTATTTAACAATTTGTATGACTAATGAGCTAAAAACAAACTTAAGGATTTTTTTTCTTTATAACAAGTAATCTCGTTTTTATGATTTCACTCCATTTTTCCATTCCATTTTCTCATACTTACACTCCAAATTCTCTCTAAAAATACTCCTAACATCATACTTGATCATCTCCAAGAATTTTTACCATCTTTTAGCTTCAATTACAAGCTTTAATCATCATAAAAATAACCATTCAAGAATACTTCAAGAAATCTTTCAAACTTGCTAGCTTACTTCCAATCTTGCAAATCCATTTCAAGTGATCATCCAATCTCAAGAAATCTCTCTTATTTACAGTAAGATATCTTTCTAATTCAAGGTAATACTCATACTCAAACTTTGATTCAATTTCTATAACTATAACAATCTTATTTCGAGTGAAAATCTTACTTGAACTTGTTTTCGTGTCATGAATCTACTTCAAGAACTTTCAAGCCATCCAAGGATCCTTTGAAGCTAGATCTATTTTTCTCTTTTCTAGTAGGTTTATCCACAAAACTTTAGGTAGTAATGATGTTCATAACATAATTCGATTCATACATATAAAGCTATCTTATTCGAAGATTAAAACTTGTAATCACTAGAACATAGTTTAGTTAATTCTAAACTTGTTCGCAAACAAAGTTAATCCTTCTAACTTGACTTTTAAAATCAACTAAACAAATGTTCTATATCTATATCTATATGATATTCTAACTTAATGATTTAAAACCTGGAAACACGAAGAACACCGTAAAACCGGACATACGCCGACGTAGTGAAACCGAGGGCTGTTTTGGGTTAGAAAAATAAAAACTATCTTAATCTTTGAATTGAAAGTTTGTTTTTTGGAAAAATGATATTACATATGAACATGATACTATATCCAAAAATTATGGTTAAACACAAAGTGGAAGTATGTTTTTCAAAATGGTCATCAAGATGTCGTTCTTTCGACGAAAATGACTACCTCTTTAAAAAATGACATGTAACCTGTATTTCCGACTATAAACCTATAATTTTTCTATTTAGTTTCATAAATTTCAGTTCATTATGAAACCATAGCAACTTGAATCACTCAAAACGGATTTGAAACGAAGAAATGACGGGTAAAACAAAATTGGATAAATTTGCTAGTTTTAGCTACGAAAATTTTGTAACAAATCTAGACTAAACATATCCTACATAATTTATATTGTATTATACATATTATGTAATCTTGGGATACCATAGACACGTATGCAATGTTTTGACATATCATATCGACCCATCTATATATATATTTCGGAACAACCATAGACACTCTATATGCAGTAATGTTTGAGTTAGCTATACAGGGTTGAGGTTGATTTCAAAATAATATATATACTTTGAGTTGTGATCTAGCTTGAGACTGGTATAAACTGGGTCGTGGATTGATTCGAGATAATATACATTGATTTATTTCAGCACATCTAACTGTGGACAACTAGTTGTAGGTTACTAACGAGGACTGCTAACTTAACAAACTTAAATCATAAAAATGTGATAATGCTAAAAGCGAACATATATTTCATAGCATTATCCCTCAAGAAAGGCAAGCTTATAGTTGCAATTGTTCTATTTACAAGTGATATTCGTTTAAATAATAAAAGGTGAAGATAAAAGACAGATTCGACGAATTGAAGACGCAAACGACCAAAAAGCTCAAAAGTACAAAATACAATCAAAGTGGTTCCAATTATTGATAAGAAACGTCTCAAAATTAAAAGAGTACAAGACGCAAAACGCAAAATACAAGATATTAAATTGTACGCAAGGACGTTCGAAAATCCGGAACCGGGACCAAAGTCAACTCTCAACGCTCGACGTAACGTACTAAAAATTACAAGTCAACTATGCACATACTCCCCCATACCCTATTCATATAGGATTGGGTATTGTTGTTGTTGTATAAATATAATATAATATAATATTTAAATAATTCTTAAAATTATTTATATATTACATTTATTTATTAAACCGTCGGCAAGAAGTAAACAAAATCATGTGAGCTGGAAAAGCAGGCCATGCGATCGCATGGCCTGGAAGTGCAATTTCCATGCGATCACATGGGTCACTTTTTCTGGCCACACCCCTATAAATTCGCAGTTTGGTGATCGAACAAACACATCTTTTTCTCTTCTTCATCTATCAATGTATATATATATATATATATATTATAATTTTAATTTTAATTTTAATTTTAATAATAAGGGTATGTTAGCGAATGTTGTAAGGGTGTAAGTCGAAATTCTGTCCGTGTAACGCTACGCTTTTATTAATCATTGTAAGTTATGTTCAACCTTTTTAAATTAATGTCTCGTAGCTAATTTATTATTATGATTATTTAATGCTGAAGTAATCGTGATGTTGGGCTAAAATATTAAAGACGGGGGTAATTGGGCTTTGTACCATAATTGGGGTTTGGATAAAAGAACGACTCTTGTGGAAATTAGACTATGGGCTATTAATGGGCTTTATATTAACTAAATGATACCTCGTTAATTTAATATATAGACTTATAATTTGATGTATTTATATATAACCACATACGCTTGACTGGGTACGGTGGGTGGGATATCTATAAATACCAATAATTGTTCATTTTACCGGACACGGAACTGGATTAATAGTTAATGGACTAGTTGAAATAGGGGTGGATTACATTCAAGGGTAATTGGTGTAATTGTTAACAAAGTAATAAAACCTTGGATTACACGAAGTCGATAACCTGGTATATTTAGTAAACAAAGTATTAAGACCTTGTTACAATTCGAATCCCTAATTAGTTGGAATATTTGACTTCGGGTATAAGGATAATTTGATGAAGACTCTCACACTTTATATTTATGACCGATGGACTATTATGGACAAAACCGTATGGACATATCAAATAATCCAAGACAAAGGACAATTAACCCATGGTACTAAACTAAAAACAAAACGTCGAACATCATGATTACGGAAGTTTAAATAAGCATAATTCCGTTATTTCATATTTAATTGCACTTTTAATTATCGCACTTTTATTTACTGTCATTTTATTTAATTGCACTTTTAATTATCGAACTTTTTAATTATCGCAATTTTATTTATCTTAATTTTATCGCAATTTCATTATCGTTATTTACTTTACGCTTTAAATTAAGTCTTTTATATATTTAATATTTTACATTAGGTTTTAACTGCGACTTAAGTTTTAAAATCGACAAACCGGTCATTAAACGGTAAAAATCCCCCTTTTATAATAATAATACTACATATATATATATATATATATTTTTATATTTTTACAAATATAGTTTTAAAAATATAGCGTTTAACTTGGCGAGTTCCCTGTGGAATGAACCGGACTTACTAAAAACTACACTACTGTATGATTAGGTACACTGCCTATAAGTGTTGTAGCAAGGTTTAGGTATATCCACTCTATAAATAAGTAAATAACTTGTGTAAAATTGTATCGTATTTAATAGTATTTTGTAGTAAAAATATAACTATTTTGTATACACCTCGCATAACATCAAGTATTTTTGGCGCCGCTGCCGGGGACACTAAAACGCTGAAAGCGCAACGCTATATATAAAAAAAAGATTCTTAGTTTACTTTTGTAAAAATACGCTTGTGTAAAAATACGTTTTAATTATTAAAAATACAAAAATATAAAAAAAATATAAAAAAATCTATATATTTGTTTTTAAGAGTTGTTAAATATATAAAGTAAAAAGTTTTTTTATTTTAGTTTTTAAAATTAAATTTTTATTTAAGTTATATACATATTTTATATAATCTAAAAACAGAAAAAAATAAATAAATAAGAAAGTATACGGGCCACTACACTGTAGAAGCCCAATATCTGGCCCGATTTTATAGTTCATGCGACCGCATGAAAGAAAGGCTATAAACCCATGCGATCGCATGGGTTAACCTGACAGCTCTGACCCGAGCATTAATTACGAAATTAGGTTAAAATATTTAATTATTATTATTATTAGGGTTTAATTATTATATAGTTTTAATATAATTTGTATTTTAAGTTTTAGTTATTATTATTTACATATTTATACTAATACTTTTATATAAATAATATAAAAATAATATTTTTATAAAAATTGTACTTTTTACAACTTTAGGTTTATTTTAATATTTTGTATCTTTTTATTTGTTTTAGCGTAATATTTATATTTTTCGTTCGTATTTAATTTTAAGTCATAGTTTTTGCCATAGTTATTTTTATTTCTAGATTTTTAGGCTTTGCCGTAAAATCCCTTAAGTGCTTTTTCTTTAGACTAAGATTTAGGGGCTTTAGAATTTTGCGACGCCGTTTTAAAATTTTAGTACCTTTTTAAGTTATTGCCATTTTGGATATAGAATTCCTTTTAAGTTTTAATACCTTTAGACGCAACTTTTAATTATTAAGTTTTTTAAGTTTCGACGCGCTACGTTCTTTTTATTATTTTTCGACCTTTTATTTTTCGACGTTTTTCGATGCGCTCTTTTTCTTTCTTATTTCTCGACGCTCTAGTTTTTAGGATATAGAATTTTCTATTTCTTCTCTAAAATTTCTTTAAACTTTAACGAAAAATTATTTTAAGCGGTTAAATTGATAGACATCCAAAAGTTTCTGGTTCGTAATAATAGTTGGATTTGTTAGTGGCGAGTTGTGGGCTTCCAATTTAAAGGGTCCTGGCTACCTGCTGCATCTTTTGGCTATTCGAAACGTGGGCAAAATCAGAAAAGTCTATTAATTTGATAACTTATATAATTTTTATTTTTATAACTAATAGGATATTCAGTGAATGCACCGAGCAAAACGTTCACCACTTTTCGTACGTTCACCATCTGTAACTCGATCAAGACATCTAGCCAAATTGTCGCCGTTGATTTTTCTTTAGAATCGTCATCCAGTCGACCAAGTACTCCAATTCAAATTTCTGATAATCCATTTTTTGAACCCAACCTCACAATTGAGAATCCGGAGGATATTCAGGGACAATTCAGAGATCCTGAACCATTAATCTTTCCTCCGGAACCACCAATCATTCAAACGAAGATTGTCGAAGAACAACCCATTAAATCAGAATCCTCTAGTGATTCAGATTCAACAAATTCAATCATGGAAAATCTAGAACCTCTAAGTATGGAAGACTGAATGAGAGCTAAACGCACTGGCTAAGGTCATGCAATTACTTAACCTGACATTAATGCGCCAGATTATGAAATCAAAGGACAAATCCTACACATGGTAACTAATCAATGCCAATTTAGTGGTGCACCGAAGGAAGATCCAAATGAACATCTTCGTACCTTTAATAGGATCTGTACACTATTTAAAATTTGAGAAGTAGAGGATGAACAGATATATCTCATGTTATTTTCCTGGACTTTAAAGGGAGAAGCCAAAGATTGGTTATAATCGTTACCTGAAGGGGCGATTGATACATGGGACGTTTTAGTTGAAAAATTTCTTAAATAATTCTTTCCGGTATCTAAAGCCGTGAGACTTCAAGGAGAAATTGTTACGTTCACACAAAAGCCAAATGAAACTCTATATGAAGCGTGGACAAGATTTGGAAAATTGTTAAGAGGATGTCCGCAACATGGTTTAGACACTTGTCAAATAGTACAAATATTCTACCAAGGATGCGACATCACTACAAGAAAAGATATAGATATAGCAGTTGGTGGTTCCATTATTAAGAAAACCGCAACTGACGCTTACAAAATTATTGATAACAGTGCTTTCCACTCACATGAGTGGCATCAAAAAATGATATCGTTAGATCATCTAAAGCAGCTAGAGCCGATTCTAGCCATGACTTTGATTCCATTTCTGCAAAGATAGATGCTGTTGTGTAAGACCCAAATATTATCCTTGTATATAAGCGATGTTACGATACTCAAAGCGGGGTTTTATTGTATATATTTAAAACATGGAAGAATTCTGAACTGGGGGAGTCGCGTTCCGCGCGGCTATATGGCGCGCCGCGCCATCTGTCTGCGACAGATTCCCCTTTTCTTTTAATTAGATATTTTGAGGGCATTTTGGTAAAACTACTTTGGGACCCGAATTTAATGCCTTAGATTAGTTTGGGAGCCTCATTCACTCCATTCACAACCACCTTATCATCTTCCATTCAAGTTTAGAGAGAGAGGAGGTTCTAGAGTGAGAAAACTCCATTAAAGGAAGAAGGAAGTCGAATCGAGTCTTGGTGCGAGTTGTAAAGTCGTTCATCTAGTCGCTAGCTACGTGGTGATTGTGTTGGTAAGTTATAAAACCCAATTTCTTACTTTAATTATGTTTAAGGGTTAGGGTTGGGTTAGTGTTGCACACAAAACCCATTTGCTAGTAAATTTGGGGGTTTTGGGTGAATTTGGGTCATGTAGATTCAAAGATGACCAATTAGTGTTTTCAAAGTATTAAATTATGTTTATAAGCCTAAATTGGTTAGTTAATGTACTAGCACACTTATATATATGTAAATGGGTGTAATGACCTTGAAATGGGTCAAATGGGTCTTTAATGACCTAAGTGGTCTTGCTAGTGTGAAATTGAGTTAACCTTGTGATTTAAGAATGTAATAAGACCATAATTGGCTAGAGTTAGGGTTTTTGGTGAAGTTAACACATTATTAGGGTTAATGGTGCAAAATGGGTTGAAATTGCACTTTGGGTCAAAATGGCTTTAGAATGGTGAAAGAATTGGTTGACCAACTTGAGTTGCGTTTAATAATATGTATAATGTGATTAGGTACGTTACATTGAGGTTTCGCAAGCTCGGGTATCTTTTCACAAGACTTTGAGGTGAGTGGAATAATTATATGCGTAGGTATATAATGTATCTATTTGTTGTAGCGTGAAATGTGTAGTGCCGAGGTGTTAAGACACCACGTTTCACGTGAAGAGTGTAGAATCGAGGTGTTAAGATGCCACTCGGGTGTAGCATCGAGGTGTTAAGATGCCACCTAGGAGTGTAGTGCCGAGGTGTTAAGACACCACTCCATAAAATATGAGTGAAGCATCGAGGTGTTAAGATGCCACTCGGGGTGAAGTACCGAGGTGTTAAGGTGCCACCCTAGGGGTTAGTGGTGCGAAGTGTTAAGTGCCCTAACGGATGTTATGAACACCGATGGCGTTTTCGCGAGCGACGTTCCCTTGTACGATTGGTTAACCATGGTTATTTGTGTTGTAAGCATATTATATTATTCGAGTTATATTTATATGCGGTTGTTATGCTAGTTTGTGGTATTGGTGTATTATAGCTTGTTATTGTGACGATAAGCTAATTGTGTTTGCTAGCATGTTTGCGGTATTGTGTAAGTGTATGCAAGTAGGTATAATTATATATGTATTCGTATAATTATTGCATTCACTAACCTTTGCTTACCCTCTCGTTGTTTACCATTTTTATAGGTTCGGTTGTGGACAAGGGTAAGGGCATCGTTTTGGATTAGAGATCCCGTCGTTGACTAGGGGACACTTTTGGATGTGTTGACTTTTGGGAGTTTAACCGAGACGTGGGTAGTTTAATCCCAAACGCCATGCTCATAGTGTAGTTTGGTACTTAAACTTTTTGGTGGTCGAAACTCTTAAATTGTATTAAACTTGTATTTTGGGTCGTGTGGGCCCCGCTTGTAAAACATCATTTTTATGTTTGAATCGTGATAGTTTTACATATTTGAATGTGTGGTTAAAAGCTTGTCGTCTAAAAATGTCGGGAACTAGTCGATCTTTTTCGCATTTGAAACTTTCCGGACAGGCCATCCTGGCGCGCCGCGCGGCCATCCTGGCACGCCGCGCCACTTCTCTGTACAACAATTTTTTTTTTATTTTGTATTTTCACGTGGTTTGGTCGCGGGTTGGTTTGGGTTGTTACATGTTGAGAGACGAATGGAGAAAATGACTAAGGATATTCACTCAATACGAATTAGTTGTGAGCAGTGTGGAGGACCACATTTGACAAAAGATTGTCTCAGTATTGAACCAATAATGGAACAAAGAGAGAATGTTTCATACATGAACCAAAGGCCTGGAAATAATTATCAGAATAATTATCAACCGCCAAGACCAATCTACAATCAAAATCAGAATTACAACTGAAATGTTCCATACAACAACCAACAAGGTCCTAGCAATCAACAAGTATCTAATAATACTTACAATCAGCAAAAACCTATTTTTCAAAACAAACCACCACAAACCGATGATAAAAAGCCAAATATAGAAGATATGATGTCGAAGCTAGTTGAATCTCAAACTCAGTTTATCACATCTCAGAAACAAACTAATGAACAAAATGCTCAAGCATTTAGAAATCAACAAGCTTCGATTCAAAATCTGGAACAAGAAGTAAGTAACCTAGCATGGTTAATAGGTGAAAGAAAACCGGGAAGTCTACCTAGCGATAAAAATGCTAACCCCCGGAATGAAATAGCTAAAGCCATTACCACAAGAAGTGGTATTACACTTAAACCACCTGACTGTAATTTCTGATGACTCTATTCCTACTCCACAAGAACCACAATCTGAGCAAGATAAGGAAACAGAACCGGTAGTTGAAAATGTTAATGACGATAACACAGTTAAGGCTAAACCTTATGTTAAACCATACCAACCACCACTTCCTTACCCGAGTAAAATGAGAAAAGAGAGACTTGAAACTGAGCAATCCAAATTCTTGGTTATGTTTAAACAAATAAATGTAAATCTTCCTTTCATTGATGTGATTTCAGGAATGCCTAGATATGCTAAATTTCTGAAAGATCTAATCATAAATAGAAAGAAAATGGAAGAACTCTCGGCTGTTACTATGAATGCTAATTGTTCTGCAGTACTGTTGAATAAGATACCAGAAAAATTATCAGATCCAGGAAGTTTCACGATTCCATGTTTTCTGGGTAGTCTTAGTTCAATAGAAGCATTGGTAGACTTAGGTGCTAGTATAAATTTAATGCCGTATTCCCTATACGCTAAACTAGACCTTGGAGAATTGAAACCAACACGAATAAGTATACAACTAGCCAATCGATTAGTAAAATATCCTAGAGGGATGATGGAGAACATGCTAGTTAAAGTTGGTACTTTAGTATTTTCAGTAGATTTTGTTATTCTGGACATGGAAGAAGATTCTCGAGTTACTCTCATATTAGGAAGACCATTCTTAAACACGGCTAAAGCAATAATAGACGTGTTCGCTAAGAAACTGACCCTAAGTATAGAGGACGAGAGTGTTACCTTTTCTGTTGATAGAGCCATGCCACAACCGCAATCTGCAAATGATACATGTTATTATATTCAAACTATAGATTCACATGCAGAATTGTTAGAAGAATTTCCAGAATTACAAGGAACAGGAGAATGTTCTTTAGAAGAAGGAACTGAACCAATTGATGAATCTGAAATGTTAGCTACACTTATGGCTAATGGATATGAACCAATAACAGAAAAAATTCAAATGCTAAAAGAGGAAGACAGATATCGATATAAATCATCGATAGAAGAACCACCGACATTAGAATTAAAACCACTTCCAAACTATTTGGAATATGCTTATTTACATGGTGAATCTGAATTACCTGTAATAATATCGTCTTCTATTACTGAAAATGAAAAATCTCAACTCATTGCTGTGCTAAAAGCTCATAAACCAGCTATTGCATGGAAGATTCATGATATTAAAGGAATAAGTCCTTTGTATTGCACACATAAAATCCTTATGGAAGAAGGTCATAAAACGTATGTGTAACGCCAACGAAGACTAAATCGTAATATGTAAGATATTGTTAAGAAAGAAATTATTAAACTGCTTGATGCAGGTTTAATTTATCCAATTTCTGATAGTCCATGTGTAAGCCCAGTTCAATGTGTACCTAAGAAGGGTGGCATGACTGTCATCACAAATGAGAAAAATGAGCTTATTCCTACTAGGACTGTAACAGGATGGTGTGTTTGTATTGATTATAGAAAATTAAATGACGCCACCAGAAAGATCACTTTCCCTTACCTTTCATTGATCAAATGTTGGAAAGATTAGCCGGGAATCGTTACCATTTTTTTCTTGACGGTTTTTCTGGATATTTTCAAATTCCAATAGCACCCGAGGATCAAGAGAAAACCACGTTTACGTACCCTTATGGTACTTTTGCTTACAAACGCATGCCATTTGGACTTTGCAACGCCCCTGCAACCTTTCAAAGGTGCATGATGGCGATTTTTCACAACATGATAGAAGAATGCATGGAAGTTTTCATGGATGACTTTTCAGTCTTCGGTGATACATTTGAATCATGTCTAGTCAATCTTGAATGAATGCTTATTAGATGCGAGCAATCAAATCTAGTTCTTAATTGGGAGAAATGTCATTTCATGGTTAGAGAAGGCATCGTTCTTGGTCATAAAATTTCAAAGGAAGGAATTGAAGTGGATAGAGCTAAAGTAGATGTAATTGCTAAACTTCCACATCCCATCAATGTTAGAGGAGTTAGGAGTTTTCTAGGGCATGCCGGTTTTTACCGACGTTTCATAAAAGATTTTTCTAAAATTGCCACTCCTATGAATAAACTCCTAGAAAAGGATGCTCCATTCATCTTTTCAGATGAATGCATAAAATCTTTTAATATTCTTAAAGAAAAACTCACTAATGCGCCGATCATGATAACTCCAAATTGGAATCTACCATTTGAACTAATGTGCGATACAAGTGATTTTGCAATGGGAGCCGTTTTAGGACAAAGGATTGAAAAACAATTTCAACCTATTTATTATGCTAGTAAAACGTTACAAGAAGCACAAACAAATTACACAACTACTGAAAAAGAACTCCTTGCCATTGTCTTTGCTTTTGACAAATTTTGTTCATATCTCGTTCTAGCTAAAACAGTGGTCTATACTGACCATTCTGCTCTTAGATACCTATTTTCAAAACAAGATGCTAAACCAAGATTAATCCGTTGAATCTTACTCTTACAAGAGTTCGATATTGAAATCCGAGATAAAAAGGGAGCAGAAAATCTCGCCGCTGATCATCTTTCTCGTCTTGAAAATCCTGAATTAGAAGTTCTAAATGAATCGGCTATACAGGACAACTTCCCTGATGAATATCTTTTGAAGATAGATTATAATGAAATTACACGGTTTGCAGACTATGCAAACTACTTAGTATGTGGATACCTTGAAAAAGGATTATTGTACCAAAAACTAAAGAAATTCTTTAGTGATATAAAACACTATTTTTGGGAAGATCCACATTTGTTTAAAAGTTGTCCCGATGGAATAATATGCCGTTGTGTATTCAGGGATGAAGCTAGTCAAATCTTAAACCATTGTCACACAGGACCAACAGGAGGGCATTATGGGCCTCAACTCACAGCAAGAAAAGTTTACGATACTGGATTCTGTTGGCCTACAATTTTCAAAGATGCACACCTTCTTTGCAAATCCTGTGATGCTTGTCAAAGGGCCGGAAAAATAAGTCAACGTGATGAAATGCCACAAAATGTCATTCAAGTATGTGAAGTATTTGACGTTTGGGGTATTGACTTTATGGGTCCATTTCCAAAATCTCATAATAATCTCTACATTCTTGTTACCATTGATTATGTATCTAAATGGGTGGAAGCACAAGCTCTCCCAACTAACGATGCACGAGTTGTAGTCAACTTCTTAAAACGTCTTTTTGCAAGGTTCAAAACACCGAAAGCTTTAATAAGTGATCGGGGTACTCATTTCTGTAATAATCAACTTGAGAAAGTTCTCAAAAGATATGGAGTAACTCATAAAATCTCTACTGCTTATCATCCACAAACAAGTGGACAAGTTGAAAATACCAACCGAGCATTAAAACGTATTCTAGAGAAAACCGTAGGATCAAATCCGAAGGAATGGTTCATGAAATTAGAGGATGCACTCTGGGCTTTTAGAACAGCCTACAAAACTCCAATTGGAACCACACCTTTTAGACTCGTTTATGGAAAAGCATGTCACCTTCCAGTAGAAATTGAACACAAAGCATTTTGGGCTTTGAAGACATGTAATCTTGATTTACATGAAGCTGGATGTCTACGGTTAAGTCAATTAAACGAATTAGAAGAATTAAGACATGAAGCATATGAAAATTCGTTAATCTATAAAGAAAGAACGAAGAAATGGCATGATAAAAGAATCAGAAGTTCAAAAGAATTTAAAGAAGGAGACAGAGTTCTTCTTTTCAATTCATGATTCAAGCTATTTCCTGGAAAATTGAAATCAAGATGGTCTGGACCATTCATAGTCAAAAGAGTTTTCCCATATGGAACAATAGAGTTAATAAATTCAAATGGGATTGAATTTAAGGTTAATGGTCACAGCGTTAAACATTACATACATGGTCCGATGGAAGTTGACAATGAAGTCAATCATAATTTCACCACCCAAGAAAACCCTCAGAATGAAAACATAAATATGCTATCAACAACATATGAAAAACCAAAATTAGAAGACGGGGAAGCTTCAAATTGGAGTGATGAAGAAGAATTCTTATACAAACCTCCCATTCCAAGAAATGAAGAAAAAAAAGTTCAAATAGAAGTGAAAGAACCAAGAAAAGATCACTTGGAAAAGGGTAACAAACCAACTCTACTTAATAAAGTAGGAGACCCAGGTGAATTTATCATTTCTTACTTGCTTAACGATGGTGCTATGTATAATGGACTCGCAGATTTAGGAGCAAGTGCAAATGTTATACCTCTTTCCTTATATAAAAGATTAGGTGTGGGTAAATTAAGACCAACCAGAATAGGTGTTCAATTATTTGATCAAACCATTAAACACCCAGTTGGAATAGCAAACAATTTACTTGTTAAAGTGGGAAGTTTGACCTTTGTTACAAATTTCATAGTTATTAATATGGAAGAAGACCTTGATATTCCTCTAATTTTAGGTCGCCCATTTTTAGCAACCACCGAAGCGTTCATTGATGTAAGTGAAGGTAGAATGACACTTAGGGATGGTGATAAATCGGTCACCTTTGTGAACCGAAAGTCTAGATCTCCACCAACCAAAACTGTTAAACCAATAAAAATGCATAAGTATGGGGAAGATGAAGAAACACTTAATGATGATCCGATAACAAAGAACCCCGTTGATGATACAAAATTAGATGAACCCATTTTTAACAGTTCAACGAAGAAACTTTATAAATGGATTCACGATGCTAGGATTAAGGGGAACTTTAAGTTATGTAACCGATTAGTATCCAATTTATCGCCAAAAGAAAAGGCAATGTTAGTTGAATTTTTGAAAGTTACAGAGGAAATCAAAAATTGGCTTGAAGTAAAAGTCAAAGATATACAAGTTGTTGATAGTCCAATTGAAAACGAAGTTAATCACAATTTTGACACCAAATCTAACTAAGTGTGGGGAGAATCGAATCTTTTTAGGGTAATATATATTTCAGTTAGAGTTAGATATTCTGTTTTCGTGTAGTTTTCGAGAATGGAATCCGAATGGTCTTTCCCTAGCAGACCCTAAAGAACTAGTCTTCTCCCCCCATTCTGAATTTTTATTTTTTTTAGGTTTTACGCGATGAAGAATTCCTTTGATCTAAACCATGGTCTAATGCTACACGCTATGATTACTAAACGTAATAATGACACACTTCCGAGTGAACTGGTATCATTCATAAGAGATAAAATGGACGGAGTAAGAAAAGAACTCAGGAAAGATCATCATAAAATACATTTTGGAAAAGAAACATCAAAATCCGCAACAAAAAGAAGAGCACGACACCTTGAAAGATGTCATAAATGCGGAAAATGGTCACACGAAGGTAAATGTTCAAACAATCAAACATATTCAAATACCGAATTTGTTACTCTATGCAGAGAACGACCGTTCATACGTTTAGAAGAAAAGATATTGAAGATTCGAGGTTATGCTTACGTAGCTATGGAGAACCAAATCACACGACTCTCCTATGAGTCGGCTAAATCAGGTCTCTGAGAATTCTTTCTCACAGGTAAGTATGTACAGTTTTTATTTTTATTTTTTATTTATTGCTTTTAATCTTTTGATAATAAACACTGAATCGTTCGCTATAAAGTATTAAATTGGTATTCAATAAAATTAGGTATGCGTAACCGAAATTATTGATATCATACAAAAATTTATTACATCACTGCGAAATTTACCGTTTATTCTTAAGGTATAAATATCTTTAATCAATTAACCCAAAATATTTCAGAAATTCTTCAGAAGTAAAACTAGGTCGTTGAACCGAAATTACTTTATCGAAAAGAGGGGCGTATATTTTTGATAATATTTAATTGATTAAAGTGGGATAAAAGACCAAAAAGATTTTTAATTTTTAATTTTTACCATGTTTTTAAAATTAATATATAAATATTAAATTAATATTTTAAACTTTTTAATATCAATATATTTAAATTTGTAAATATTTGAAAAATTAATATTTTTAATATAAGTTTGTATGTATAAAAATGATATTTATATGAATTTTTAATTTTATACAATTTAAATTTAAGTTTGGTGTGAATTTAAAAACAAAAATTTACTTTATTTCACTAAGTTAAAAATATGATTTTTAAAATTCATCGTGAGTTGAAAACTAGGTCGTTGAACCGAAATTGCTCTACCCAAGGGAGGGACGAGAACTTTTATTATCATTATTTTTAATCTTATTGAATTAAAGTATGCCAAAAACATTAAAAAACCCAAAAATCTTACTTTTAAAACAACGCTTAAAACGTAACAAATTTTAAAATTTTGTCAAGGGACGAACTAGGACAACGATCCGAAACGCCCTCATCCTAAAAAGAAACAAAATTTTAATTTTTAATTAATTATACGTTTTAAAAAGTGTAAGGTTAAAAAAAAAAAACATGAGACCCATGCGATCGCATGGGATTTACACTACACCTCCATGCGATCGCATGGAGGCAAAATACTGGACAGAAACAAATACCCAGCGAGCTTGCTCTCTGTCTCCACTTCACACACACACGAACTCACCCACACAAATCACTCTAAATTCATCATTTTAACACCAAAATTTACCAAATTTCTCGCTATAATCCGCTCTAATCATGAATTTGATAAGAAGTTTATCAATAAGGGTAACAATTTTACCCCTAAACCTCTTTAAATTTGATTTTTAGTGTTCTTGAGCTATAATTTTCCTAATTTGATTTTGTTAATTTCTAGTGTAATTAGAGTTAAATTGTTAGTATATTATGCATGTATAACCTAGATTGATGCTATTTAACATGATTTGAAGCCAAAAACTTCAAAAATTTTAGGAATCTAGGGTTTGTGTTCTTGAGCAATTTGGGGCTTTTTGATATAAACAGGTTATAGCCGATTTTTGTCATGAATTATTGCTAAATTAAGTAGTGTAACATGTTTAGGTAGCTAAATGATCCAAACTTTGATCCTAAACTTGATTTTTGAAAATTAAAGTGGACTTTTTAGGTATAAAATTCATGAACTTGATTAAATTGATGTAAATGCCATTTGAAACTTGTTTAATTGCTAGTAATGGTTGTTTTAACATTTTCTTAGTGTTGAATGCTTATGAACTTTGTAAACATTTTCATATATGCTTATTTGAAAAAGTGTAGAATTGTTAAAATTGTGAAAATGTGTATAAGTTTAATTTTGATTAAACATGTTATTGTAATTGTTTCAAGTTGTTATTTTGCTAACACTAATGCATATTTGGATGCACAAAATTTGTGTTTAATGTGTTTTGCAGAGATTTACTAATACTGATGGTGCATCATCATCATCTAGACAACCTGCTCCAGAACCTGAATCGGAAATGCAATATGAACCTGAACAGGAGCAACAACAGGAACAACAACAACAAACTGATCAACACGTACCTTATTATGATCCGCAACAAGAATATGTTGATGCCTTCATAGTATTTCCGATGCATCCGATAGTACAACACCCAACAATTCATGAAGAACAGTTACATCCCAATTTGAGATTTGATCGAAGTTGGAGAGATTACCCATCATATCAAAGTAACAAATTCAAACTGGCACCGAAAAATGTAGAAGTACCGAGGGTAATCGATTGGGAGCCTTTGGAAAGGGTCCAACTAGTTAACTCAGTTAGACAGCATTTGATCCAAAGGTATGTCAGCTTTTCTTTTCCCGATTGGGAACGTTTATTCACCATTCGTAGACCTGTATATAAGGAATGGTGTGTTGAGCTTATGAGTACTATAGCGTTAAATGCGGATGTAGTTAGGTTAGATGATAGAAGTTTTCTTAGATTTATACTTGGCCGTAGGATGTACAGGATGTATATGCTGGACATGGCCAGGGCTTTACAGATATATACGCCCGCTGAATTACTACTACCCGATTGTATGAATTTGATTTATCATGGTGAAAGTGTAGATAGGAATTTTGATGCTAACGCCGTATGGAGGCGTATGTCAGATTATAATGTTTTTGGGCTGGCAGGAACACACACCTACTTACATATTCACAGAGCCGAGCTTCGTATAATTCATAGATTTATGGCTAACTCGATTACACAGAGAGGTCACAAGAAGGAGAAAATGACCTTACATGATTTATTCTACCTTAAGTGTATTCGAGACCCAAGAGGCTTTGTTAATATCCCCTACTGTGTTGGTTTTTATTTGTCTAAGATAGTGGAAGGAATACATGAAGGGGGAATAATAGGAGGAGGTATTTTTGTTACTCTCATTGGAGAGTATTTGGGTGTAGATAGGGATCAAGGGGGTCCACTATTGGTTTGTAGGGAACATGATGATACTTTAGGATTGAAGGTCTATCAGGGTGCTAAGGTATTGAAGAGCAGACGCAATCAGGCAGTATCCTATGTTGGTCGTCATCTACAGGTAGAGAGAGGTTCAGATGAGGAGATGGAGGAAGCAGATGACATTAGGGATGTCATTAGGGAGGCTATGACTGACGTCTACCAGCGTATAGATGAGGTAGAAATGACAAACCATGATAGACATAATCGATACGAGCAGTGGCAAGCCCGGAATGAGTACGAGCATTCTAGGCAACGACAGCATGATAGATGGGACTATCATCAGCGTCAGATCATGAGTCGGCTATCACCTCAGGATCACTACGTACCGACCCGACCCGCTTACTATCCTCCACACCAGCCCGAGATGAGACCACTATATACTCTCTACGACCCTAACCAGGCCTATCAGTACACCTATCACCAACCATGGAACCCGACCGATGACATGAACTGGAACCCCTATCCAGATTGATATAGTTCCCGTTGGTGATTTCTATGATTTTTGTTTTTTTATTATTTTTATTTATTTATGTTTAAACATACAAATATTGATACTTTTATGTAAGTTTAATATTTTTATTATGTTGTACTAATATTTCATTTTGATTTGAAAGTGGGATGTTAAGTCCCATTTCAAATTACCATGCATGTTTATATTTGTATTGTATGTATTTTATTTCATGTACACAACAGGGTAAAACAAGCGCATTTTCAAAGACTGGCATTAAGTTCAGCAAAAGCTACTAATTTTGATGACAAAACGAAAAACAAATGTGATGTAACAACAAGATGGAATGAACAAATGATGTGCACCATTTATCATTCAAAAAACAAACGCCAATATGTTTGGAAACTTTGGTAAAATTTAATCATTTTTCTACGTTAATCACCCTCAATAATTAAAATTGTTACTGATTTCTTGCAAATGAGGGCATTGCAAGATCTTAAGTATGGGAAGGGATTAAATTCTTTCGGATTTTTAAAATTTTAACTTATACACTTGGTTACCATTAAAAATACTAGTAACGCAGTAGTTGTATTAGAATCTAGTGCTCTTTGATAATAAAGAACAGCCCTAGTCTTATATACTGACTACCCAATTCTAGTAAAATTTTTTAAAATTTTCAAATAAATGAATTCAAAATTATGTTTATACATATTTATGAACGATAAAACTAGGTGTTAACACCGAAATTATTGTTACCTCGGAAAGGACATAAATTGAGAAACAACCCAAAATGTTAGAATTCATTTAAAATGGAATAGAAGACAATAAAAAGGCAAAGAAAGGAAAATAAAAGACAAGTGTGGGAAAAATTTACTAAGTTATTTAGAACATATATCACATATTTTGTACAAATAATTGAAGATACTTTTGTTTTGGACAAAATTAACCGTTTTACCCGGTAAATTGTAAGATATTTGAAAGAAAGATGGATCTACACGATGAATCAATTCCATTATTAAAAGGAAGTAAAGTCTTCCGAAAAAGACACGCGCTTCTTGATTTAGGTCAGGAAGTTGACGTCCAGACCAGCTGTAGGTTGACGAAAAATCTAGAAAAATTATCTCTAAAATCAGCAGGAAATCCACGGACCTCAGCATCAAACAGGGTCGCTAAGTGGTCAGACTTATCCTAACCATGAGAGGATCTGTCTCGTAAAATGGGGAGGGCGCTGTGCAAATTAGCTTGATAAGACTAATGAATCAGATCCCCAGAAAGGATAATCTCCTTAAAAGATCAAAAATTAGCTTTTAAGATTGCTATTACTCAATCCTTGAGATTGACTTTTAAAGATTGAGAATTACAAACTCATGAAATTCGATGATATCTAAACTCGAGCTTGAACGAGAAAATATTTTGATCAAAACTACAAACCGATTTGTTTTCTGAAAACCCATTTTTAATGTGTTCATTACCATTGAACGTAAAATCCTAGGAATTCACCTGGAGTTCATTAGATCACCTGAACCAAATCGGGTGTCAACCATAAGAACGGTGGTTGCATAGCATGGTCAAAGACAGGACCTTGTGCCAGACCGAAAAACTATAGGGTGAGCTTTACTATTGCTCCTACAAAGGATAGTAATTGCATCCGACACGATATAGACCATAATTAAAAGCATGTTAGGGGACATTGCCTTAACAGTTGCTTGTTCAACGCTTTCCTTTACAACCGGACGGTAGTTTACTGAAAGGTAATATACGGAGCAAGTATACTGGACGTGTTGCTTTCCCAATACAAGGTTAGCAAGTGGGTGACACAAAACCATAAGTTTTGAGCTAAAATTTTCAAATTTGAAACCCACAAAAACAATTTGCAAACACCGGTGAAGGGTTATTCCGAAAAAATTATCTAGGGTAAAAGCTAGATTTAATTTTCAAAAGATCAAATGTTTTCATAAAGATCCAATTTCCTTAAAGGATCTAAATTTTCATAGTCACGTGGGACTATAAACCACATCGTTATTATCATTGTTCATACCGCCGTATAGAAATTACTGATGTACAAAGTGTGAAGAATAAAGAAGTGATTCTATTATTTTTATTTCAAGACTATATTGCTTGAGGACAAGCAACGCTCAAGTGTGGGAATATTTGATAATGCTAAAAACGAACATATATTTATAGCAGTATCCCTCAAGAAAGGCAAGCTTTTAGTTGCAATTGTTCTATTTACAAGTGATATTCGTTTAAATAATAAAAGGTGAAGTCAAAAGACAGATTCGACGAATTGAAGACGCAAACGACCAAAAAGCTCAAAAGTGCAAAATATAATCAAAGTGGTTCCAATTATTGATAAGAAACGTCTCAAAATTAAAAGAGTACAAGACGCAAAACGCAAAATACAAGATATTAAATTGTACGCAAGGACGTTCGAAAATCTGGAACCGGGACCAAAGTCAACTCTCAACGCTCGACGCAACGGACTAAAAATTACAAGTCAACTATGCACATAAATATAATATAAGATTTAAATAATTCTTAAAATTATTTATATATTATATTTATTTATTAAATCGTCGGCAAGAAGTAAACAAAATCATGTGAGCTGGAAAAGCAGGCCATGCGATCGCATGGCCTGGAAGTGCAATTTCCATGCGATCGCATGGGTCACTTTTTCTGGCCACACCCCTATAAATTCGCAGTTTGGTGATCGAACAAACACATCTTTTTCTCTTCTTCATCTATCAACATATATATATATATATATATATATATATATATATATATATATATATATATATATATATATATATATATATATATATATATATTAATTTTAATTTTAATAATAAGGGTATGTTAGCGAATCTTGTAAGGGTGTAAGTCGAAATTCTGTCCGTGTAACGCTACGCTATTATTAATCATTGTAAGTTATGTTCAACCTTTTTAAATTAATGTCTCGTATCTAAGTTATTATTATGCTTATTTAATGTCGAAGTAATCATGATGTTGGGATAAAATATTAAAGACGGGGTAATTGGGCTTTGTACCATAATTGGGGTTTGGATAAAAGAACGACTCTTGTGGAAATTAGACTATGTTCTATTAATGGGCTTTATATTAACTAAATGATACCTCGTTAATTTAATATATAGACTTATAAATTGACGTATTTATATATAACCACATATGCTTGACTGGGTACGGTGGGCGGGATATCTATAAATACCAATAATTGTTCATTTTACCGGACATGGAACTGGATTAATAGTTAATGGACTAGTTGAAACAGGGGTGGATTACATTCATGGGTAATAGGTGTAATTATTAACAAAGTAATAAAACCTTGGATTACACGCAGTCGATAACCTGGTGTATTCATTAAACAAAGTATTAAGACCTTGTTACAATTCGAATCCCCAATTAGTTGGAATATTTGACTTCGGGTATAAGGATAATTCGACGAAGACTCTCGCACTTTATATTTATGACTGATGGACTATTATGGACAAAACTGTATGGACATATCAAATAATCCAGGACAAAGGACAATTAACCCATGGTACTAAACTAAAAACAACACGTCGAACATCATGATTACGGAAGTTTAAATAAGCATAATTCCTTTATTTCATATTTAATTGCACTTTTAATTATCGCACTTTTATTTACTGTCATTTTATTTAATTGCACTTTTAATGATCGTACTTTTTAATTATCGCAATTTTATTTATCGCACTTTTATCGCAATTTCATTATCGTTATTTACTTTACGCTTTAAATTAAGTCTTTTATATATTTAATATTTTACATTAGGTTTTAACTGCGACTTAAGTTTTAAAATCGACAAACCGGTCATTAAATGGTAAAAATCCCCCTTTTATAATAATAATACAACTTATATATATATATATATATATATATATATATATATATATATATATATATATATATATATATATATATATATATATATATATATATATTTACAAATATAGTTTTAAAAATATAGCGTTTAACTTGACGAGTTCCCTGTGGAACGAACCGAACTTACTAAAAACTACACTACTGTACGATTAGGTACACTGCCTATAAGTGTTGTACCAAGGTTTAGGTATATCCACTCTATAAATAAATACATAACTTGTGTAAAATTGTATCGTATTTAATAGTATTTTGTAGTAAAAATATAACTATTTTGTATACACCTCGCATAACATCAAAACGTATAAAAAATGTTGTGAGTATATTTAAATCATACTTTGATATATATGTACATATTTGTTATAGGTTCGTGAATCGACCATTGGCCAAGTCTTATTTCCAACGAAGAAAAAAATATGTGAAAGTGAGTTATAGTCCCACTTTTAAAATCTATTATTTTTGGGATGAGAATACATGCAGTTTTATAAATGTTTTACAAAATAGACACAAGTGATCAAAATTACATTTTATGTTGAATTATGAACCGAATATGCCCCTTTTTAGCTTGGTAGCCTAAGAATTGGTGTTTATTATAATTGCCACCAATTGACGCGAATCCTAAAGATAGATCTATTTGGCCCAACAAGCCTCATCCAAGTTACGGATGCTTTAGTACTTCGATTTATCATGTCCGATGAGAGTCCCGGAATGATGGGGATATTCTATATGCATCCTGTTAAGGTCGGTTACCAGGTGTTCATCATATGAATGATTTTTATGCAGATTGCATGTTGTTTATGAGAAATGGAAATATGAAATCTTGTGGTCTATTATTACGATTTGATAAATATATAGGTTAAACCTATAACTCACAAACATTTTTGTTGATGCTTAAAGCATGTTTATTCTCAGGTGATTATTAAGAGCTTTCGCTGTTGCATGCTAATTTATGGACAAGAGTTGGAGTCAGCATGCTTGTATAATATTGTTTAAAAACTGCATTCGAAGACTTAAATTGGTGTGTAATATTATTGTAAACCATTATGTAATAATCGTGTGAAAACGCTATATTTTAGATTATCATTATTTGATAATCGTCGTAATATTTTTAAACCTTTATCGATAAAATAAAGGTTATGGTTTGTTTTAAAATCGAATGCAGTCTTTGAAAAGCGTCTCATATAGAGGTCAAAACCTCGCAACGAAATCAATTAATATGGAACGTTTATAAATCGATATGAACGGGACATTTCAGTTGGTATCAGAGCTTTGGTTTTAGAGAACCAGAAATTTACATTAGTGTGTCTTATCGAGTATGTAGGATGCATTAGTGGGTCTGGACTTCGACCGTATATTTTTCTTTAAAAACGATTGCTTAACACTTTTTGTTGAAAACTATATATATTTAACATGTAAATATTATGTGATATATTAATCTCTTAACGTATTTGATAATGTGTGATAGATGTCTACCTCTAGTACAAATTCCATCGACTCACCTAATAATAATGAAGAGTCGAATATATTTTGGGAAGATTCACAAATTCTCGAAGAGGAACCGGAAGAAGAGGAACCAGAAGAAGAGGAACCGAAAGAGGAGGAACCGAAAGAAGAGGAACCGGAAGAAGAGGTTCCGGAGGGGGAAAATTTAGGAACCACTGAAAAATAGACAAATAAAAGAAAACCCTCAACTAGTGGACCAAAATTAATAATGGTCAATGGTGTTTCCGCCGAGGAAGCAAAATATTGGGAAGAGTACCAATTTTCTAATGAATCGGATCCCGATGAGGATTCTGATGATGTTATAGAAATTACCTCGACCCAATTTGAAAAAGCAAAAGAAAATAATAAGGGAAAGGGCATCAAAATAGAGAAACCTGATTCCAACCCCGATAAACTTTATATGTATCGTCAACACCCGTATTTCTTAAGTTGTAACAATAACCCGGGAACCTCTAAGCCACCAGGTTTTTCTAAACCATTTGTGAAAACAACGGCTCGTATTAGAGGAACATCATATATCCCTAGAAAATTAGCAAAATGAAACAGTTCCTAAGAGAAAGAAACTAGTGAGTCGGAATAAAGAGTTGTAATCATGAGGTGTAAAATATGTAAAATAAGTGTGCTTGTACTTTTCTTGTTGTATGTAAAAATTGCTTGTATTATTATCTTTTACGAATCTAATTCTCGTCTGTTTTACAGTATAAAAACACAATGGACGTTAAGGATAGACAATAAAAAATTTTAGAAGACCTACCCGGGGACATGATTGATGAAATCTCGTCTAAAGTTGGTCAGAATTCGTCGACACAATTATTTACGGCAAAATTGGTTTGTAGAACATTTGAAGAACGTTCCAGGCATGCCTTAGTGTATAAAAGGATTTCATTTGAAAGATGGGGTATATCACATTGGGGACACCGTAAGTTACGCCGTGTTTTGTTTAAAGCGTTAAATGCGGGAAACCCAAATGCAATTTTACGCTACGGGTTAAGAACCTATTTTGACTCAACATATCCCAAAGTAGGACTTCATGAGTTAGAAAGAGCTTCTAACATGTAACATAAAGAAGCATGTTATGCTTACGGGTTAGTGATGTTCGCTTCTCACCAAAGTGAGAAAAAGAACATTTGATTACAACTTTTAAATTAAAACCTTCCCATAAGTGACGGATTCAGTAGTTGTAGTAAGAAACCAGGTTTTTAGATTGGTACGGGCCTGTTGGGCATTACGAAACCCTCATCCCTTTGGCGACGTTACAACATGTTGTCTTGTCAACAGCCACAACGGTTATGTTCCACAAGACCAAGGATGGGAAGTAGTCTTAGTAAAACCAGAATGCATGACTTGTTTCTGGACTTATGAATTACGTGTTTTTATTGCCTTTGCTGAACGAATTGCGTATTAACTAGGATTGTTGTCACAACTATTTTGTATCAAAGTTATTGTGTGCTATATTTCATGCTATATGTAAAATAGCGGTATTGTAAATTTGTAAAAATATTGTATAAAAGTTTGAACGCGAAATATTATTGTATTTAGTTTTTAATATAGAATCGTAGTAGTTGAATTGTATAGTAGCTATTAAGTATGAACTTAACGGGTAGGTATTACCCGAATTAAAACTTATAAAACGCTAATATGAAGAAAAAGCTTTTATAAAAGAGTTCATATTATGCTACGAAATACTATTGACTACTCTTAAATTCTATATGATTAACTCAATTCTTTTGGCTATTTTTGAAGGAAATGGCACCGACGACTCGTCAGAACTTGAACATGAGTGAGAAAGACTTCCGTGTTTCTTTGCTGCGAACATAGCCGCAGTGCATGCCGCAATGCAAAATAACAACAATAACTCTGGTTCTAGCAGTGGAACTAATTCCACAAGAAATTGGGTAGGATGCTCCTACAAAGAATTCACTGCCTGTAAACCTTTGGAATTCAATGGAACCGGGGGTTCAATCGGATTAAAACGGTGGACCGAAAAGGTTGAATTGGTGTTTGTCATAAGTAAATGTACTAAAGAAGACAAAGTAAAGTACGCTACGCATACCTTCACAGGTATTGCGTTAACATGGTGGAACACCTATCTCGAGCAGGTGGGACAAGATGCTGCTTACGCACTACCGTGGTCAGCATTCAAGCACTTGATGAACGAGCAGTATCGTCCCAGAAACGAGGTCAATAAGCTTAAGGTAGAGCTTAGAGGATTACGAACGCAAGGTTTCGACATCACCACGTACGAACGACGATTCACAGAGTTGAGCCTATTGTGTCCAAGTGCATTCGAAGATGAAGAGGAGAAGATTGACGCATTTGTAAAAGGGTTACCAGAAAGGATTCAAGAAGATGTGAGTTCACACGAGCCCGCCTCCATACAAAAGGCAAGTTGAATGGCTCACAAACTTATAAATCAGATTGAGGGAAGGATTAAAGAACAGGCGGCCGAAGAGGCCAACACGAAACAAGTCAAGAGAAAGTGGGAGGAAAACAGTGACAAGAGTTACCAATACAACAACAACAATCACAACTACAATCGCAACAACTATCCCAACAACCGCAACATCAATCGAACCAACAACAATCGCAATCCCAACAACAACTACAACAAGCGTCCCAACAACAATAACTTTATCAAACGTCCCAACAACAATAACAACCACATCAATCCCAATAGCAATCTCAATAACAACAATGACAACAACAATCAGAAAATTCCATGCTATAGGTGTGAAGGATATCATCCGGGTAAATTTTGTGAAGTAGTATGTACCAAATGTAATAGGAAGGGATATGCTGCAGTGAAGTGTAAAGAATTCAGACCAGGACTAAAAGAACAAATACTGCCCACATTATTTGTTTCGGATGCGGAAAGAAGGGCCACTACAAAACTACGTGCCCAAACCAGGGAAATAATAATGGGCAAAGCCATGGGAGAGTTTTTAAAATTAATGCAGAAGAAACGTAGGAAGACCCGAAGCTTGTTACGGGTATGTTTCTTATCGATGAAAAACCTGCTTATGTTTTATTTGATTCGGGTGCGGATATAAGCTATATGACTAGAGATTTTTGTGCTAAATTAAGTGGTCCATTGACGTCTATGAATAATAAATTTTTACTCGAATTAGCAAACGGTAAATTAATTTCGGCAGATAAAATATGTCGGAATTGTAGTGACCCGAACTTTTCCATGTTTATATATATTAAATGATATTGTTATTTACATGATTAAGTGTTTCCAACATGTTAAGCAATCAAACTTG
Source organism: Rutidosis leptorrhynchoides (assembly GCF_046630445.1). Classification (NCBI taxonomy): domain Eukaryota; kingdom Viridiplantae; phylum Streptophyta; class Magnoliopsida; order Asterales; family Asteraceae; genus Rutidosis; species Rutidosis leptorrhynchoides. The sequence goes on from NC_092336.1 coordinate 275,749,381, forward strand.
TTAAGACCTGATTGATTGAAATAGGTTTTATATAGACAATTGACCACCCAAGTTGACCGGCGATTCACGAACGTTAAAACTTGTAAAAAAAACTATATGATGACATATATATATATATATATATATATATATATATATATATATATATATATATATATATATATATATATATATATATATATATATATAGTTAACATGGTATTATGATAATTATGTACCTCACTAAGTATTTTAACAATGAGTTATATACATAAAAATGAGTATATGGAATTAAGAAACTCGAAAACGATATATATAACGACTATCGTTATAACGTCTTACTAAATACATATGAATTATTTTAAGATGTTGATACACTATGTTTAATCATGATAAATGATAAGTAAACATGTCATTATGTGTATTAACAATGAACTACATATGTAAAAACAAGACTACTAACTTAAGGATTTCGAAACGAGACACATATGTAACGATTATCGTTGTAACGACATTTAAATGTATATATATATATATATATATATATATATATATATATATATATATATCATATTAAGCTATATTAATATATCATAATATCATGATAATATAATAATTTAACATCTAATTAGATATAATAAACATTGGGTTAACAACATTTAACAAGATCGTTAACTTAAAGGTTTCAAATCAACATTTACATGTAACGACTAACGATGACTTAACGACTCAGTTAAAGTGTATATACATGTAGTGTTTTAATATATATTCATACACTTTTTAAAGACTTCAAGACACTTATCAAAGTACTTCTACTTAACAAAAATGCTTACAATTACATCCTCATTCATTTTCATCAATAATTCTACTCGTATGCACCCGTATTCGTACTCGTACAATACCCAGCTTCTAAATGTATTTACTATTGGTATATACACTCCAATGATCAGCTTTTAGCAGCCCATGTGAGTCACCTAACCCTGTTTTAACCATCATTTGGAAACTAGCATGAATGATTACACAAAATTACAAACTAATTGAGCCTATATGTTGACTCCATTTTCACGTGAAGTATGGTGTCCACAAAGACATTCATTTTGCAACTTACATGCATCAAACTACTCTCTCTCAAGTGTTCTTCCTTTGTTCTAAGTGTTCTTCATCATCTTCATCAAAATCTAGCTCAATCTAGTTCATAAATCCATACATAAACCAAGATACAAAACAACTACTCAAGAACACACCAACAACACTTCCAAGTTTGCTAGCTTACTTTCAATCTTGCAAATCCATTTCAAGTGATCATCCAACCTCAATAAATCTTTCTTATTTACAGTAGATATCTCTCTAATACAAGGTAATACTCATATTCAAACTTTGATTCAATTTCTATAACTATATCAATCTTATTTCGAGTGGAAATCTTACTTGAACTTGTTTTCGTGTCATGATTTTGCTTCAAGAACTTTCAAGACATCCAAGGATCCTTTGAAGCTAGATGTATTTTTCTCATTTCTAGTAGGTTTATCCACAAAACCTGAGGTAGTAATGATGTTCATAACATCATTCGATTTATATATATAAAACTACCTTATTCGAAGGTTTAAACTTGTAATCACTAGAACATAGTTTAGTAGATTCTAAACTTGTTCGCAAACAAAAGTTAATTCTTCTAACTTGACTTTTAAAATTAACTAAACACATGTTCTATATTTATATGATATGCTAACTTAATGTTTTAAAACATGAAACACGAAAAACACCATAAAACCGGATATACGCCGTCGTAGTAACACCGCGGGCTGTTTTGGATTAGTTAATTAAAAACTATGATAAACTTTGATTTAAAAGTTGTTCTTCTGGTAAAATGATTTTTCTTATGAACATGAAACTATATCCAAAAATCGTGGTTAAACTAAAAGTGGAAGTATGTTTTCCAAAATGGTCATATAGACGTCGTTCTTTCGACTGAAATGACTACCTTTACAAAAATGAATTGTAACCTATTTTTCAAACTATAAACTTATACTTTTTCTCTTTGGATTCATAAACTTAAGTTCAATATGAAACCATAGCAACTTGAATCACTCAAAACGGATTTAAAACGAAGAAGTTATGAGTAAAACAAGATTGGATAATTTTTCTTGTTATAGCTACGTGAAAATTGGTAACAAATCTATAGTAATCATATCCTAGCTAACTCATATTGTATTATACATGTATTCTAATATATTATGTAATCTTGGGATACCATAGACACGAATACAATGTTTTGACATATCATATCGACCCATATATATATATATTTCGGAACAACCATAGACACTCTATATGCAGTAATGTTGGAGTTAGCTATACAGGGTTGAGGTTGATTCCAAAATATTATATATACTTTGAGTTGTGATCTGGCCTGAGGCTTGTATGAAATGTCCCGTTCATATTTATTATAAACGTTCCATATTAATTGATTTCTTTGCGAGGTTTTGACCTCTATTTGAGACGTTTTTCAAAGACTGCATTCGTTTTAAAAACAAATCATAACCTTTATTTTATTGACAAGGTTAAAAGGACACCACCTAGATTATCAGAAATGATAATCTAAAAAATATCACACTTACACACTACCAATACATATTGGTTTACAATATTAATATGTTACAACAAAGTAAATTTCGAATGCAGTTTTAAACAATATAATACAAGCATGCTGACTCCAAATCTTGTCCATATATTAGCATGCAACAGCGGAAGCTCTTAATAATCACCTGAGAATAAACATGCTTTAAACGTCAACAAAAATGTTGGTGAGTTATAGGTTTAACCTATATATTTATAAAATCGTAATAATAGACCACAAGATTTCATATTTCAATATACATCCCATACATAGAGATAAAAATCATTCATATGGTGACCACCTGGTAACCGACATTAACAAGATTCATATAAGAATATCCCCATCATTCCGGGACATCCATCGGACATGATATAAAACTCAAAGTACTAAAGCATTCGGTACTTTGGATGGGGTTCGTTAGGCTCAATAGATCTATCTTTAGGATTCACGTCAATTAGGCATGCACTAGTTCTCAAAATTAGTGACGTTCCCTAATTCTTAGGCTACCATGCAAAAAGGGGCATATTCGGCTTCGATCATTCAACCATATAAAGTAGTTTCATGTACTTGTGTCTATTTTGTAAAACATTTATAAAGCTGCATGTATTCTCATCCCAAAAATATTAAATTTTAAAAGTGGGACTCTAACTCACTTTCACGGATTTTTACTTCATCGGGAAGTAAGACTTTGCCACTGGTCGATTCACGAACCTATAACAAATATGTACATCTATATCAAAGTATGTTCAAAATACATTTACAACATTTTTAATACATTTTAATGTTTTAAGTTTATTAAGTTAGTTGTCCTCGTTAGTAACCTACAACTAGTTGTCCATAGTTAGATGTACAGAAATAAATTGATATATATTATCTTGACCCAATCCACGACCCAGTGTATACACGTCTAAGGCTACATCACAACTCAAAGTATATATATTTTTGGAATCAACCTCAACCCTGTATAGCTAACTCCAACATTACTGCATATAGAGTGTCTATGGTTGTTCCAAATAATATATATAGATAGGTCGATATGATATGTCAAAATATTTGCATACGTGTCTATGGTATCCCAAGATTACATAATATATTAGAATACATGTATAATACAATATCAGTTAGCTAGGATATGATTTGTATAGAATTGTTACAATATTTCCCGTAGCCACAACAATAAAAAAATATCCAATCTTGTTTTACCCATAACTTCTTCGTTTTAAATCCGTTTTGAGTGAATAAAATTGCTATGGTTTCATATTGAACTCTATTTTATGAATCTAAATAGAAAAATTTTAGGTTTATAGTCAGAAATATAAGTTACAGGTCGTTTTTGTAAGAGGTAGCCATTTCAGTCGAAAGAACGACGTCTTGATGACCATTTTGAAAAACATACTTCCACTTTGAGTTTAACCATGATTTTTGGATATAGTTTTATGTTCATAAGAAAAATCATTTTCCCATAAGAACAAATTTTAAATCAAAGTTTATCATAGTTTTTAATTATCAAACCCAAAACAGCCCGCAGTGTTACTACGACGGCGTATGTCCGGTTTTACGGTGTTTTTCGTGTTTCCAGGTTTTAAATCATTAAGTTAACATATCATATAGATATAGAACATGTGTTTAGTTGATTTTAAAAGTCAAGTTAGAAGGATTAACTTTTGTTTGCGAACAAGTTTAGAATTAACTAAACTATGTTCTAGTGATTTCAAGTTTAAACCTTCGAATAAGGTAGTTTTATATATATGAATGGAATGATGTTATAAACATCATTACTACCTCAGGTTTTGTGGATTAACCTACTGGAAATGAAAAAAATAGATCTAGCTTCAAAGGATCCATGGATGGCTTGAAAGTTCTTGAAGCAGAATCATGACACGAAAACAAGTTCAAGTAAGATTTTCACTCGAAATAAAATTGTTATAGTTATAGAAATTGAATCAAAGTTTGAATATGAGTATTACCTTGTATTAGAAAGATATCTTACTGTAAGTAAGAAAGATTTCTCGAGGTTGGATGCTCACTTTACAAGATTGGAAGTAAGCTAGCAAACTTGGAAGTATTCTTGATTTTATGAAACTAGAACTTATAGAATTTATGAAGAACACTTAGAACTTGAAGATAGAACTTGAGAGAGATCAATTAGATGATGAAAATTGAAGAATGAAAGTGTTTGTAGGTGGTTTTGGTCGTTGGTATATGGATTAGATATAAAGGATGTGTAATTTTGTTTACATGTAAATAAGTCATGAATGATTACTAATATTTTTGTAATTTTATGAAATATTTCATGCTAGTTGCCAAATGATGGTTCCCACATGTGTTAGGTGACTCACATGGGCTGCTAAGAGCTGATCATTGGAGTGTATATACCAATAGTACATACATCTAAAAGTTGTGTATTGTATAAGTATGAGTACGGGTGCATACGAGTAGAATTGTTGATGAAACTGAACGAGGATGTAATTGTAAGCATTTTTGTTAAGTAGAAGTATTTTGATAAGTGTCTTGAAGTCTTTCAAAAGTGTATGATACATATTAAAACACTACATGTAAATACATTTTAACTGAGTCGTTAAGTCATCGTTAGTCGTTACATGTAAATGTTGTTTTGAAACCTTAAGGTTAACGATCTTGTTAAATGTTGTTAACCCATTGTTTATTATATCTAAAGAGATGTAAAATTATTACATTATCATGATAATATGATGTATTAATATATCTTAATATGATATATATACAGTTAAATATTGTTACAACGATAATCGTAACATATATGTCTCGTTTCGAAATCCTTAAGTTAGTAGTCTTGTTTTTACATATGTAGTTCATTGTTAATATACTTAATGATATGTTTACTTATCATAATATCATGTTAACTATATATATATATATATATATATATATATATATATATATATATATATATATATATATATATATATCCATATATATGTCATCATATAGTTTTTACAAGTTTTAACGTTCGTGAATCACCGGTCAACTTGGGTGGTCAATTGTTTATATGAAACCTATTTCAATTAATCAAGTCTTAACAAGTTTGATTGCTTAACATGTTGGAAACACTTAATCATGTAAATATTAATTTCATTTAATATAAATAAACATGGAAAAGTTCGGGTCACTACAGTACCTACCCGTTAAATAAATTTCGTCCCGAAATTTTAAGGAGTTGGAGGTGTTGACGTATCTTCTGGAAATAAGTGCGGGTATTTCTTCTTCATCTGATCTTCTCGTTCCCAAGTGAACTTGGGTCCTCTACGAGCATTCCATTGAACCTTAACAATTGGTAACTTATTTTGCTTAAGTCTTTTAACCTCACGATCCATTATTTCGACAGGTTCTTCGATGAATTAAAGTTTTTCGTTGATTTGGATTTCGTCTAACGGAATGGTGAGATCTTCTTTAGCAAAGCATTTCTTCAAATTTGAGATGTGGAAAGTGTTATGTACAGCCGCGAGTTGTTGAGGTAACTCAAGTCGGTAAGCTACTGGTCCGACACGATCAATAATCTTGAATGGTCCAATATACCTTGGATTTAATTTCCCCCGTGTACCAAATCGAACAACGCCCTTCCAAGGTGCAACTTTAAGCATGAACATCTCTCCAATTTCAAATTCTATATCTTTTCTTTTAATGTCAGCGTAGCTCTTTTGTCGACTTTGGGCGGTTTTCAACCGTTGTTGAATTTGGATGATCTTCTCGGTAGTTTCTTGTATTATCTCCGGACCCGTAATCTGTCTATCCCCCACTTCACTCCAACAAATTGGAGACCTGCACTTTCTACCATAAAGTGCTTTAAACGGCGCCATCTCAATGCTTGAATGGTAGCTGTTGTTGTAGGAAAATTCTGCTAACGGAAGGTGCCGATCCCAACTGTTTCTGAAAACAATAACACATGCTCGTAGCATGTATTCAATCATTTGTATCGTCCTTTCACTCTGCCCATCAGTTTGTGGATGATAGGCAGTAATCATGTCTAGACGAGTTCCTAATGCTTGCTGTAATGTCTGCCAGAATCTTGAAAAAAATCTGCCATCCCTATTAGAGATAATAGAGTTTGGTATTCCATGTATGGAGACAACTTCCTTCAAATATAATCGCGCCAACTTCTCCATTTTATCATCTTCTCTCATTGGTAGAAAGTGTGCTGTTTTGGTGAGACGATCGACTATTACCCAAATAGTATCAAAACCACTTGTAGTCCTTGGCAATTTAGTGAAGAAATCCATGGTAATGTTTTCCCATTTCCATTCCGGGATTTTGGGTTGTTGAAGTAGACCTGATGGTTTCTGATGCTCCATTTTGACCTTAGAACACGTCAAACATTCCCCTACGTATTTAACAACGTTGGATTTCATACCTGGCCACCAAAAATGTTTCTTGAGATCCTTGTACATCTTCCCCATTCCAGGATGTATTGAGTATCTGGTTTTATGAGCTTCTCTAAATACCATTTCTCTCATATCTCCAAATTTTGGTACCCAAATTCTTTCAGCCCTATACCGGGTTCCGTCTTCCCGAATATTAAGATGCTTCTTCGATCCTTTGGGTATTTCATTCTTTAAATTTCCCTTTTTTAAAACTCCTTGTTGCGCCTCCTTTATTTGAGTAGTAAGGTTATTGTGAATCATTATATTTATAGATTTTACTCGAATAGGTTCTCTGTCCTTTCTGCTCAAGGCGTCGGCTACCACATTTGCCTTCCCCGGGTGGTAACGAATCTCAAAGTCGTAATCATTCAACAATTCAATCCACCTACGCTGCCTCATGTTCAGTTGTTTCTGATTAAATATGTGCTGAAGACTTTTGTGATCGGTATATATAATACTTTTGACCCCATATAAGTAGTGCCTCCAAGTCTTTAATGCAAAAACAGCCGCACCTAATTCCAAATCATGCGTCGTATAATTTTGCTCGTGAATCTTCAATTGTCTAGACGCATAAGCAATTACCTTCGTTCGTTGCATTAATACACAACCGAGACCTTGCTTTGAGGCGTCACAATATATCACAAAATCATCATTCCCTTCAGGTAATGACAATATAGGTGCCGTAGTTAACTTTTTCTTCAACAATTGAAATGCTTTCTCTTGTTCATCCTTCCATTCAAATTTCTTCCCTTTATGCGTTAATGCAGTCAAGGGTTTTGCTATTTTGGAAAAATCTTGGATGAATCTCCTGTAATAACCAGCCAGCCCTAAAAATTGGCGTATGTGCTTCGGAGTTTTTGGGGTTTCCCACTTTTCAATGGTTTCAATCTTTGCCGGATCCACTTGAATATCTTCTTTGTTCACTATGTGACCGAGGAATTGAACTTCTTCCAACCAAAATGCACACTTTGAAAATTTAGCGTACATTTTTTCTTTCCTCAACAACTCTAGCACTTTTCTCAAATGTTCTTCGTGCTCTTGATCATTTTTTGAGTAAATAAGTATGTCATCGATGAAAACAATGACAAACTTGTCAAGATATGGCCCACACACTCGGTTCATGAGGTCCATGAACACAGCTGGTGCATTAGTCAACCGAAATGGCATAACCATAAACTCGTAATGACCGTAACGCGTCCTGAAAGCAGTTTTCGAAATATCATCCTCCTTCACCCGCATTTGATGATACCCAGAACGTAAATCAATCTTCGAATAAACTGACGAGCCTAGTAGTTGATCAAATAAGTCATCGATTCTCGGTAGTGGGTAGCGGTTCTTGATGGTAAGTTTGTTCAAATCTCGGTAGTCGATACATAACCTAAATGTACCATCCTTCTTCTTGACAAACAAAACAGGAGCTCCCCACGGTGATGTGCTTGGTCGAATGAAACCACACTCTAAAAGTTCTTGTAATTGGCTCTAAAGTTCCTTCATTTCGCTAGGTGCGAGTCTATATGGAGCACGAGCTATTAGTGAAGCTCCCGGTATAAGATCTATTTGAAATTCAACGGATCGGTGTGGAGGTAGTCCCGGTAATTCTTTCGAAAATATATCGGGAAATTCTTTTGGGACGGGAACATCATTGATGTTCTTTTCTTCGGAATTGACTTTCTCGACGTGTCCTAGCATAGCATAGCAACCTTTTCTTATTAGTTTTTGTGCCTTCAGGTTACTAATAAGATTTAACTTCGAGTTACTTTTTCTCCGTACACCATTAAGGGTTTTCCTTTTTCTCGAATAATGCGAACTGCATTTTTGTAACAAACGATCTCTGCTTTCACTTCTTTCAACCAGTCCATACCGATTATCACATCAAAACTCCCTAACTCGACTGGTATTAAATCAATTTTAAATGTTTCGCTAACCAGTTTAATTTCTCGATTCCGACATATATTATCTGCTGTAATTAATTTACCATTTTCTAATTCGAGTAAAAATTTATTATCCAAGGTCATCGGTGAGCAACTTAGTTTAGCACAAAAATCTCTACTCATATAGCTTCTATCCGCACCCGAATCAAATAAAACATAAGCAGATTTATTGTCAATGAGAAACCTACCCGTAACAAGCTCCGGGTCTTCCTGCGCTTCTGCCGTATTAATATTGAAAACTCTTCCGCGGCTCTGCCCATTAGTATTTCCATGATTCGGGCAATTTTAATAATGTTACCCAGTTTTCCACATTTATAACAAACTACGTTGGCAGTACTTGTTCCGACACTACTTGTTCCGACATTACTCGTTCCGGCATTATTTGTTCCTTTAGTTCTATTATACATTGATCCGTAGACCTCACACTTTGTCGCGTTATGACCATTTCTTTTACTCCTGTTGCAAAATGTTGTGCAGACTCCCGGGTGATTCTCTTCACACCTTTGGCATTTTTGTTTCTGATTATTGTTGTTGTTGCGGTTGCTATTGTTGTTGGGACGATTATTGTAATTGTTGTTGTTAGGACGTTTGTTGTAGTTATTGTTATTGGGATTGTGATTGTTGTTGTTGCGATTTATGTTGCGGTTGTTGGGATAGTTTTTGCGATTGTGGTTGTAATTGTTGTTGTCATTGTTGTACTGGTAACTCTTGTCACTGTTTTCCTCCCACTTCCTCTTGAGTTGTTTCGTGTTGGCTTCTTTGGCTGCCTGTTCTTTAATTCTCCCCTCAATCTGATTTATGAGTTTATGAGCCATTCGACTTGCCTTCTGTATGGAAGCGGGCTCGTGTGAACTCACATCTTCTTGAATCCTTACTGGTAACCCTTTTACAAACGCGTTGATCTTCTCTTCTTCATCTTCGAACGTTCCCGGACACAATAGGCACAACTCTGTGAATCATCGTTCATACGTGGTAATGTCAAACCCTTGTGTTCGTAACTCTCTAAGCTCTGCCTTGAGCTTATTGATCTCATTTCTAGGACGGTACTGCTCGTTTATCAATTGCTTGAATGCTGACCATGGTAGTGTGTAAGCAACATCTTGTCCTACCTGCTCACGATAGGTATTCCACCATGTTAACGCCGTACCTATAAAGGTATGCGTAGCGTACTTAACTTTGTCCTCTTCAGTACACTTACTTATGGCAAACACCGATTCGACCTTTTCGGTTCAACATTTCAATCCAATTGGCCCTTCGGTTCCATCAAATTCCAAAGGTTTGCAGGCAGTGAATTCTTTGTAGGAGCATCCTACACGATTTCTTGTGGAATTAGTTCCACTGCTAGATCCATAGTTATTGTTATTTTGCATCGCAGCCTGTACTGCGGCTATGTTTGCTGCAAGGAAAACACGAAAGTCTTCCTCACTCATGTTCAAATTCTGACGAGTTGCCGGTGCCATTTCCTTCAAAAATAACCAAAAGAATTGAGTTAATCATATAGAATTTAAGAGTAGTCAATAGTATTTCGTAGCATAATATGAACTTATTTATAAAAGCTTTTTCTTCATATTAGCATTTTATAGTTATAATTCGGGTAGTACCTACCCATTAAGTTCACACTTAGTAGCTACTATACAATTCAACTACTACGATTCTATATGAAAAAACTTATTACAATAATAATTCGCGTTCAAACTTTATACAATAATTTACAAACTTACAATACCGCCATTATACATATAGGATGAAATATATCACATAATAACATTGCTACTCGGCAGCTATACAGATAATTCTAGTTGATACGCAAGTTGTTCAGCAAAAGAAATAAAGACACGTAATTCATAAGTCCAGAAACAAGTCATGCATTCTGGTTTTACTAAGACGACTTTCCATCCTTGGTTTTGTGGAAAGTAACCGTTATGACCATTGGCTAGGCAGCATGTTGTAATGTCGTCAAAAGGACGAGGGTTTCGTAATGCCCAACAGCCCCGTAACAATCTAAAAACCTTGTTTCTCATCTCAACTACCGAGTCCGTCACTTGTGGGAATGTTTTATTTAAAAGTTGCAACCCAATGTTCTTTTTCTCAATTTGATGAGAAGCGAACATTATTAACCCGTAAGCATAACATGCTTCTTTATGTTGAATGTTAGAAGCTCTTTCTAATTCACGAAATCCTATTTTGGGATATGTTGAGTCAAAATAGGTTCTTAACCCGTAGCGAAAAATTGCATTTGGGTTCCCCGCATTTAACGCTTTAAAGAAAACACGGCGTAACTTACAGTCTCCCCAATGTGATATACCCCACCTATCAAAGGAAAGTCTTTTATAAACTAAGGCATTTCTGGAAAGTCTTTCAAATGTTTGACAAGTTAATTTCGCCATAACTAAATGTGCTGATGAATTCTGACCGACTCTAGACAAGATTTCCTCAATCATATCCTCTGGTAGTTCTTCTAAAATATTCGGTTGTCTACCCTTATCGTCCATTTTGTTTTTATACGATAAAATAGACAAGGATTAGATTCGTAAAAGATAATTAACAAACAATACAAGCAATTTTTACATAGAACATAAAAGTACAAGCACACTACAATACACATAATACACAACATGATTATAACCCTCTAATCTGAATCACTGGTTTCTTCTTCTTCGGACTTGGTTCGTTTTCCTAATTTTCTAGGGATATATGGTGTTCCTCTAATACGAGCCGTCATTTTCCACAATGGTTTAGAAAAACCTGGTGGTTTAGAGGTTCCCGGGTTATTGTTACAATTTAGGAAATACGGACGTTGCCGATACATATAAAGTTCATCGGGGTTGGAATCAGGTTTCTCTATTTTTATACCTTTTCCCTTATTATTTTCTTTTGCTTTATTAAATTGGATCGAGGTAATTTCTATAATATCATCGGAATCCTCATCGGGATCCGATTCATCGAAAAATTGGTAATCTTCCCAATAATTTGCTTCCACGGCGGAAACACCATTGACCATTTTTAACGTTGGTCCGTTAGTTGAGGATTTTCTTTTATTTAATCGATTTACTGTAGGTATCAATATTTCTTCCTCCGGAACCTCTTCTTCTTCCGGTTCCTCCTCTTCCGGTTCCTCTTCTTCCGGTTCCTCCTCTTCCGGTTCCTCCTCTTCTGGTTCCTCTTCGGGAATTTGTGAATCTTCCCAAAGTATATTTGACTCTTCATTATTATCGGGTGAGTCGATAGGATTTGTACTAGTGGTAGACATCTATCACACAATATCAAACATATTAAGAGGTTAATATATCACATAATAATTACATTTAGTTTCCAACAAAAGTGTTAAGCAATCATTTTTATAGAAAACACGGTCGAAATCCAGACTCACTAATGTATCCTAACAAACTCGATAAGACACACTAATGCAAATTTCTGGTTCTCTAAGACCAACGCTCGGATACCAACTGAAATGTGCCGTTCATATTTATTATAAACGTTCCATATTAATTGATTTCTTTGTGAGGTTTTGACCTCTATATGAGACGTTTTTCAAAGACTACATTCGTTTTTAAAACAAACCATAACCTTTATTTTATCGACAAGGTTAAAACGACACCACCTAGATTATCAGAAATGATAATCTAAAAAATATCACAATTACACACTACTAATACATATTGGTTTACAATATTAATATGTTACAACAAAGTAAATTTCGAATGCATTTTTAAACAATATAATACAAGCATGCTGACTCCAAATCTTGTCCATATATTAGCATGCAACAGCGGAAGCTCTTAATAATCACCTGAGAATAAACATGCTTTAAACGTTAACAAAAATGTTTGTGAGTTATAGGTTTAACCTTTATATTTATTAAATCGTAATAATAGACCACAAGATTTCATATTTCAATATACATCCCATACATAGAGATAAAAATTATTCATATGGTGAACACCTGGTAACCGACATTAACAAGATGCATATAAGAATATCCTCATCATTCCGGGACATCCATCGGACATGATATAAAACTCGAAGTACTAAAGCATTCGGTACTTTGGATGGGGTTCGTTAGGCCCAATAGATCTATCTTTAGGATTCGCGTCAATTAGGCGTGTACTAATTGTCAAAATTAGTGATGTTCCCTAATTCTTAGGCTACCAAGCAAAAAGGGGCATATTCGGCTTCGATCATTCAACCATAGAAAGTAGTTTCATGTACTTGTGTCTATTTTGTAAAACATTTATAAAGCTGCATGTATTCTCATCCCAAAAATATTAGATTTTAAAAGTGGGACTATAACTCACTTTCACAGATTTTTACTTCGTCGGGAAGTAAGACTTTTCCACTGGTCGATTCACGAACCTATAACAAATATGTACATATATATCAAAGTATGTTCAAAATACATTTACAACATTTTTAATATGTTTTAATGTTTTAAGTTTATTAAGTTAGTTGTCCTCGTTAGTAACCTACAATAGTTGTCCATAGTTAGATGTACAGAAATAAATTGATATATATTATCTTGACCCAATCCACGACCCAGTGTATACACGTCTCAGGCTAGATCACAACTCAAAGTATATATATATTTTTGGAATCAACCTCAACCCTGTATAGCTAACTCCAATATTACTGCATATAGAGTGTCTATGGTTGTTCCAAATAATATATATAGATAGGTCGATATGATATGTCAAAACATTTGCATACGTGTCTATGGTATCCCAAGATTACATAATATATTAGAATACATGTATAATACAATATAAGTTAGCTAGGATATGATTTGTATAGAATTGTTACAATATTTCCCGTAGCTACAACAATAAAAAAATATCCAATCTTGTTTTACCCATAACTTCTTCGTTTTAAATCCGTTTTGAGTGAATCAAATTGCTTTGTTTTCATATTGAACTATATTTTATGAATCTAAACAGAAAAAGTATACGTTTATAGTCGGAAATATAAGTTACAAGTCGTTTTTGTAAGTGGTAGTCATTTCAGTCGAAAGAACGACGTCTTGATGACCATTTTGAAAAATATACTTCCACTTTGAGTTTGTAAGACCAGAATATTTGTTGTGTACATAAGTGTTAATAAGATGCTTGAAGTGGGAGGGGGGGGGGGGGTTTCGTTGTACATTTTAAAATAAAAAAGAATCTGACATGGGCAATCTGCGCGCCGCGCAGGCCTTTGGCGCGCCGCGCCATTAGTCTGTGACAGATTCCTTTCTTTTAAATTAGATATTTTGAAGGCTTTTTGGTAATTACACATGGGGGCCCAAATTAAAGGCCCAAGATCAGTTTTGGAGCTTCATTTATTCCATCTTCAACAACCCTTATCACCTCCATTTAATTTCTAGAGAGAGTGATATTCTAGTTAGGGAAAACTCATTTTGGGGAAGAAGAAGAAGGAATCTTGCTTAAACTCAAGTTCTAAAGTTGTTCATCTACTTCCTAGCTACGTTTTGAGTGTGGTTGTATGTTCTAACTTTGTTTTCCTTGTTTAATTTGATTAAGGGTTAGGGTTTGGGGTAAGTGATGAACTTAAAACCCATTTGTTAGTGAATTGGGTGTTTTGGGTGAATTTGGGTCATGTAGACTCAAAGATGACTAACTAGGGTTTTTCAAGTATTAATTGATGTTTATGAGCTTAAATTAGTTAGTTAATTACTAGCACACCTATATATATATGTAAGTGGGCGTTGTGAGGGTTAGTGGATGACCTGAAATGGGTGTGTTGACCTTAAATTGGTCAGACGGGTCAAAATGAACCTAGGTTAGTTAATGTTTGTGATTAATGCATAAACCTTGTGTTGAAATGTGTTTTAAACCTATCTTGGCTAATGTTAGGGTTTTGGTGCGAGTTGACCCAATTTTAAGGTTAAGTGTCCAAATGGGTCAAAATGACCTAGTAATGGTGAGTGTTGTGAGTTTGACCAACTTGAATGAATGATTGATTATATGTACATTGTAATAGGTGCGTTACCTTGAAGTTTCAAGCTTGGTTTATTGATTCACCGAAGGCGTAAGGTGAGTGGAATAATTATATGCGTAGATATATAATGTATTTATTTGTGTAGCGTGAGATGTGAAGTGTCGATGTGCTAAGACACCACGTTCACGTAACGAGTGAAGTGTCGATGTGTTAAGACACCACTCGGGAGTGAAGCATCGATGTGTTAAGATGCCACTTCGTGAGATGTAACGAGTGAAGTGTCGACGTGCTAAGACACCACTCGGGGTGAAGTGTCGAAGTGTTAAGGCACCACCCAGGGTGAAGTATCGAAGTGTTAAGATGCCACTCGTGGGGTTAGTGTACGAAGTTTTAAGTGCACTAATGGTTGTTATGAACTCCGACGGTCCTTAAACACCGTTCCCTCGTTCGATTGGTTAACCATGGTTATTGCGTTGTAGTGTAAGCATATTATATTTGTTCAAGTTAAATATGCTATTGTTATGCTAGCTTGGTATTTGGATGTTATAGCTTGTATTTATGGCGATAAGCTAATTGTGTTTGCTAGCATGTATACGGTATGCGCGTAAGTGTTTGCAAGTAGATATATTATATATGTATGTGTATAATTATTGCATTCACTAAGCTTTGCTTACCCTCTTGTTGTTTACCTTTTTATAGGCTCAGGTATGGACAAAGGTAAGGGCGTTTGTTTGGAGTAGAGATCCCGTTGTGTTAGGGGACGCTTTTGGAGATATTAGCTTTTGGAGTTTGACTGAGACTTGGGTAGTTTAACCCCAAACACCATGCTCGTAGGAGCATTTGGTATTTAAACTTTTTGTGGTCGAAACTCTCATTTTGTATTAAACTCGTAATTCGGGTCAATGTGGGCCCCGCTTTGTAAAAATTATTTTATGTTTGGATCGTGTTAGTTTTACATATTTGAATATGTTGTTAAAAGCGTTTTGTCTAATTATGTCGGGAAGTGGCCAATCTTTTTCGTGTTTTTGACTTTTCGGGACAGCGGGCTGTCCAGGTCATTGTGCGCGCTGCGATTTGGTTTGGGTTGTTACAGAGTTTAACCATGATTTTTGGATATAGTTTCATGTTCATAAGAAAAATTATTTTCCCAGAAGAACAACTTTTGAATCAAAGTTTATCATAGTTTTTAATTATCAAACCCAAAACAGCCCGCGGTGTTACTACGACGGCGTATGTCCGGTTTTACGGTGTTTTTCATGTTTCCAGGGTTTAAATCATTAAGTTAGCATATCATATAGATATAGAACATGTGTTTAGTTGATTTTAAAAGTCAAGTTAGAAGGATTAACTTTTGTTTGCGAACAAGTTTAGAATTAACTAAACTATGTTCTAGTGATTTCAAGTTTAAACCTTCGAATAAGGTAGTTTTATATATATGAATCGAATGATGTTATGAACATCATTACTACCTCAGGTTTTGTGGATAAACCTACTGGAAATGAGAAAAATAGATCTAGCTTCAAAGGATCCTTGGATGGCTTGAAAGTTCTTGAAGCATAATCATGACACGAAAACAAGTTCAAGTAAGATTTTCACTCGAAATAAGATTGTTATAGTTATAGAAATTGAATCAAAGTTTGAATATGAGTATTACCTTGTATTAGAAAGATATCTTACTGTAAATAAGAAAGATTTCTTGAGGTTGGATGATCACTTTACAAGATTGGAAGTAAGCTAGCAAACTTGGAACTATTCTTGATTTTGTGAAACTAGAATTTATAGAATTTATGAAGAACACTTAGAACTTGAAGATAGAACTTGAAAGAGATCAATTAGATGAAGAAAATTAAAGAATGAAAGTGTTTTTAGGTGTTTGTGGTCGTTGGTATATGGATTAGATATAAAGGATGTGTAATTTTGTTTACATGTAAATAAGTCATGAATGATTACTAATATTTTTGTAATTTTATGAGATATTTTATGCTAGTTGCCAAATGATGGATCCCACATGTATTAGGTGACTCACATGGGCTGCTAAGAGCTGATCATTGAAGTGTATATACCAATAGTGCGTACATCTAAAAGCTGTGTATTGTACGAGTACGAGTACGGGTGCATACGAGTATAATTGTTGATGAAACTGAACGAGGATGTAATTGTAAGCATTTTTGTTAAGCAGAAGTATTTTGATAAGTGTCTTGAAGTCTTTCAAAAGTGTATGAATACATATTAAAACACTACATGTAAATACATTTTAACTGAGTCGTTAAGTCATCGTTAGTCGTTACATGTAAATGTTGTTTTGAAACCTTTAGGTTAACGATCTTGTTAAATGTTGTTAACCCATTGTTTATTATATCTAAAGAGATGTTCAATTATTACATTATCATGATAATATGATGTATTAATATATCTTAATATGATATATATACAGTTAAATATTGTTACAACGATAATCGTTACATATATGTCTCGTTTCGAAATCCTTAAGTTAGTAGTCTTGTTTTTACATATGTAGTTCATTGTTAATATACTTAATGATATGTTTACTTATCATAATATCATGTTAACTATATATATATATATATATATATATATATATATATATATATATATATATATATATATATATATATATATATATATATATATCCATATATATGTCATCATATAGTTTTTACAATTTTTAACGTTCGTGAATCACCGGTCAACTTGGGTGGTCAATTGTTTATATGAAACCTATTTCAATTAATCAAGTCTTAACAAGATTGATTGCTTAACATGTTGGAAACACTTAATCATGTAAATATCAATTTCATTTAATATAAATAAACATGGAAAAGTTTTGGTCACTACATTATATACACGAGGTCGTGGATTCATTCAAGACAATATATATCGATTTATTTCTGTACATCTAACTGTGGACAACTAGTTGTAGGTTACTAACGAGGACTGCTGACTTAATAAACTAAAAACAGTAAAACGTATTAAAAATGTTGTAAATATATTTTGAACATACTTTGATATATATGTACATATTTGTTATAGGTTCGTGAATCGACCAGTGGCCAAGTCTTACTTCCCGACGAAGTAAAAATCTGTGAAAGTGAGTTATAGTCCCACTTTTAAAATCAAATATTTTTGGGATGAGAATACATGCAGCTTTATAAATGTTTTACAAAATTGACACAAGTACATGAAACTACTTTCTATGGTTGAACGATCGAAGCCGAATATGCCCCTTTTTACTTGGTAACCTAAGAATTAGTAAACCAGTCAACTAATTGACGCGTATCCTAAAGGTAGATTTATTGGGCCCAACAAACCCCATCCGTTGTAGAGGATGCTTTAGTACTTCGATGTTGTTTTATCATGTCCGATGGATGTCCCGGAATGATAGGGGATATTCTTATATGCATCTTGTTAATGTCGGTTACCAGGTGTTCAAACCATATGAATGATTTTTATCTCTATGAATGGGATGTTTATTGAAATATGAAATCTTGTGGTCTATTATTACGATTTGATAAATATATAGGTTAAACCTATAACTCACCAACATTTTTGTTGACGTTTAAAGCATGTTTATTCTCAGGTGATTATTAAGAGCTTCCGCTGTTGCATGCTAAAATAAGGACAAGATTTGGTGTCAGCATGCTTGTATAATATTGTTTTAAACTGCATTCGAGATTTACTTTGTTGTAACATATTAATATTGTAAACCAATATGTATTGGTAGTGTGTAAGTGTGATATATTTTTTTTAGATTATCATTTCTGGATAATCTTGGTGATGTCCTTTTAACCTTGTCGATAAAATAATGGTTATGGTTGTTTTTAAAAACGAATGCAGTCTTTGAAAAACGTCTCATATTGAGGTCAAAACCTCGCAACGAAATCAATTAATATGGAACGTTTATAATCAATATGAACGGGACATTTCAGTTGGTATCCGAACGTTGGTCTTAGAGAACCAGAAATTTGCATTAGTGTGTCTTATCGAGTTTGTTAGGATACATTAGTGAGTCTAGACTTCGACCGTGTTTTTCTTCAAAAAAGATTGCTTAACATTTTTTTTTTGTTGGAAACTATATATTATTAACATGTAAATATTATGTGATATATTAATCTCTTAACGTGTTTGATATTGTGTGATAGATGTCTACCTCTAGTACAAATCCCATCGACTCACCTAGTAATAATGAAGAGTCGAATATATTTTGGGAAGATTCACAAATTCCTGAAGAGGAACCGGAAGAGGAGGAACCGGAAGAGGAGGAACCGGAAGAAGAGGAACCAGAAGAGGAGGAACCGGAAGAAGAAGAGGTTCCGGAGGAAGAAATATTGATACCTACAGTAAATCGATTAAATAAAAGAAAATCCTCAACCAACGGACCAAAGTTAAAAATGGTCAATGGTGTTTCCGCCGAGGAAGCAAAATATTGGGAAGATTACCAATTTTCCGATGAATCGGATCCCGATGAAGATTCTGATGATATTATAGAAATTACCTCGACCCAATTTAATAAAGCAAAAGAAAATAATAAGGGAAAAGGTATAAAAATGGAGAAACCTGATTCCAACCCCGATGAACTTTATATGTATCGGCAATGTCCGTATTTCCTAAAATGTAATAATAACCCGGGAACCTCTAAACCACCAGGTTTTTCTAAACCATTGTGGAAAACGACGGCTCGTATTAGAGGAACACCATATATCCCTAGAAAATTAGGAAAACGAACCAAGTCCGAAGAAGAAGAAGCACATTTAGTTATGGCGAAATTAACTTGTCAAACATTTGAAAGACTTTCCAGAAATGCCTTAGTTTATAAAAGGCTTTCCTTTGGTAGGAGGGGTATATCACATTGGGGAGACCGTAAGTTACGCCGTGTTTTCTTTAAAGCGTTAAATGCGGGGAACCCAAATGCAATATTACGCTACGGGTTAAGAACCTATTTTGACTCAACATATCCCAACATAGGATTTCGTGAGTTAGAAAGAGCTTCTAACATGCAACATAAAGAAGCATGTTATAATTACGGGTTAGTGATGTTCGCTTCTTACCAAAGTGAGAAAAAGAACATCGAATTACAACTTTTAAATAAAACCTTCCCACAAGTGACGGATTCAGTAGTTGGGGTGAGAAACAAGGTTTTTAGCTTATTACGGGGCTGTTGGACATTACGAAACCCTCGTCCTTTTGACGACATTACAACATGATGCATAGCCAATGGTCATAACGGTTACTTTCCATAAGACCAAGGATGGGAAGTTGTCTTAGTAAAACCAGAATGCATGACTTGTTTCTGGACTTATGAATTACGTGTCTTTATTTCTTTTGCTGAACAACTTGCGTATTAACTAGAATTGCCTTTATAGCTGCCGAGTAGCAAAGTTATTATGTGCTATATATCATCCTATATGTATAATAGCGGTATTGTAAGTTTGTAAAATTTTGTATAAAGTTTGAACGCGAAATATTATTGTAATAAGTTTTTCATATAGAAGCGTAGTAGTTGAGTTGTATAGTAGCTGCAACGTATGAACTTAACGGGTAGGTACTACCCGAATTAAAACTATAAAATGCTAATATGAAGAAAAAACTTTTATAAATAAGTTCATATTATGCTACGAAATACTATTGACTACTCTTAAATTCTATATGATTAACTCAATTCTTTTGGCTATTTTTGAAGGAAATGGCACCGACGACTCTTCAGAACTTGAACATGAGTGAGGAAGACTTCCGTGTTTTCCTTGCTGCGAACATAGCTGCAGTGCAGGCCGCAATGCAAAATAACAACAATAACTCTGGTTCTAGTAGTGGAACAAATTCCACAAGAAATCGTGTAGGATGCTCCTACAAAGAATTCACTGCCTGCAAACCTTTGGAATTTGATGGAACCGAAGGACCAATTGGATTGAAACGGTAGACCGAGAAAGTCGAATCGGTGTTTGCCATAAGTAAGTGTACTGAATAGGACAAAGTTAAGTACGCTACGCATACCTTCACATGTACTGCGTTAATGTGGTGGAGCACCTATCTTGAACAGTTTGGACAAAATGCTGCTTACGCACTACCGTGGTCGGCATTCAAGCAATTGATGAACGAGCAGTACCGTCCAAGAAATGAAGTCAATAAGCTCAAGGTAGAACTTAGGGAGTTACGAACTCAAGGGTTCGACATTACCACATATGAACGACGATTCACAGAGTTGTGCCTATTGTGTCCTAGAACGTTCGAAGACGAAGAAGAGACGATCGACGCATTTGTAAAAGGGTTACTGGAAAGGATTCAAGAAGATGTGAGTTCACACGAGCCCACCTCCATACAAAAGGCAAGTCGAATGGCTCACAAATTAGTGAACCAGATCAAAGGAAGGATTAAAGAGCAAGCGACCGAAGAGGCTAACATGAAACAAGTCAAGAAAAAGTGGGAAGAAACCAATGACAAGAGTCACCAATACAACAACAACAATCACAACCACAATCGCAATAACTATCCCAATAACCGCAACATCAATCGCAACAACAACTTCAACAAACGTCCCAACAACAACTACAATAACCGTCCCAACAACAATAACAACAACAACAACAACAATAGCAATAATAACAATCCCAACAACAATCTCAATAACAACAATGGTAACAAAAACCAAAAATAGCCATGCCAAAGATGTGAAGAGCATCACCTGGGGTTCTGCACGACATTTTTCAACAAGTGTAAAAGAAATGGTCATAGCGCGAAGAAGTGCGAAATCTACGGACCAATGCATAACAGAACTAAAAGAACAAATAATGTCAGAACAAATAACACCGCCATAGTTTTTTTTTGATGTGGAAAACTGGGCCACTGTAGTACGAATCAGGGGAATACTAATGGGCAGGGCCGCGGAAGAGTTTTTCATATTAATACGGCAGAAGCGCAGGAAGACCTGGAGCTTGTTTCGGGTACGTTTCTCATTGACAATAAATCTGCTTATGTTTTATTTGATTAGGGTGCAGATAGAAGCTATATGAGTAGAGATTTTTGTGCTAAATTAAGTTGCCCATTGACGCCTTTGGATAGTAAATTTTTACTCGAATTAGCAAACGGTAAATTAATTTCAGCAGATAATATATGTCGGGATAGAGAAATTAAACTGGGGGATGAAACTTTAAAATTGATTTAATACCAGTCGAGTTAGGGAGTTTTGATGTAATAATTAGCATGGACTGGTTGAAAAAGTTAAGAGCAGAGGTCGTTTGTTAATAAAATGTGATTCGCATTATACGATAAAAAGGAAAACCCTTAATGGTGTACGAAGAAAAGAGCAACGCGAAGTTAAATCTTATTAGTAACCTGAAGGCACAAAAACTAATAAGAAAAGGTTGCTATGCTGTGAAATGTCCCGTTCTTATTGATTAAAAACGTTCCATATTAATTGATTTCGTTGCGAGGTTTTGACCTCTATATGAGACGTTTTTCAAAGACTGCATTCATTTTTAAACAAACCATAACCATTATTTCATCAATAAAGGTTTAAAAAGCTTTACGTAGATTATCAAATAATGATAATCTAAAATATCCTGTTTACACACGACCATTACATAATGGTTTACAATACAAATATGTTACAACAAAATAAGTTTCTTGAATGCAGTTTTTACACAATATCATACAAGCATGGACTCCAAATCTTGTCCTTATTTAAGTATGCGACAGCGGAAGCTCTTAATAATCACCTGAGAATAAACATGCTTAAAACGTCAACAAAAATGTTGGTGAGTTATAGGTTTAACCTATATATATCAAATCGTAACAATAGACCACAAGATTTCATATTTCAATACACATCCCATACATAGAGATAAAAATCATTCATATGGTGAACACCTGGTAACCGACAATAACAAGATGCATATATAAGAATATCCCCATCATTCCGGGACACCCTTCGGATATGATATAAATTTCGAAGTACTAAAGCATCCGGTACTTTGGATGGGGTTTGTTAGGCCCAATAGATCTATCTTTAGGATTCGCGTCAATTAGGGTGTCTGTTCCCTAATTCTTAGATTACCAGACTTAATAAAAAGGGGCATATTCGATTTCGATAATTCAACCATAGAATGTAGTTTCACGTACTTGTGTCTATTTTGTAAATCATTTATAAAACCTGCATGTATTCTCATCCCAAAAATATTAGATTTTAAAAGTGGGACTATAACTCACTTTCACAGATTTTTACTTCGTCGGGAAGTAAGACTTGGCCACTGGTTGATTCACGAACCTATAACAATATATACATATATATCAAAGTATGTTCAAAATATATTTACAACACTTTTAATATATTTTGATGTTTTAAGTTTATTAAGTCAGCTGTCCTCGTTAGTAACCTACAACTAGTTGTCCACAGTTAGATGTACAGAAATAAATCGATAAATATTATCTTGAATCAATCCACGACCCAGTGTATACGTATCTCAGTATTGATCACAACTCAAACTATATATATTTTGGAATCAACCTCAACCCTGTATAGCTAACTCCAACATTCACATATAGAGTGTCTATGGTTGTTCCGAAATATATATAGATGTGTCGACATGATAGGTCGAAACATTGTATACGTGTCTATGGTATCTCAAGATTACATAATATATAATACAAGTTGATTAAGTTATGGTTGGAATAGATTTGTTACCAATTTTCACGTAGCTAAAATGAGAAAAATTATCCAATCTTGTTTTACCCATAACTTCTTCATTTTAAATCCGTTTTGAGTGAATCAAATTGCTATGGTTTCATATTGAACTCTATTTTATGAAACTAAACAAAAAAGTATAGGTTTCTAGTCGGAAAAATAAGTTACAAGTCGTTTTTGTAAAGGTAGTCATTTCAGTCGAAAGAACGACGTCTAGATGACCATTTTAGAAAACATACTTCCACTTTGAGTTTAACCATAATTTTTGGATATAGTTTCATGTTCATAATAAAAATCATTTTCTCAGAATAACAACTTTTAAATCAAAGTTTATCATAGTTTTTAATTAACTAACCCAAAACAGCCCGCGGTGTTACTACGACGGCGTAAATCCGGTTTTACGGTGTTTTTCGTGTTTCCAGGTTTTAAATCATTAAGTTAGCATATCATATAGATATAGAACATGTGTTTAGTTGATTTTAAAAGTCAAGTTAGAAGGATTAACTTTTGTTTGCGAACAAGTTTAGAATTAACTAAACTATGTTCTAGTGATTACAAGTTTAAACCTTCGAATAAGATAGCTTTATATGTATGAATCGAATGATGTTATGAACATCATTACTACCTTAAGTTCCTTGGATGAACCTACTGGAAAAGAGAAAAATGGATCTAGCTTCAATGGATCCTTGGATGGCTCAAAGTTCTTGAAGCAAAATCATGACACGAAAACAAGTTCAAGTAAGATCATCACTTGAAATAAGATTGTTATAGTTATAGAAATTGAACCAAAGTTTGAATATGATTATTACCTTGTATTAGAATGATAACCTACTGTAAGAAACAAAGATTTCTTGAGGTTGGATGATCACCTTACAAGATTGGAAGTGAGCTAGCAAACTTGAAAGTATTCTTGATTTTATGAAACTAGAACTTTTGGAATTTATGAAGAACACTTAGAACTTGAAGATAGAACTTGAGAGAGTTCAATTAGATGAAGAAAATTGAAGAATGAAAGTGTTTGTAGGTGTTTTTGGTCGTTGGTGTATGGATTAGATATAAAGGATATGTAATTTTGTTTTCATGTAAATAAGTCATGAATGATTACTCATATTTTTGTAATCTTATGAGATATTTCATGCTAGTTGCCAAATGATGGTTCCCACATGTGTTAGGTGACTCACATGGGCTGCTAAGAGCTGATCATTGGAGTGTATATACCAATAGTACATACATCTAAAAGCTGTGTATTGTACGAGTACGAATACGGGTGCATACGAGTAGAATTGTTGATGAAACTGAACGAGAATGTAATTGTAAGCATTTTTGTTAAGTAGAAGTATTTTGATAAGTGTATTGAAGTCTTTCAAAAGTGTATAAATACATATTAAAACACTACATGTATATACATTTTAACTGAGTCGTTAAGTCATCGTTAGTCGTTACATGTAAGTGTTGTTTTGAAACCTTTAGGTTAACGATCTTGTTAAATGTTGTTAACCCAATGTTTATAATATCAAAAGAGATTTTAAATTATTATATTATCATGATATTATGATGTACAAATATCTCTTAATATGATATATATACATTAAATGTCGTTACAACGATAAACGTTACATATATGTCTCGTTTCAAAATCATTAAGTTAGTAGTCTTGTTTTTACATATGTAGTTCATTGTTAATATAATTAATGATATGTTTACTTATCATAATATCATGTTAACTATATATATAACCATATATATGTCATCATATAGTTTTTTTTTTTTACAAGTTTTAACGTTCGTGAATCACCGGTCAACTTGGGTGGTCAATTGTCTATATGAAACCTATTTCAATTAATCAAGTCTTAACAAGTTTGATTGCTTAACATGTTGGAAACATTTAATCATGTAAACATCAATCTCAATTAATATATATAAACATGGAAAAGTTCGGGTCACTACAGTACCTACCCGTTAAATAAATTTCGTCCCGAAATTTTAAGCTGTTGAAGGTGTTGACGAATCTTCTGGAAATAGGTGCGGGTATTTCTTCTTCATCTGATCTTCACGCTCCCAGGTGAACTCGGGTCCTCTACGAGCATTCCATCGAACCTTAACAATTGGTATCTTGTTTTGCTTAAGTCTTTTAACCTCACGATCCATTATTTCGACGGGTTCTTCGATGAATTGGAGTTTTTCGTTGATTTGGATTTCATCTAACGGAATAGTGAGATCTTCTTTAGCAAAACATTTCTTCAAATTAGAGACGTGGAAAGTGTTATGTACAGCCGCGAGTTGTTGAGGTAACTCAAGTCGGTAAGCTACTGGTCCGACACGATCAATAATCTTGAATGGTCCAATATACCTTGGATTTAATTTCCCTCGTTTACCAAATCGAACAACGCCTTTCCAAGGTGAAACTTTAAGCATGACCATCTCTCCAATTTCAAATTCTATATCTTTTCTTTTAATGTCAGCGTAGCTCTTTTGTCGACTTTGGGCGGTTTTCAACCGTTGTTGAATTTGGATGATCTTCTCGGTAGTTTCTTGTATAATCTCTGGACCCGTAATCTGTCTATCCCCCACCTCACTCCAACAAATCGGAGACCTGCACTTTCTACCATAAAGTGCTTCAAACGGCGCCATCTCAATGCTTGAATGGTAGCTGTTGTTGTAGGAAAATTCTGCTAACGGTAGATGTCGATCCCAACTGTTTCCGAAATCAATAACACATGCTCGTAGCATGTCTTCAAGCGTTTGTATCGTCCTTTCGCTCTGCCCATCAGTTTGTGGATGATAGGCAGTACTCATGTCTAGACGAGTTCCTAATGCTTGCTTTAATGTCTGCCAGAATCTTGAAATAAATCTGCCATCCCTATCAGAGATAATAGAGATTGGTATTCCATGTCTGGAGACGACTTCCTTCAAATACAGTCGTGCTAACTTCTCCATCTTGTCATCTTCTCTTATTGGTAGGAAGTGTGCTGATTTGGTGAGACGATCAACTATTACCCAAATAGTATCAAAACCACTTGCAGTCCTTGGCAATTTAGTGATGAAATCCATGGTAATGTTTTCCCATTTCCATTCCGGGATTTCGGGTTGTTGAAGTAGACCTGATGGTTTCTGATGCTCAGCTTTGACCTTAGAACACGTCAAACATTCTCCTACGTATTTAGCAACATCGGCTTTCATACCCGGCCACCAAAAATGTTTCTTGAGATCCTTGTACATCTTCCCCGTTCCAGGATGTATTGAGTATCTGGTTTTATGAGTTTCTCTAAGTACCATTTCTCTCATATCTCCAAATTTTGGTACCCAAATCCTTTCAGCCCTATACCGGGTTCCGTCTTCCCGAATATTAAGATGCTTCTCCGATCCTTTGGGTATTTCATCCTCTAAATTTCCCTCTTTTAAAACTCCTTGTTGCGCCTCTTTTATTTGAGTAGTAATGTTATTATGAATCATTATATTCATAGATTTTACTCTAATGGGTTCTCTATCCTTCCTGCTCAAGGCATCGGCTACCACATTTGCCTTCCCCGGGTGGTAACGAATCTCAAAATCGTAATCATTCAATAATTCAATCCACCTACGCTGCCTCATATTCAGTTGTTTCTGATTAAATATGTGTTGAAGACTTTTGTGGTCGGTATATATAATACTTTTGACCCCATATAAGTAGTGCCTCCAAGTCTTTAATGCAAAAACAACCGCGCCTAATTCCAAATCATGCGTCGTATAATTTTGTTCGTGAATCTTCAATTGTCTAGACGCATAAGCAATCACCTTCGTTCGTTGCATTAATACACAACCGAGACCTTGCTTTGATGCGTCACAATAAATCACAAAATCATCATTCCCTTCAGGCAATGACAATATAGGTGCCGTAGTTAGCTTTTTCTTCAATAACTGAAACGCTTTCTCTTGTTCATCATTCCATTCAAATTTCTTCCCTTTATGCGTTAATGCAGTCAAGGGTTTTGCTATTCTGGAAAAGTCTTGGATGAACCTTCTGTAGTAACCAGCTAGTCCTAAAAACTGGCGTATGTGTTTCGGAGTTTTCGGGGTTTCCCACTTTTCAACAGTTTCTATCTTTGCCGGATCCACCTTAATACCTTCTTTGTTCACTATGTGACCGAGGAATTGAACTTCTTCCAACCAAAATGCACACTTTGAAAACTTAGCGTACAATTCTTCCTTCCTCAATACTTCTAACACCTTTCTCAAATGTTCACCGTGTTCTTGGTCATTCTTTGAGTAAATAAGTATGTCATCAATGAAAACAATGACAAACTTGTCAAGGTATGGTCCACACACTCGGTTCATAAGGTCCATGAACACAGCTGGTGCATTAGTTAAACCAAACGGCATGACCATAAACTCGTAATGACCGTAACGTGTTCTGAAAGCAGTCTTTGGAATATCATCTTCTTTCACCCGCATTTGATGATACCCGGAACGTAAGTCAATCTTTGAATAAACAGACGAGCCTTGTAGTTGATCAAATAAGTCATCGATTCTCGGTAGTGGGTAGCGGTTCTTGATGGTAAGTTTGTTCAACTCTCGGTAGTCGATACACAACCTGAATGTACCATCTTTCTTCTTGACAAACAAAACAGGAGCTCCCCACGGTGATGTGCTTGGTCGAATGAAACCACGCTCTAAAAGTTCTTGTAATTGGCTTTGCAGTTCTTTCATCTCGCTGGGTGCGAGTCTGTAAGGAGCACGAGCTATTGGTGCAGCTCCTGGTACAAGATCTATTTGAAATTCAACGGATCGATGTGGGGGTAATCCCGGTAATTCTTTCGGAAATACATCGGGAAATTCTTTTGCAATGGGAACATCATTGATGCTCTTTTCTTCAGTTTGTACTTTCTCGACGTGTGCTAGAACAGCATAGCAACCTTTTCTTATTAGTTTTTGTGCCTTCAAATTACTAATAAGATGTAGCTTCGTGTTGCCCTTTTCTCCGTACACCATTAAGGGTTTTCCTTTTTCTTGTATAATGCGAATTGCATTTTTGTAACAAACGATCTCCGCTTTCACTTCTTTCAACCAGTCCATACCGATTATCACATCAAAACTCCCTAACTCTACTGGTATCAAATCAATCTTAAATGTTTCGCTAACCAGTTTAATTTCTCGATTCCGACATATATTATCTGCTGAAATTAATTTACCATTTGCTAATTCGAGTAAAAATTTACTATCCAAAGGCGTCAATGGACAACTTAATTTAGCACAAAAATCTCTACTCATATAGCTTCTATCCGCACCCGAATCAAATAAAACGTAAGCAGATTTATTGTCAATAAGAAACGTACCCGTAACAAGCTCCGGGTCTTCCTGTGCCTCTACCGCATTAATATTGAAAACTCTTCCACGGCCTTGTCCATTCGTGTTCTCCTGGTTCGGGCAATTTCTAATAATGTGGCCTGGTTTTCCACATTTATAACAAACTACATTGGCATAACTTGCTCCGACACTACTTGCTCCGCCATTACTCGTTCCGACACCATTTGTTCCTTTCGTTCTATTAACCCCTGGTCCGTAGACCTCACACTTCGCCGCGCTATGACCATTTCTTTTACACTTGTTGCAAAATTTGGTGCAGAACCCTGAGTGATTCTTTTCACACCTTTGGCATAGTTGCTTCTGATTGTTGTTGTTGTTGCGGTTATTATTGTTGTTGGGATGATTGTTGTAGTTGTTGTTGTTGTTGTTGTTGTTGTTGTTGTTGTTGGGCCGTTTGTTGTAGTTGCGATTGATGTTGCGATTGTTGGGATAATTGTTGCGATTATTGTTGTAATTGCTGTTGTTGTTGTATTGGTGATTCTTATCACCGTTTTCCTCCCACTTTCTTTTGACTTGCTTCACATTGGCCTCTTCAGCAGTCTGTTCTTTAATTCTTTCTTCAATCTGGTTCACTAGTTTGTGAGCCATTCTACATGCCTGTTGTATGGAGGCGGGCTCGTGTGAACTTATATCTTCTTGGATTCTTTCCGGTAATCCTTTCACAAACGCGTCGATCTTCTCTTCCTCATCTTCGAATGCTCCCGGACACAATAGGCACAATTCTGTGAATCGTCTTTCGTACGTGGTAATATCAAATCCTTGGGTTCGTAACCCTCTAAGTTCTGTCTTGAGCTTATTGACCTCGGTTCTGGGACGGTACTTCTCGTTCATCAAGTGCTTGAATGCTGACCACGGTAGTGCGTACGCATCATCTTGTCCCACTTGCTCTAGATAGGTATTCCACCATGTTAACGCAGAACCTATGAAGGTATGCGTAGCGTACTTCACTTTGTCCTCTTCAGTACACTTACTTATGGCAAACACCGATTCAACCTTCTCGGTCCACCGTTTCAATCCGATCGGTCCTTCGGTTCCATCAAATTCCAAAGGTTTGCAGGCAGTGAATTCTTTGTAGGTGCATCCTACACGATTTCCTGTACTGCTAGATCCAAGGTTATTGTTGGTATGTAGCGCAGCCTGTACTGCGGCTATGTTTGAAGCTAGAAAAGTACGGAATTCCTCTTCATTCATATTCACGGTGTGTCGAGTAGTCGGTGCCATTTCCTTCAAAATAGTTAAATGGAACAAGTTAATCATACAGAATATTAAGAGTAGTTAATAGTATTTCGTAGCATAATATGAACTCATTTATAAAAGCTTTTTCTTCATATTAGCGTTTTATAAGTTTAAATTCGGGTAGTACCTACCCGTTAAGTTCATACTTAGTAGCTAATATACAATTCAACTACTACAATTCTATATGAAAAACTGATTATAATAATATTTCGCGTTCAAACTTTTATACAATATTTTACAAAATTACAATACCGCTTATTTTACATAAAGCATGAAATATAGCACACAATAACTTTGATACAAGATAGTTGTGAAGACAATTCTAGCTAGTACACAAGTCGTTCAGCAAAGGCAATAAAGACACGTAATTCATACGTCCAGAAATAAGTCATGCATTCTGGTTTTACTAGGACTACTTCCCATCCTTGGTCTTGTGCAACATAACCGTTATGGCCGTTGATAAGACAGTGTGTTGTAACGTCATCAAAGGGACGAGGGTTACGTAATGTCCAACAGTCCCGTAATAATCTAAAAACCTCATTTCTTACCCCAATTACCGACTCCGTCACTTGTGGAAACGTTTTGTTTAATAGTTGTAGCCCGATGTTCTTGTTCTCACTTTGGTGAGAAGCGAACATTACTAATCCGTAAGCATAACATGCTTCTTTATGTTGCATGTTAGCCGCTTTTTCTAAATCACGAAGTCCAATATTCGGATATATTGAGTCAAAATAATTTCTTAACCCGTTGCGTAAAATAGCATTTGGGTTCCCCGCAATATATGCGTCAAAGTAAACACATCGTAACTTATGGGTTTCCCAATGTGATATCCCCCATCTTTCAAACGAAAGTCTCTTATAAACCAAGACATTCTTGGAACGTTCTTCGAATGTCTTACAAACTGATCTCGCCTTAAATAGTTGTGCCGAAGAATTCTGGCCGACTCTAGACAAGATTTCATCAATCATGTCTCCGGGTAGGTCTCTTAAAATATTGGGTTGTCTATCCATTTTGTGTTTTTAAACTGTAAAATAGACAAGAGTTAGATTCATAAAAAAAATACTTATTAATACAAGCAATTTTTACATATATCATAAAGCATAAGAACACTATATTCCATATATTACACCACACGAATACAACTATCTTATTCCGACTCGCTCGTTTCTTCTTCTTCGGTTTTGGTTCGTTTTGCCAAGTTTCTAGGGATATATGATGTTCCCCTAATACGAGCCGTCGTTGTCCACATTGGTTTAGAAAAACCTGGTGGTTTAGAGGTTCCCGGGTCATTGTTACAACTTAAGGACTTCGGGGGTTGACGATACATATAAAGTTCATCGGGGTTGGAATTAGATTTCTCTATTTTTATGCCCTTTCCCTTATTATTTTCTTTTGCCTTTTTAAATTCAGTTGGGGTAATTTCTATAACATCATCGGAATTCTCGTCGGAATCCGATTCATCGGAGAATTGGTAATCCTCCCAATATTTTGCTTCCTTGGCGGAAACACCATTGACCATAATTAACTTTGGTCGGTTGGTTGAGGATTTTCTTTTACTTAACCGTTTTATTATTTCCCCCACCGGTTCTATTTCTTCATCCGGTTCCGATTCTTCTTCCGGTTCCGATTCTTCTTCCGGTTCCGACTCTTCTTCCGGTTCCTCTTCGGGAACTTGTGAATCAGTCCACAAATCATTCCAATTTACATTTGACTCTTCATTATTATTAGGTGAGTCAATGGGACTTGTTCTAGAGGTAGACATCTATCACATAATATCAAACACGTTAAGAGATTAATATATCACATAATATTCATATGTTAAAAATATATAGTTTCCAACAAAAATGTTAAGCAATCATTTTTAAAGAAAACACGGTCGAAGTCCAGACTCACTAATGCATCCTAACAAACTCGATAAGACACACTAATGCAAATTTTCTGGTTCTCTAAGACCAACGCTCGGATACCAACTGAAATGTCCCGTTCTTATTGATTAAAAACGTTCCATATTAATTGATTTCGTTGCGAGGTTTTGACCTCTATATGAGACGTTTTTCAAAGACTGCATTCATTTTTAAACAAACCATAACCTTTATTTCATCAATAAAGGTTTAAAAAGCTTTACGTAGATTATCAAATAATGATAATCTAAAATATCCTGTTTACACACGACCATTACATAATGGTTTACAATACAAATATGTTACAACAAAATAAGTTTCTTGAATGCAGTTTTTACACAATATCATACAAGCATGGACTCCAAATCTTGTCCTTATTTAAGTATGCGACAGCGGAAGCTCTTAATAATCACCTGAGAATAAACATGCTTAAAACGTCAACAAAAATGTTGGTGAGTTATAGGTTTAACCTATATATATCAAATCGTAACAATAGACCACAAGATTTCATATTTCAATACACATCCCATACATAGAGATAAAAATCATTCATATGGTGAACACCTGGTAACCGACAATAACAAGATGCATATATAAGAATATCCCCATCATTCCGGGACACCCTTCGGATATGATATAAATTTCGAAGTACTAAAGCATCCGGTACTTTGGATGGGGTTTGTTAGGCCCAATAGATCTATCTTTAGGATTCGCGTCAATTAGGGTGTCTGTTCCCTAATTCTTAGATTACCAGACTTAATAAAAAGGGGCATATTCGATTTCGATAATTCAACCATTGAATGTAGTTTCACGTACTTGTGTCTATTTTGTAAATCATTTATAAAACCTGCATGTATTCTCATCCCAAAAATATTAGATTTTAAAAGTGGGACTATAACTCACTTTCACAGATTTTTACTTCGTCGGGAAGTAAGACTTGGCCACTGGTTGATTCACGAACCTATAACAATATATACATATATATCAAAGTATGTTCAAAATATATTTACAACACTTTTAATATATTTTGATGTTTTAAGTTTATTAAGTCAGCTGTCCTCGTTAGTAACCTACAACTAGTTGTCCACAGTTAGATGTACAGAAATAAATCGATAAATATTATCTTGAATCAATCCACGACCCACTGTATACGTATCTCAGTATTGATCACAACTCAAACTATATATATTTTGGAATCAACCTCAACCCTGTATAGCTAACTCCAACATTCACATATAGAGTGTCTATGGTTGTTCCGAAATATATATAGATGTGTCGACATGATAGGTCGAAACATTGTATACGTGTCTATGGTATCTCAAGATTACATAATATATAATACAAGTTGATTAAGTTATGGTTGGAATAGATTTGTTACCAATTTTCACGTAGCTAAAATGAGAAAAATTATCCAATCTTGTTTTACCCATAACTTCTTCATTTTAAATCCGTTTTGAGTGAATCAAATTGCTATGGTTTCATATTGAACTCTATTTTATGAATCTAAACAAAAAAAGTATAGGTTTCTAGTCGGAAAAATAAGTTACAAGTCGTTTTTGTAAAGGTAGTCATTTCAGTCGAAAGAACGACGTCTAGATGACCATTTTAGAAAACATACTTCCACTTTGAGTTTAACCATAATTTTTGGATATAGTTTCATGTTCATAATAAAAATCATTTTCTCAGAATAACAACTTTTAAATCAAAGTTTATCATAGTTTTTAATTAACTAACCCAAAACAGCCCGCGGTGTTACTACGACGGCGTAAATCCGGTTTTACGGTGTTTTTCGTGTTTCCAGGTTTTAAATCATTAAGTTAGCATATCATATAGATATAGAACATGTGTTTAGTTGATTTTAAAAGTCAAGTTAGAAGGATTAACTTTTGTTTGCGAACAAGTTTAGAATTAACTAAACTATGTTCTAGTGATTACAAGTTTAAACCTTCGAATAAGATAGCTTTATATGTATGAATCGAATGATGTTATGAACATCATTACTACCTTAAGTTCCTTGGATGAACCTACTGGAAAAGAGAAAAATGGATCTAGCTTCAATGGATCCTTGGATGGCTCAAAGTTCTTGAAGCAAAATCATGACACGAAAACAAGTTCAAGTAAGATCATCACTTGAAATAAGATTGTTATAGTTATAGAAATTGAACCAAAGTTTGAATATGATTATTATCTTGTATTAGAATGATAACCTACTGTAAGAAACAAAGATTTCTTGAGGTTGGATGATCACCTTACAAGATTGGAAGTGAGCTAGCAAACTTGAAAGTATTCTTGATTTTATGAAACTAGAACTTTTGGAATTTATGAAGAACACTTAGAACTTGAAGATAGAACTTGAGAGAGTTCAATTAGATGAAGAAAATTGAAGAATGAAAGTGTTTGTAGGTGTTTTTGGTCGTTGGTGTATGGATTAGATATAAAGGATATGTAATTTTGTTTTCATGTAAATAAGTCATGAATGATTACTCATATTTTTGTAATCTTATGAGATATTTCATGCTAGTTGCCAAATGATGGTTCCCACATGTGTTAGGTGACTCACATGGGCTGCTAAGAGCTGATCATTGGAGTGTATATACCAATAGTACATACATCTAAAAGCTGTGTATTGTACGAGTACGAATACGGGTGCATACGAGTAGAATTGTTGATGAAACTGAACGAGAATGTAATTGTAAGCATTTTTGTTAAGTAGAAGTATTTTGATAAGTGTATTGAAGTCTTTCAAAAGTGTATAAATACATATTAAAACACTACATGTATATACATTTTAACTGAGTCGTTAAGTCATCGTTAGTCGTTACATGTAAGTGTTGTTTTGAAACCTTTAGGTTAACGATCTTGTTAAATGTTGTTAACCCAATGTTTATAATATCAAAAGAGATTTTAAATTATTATATTATCATGATATTATGATGTACGAATATCTCTTAATATGATATATATACATTAAATGTCGTTACAACGATAAACGTTACATATATGTCTCGTTTCAAAATCATTAAGTTAGTAGTCTTGTTTTTACATATGTAGTTCATTGTTAATATAATTAATGATATGTTTACTTATCATAATATCATGTTAACTATATATATAACCATATATATGTCATCATATAGTTTTTTTTTTACAAGTTTTAACGTTCGTGAATCACCGGTCAACTTGGGTGGTCAATTGTCTATATGAAACCTATTTCAATTAATCAAGTCTTAACAAGTTTGATTGCTTAACATGTTGGAAACATTTAATCATGTAAACATCAATCTCAATTAATATATATAAACATGGAAAAGTTCGGGTCACTACATGCTGTGCTAGCACACGTCGAGAAAGTCAATTCCAAAGAAAAGAACATCAATGATGTTCCCGTCCCAAAAGAATTTCCCGATGTATTTCTGAAAGAATTACCGGGATTACCTCCACACTGATCCGTTGAATTTCAAATAGATATTGTACCGGGAGCTGCACCAATAGCTCGTGCTCCATACAGACTCGCACCCAGCGAAATGAAGGAACTTCACCAATTAAAAGAACTTTTAGAGCGTGGTTTCATTCGACCAATCACATCACCGTGGGGAGCTCCTGTTTTGTTTGTCAAGAAGAAGGATGATACATTTAGGTTGTGTATCGACTACCGAGAGTTGAACAAACTTACCATCAAGAACCGCCACCCACTACCGAGAATCGACGACTTATTTGATCAACTACAAGGCTCGTCGGTTTATTCGAAGATTGATTTACGTTATGGGTATCATCAAATGCGGGTGAAGGAGGATGATATTCCAAAGACTGCATTTAGGACGCGTTACGGTCATTACAAGTTTATGGTTATGCCATTTGGGTTTACTAACGCACCAGCTGTGTTCATGGACCTTATGAACCAAGTGTGTGGACCATATCTTGACAAGTTTGTCATTGTTTTCATCGATGACATTCTTATTTACTCAAAGAATGACCAAGAGCACGAAGAACATTTGAGAAAAGCGCTAGAGTTGTTAAGGAAAGAAAAATTATACGCTAAGTTTTCAAAGTGTGCATTTTGGTAGGAAGAAGTTCAATTCCTCGGTCATATAGTGAACAAAGAGGGTATTCAGGTGGATCCAGCAAAGATTGAAATCGTTGAAAACTGGGAAACCCCGAAAACTCCGAAACATATACGCCAATTTTTAGGGCTAGCTTGTTATTACAGGAGATTCATCCAAGATTTTTCCAAAATAGCAAAACCCTTGACCTCATTAATGCTTAAAGAGAAGAAATTTGAATGGAAGGATGAACAAGAGAAAGCATTTCAATTGTTGAAGAAAAAGTTAACTACGACACCTATATTGTCGTTACCTGAAGGGAATGATGATTTTGTGATATATTGTGACGCCTCAAAGCAAGGTCTCGGTTGTGTATTAATGCAACGAACGAAAGTAATTGCTTATGCATCTAGACAATTGAAGATTCACGAGCAGAATTATACGACGCATGATTTGGAATTAGGCGCGGTTGTTTTTGCATTAAAGACTTGGAGGCACTACTTATATGGGCTCAAAAGTATTATATATACCGACCATAAAAGTCTCCAACACATATTTAATCAGAAACAACTGAACATGAGGCAGCGTAGGTGGATTGAATTGTTGAATGATTACGACTTTGAGATTCGTTACCACCCGGGGAAGGCAAATGTGGTAGCCGACGCCTTGAGCAGAAAGGACAGAGAACCCATTCGAGTAAAAGCTATGAATATAATGATTCACAATAACCTTACTACTCAAATAAAGGAGGCGCAATAAGCAGTTTTAAAAGAGGGAAATTTAAAGGATGAAATACCCAAAGGATCGGAGAAACATCTTAATATTCGGGAAGACGGAACTCGGTATAGGGCTGAAAGAATTTGGGTACCAAAATTTGGAGATATGAGAGAAATGGTACTTAGAGAAGCTCATAAAACCAGATACTCAATACATCCTTGAACGGGGAAGATGTACAAGGATCTCAAGAAACATTTTTAGTGGCCGGGTATGAAAGCTGATGTTGCTAAATACGTAGAAGAATGTTTGACGTGTTCTAATGTCAAAGAGGAGCATCAGAAATCATCAGGTCTACTTCAACAACCCGAAATCCTGGAATGGAAATGGGAAAACATTACCATGGATTTCATCACTAAATTGCCAAGGACTGCAAGTGATAGTCTCACCAAATCAACACACTTCCTGCCAATAAGAGAAGATGACAAAATGGAGAAGTTAGCATGATTGTATTTGAAGGAAGTCGTCTCCAGACATGGAATACCAATCTCTATTATCTCTGATAGGGATGGCAGATTTATTTCAAGATTCTGGCAGACATTACAGTAAGCATTAGGAACTCATCTAGAGATGAGTACTGCTTATCATCCACAAACTGATAGGCAGAGCAAAAGGATGATACAAACGTTTAAAGACATGCTACAAGCATGTGTTATTGATTTCGGAAACAGTTGGGATCGACACCTTCCGTTAGGAGAATTTTCCTACAACAACAGCTACCATTCAAGCATTAAGATGGCGCCGTTTGAAGCATTTTATGGTAAAAAGTGTAGATCTCCGATTTGTTGGAGTGAAGTGGGGGATAGACAGATTACGGGCCCGGAGACAATACAAGAAACTACCGAGAAGATCATCCAAATTCAACAACGGTTGAAAACGGCCCAAAGTAGACAAAAGAGCTACGCTGACATTAAAAGAAAAGATATAGAATTTGAAATTGGAGAGATGGCCATGCTTAAAGTTGCACCTTGGAAAGGTGTTGTTCGATTTGGTAAACGAGGGAAATTAAATCCAAGGTATATTGGACCATTCAAGATTATTGATCGTGTCGGACCAGTAGCTTACCGACTTGAGTTACCTCAACAACTCGCGACTGCACATAACACTTTCCACGTCTCGAATTTGAAGAAATGTTTTGCTAAAGAAGATCTCACTATTCCGTTAGACGAATTCCAAATCAACGAAAAACTTCAATTCATCGAAGAACCTGTCGAAATAATGGATCGTGAGGTTAAATGACTTAAGTAAAACAAGATACCAATTGTTAAGATTCGATGGAATGCTCGTAGAGGACCTGAGTTCACCTGGGAATGAGAAGATCAGATGAAGAAGAAATACCCGCACCTATTTCCAGAAGATACGTCAACACCTTCAACTGCTTAAAATTTCGGGACAAAATTTATTTAACGGGTAGGTACTGTAGTGACCCGAACTATTCCATGTTTATATATATTAAATGAAATTGTTATTTACATGATTAAGTGTTTCCAATATGTTAAGCAATCAAACTTGTTAAGTCTTGATTAATTAAAATAGGTTTTATATAGAGAATTGACCACCCAAGTTGACGGCGATTCACGAACGTTAAAACTTGTAAAAAAAACTATATGATGACATCTATATGGATATATATATATATATATATATATATATATATATATATATATATATATATATATATATATGGTTAACATGGTATTATGATAAGTATGTACCTCATTAAGTATTTTAACAATGAGTTATATACATAAAAATGAGTCTATGGAATTAAGAAACTCGAAAACGATATATATAACGACTATCGTTATAACAACGTCTTACTAAATACATATGAATTATTTTAAGATGTTGATACACTATGTTTAATCATGATAAATGATAAGTAAACATGTCATTAAGTGTATTAACAATGAACTGTTGGGATTTAACAAGTTCCATAATGTTAAAATCATTTTAAGAATCTAATAAAGCGGAAGCATGTATTTACTATTTTAGAACATTGTATATCTTTAACCAATTAAAGTTAAATCCCAATTAGTATCAAGTTATGAAATATGCTTACAAACTACAAGCAAGTAAAGAGTTTATACCTACTCCAAGCTTGTTGATAAGTGATGAAGATGATGATGATGAATTGAGCTCCAAAAGTATGAAACCTCAAGTTGTTATACCCCAAGCCTTTAATACCAAACCTTTGCACTTTAGTTAGGATTTATTAACACTTGAATAGAGCTTGCAAAAATCAAATTATGAACTCCTTTGAGCTCCCTAAAGCCCACGGCCAATAGTTCACTTTTGAGCAGAATTTTGCAAGTTTTTTTTTTATGTGTAATGTTATGTTTGTGTTGCTTTGGTCAAGGAACATGCATGTATATGGAATGGGAATTGTATTTGACCAAGGAGGAATCTAAGAGCATGTGTCTTCCAACTCCCATGCCACTCCCATTATATTTTATAAAATGGTTTTTATAAAATTTAATTTTATAAAAACTAGTTTTATAAAACTTCCATATTTATTTTATGTACATTTCATTATATAAAACCAATTTATATAAAATGTAACATAAATTAATTAATTATTTAACCCATAAATAATTAAATCCATATTATATAAATTATTCCATAATTTATATATATATATATATATATATATATATATACACACACACACACACACACACACATCAAGTAATATCTCAGAAAACCATTTTTCTCAAAGTTCAAGTGTCGCGTATTCAATCAATGATCCAATCGTTAAGATTAAATACGTATAAGGTGTCGGTAAGCTTGTTATTGGGTATGACCCGACTTGGATCATAACACATTAGCCACATTAATTTAATATGTCTCTCGGGCATACGAAATACCTTCAATCTCCCATTTACACGAGAAACATAAGAAATTAATGCAAGTGATCGATACCACCTAACGACCGTCCATCACCCCCAATATGTTATGACTTTGTGCCATTCAATAACATCATCCCTTTCGAGTTCCCATCTCGAATATGAATAGGTGAATCTTTCATAATATCCTTTCGTCCTAGATGTCATGTTAAATCCAAGAGATACAGAGTGATCACTCTCTTCTAGATTTAACTTTATCAAGCCTTAGACATATGACTCTCAACGAATAAGGGGGACGAATTCCATCTTGACTACATACATCCTAAACATATACCTTGTATTATACCTGAGCTCTTCCTTATGAACTACCATATTTCAGAATAGCGAAGGAAAGAATAAAGGCACAATACTTGGTAAATATCCTCACCCAATATGTATCTCAGGTCAGAGGATACAATGATATTTGCCTTTACTCAAGATTACATGTGATCAACCACAAAGGCTCCATTTAGTAAATCTTGAGGGCGGGTCTTCCAATATTTGTATTCCACAAATATCTATGAACCTTGGTTGCAACCTTGCCCCACATTCATCCTGTGAATGTATACCAATCCAAGTTCATAATAGTCTAAACCTCACACTTGTTCCCACAAATGTGATCGACTACGGAATTTAGAATAATTTCTTATTCATGGATTAAATTTGCAAAATAGGAACTTGACTCAAAATAAATTAATACCATAATTATATTAATGAGTTTGAACAATTTTGTTCCATTACAATACTTAAAACAGATCATGATCAATCACTAGAATATTGAAGCCCTAATGCTCAAACATGTCCTGCATGTTTTGCTCCATGTAAGACCTTCGTGAGAGGATTCGCTATATTAAGATCTGTGTGAACTTTGCGAATACATATCTTTCCCTTTTCAACTTCATCCCTTATGTAGTTGAATCTCCGCTCAATGTGACGGGTCTTTTGGTGAACACGAGGTTCTTTGATTTGAGCAATCGTACCCTCGTTGTCACAAAAGATCTCAAGAGGGTCCTGAATTGAAGGGGCTACTCCTAAGTCGTCGATGAATTTCTTCATCCATGCAACTTCCTAAGCTGCCAATGAGGCAGTAACGTACTCCGACTCTATAGTGGATAAATAACAACATCCTGTTTTGAACTCTTCCAAGAGACCGCACCTCCATATAACGTGAAGACATAACTGGACTGTGATCGAGAATCATCTCGATCAGTTTAGAAACTCGCGTCCACGTAACCTTTTATAGCGAGTTCCTTCTCACCAGACCCATATATTAGAAACATATCCTTAGTCCTCCTAAGGTATTTCAATATACTTTTAACCGCAATCCAATGACTGTTTCCTGGATTATTCTGGTATCTACTTGTCAAGCTAAGAGCGCATGACACATCCGGTCTAGTGCATATCATTACATACATGATTGACCCAATAGCAGATGCGTACGGGACTTTCTTCATTCTCTCTTGTTCATCTTTCGTGGTAGGGCACTGAGATGAACTGAGAAACGTTCCTCTTTGAATAGGTACCAAGCCATTCTTAGAGTTCTTCATCTTGAACCTTTTCAAGACCTTTTTAATGTATGCACTTTGATTCAAACCTGTCAGTTTCTTGGATCTATCCCTATAGATCCCAATCCCCAAAACGTATTGTGCTTCTCCAAGATCCTTAATGGAGAAGCATTTACTTAGACAAGTTTTAACACCTTGCATTTCCGGAATATCATTTCCAAATAATAATATATCATCCACATATAGTATAAGAAATAAGATAGTGCTCCCACTAGCTTTCTTGTATGCACAAGCTTCATCACCATTTTTAATGAAGCTAAATTTCTTGGCCTCCTCATTAAAATGATGATTCCACATTCTAGATGCTTGTTTCAATCCGTAGATTGACTTCTTTAACTTGCATACCTTTTTAGGATATTTCAGATCAACAAAACCTTCAGGCTGAACCATATAGACATCTTCCTCAAGATGTCCATTTAGGAAAGCGGTCTTGACATCCATTTGCCTTATTTCATAATCATAATGAGCAGCAATGGCAAGTAATATCCTAATAGACTTTAGCATTGCCACATGCGAAAATGTTTCATCATAGTCAACCCCTTGAGTTTGAGTGAAACCTTTTGCTACAAGTCTAGCTTTATATGTATCCAAGTTTCCATGTATGTCAGTTTTCATTTTGAAAAGCCATTTACAATCAACTAGCCTTGAGCCAGTAGGTTGTGTAACAAGTTCCAAAACTTGGTTGTCATACATGGATTGCATCTCAGCGTTCATGGCTTTCTGCCATTTATCTTTATCAATCCTTGATAAAGCATCTTGGTAGTTTGTTGGTTCATCCAAATCAACCACATAGCAACCATCCATGAGAAACCCATATCTCTCAGGAGGATTACTAATCCTACCAGATCTATGAACGTCTTGTGTATTTTGATCATCCATTTGATCATTCTCAACATTTTCACGTTGAGTGCTAGTGTCAACCAATTGTGTATCATCTACTTGATCTTGAACCTCTTCAAGATCTATCTTCCTTTCACTATTTCCTTCCATTAGGAATTTAGTTTCAAGGAATTCCGCCTTTCGAGCAACAAATACATTTTGCTCGGTTGGATCATAGAAATAGTATCCCATATCATCCTTGGGATATCCTATGAAGATACACTTAGTGGATCGAGCATTCAACTTATTAGGGACGTAACGCTTAGGGTAAGCTTCACATCCCCATACCTTTAAGTATGATAGAGATGGAGGTTTTCCAAACCACATTTCATGAGGTGTTCGTTCCACTTTCTTGGTTGGGGCCATATTTAAAATACGATCCGCGGAGCATAGATAATAACCCTAAAATGATAGAGGTAACGAGCTTCTAGCCATCATAGATCGAA
Organism: Rutidosis leptorrhynchoides; assembly: GCF_046630445.1. NCBI lineage: Eukaryota > Viridiplantae > Streptophyta > Magnoliopsida > Asterales > Asteraceae > Rutidosis > Rutidosis leptorrhynchoides. The sequence continues at coordinate 275,792,000 of NC_092336.1, forward strand.
CCATATCCATTAGGGTTCGGTTCCTCCTTTCGGATACTCCATTAAGTTGGGGTGTTCCAGGAGGAGTAAGTTGCGAGATAATCCCACAACCTTTAAGATGATCTTGGAAAGAATCGCTTAGGTATTCACCTCCTCTATCGGTACAAAGTACCTTGATTGTCTTATTGAGTTAATTTTGTACTTCATTTTGATATTCTTTGAATGCCTCAAAAGTTTCGTCCTTATGTCTTAACAAGTAGACATATCCGAAATGACTGAAGTCATCAATGAAAGTAACGAAGTATCTTTCACCATTTCTAGAGATGGGCTTAAAGGGTCCACTACATCCGAATGTATTAATCTCAATAAGTCTTTAGCCCTTTCATAGGTCCCTTTGAAAGGTGATTTAGTCATTTTGCCTTGTAAACAAGATTCACATACATCAAACGAGTCTAGTTCATTTGATTTCAAAAGTCCATTCTTTTGAAGTGTATGCATTCGATTCTTGTTTATGTGACCAAGGCAACAATGCCATAAGTAGGAATCACTCAAATCCCTTTTGAGTTTCTTGGTGTTTGCATGGTATATTGAGCTATTGTATGATGTGTCATCATGAACCAATTCATAAATACCATTCATAGGTGAAGCCTTGAAATAGAACACATTATCTAAAGAAACATGGATATCATCATTAATGAAATTAAGTTTAAAACCACATTGTTTCAAACGGGATACAGAAATAATGTTTCGAGATAAATCGGGTGCATACAAAAATTTTTTCAAAATATGTTTCAAACCACTTGGAAGCTTTAAAATAAAGTCTCATTGAGCTACTACGTGCACCTTAGCTCCATTTCCCATGTAGAGACTTGATGTTCCCGCTTCTTGTTTACTTCTTTTGAACCCCTGCATAGAATTGCAAATGTGAGTTCCACATCCTGTGTCTAATACCCATGTATTAGAAGAAGTAATACTAAGCTCAATGTATTCCATATATACATTACCTGAGGTTTGCCCTGCATCCCTCTTTTCCTTCAACTCCTTTAGGTAGACCGGGCAGTTGCGTTTCCAGTGACCCATTTCACCACAACCAAAGCACGGATCTTCCTTGGGTTTAGCTTTACCGGCAACCTTTTGCTTCTTGTTATTATTGGTTGGGGTAACCATCTTCCCCTTTCCCTTACCCTTACCTTGGTAGGCGGGTCCTTTCCTCTTAGCCGCCTTCGGCTTAGAAGTGTTATTGTTTTTGTACCCGCCTTCATTGATCATTAACATGGGTGAAGCCCTTTTACCCATGCTTGCTTCGGCCGTCTTAAGCATGGCATGTAATTCGCCAATGCTCTTATCCCATCCATTCATGTTGTAATTCATTACGAATGTGTCAAACCTATTTTACAAAGAATTAAGGATAAGGTCCGTGGCTAATTCATTAGACATGTTGTAGTTTAGACGGTTCGCTCGATCAATTAGGCTTTTCATCTTAAGGACATAAGATGAAACGGATTGGGAGTCGTCCATCCGACATGCATGAAGCGCTCGAACCATTTCGAAGCGCTCGACACGAGCTTGTTGAAGGAACATCTCCTTCAATTGTGTGATCATGTCATATGCACTATGATGCTCGAAATCCTTTTGGAGTTCTGGTATCATAGTACCAAGCATGAGGCAAGAAACTTGAACCGAATCGGTGCAATATTTCTCCCAATAAGCCATGCCTTCCGTATCATCCTCGTCCGGTTGATCGGGAATGGGGTCTTCCAACACATACGCCCTATCCTCTAGTTTGAGGACAATTTTTAGATTGCGAAACCAATCCATGAAGTTCGTATGGTTGAGTTTTTCCTTTTCGAGGATTGACCTCAACGATAGGTTGTTAAAGTTGATTGGTGCATTTGGAATGTTGTTGTTATTGGCGGCCATTTACAAAATTTAACAAAGTTATTTAAGTATCAATTTTAATTTAACAATCAATACCCTTTAAATCCAATTGATATTTATTAAATTTTTAGAATCCAACGGTAAACCAAATTTTGGTTAGGTGACCTTTATCCCGTCATTTGATTTAGCTAGGTAGTCATTTATATGACAATTACAATCCCTTTGCAACTTCTAAGGTATGGGATCATGAAATCCTTTTGCATGGCATATTTATCCCATCAACGCCTATTTGTTCCTCATGCTTCGGTGACCCTAAGTTCATGATTCCCAAATTAAGTCGTCCTACTTGTGTAAACGTGTAAATTTAACATACAAGTGGTTAGGTGACCTTTATCCCACAAGTGTGCGAAATTCACCTTAATCATATTAGTTTGCTCATAATAGTTAGGTGACCTTTATCCCATTATGAGTTTCCTAAATATATTTAAGTGTCTCACAAAAGGATGGCGTTTAACTTGTTTGCCTTGTTAATAAGGGATTTTAAGTTTTCATTATTTCTAGTTTAAGAAAACTATTATACCATACACTAACATGCATTTAGTGTGTGGTTCATGTGAAAATCCATTTTTCATATTATGTAATAAAGCCAATTTTATTACTTTGAAAATAAACCATATTATTGTGTCTTAATAACCATTTATTAAATCCTTTTCATGTTCTTAATAACCGTTTATCAATATCCTTTTGCCACTTTTAATTTAACCAATTAAATTGTCATTTTGCATGTCGTTAGTAATGTCTAATTTAACCAATTAAATTGTCATTTTGCTTGTTGTTAACTTGTGATATACTTGTAGCAACCAAACATACAAACACAATAAACAATCATGCATGCAAAACTAATATGTTCACAATCAAGCCTTTTGGTAGGCATTTTGTTTAGCCAAAAACAAAATGCCACCGGTCAATGGGTCAAATCACAAAGTAGAAGATTTTACATCTCCCACTAATTCTTGCATCCAAATACAATCTTCTTGTGTTCTTCCTTTTCTTCTTGTATCTTCATCTTGTTACAAAATATATCCTAATACATTTTGTCTAGAAAATGAAATACAACCAAATCTATTTTACATACCAAATATAAAATAAATTACATAACCAAAATTAATATTACATACCAAATGAATAATTAATATTACAAACCAACTGAATAAATATTATTACAAACCAAATGAATAATAAATAATCAACCAAACAAACATCCATTCATACACAAGGTCATGGCTATGATTGTGAACAACAACATACAACAAATATGACCAAAATGGAACAACCCAAAACCCATTTTGGGTGTCGAAGAATTTGGCCAAAATAGCAAATCCACCCAACCCGAAATTTTTTACATATTACTTTCATGCATGTTCATAAAATGCAAAAATAGAGTGGGTTTAATAGATCATCTCGAAGCATATTCCATCAACTTCGGCTCTAGATACCATTGTTGGGATTTAACAAGTTCCATAATGTTAAAATCATTTTAAGAATCTAATAAAGCGGAAGCATGTAATTACCATTTTAGAACATTGTATATCTTTAACCAATTAAAGTTAAATCTCAATTAGGATCAAGTTATGAAATATGCTTACAAACTACAAGTAAGTAAAGAGTTTATACCTACTCCAAGCTTGTTGATAAGTGATGAAGATGATGATGATGAATGGAGCTCCAAAAGTATGAAACCTCAAGTTGTTATACCCCAAGCCTTTAATACCAAACCTTTGTACTTTAGTTAGGATTTATTAACACTTGAATAGAGCTTGTAAAAATCAAATTATGAACTCCTTTGAGCTCTCTAAAGCCCACGGCCAACAGCTCAATTTTGAGCAGAATTTTGAAAGTTTTTTTTATATGTAATGTTATGTATATGCTGCTTTGGTCAAGGAACATGCATGTATATGGAATGGGAATTATATTTGACCAAGGAGGAATCTAAGAGCATGTGTGCTCCAACTCCCATGCCACTCCCATTATATTTTATAAAATGGTTTTTATAAAATTTAATTTTATAAAAACTAGTTTTATAAAACTTCCATATTTATTTTATGTACATTTCATTATATAAAACCAATTTATATAAAATGTAACATAAATTAATTAATTATTTAACCCATAAATAATTAAATCCTAATTATATAAATTATTCCATAATATATATATATATATATATATATATATATATATATATATATATATATATATATATATATATATATATATATATATATATATATATATATATATATATATATATATATATATACACATCAAGTAATATCTCAGAAAACCATTTTTCTCAAAGTTCAAGTGTCGCGTATTCAATCAATGATCCAATCGTTAAGATTAAATACGTATAAGGTGTCGGTAAGCCTGTTATTGGGTATGACCCTACTTGGATCATAACACTTTAGCCACATTAATTTAATATGTCTCTCGGGCATACGAAATACCTTCATGAACTACATATGTGTAAGACCCTAATATTTATTATACGGAAGTGTAATTATGCTACATAAAGTGCAGGAAGCATTGCGTAATTAAACAAAGCTCAGATTCTGCCCAGACATGGGTGCGCGCCGCGCACACCCATGGGTGCACGCCGTGCACATGTCCAGCGACAGAATTCTGCCTTTTTCTATTTTATGTTTAATGAAGGGCTTTTTGGTCTTTTCACTTGAGGCCGGATCTCAGGCCTTATCAGCTGGTTTGGATCCACTTTTGGATCATTTTCACATCCACTCATCACTCTCAAGTATCTTAGAGAGAGAGGGAGAATTCTAGTGAGAGAATTGGGGTTTTGGAGAGGAAGGAGCTTGAATTGATCAAAGTCTCGGGTTTTAAAGTTGTTCACCTCGTTTCTAACTACGTTTTGGTTGTTGTGGTAAGTTCTAACTCCGAATTTCATTGTTTGATTTGGTATTCAAAGTTAGGGTTTGAACTTAAATTGTTAAGAAACCCATTTAAACTCATGAAGTGAGTTTAGTGATACTAGTAATCGGGTTTATCGTTGTTGTTGGTGGATTTTGGGTTGGTGACAAATTGGTTATGTTTAGGACTTGTAATTGGGTTTAACCACTAGGTTTAGTGATTATGGAAGTATTGGAACCCTTTTTGTGTGTTTGAAAGACTAATTTTAGAATTGAGTCAAAATTAGGGTTTTTGGGTGAATTTGAGATTGATAAGTGTTTAACACTTATGATTGGGTTAAATTGGCATATTAGGATCATTGTCACTAGTGTTAGTGATTATTGGTTAGTTTGGACGCGTTGTGTTTATGAGTGCGATTGGTCGAATTTGCACTAAGTGTCGAATTGAGTTGGTTGTAAATCCACTCTAAGTGTGTTGTTGTATTTGTGATGAATTGATTAGGTATTTTCCATTGACGTGTTGCGGATTACTTGGAAGCATTCATCAAGGCGACAAGGTAAGTGTTAATATCCTATGTGCATGTATGTGTAGGATGGGTGCGGGTCGGGTGAAGTGGTTCTCGGTTATAGAGCTCACTTCACAGATAGGTGGATTTTTATGGACTTGTGTAATAGGTCCAATTGGCACGGTTGTGCGTTTTGATTGACCACCGTTGGCGAGTTGCACACTTGTGTGTACGATATCACATGGATTGTGATTTGGAGTTATAACCCCGACGGCGTGGGTTATGGAGCGGGAAATGAATATCGGTTGCTCGTATTCATAATATTTTGGGTAGTGAATCTCGGGTAGTGCAGATTCATGATGACTCGGGTTGTTCGGTCATCTTGTGATGAGGTAGTGAATCTCGGGTTGTGAGAATTCACTAAGGCTCGGGTAGTTCGGCCAACCTCGGTTGTTGATTTGGTGAAGAAGTGAATATCGGGTTGTGCGAATTCACTAAGGCTCGGGTTGTTCGGCCAATCTTCATTGTGGTGTTTGGTATTCGGTAATGGGTTAAGGGGTTAACCTTATTGTTATATATATATATATATATATATATATATATATATATATATATATATATATATATATATATATATATATATATATATATATATATATATATATATATATATATATATATATTGTCTTATTGTCGTGATGTAGCTAACCCTCCGGGTGTAGTTTCTTGGCGTTGTTCACATCGTCGTTGGTGAACTTATGTTTGTTGATGCATATTTAGCTTGTTGCTTAGTGATCGTACGACATGCTTAGATTAGCTTGCCTTATTGCATGGCTGCTCCGGTATGCGGTATTTGAATATTTGTGGCGTGTCCATTTTATGCATATATATGTATGTAGTATATTTTCACTCACTAAGCGTTAGCTTACCCTCTCGTTGTTTACATTTTTATAGATTTGCTTGGAGACGGTGGATCGGGTAAGCGTGGGAACTAGTGGACTCGCATAGTTTCTTTAGAAGATCTTGCTTTTGGATTGATTAGGATTGGGTAGCGTATCCCCAATCGTCAAGCTCGGTCTTTATTTTGTGTTAAAAATCATGTGGTCGAAAACTTGTAGTTTGTGCGAAAGTCGTAAAACGGCCGATGTGGGCCCGATCTCGTAAAACTCATTTTATTATTGGAACGTATTAGTTTTAACTAATATAAATTGTTGTGAAGAGCGTTTGGTCTAAAAGTGTCGGGAAGCAAGAGATCTTTTTGGGAAAATTGGAAAAAGTGGACAGCGGGCTGTCAGGCCTTGTGCGCGCCGCACACAGGTGTGGGTGCGCGCCGCGCACCCCATCTGGACAGCTCAGTTTTAATTTTTTTTTATGCTGCGTTTTTGGTCGGTTAACGGGTTGGGTTGTTACAATATGTAAAAACAAGACTACTAACTTAAGGATTTCGAAACGAGACATATATGTAACGATTATCATTGTAACGACATTTAAATGTATAAATATCATATTAAGATATATTAATATATCATAATATCATGATAATATAATAATTTAACATCTCATTAGATATAATAAACATTGGGTTAACAACATTTAATAAGATCGTTAACTTAAAGGTTTCAAATCAACATTTACATGTAACGACTAACGATGACTTAACGACTCAGTTAAAGTGTATATACATGTAGTGTTTTAATATGTATTCATACACTTTTGAAAGACTTCAAGACACTTATCAAAGTACTTCTACTTAACAAAAATTCTTACAATTACATCCTCGTTCATTTTCATCAATAATTCTACTCGTATGCACCCGTATTCGTACTCGTACAATACCCAGCTTCTAAATGTATTTACTATTGGTATATACACGCTAATGATCAGCTCTTAGCAGCCCATGTGAGTCACCTAACCATATGGGAACCATCATTTGGCAACTAGCATGAATGATTACACAAAATTACAAACTAATGGAGCCTATATGTTGATTCCATTTTCACGTGAAGTATAGTGTCCACAAACACATTCATTTTACAACTTACATGCATCAAACTACTCTCTCTCAAGTGTTATTCCTTTGTTCTAAGTGTTCTTCATCATATACATCAAAATCTAGCTCAATCTAGTTCCTAAATCCATACATAAACCAAGATACAAAACAACTACTCAAGAACACACTAACAATACATCCAAGTTTGCTAGCTTACTTTCAATCTTGAAAATCCATTTCAAGTGATCATCCAACCTCAAGAAATCTTTCTTATTTACAGTAAGATATCTCTCTAATACAAGGTAGTACTCATATTCAAACTTTGATTCAATTTCTATAACTATAACAATCTTATTTCGAGTGGAATTCTTACTTGAACTTGTTTTCGTGTCATGATTTTGCTTCAAGAACTTTCAAGCCATACAAGGATCCTTTAAAGCTAGATCTATTTTTCTCATTTCCAGTAGGTTTATCCACAAAACCTGAGGTAGTAATGATGTTCATAACATCATTCAATTTATACATATAAAACTACCTCATTCGAAGGTTTAAACTTGTAATCACTAGAACATAGTTTAGTAGATTCTAAACTTGTTCGCAAATAAAAGTTAATCCTTTTAACTTAACTTTTAAAATCAACTAAACACATGTTCTATATCTATATGATATGCTAACTTAATGTTTTAAAACCTGAAAACACGAAAAATACCGTAAAATCGGATATACGCCGTCGTAGTAACACCGCGGGCTGTTTTGGGTTAGTTAATTAAAAACTATGATAAACTTTGATTTAAAAGTTGTTCTTCTGGGAAAATGATTTTTCTTATGAACATGAAACTATATCCAAAAATCATGGTTAAACTCAAAGTGGAAGTATGTTTTCCAAAATGGTCATCTAGACGTCGTTCTTTCGACTGAAATGACTACCTTTACAAAAATGATTTGTAACCTATTTTTCCGACTATAAACTTATACTTTTTCTGTTTATATTCATAAATTTAAGTTCAATATGAAACCATAGCAACTTGAATCACTCAAAACGGATTTAAAACGAAGAAGTTATGGGTAAAACAAGATTGGATAATTTTTCTTGTTATAGCTACGTGAAAATTGGTTACAAATCTATATTAATCATATCTTAGCTAACTCATATTGTATTATACATGTATTCTAATATATTATGTAATCTTAGGATACCATAGACACAAATACAATGTTTTGACATATCATATAGACCCATCTATATATATATTTCGGAACAACCATAGACACTGTATATGCAGTAATGTTGGAGTTAGCTATACAGGGTTGAGGTTGATTCCAAAATATTATATATACTTTGAGTTGTGATCTAGCCTGAGGCTTGTAAACACGAGGTCGTGGATTGATTTAAGACAATATATATCGATTTATTTCTGTACATCTAACTATAGACAACTAGTTGTAGGTTACTAACGAGGACAGCTGACTTAATAAACTTAAAACAGTAAAACGTATTAAAAATGTTTTAAATATATTTTGAACATACTTTGATATATATGTACATATTTGTTATAGGTTCGTGAATCGACCAGTGGCCAAGTCTTACTTCCCGATAAAGTAAAAATCTGTGAAAGTGAGTTATAGTCCCACTTTTAAAATCTAATATTTTTAGGATGAGAATACATGCAGCTTTATAAATGTTTTACAAAATAGACACAAGTACATGAAACTACTTTCTATGGTTGAACGATCGAAGCCGAATATGCCCCTTTTTACTTGGTAACCTAAGAATTAGTAAACCAGTCTACTAATTGGCGCGAATCCTAAAGATAGATCTATTGGGCCCAACAAACCCCATCCGTTGTAGCAGATGCTTTAGTACTTCGATGTTGTTTTATCATGTCCGATGGATGTCCCGGAATGATAGGGGATATTCTTATATGCATCTTGTTAATGTTGGTTACCAGGTGTTCAAACCATATGAATGATTTTATCTCTATGAATGAGATGTATATTGAAATATGAAATCTTGTGGTCTATTTTTACGATTTGATAAATATATAGGTTAAACCTATAACTCACCAACATTTATGTTGTGTTTAAAGCATGTTTATTCTCAGGTGATTATTAAGAGCTTCCGCTGTTTCATGCTAAAATAAAGACAAGATTTGGTGTCAGCATGCTTGTATAATATTGTTTTAAACTGCATTCAAGATTTACTCTGTTGTAACATATTAATATTGTAAATCAATATGTATTGGTAGTGTGTAAGTGTGATATTTTTTTTTAGATTATCATTTCTGGATAATCTAGGTGATGTCATTTTAACCTTGTCGATAAAATAAAGGTTATGGTTGTGTTTAAAAATGAATGCAGTCTTTGAAAAACGTCTCATATAGAGGTCAAAACCTCGCAACGAAATCAATTAATATGGAACGTTTATAATCAATATGAACGGGACATTTTAGGAATCGAAATTTTAGGAATCGAGAAATTAAACTGGTTAGCGAAACGTATAAGATTGATTTGATACCAGTAGAGTTAGGGAGTTTTGATGTGATAATTGGCAGGGACTGGTTGAAAAAGGAGAGACCAGAGATCGTATGTTACAAAAATGCAATTCGCATTGTACGAGAAGAAGGAAAACCTTTAATGGTGTACGGAGAAAAGAGCAACGCGAAGCTAAACCTTATTAGTAACTTGAAGGCACAAAAGCTAATAAGAAAAGGTTGCTACGCCGTTCTAGCACACGTCGAGAAAATACAAACCGAAGAGAAGAACATCAATGATGTTCCCGTCGTAAAAGAATTTCCCGATGTATTTCCGAAAGAATTACCGGGACTACCTCCACACCGATCTGTGGAATTTCAAATAGATCTTGTACCAGGAGCTGCACCAATAGTTCGTGCTCCATACAGACTCGCACCCAGTGAAATGAAGGAACTCCAAAGCCAACTACAAGAACTTTTAGAACGTGGTTTCATACGACCAAGTACATCACCATGGGGAGCTCCTGTTGATGATTGTAGCGTGGTGTACGAAATAGTTATATATTTTTAATGCGGAATGCTACAAATTATGACAAGTTTTAATTATTTATTTATCGAGTGGGATATACCAAAACCTTGCTACAACACTATAGGCAGTGTACCTAGTCGCGGAGTAGTATAGTTTTTAGTAAGTCCGGTTCGTTCCACAGGGAGACGGGCTTATGAAACACTTATTTTTATATAAATATTTTTTGTACAACAATATAAAAATATATATATAATAATATATAAAAGTGGGGTTTTACCGTTTAATGACTGGTTTGTCGATTTTATATTTTAAGTCACAATTAAAATCTAATACAAAATTTAAATGACGATAATTAAAGTGCGTAAAATAAATAAAATAAAATAATTATTATGCTTATTTAAACTTCCATAATCATGATATTGGCGTATCGATTTTAATTTAGTTCAATGGGTTAATTGTCCTTTGGCCTGGAATTATTTGAAAGCTATCCGGCTTTTGACCAAAATAGTTCATCGGTTATAATTATAAAATGCTCGGCAAATTACTCTCATACCCGAAGTCAAATAATTCCAACTAATTGGGGATTCAAACTGTAACAAGGTCTTAATTCTTTGTTTAATGAATACACCAGGTTAACGACTGCGTGTATTCCAAGGTTTTACTACTTTGTTAACAATTACACCAATTACCCTTGAATGTAATTTCACCCCTGTTTTAATTATTCTAGTGGCTATTAATCCATTCCCGTGTCCGGTTAAATGAACGATTATTCGTACATATAAATACCCCGCCCATCGTGTCCGATCGAGTGTATATGGTAATTTATAGGGACGCCCAATTGTAAATCTTTATATTAACATTAACAAACTATCATTTAGTTAAACAAATATAAAGCCCATTAATAGCTCATAGTCTAATTTCCACAAGTGTCGTTCTTTTGTCCAAACCCCAATTATGGTACAAAGCCCAATTACCCAATTTTAGTAATTAGCCCAACATCATGATTACTTCGTTTTAAATAGGCATAATAATAACTTAGCTACTAGACATTAAAATAAAAAGGAAGTACATAACTTACAGTGGGATTAATCAAAGGAGTGTTACACGGACAGAATTTTAACTTAGAATTCCATAAAACTGATTTTTACATTACCCAATCTAATCTAATATACATCTAATCTATTATTTATTATATATATATATATATATTACATCTTGAACAGAGGGAGTAGATATATTTGTATGTGTGTGTTTTTTTTTCTTCTTTACTCGGCAGAAAATGTTGCAATTTATAGAACCTGGCCTGAAATCTGGAGTCATGCGACTCGCATGGAAATGGCCTTCTGGCCATGCGACTCGCATGAGGACCAGGGACAGCTCACATTGTTTTGGCTCCTAGCTTGTCGACATAATATAAAATAAATATAAATATATAAATAATTAATATAATTATTTATATATTATATTTTATTCTTGTGCATAGTAGACTAGATATTTTTGGTCCGTTGCGTCGGGCGTTTCTTCTTGACTCGGGTCCCGGTTCCGGATTTTCAGACGTCCTTGCGTACTATTTTATATCGTGTACTTTGCGTTCCGCAACTTGTACTCTTGTCATTTTTAGATGTTCTTCATCAATAATTTGAACCTTTTTAATTGTATCTTGTACATTTGAGCATTTTGGACCTTTCCGTCTTCAATTCTTTGTTTTCGCCTTTTGTCTTCGCACTTATTAAATATAAACGAATATTACTTGAATATGGAACAATTACAACTAAAATCCTGTCTTTCTTGGGGGATAATGCTATGAAATATATGTTCCTTTTTAGCCTTATCAATATCCCCACACTTGAACGTTGCTTGTCCTCAAGCAATACAGTCTTGAAATAAAAACATACGAATCACTTCTTTATTCTTCACACTTTGTACATCAGTGATTTTGATAGAGCGGTATAAACAATGATAGTAACGATGTGGTTAAGGTGGGTGTGTCTTTTATAGTTGCCTCGGGTTTAGGTCAACGACACTGGCAATCAAATAGCCGATTTACTTTCGGTTTCCAAAGCAAAGTGCACATTTGAAAGGCGGTTTACAGTCCCACATGACTATAAAAATTTAGATCCTTAAGGAAATTGGATCTTTATGAAAACATTTGATCTTTTGAAAATTCAAGCTAGATTTTACCCTAGACAAGTTTTCTGATTTGACCCACCATTCGGTGTTGCAAAATATATTTGTGGATCAATATTTTGGCTTAAAACTTTTAGGTTCGTGTAATCCACTGCTATCCCGGTATCGGAAGCACACATCCAGTTTACTTGTTCCGTATATTACCTTTCGGTAAACTACCGTCCGGTTGTAAAGGAAAGCGATGAACAAGAAACTGTTAAGGCAATGTCTAATGACATGCATTTGTTCATGGTCTAATTAACGTGTCGGATGCTAGAACTATCCTTGGTAGGAGCAATAGTAAAGATCATCCTTTGATTTTTCGGTCTGGCACAAGGTCCTGTCTTCGACCATGCTATGCAACCACCGTTCTTACGGTTGACACCCGATTTGGTTCAGGTGACCTAATGAATTCTAGGTGAATTCCTAGGATTTTACGTTCAATGGTAATGAACGCATTGAAAATGGGTTTTCAGAAAACAAATCGGTTTGTAATTTTTATCAAAATATTTTCTCGTTCAAGCTCGAGTTTAGATATCATCGAATTCCATGAGTTTGAATTCTCAATCTTTAAGGTCAATCTCAAGGATTGAGTAATATCAGGCTTAAAAGCTGATTTTTGATCTTTAAAGGAGATTATCCTTTCTGGGGATCTGATTCATTAGTCTTATCAAGCTAATTTGCACGGTGCCCCCCATTGTACGAGATAAATCCTTCTCATGGTTAGGATAAATCTGACCACTTGGCGACCCTGTTTGATGCTGAGGTCCGTGGATTTCCAGCTGATTTTAGAGATGACTTTTCTAGATTTTTCGTCAACCTACAGCTGGTCTGGACGACAACTTCATGACCTAAATCAAGAAGCGCGTGTCTTTTTCGGAAGACTTTACTTCCTTTTAATGATGGAATTGATTCATCGTGTAGATCCATCTATTCTTTTTTTTCATCGGGTAAAATAGTTAATTTAGTTCAAAACAAAAACACCTGCAATAACTTTGTACAAACATGTGATAGATAGTTTTTTTAATTGAATAACTTGGTACATTCTCCCCACACTTAGTTTCTTTCTTTGCCTTTTTATTCTCCTTTATTCCATTTTAAATGAATTCAAGCGTTTTAGGTTGTTTCTCAATTTATGTCCTTTTAGAGGTAACGATAATTTCGGTATTAACACCTAATTTTCATCGTTCATAAATATGTATAAACATGATTTTGACTTCATTTAGTTGAAAATTTTTCAAATTTTCACAAAATTTGGCAAATAAACCAAGTGTAAAATCCGAGAGAATTTATAACCCTTCCCCACACTTAAGATCATGCAATGCCCTCATTTTGCATGAAATAAGACTCTAATTATAAATTCATGAGGGTGATTAGTGTAGAAAAGTGATTAAGAATACCTAGTTTGTACTTACAAAGCTCGTCGAATGATAGATGGCGCGCATCACCGTTCATTCCTTCTTGTTTTATCACACATGTTTTTCTTCAAAAATGGTTGCTTTTCTGAACTGTTTGCTAATTTTTGAAAATGCGTATTTTACCCTAAGTTATCATGCATGTTTATTAACGAGTTATGCACTAACCCGAACCCCTAATTTAACGTTAAGTGGGGTTAGACTTCCCCACACTTTAGCTGACGATATGTGAAGTCGGTGGAATAAGTTCCACGAATTAAAATAGTGAGCCAGTTATTTATATCTCGGGTGGTGTATAATATATCAATGGGTTTAAAGTTTAGACTCACCCGAACGTCACTACTTAATTCTTTTTTAAGTGTAGCTTTTAGTAAATGGATATGTCTCTTTTCTGTTTCTTGGTCAAATGGATCGATATACACCGACATACATTCTATAGGGCGGACAATTCCTAATATTTTCTTCCTTTTATTCTCGGGATAAAAGTTTTCACCTCTATTACCCAATTGGGTGTATCCGAGGTGTCATTATCTATTACAGCTCGTAGTTCATCTTGGGTAGATAACTCGTCTATTGAGAATATTGGGTTGGAAGGTTGTGGAATGGTGAATTTCGGTTTGGCCTCGGGGGTAAAATTTTCAACGTTATCGTTTTCCCAAGAGTACCAATTTGTCACCCTTACTTTATCTTTATTGGTTGATGGATTGATGCTTTCGTCAGTAGAGGCTAATGTGTCGATATATTGTAAAATTGGTAAGACTGAATAAAAAGTATCATCGGGATAGTTGGTGATTTCGGAGCTCTCGAATTCATCAAAATTCGATGATATGAGATTTTCTTGCACAATACTCCTCAGATCAACAGGTGTGTAGTCTGATAGAGTTTCAGCTTGCCGGTTTACAAACTCGCTCATTTGTTCATTTTGAGCATCGAGTTCTTCGAGTTTGATTTTCATATGATCTAAAGAATTTTCGGACACGTAATTTTCCTCGTCTTCTGGTTGTTGAGTTTCGATAAATTCTTGGGAATAATCCCAGTTTGAATTGCGTTCTTCGTAATCGCTCCATTCAGGTTCTGTGGGTACGTAATTTTCCATAGGAACATAATAGTAACATTCCCATGTTGAGTGATAATTTCCACAGATTTCACAACCAGTTATTTTTTCGTCGTTCGCGATCCAAGATTTACTGACCGAATTGTCATCAACACTCATTTGAGAGTATTGATTTAATTGATTTCGGAGTTCAAAAAGAGTTTCCAAGGCTTTGTTTTCAAATTTTTCCATTTTATTGCGATGGCCAAATTTTAGCTACAATGTGGTGCATTCACGAATTATCCTATTAGTTATAAAAAAATAGAAAAACTTATCTAAGTTGTCCAATTAATAGACTTTTCTGATTTTTGCCCACGTTTCGAATAGCCAAAAGATGCAGCAGGTAGCCAGGACCCTTTAAATCGGAAGCCCACAACTAGCCACTAACAAATCCAACTATTACTACGAACCAGAAAAATGTCAACGTCCATTAATTTAACCACTTAAATAATTTTTCTTTCCATTTGAGAATTAGATAAGAAGTAGAGAAAATTTCTAAGTCCTAGAAAACTAAAGCGTCGAGAAATAAGAAAGAAATAGATTGCGCGTCGAAAAGTGTCGAAAAATAAAAAGGTAGAAAAATAGGCGTCGAAAAATAAAAATAAGAAAATAAAACGTCGGAACTTAAAAGTCTAAAAACTAAATCTAAAAAGTTGTGCCTAAAGGTATTAAGGCTTAGAAGCAATTCTATAGGAAATCCGCAATTACTTAAGGGCACTAAAATCTATTTAAAACTAAAGCGAAAAACGGCGTCGCAAAATTCTAAAGCACCTAAATCTTAGTCTAAGGAATAAGCACTTAAGGGATTTTACGGCAATGCCTAAAAATTCTAGAAATAAAAATGAAACTACGGCAAAAACTAGACTTAAAACTAAGCACGAATGATAAAAATACAAAAATTACGCTAAAAATAAATAAAAGATACAAAATATAAAGGAAAATAAAAAGTTGATAAAATTATATATTTTTATAAAAATATTATTTTTATATTTATATTATAAAAGTATTAATTTTAAATAAAATAAAACTAATTATAAGTAATAATAACTAATTAAAAACTGAAATATAATAATAATAAATAGATTAGGGTTTATAATAATAATAATAATAAAATCCGTAATAAATGCGAAATTAGGGTAGAATGGTGGCCTGTCAGAAGACCTCATGCGACTCGCATGGGTTTATGCAGAAGGGTCATGCGAGTCGCATGACCTGTTGGTCCAGTTCAAATGGGGGTCAAAAAATGACAGGTTCACGTTTTATTTATTATTTATTTTTATTTTCTGTTTTTCTAATTTTTAAATTTTCTGTTTTAAAAATATTTATATAAAATATATAAATTAAATAAAAACTTTATATTTTTATAAAACTAAAATAAAAATAGAGATAGTTTATAGTAAAAATCTTAAAAATAAATTTATATATAAAATTTTTTAAGTTTTTAAGTTTTTTAAATTTTTTTTTTTTAAAGATTTTATATTGTTTTTCTAAAAACAAAATATAAAAATTTCGCCGACTCCCCGGCAGCGGCGCCAAAAACTTGATGATTGTAGCGTGGTGTACGAAATAGTTATATATTTTTAATGCGGAATGCTACAAATTATGACAAGTTTTAATTATTTATTTATCGAGTGGGATATACCAAAACCTTGCTACAACACTATAGGCAGTGTACCTAGTCGCGGAGTAGTATAGTTTTTAGTAAGTCCGGTTCGTTTCACAGGGAGACGGGCTTATGAAACACTTATTTTTATATAAATATTTTTTGTACAACAATATAAAAATATATATATAATAATATATAAAAGTGGGGTTTTACCGTTTAATGACCGGTTTGTCGATTTTATATTTTAAGTCACAATTAAAATCTAATACAAAATTTAAATGACGATAATTAAAGTGCGTAAAATAAATAAAATAAAATAATTATTATGCTTATTTAAACTTCCATAATCATGATATTGGCGTATCGATTTTAATTTAGTTCAATGGGTTAATTGTCCTTTGGCCTGGAATTATTTGAAAGCTATCCGGCTTTTGACCAAAATAGTTCATCGGTTATAATTATAAAATGCTCGGCAAATTACTCTCATACCCGAAGTCAAATAATTCCAACTAATTGGGGATTCAAACTGTAACAAGGTCTTAATTCTTTGTTTAATGAATACACCAGGTTAACGACTGCGTGTATTCCAAGGTTTTACTACTTTGTTAACAATTACACCAATTACCCTTGAATGTAATTTCACCCATGTTTTAATTATTCTAGTGGCTATTAATCCATTCCCGTGTCCGGTTAAATGAACGATTATTCGTACATATAAATACCCCGCCCATCGTGTCCGATCGAGTGTATATGGTAATTTATAGGGACGCCCAATTGTAAATCTTTATATTAACATTAACAAACTATCATTTAGTTAAACAAATATAAAGCCCATTAATAGCTCATAGTCTAATTTCCACAAGTGTCGTTCTTTTGTCCAAACCCCAATTATGGTACAAAGCCCAATTACCCAATTTTAGTAATTAGCCCAACATCATGATTACTTCGTTTTAAATAGGCATAATAATAACTTAGCTACTAGACATTAAAATAAAAAGGAAGTACATAACTTACAGTGGGATTAATCAAAGGAGTGTTACACGGACAGAATTTTAACTTAAAATTCCATAAAACTGATTTTTACATTACCCAATCTAATCTAATATACATCTAATCTATTATTTATTATATATATATATATATTACATCTTGAACAGAGGGAGTAGATATATTTGTATGTGTGTGTTTTTTTTTCTTCTTTACTCGGCAGAAAATGTTGCAATTTATAGAACCTGGCCTGAAATCTGGAGTCATGCGACTCGCATGGAAATGGCCTTCTGGCCATGCGACTCGCATGTGGACCAGGGACATCTCACATTGTTTTGGCTCCTAGCTTGTCGACATAATATAAAATAAATATAAATATATAAATAATTAATATAATTATTTATATATTCTATTTTATTCTTGTGCATAGTAGACTAGATATTTTTGGTCCGTTGCGTCGGGCGTTTCTTCTTGACTCGGGTCCCGGTTCCAGATTTTCAGACGTCCTTGCGTACTATTTTATATCGTGTACTTTGCGTTCCGCAACTTGTACTCTTGTCATTTTTAGACGTTCTTCATCAATAATTTGAACCTTTTTAATTGTATCTTGTACATTTGAGCATTTTGGACCTTTCCGTCTTCAATTCTTTGTTTTCGCCTTTTGTCTTCGCACTTATTAAATATAAACGAATATTACTTGAATATGGAACAATTACAACTAAAATCCTGTCTTTCTTGGGGGATAATGCTATGAAATATATGTTCCTTTTTAGCCTTATCACCTGTTTTGTTTGTCAAAAAGAAGGATGGTACATTCAGGTTGTGTATCGACTACCGAGAGTTGAACAAACTTACCATTAAGAACCGTTATCCACTACCGAGAATCGACGACTTATTTGATCAACTACAAGGCTCGTCAGTTTATTCGAAGATTGATATTCTGAAGACTGCTTTCAGAACGCGTTACGGTCATTACGAGTTTATGGTTATGCCGTTTGGGTTGACTAACGCACCAGCTGTGTTCATGGACCTCATGAACCGAGTGTGTGGACCATACCTTGACAAGTTTGTCATTGTTTTCATCGATGACATACTTATTTACTCAAAGAATGATCAAGAGCACGAATAACATTTGAGAAAAGTGCTAGAGTTTTTGAGGAAAGAAAAACTGTACGCTAAATTTTCAAAGTTTGCATTTTGGTTGGAAGAAGTTCAATTCCTCGGTCACATAGTGAACAAAGAAGGTATTCAGGTGGATCCGGCGAAGATTGAAACTGTTGAAAAATGGGAAACCCCGAAAACTCCGAAACATATACACCAATTTTTAGTACTAGCTGGTTACTACAGAAGATTCATCCAAGATTTTTTCAAAATAGCAAAACCCTTGACTGCATTAACGCATAAAAGGAAGAAATTCAAATGGAAGGATGAGCAGGAGAAAGCATTTCAATTGTTGAAGAAAAAGTTAACTACGACACCAATATTGTCATTGCCTGAAGGGAATGATGATTTTGTGATATATTGTGACGCCTCAAAGCAAGGTCTCGGTTGTGTATTAAGGTAACGAACGAAGGTAATTGCTTATGCGTCTAGACAATTGAAGATTCACGAGTAGAATTATACGACGCATGATTTGGAATTAGGCGCGGTTGTTTTTGCATTAAAGACTTGGAGGCACTATTTATATGGGGTCAAAAGTATTATATATACCGACCACAAAAGTCTTCAACACATATTTAATCAGAAACAACTGAACATGAGGCAGCGTAGATGGATTGAGTTATTGAATGATTACGATTTCGAGATTCGTTACCACCCGGGGAAGGCGAATGTGGTAGCCGACGCTTTGAGTAGCAAGGACAGAGAACCTATACGGGTAAAAGCTATGAATATAATTATTCGTACTAACCTTACTACTCAAATAAAGGAGGCGCAACAGGGAGTTGTAAAAAAATGGAAATTGAAAAATGAAATACCCAAAGGGTCAGAGAAACACCTTAATATTCGAGAAGACGTAACTCGATATAGAGATGAAAGAATTTGGGTACCAAGGTTTGGAGATGTGAGAGAAAAGGTACTTAAGGAAGCACATAAAACCAGATATTCAATACATCTCAGAGTGGGAAAGATGTATAAAGATCTCAAGAAACACTTTTGGTGGGCGGGTATGAAAGCCGATATTGCTAAATACGTAGGAGAATGTTTGACGTGTTCTAAGGTCAAAGCTGAACATCAGAAACCATCAGGTCTACTTCACCAACCTGAAATCCTGGAATAGAAATGGGAAAACATTACCATAGATTTCATTACTAATTTACCAAGAACTGCAAGTGGTTATGATACTATTTGGGTAATAGTCGATCGTCCCACCCTAAGTCAGCACACTTTCTGCCAATGAGAGAAGATGATAAAATGGAGAAGTTAGCACGACTATACTTGAAGGAAGTTGTCTCTAGACATGGAATACCAGTCTCTATTATCTCTGATAGGGATGGCAGATTTGTTTCAAGATTCTGGCAGACGTTACAACAAGCATTATGGACTCGTCTAGACATGAGTACTGCCTATCATCCACAAACTGATGGGCAGAGCAAAAGGACGATATAAATGCTTGAAGACATGCTACGAGCATGTGTTATTGATTTTGAAAACAGTTGGGATCCACATCTACCATTAGCAGAGTTTTCCTACAACAACAATTACCATTCAAGTATTGAGATGACGCTGTTTGAAGCACTCTATGGTAGAAAGTGCAGGTCTCCAATTTGTTGGAGTGAAGTGGGGGATAGACAGATTACGGGTCCGGAGATAATTCAAGAAACTACCGAGAAGATCATTCGAATTCAACAACGGTTAAAAACCGCCCAAAGTCGACAAAAGAGTTACGCGAACATTAAAAGAAAAGACATAGAATTTGAAGTTGGAGAGATGGTCATGCTTAAGGGTTTAACTTGGAAAGGCGTTGTTCGATTTGGTAAATGGGGGAAACTAAATCCAAGGTACATTGGACCATTCAAGATTATTGAACGTGTCGGATTGGTAGCTTACCGACTTGAGTTACCACAACAACTCGTGACTGTACATAACACTTTCCACATCTCAAATTTGAAGAAATGTTTTGCTAAAGAAGATCTTACTATTCCGTTAGATGAAATTCAAATCAATGAAAAATTTCAATTCATCAAAGAACTCGTCAAAATAATGGATCGTGAGGTTAAAAGACTTAAGCAAAATAAAATACCAATCGTTAAGGTACAATGGAATGCTTATAGAGGACCCGAGTTCACCTGGGAACGTGAAGATCAGATGAAGAAGAAATACCCGCATCTATTTCCAGAAGATTCGTCAACACCTTCAACAGCTTAAAATTTCGGGATGAAATTTATTTAACTGATAGGTACTGTAGTGACCCGAACTTTTCCATGTTTATATATATTAAATGAGATGGATATTTACATGATTAAATGTTTCCAACATGATAAGCAATCAAACTTGTTAAGACTTGATTATTTGAAATGAGTTTCATATAGATAATTGACCACCCAAGTTGACCGGCGATTTACGAACGTTAAAAACTTGTAAAAAATACATGGTGTTATATAAATTGTAACGACCCTAGATTTCCAACGTTTATTTATTAATAATTATTATTAATACTTGTGATTTAATGAATGTATTGTTTATATACATTTACATGTTACCATACTTGACTTTAAATGCCCGAAACGTCTTTGTGACACACGAAACTTTACACGAATAATGTCATAACCCGACCTTAACCATAATGACGAATACAATAACATATGATTTCATCGCGAGGTATTGACCTCTATATGTGACGTTTTTCAAAAACTGCATTCGTTTTTACAATACAAACCATAACTTTTATTACAAATACAAGGTTTAAACAAGATAATAATGATTATCGTTTAGCGAAAATCTTAGACTTACAAACTTTACATGTGATAATAACAATACGACTTCCAACATATTTTACATTACAAATCCTCCGATATGCAGTTTTATTTTTGACACAAAGATGCATACTCAAGATCTTGCTTAAATTCAACATGTTGCAGCGGAAGCTTTTAGTTATCACCTGAGAATAAACATGCTTAAAACATCAACATAAAGTTGGTGAGATATAGGTTTAATGCCGGCAGCGTTATAAATATAGACCACAAGATTTCATATATAAACGTTTTAATAAAAATATTCTAAGTTGTTGAGCACTTGATAACCATACTTAACATTTAATCAACGTCGCATATTCCCTTTATTATGAAATCTTACTACACCGTACCAAGTGTAGTCACCGAAACGAAGTACTGTGCAACCGTTGAATACTGGTCGTCCAGTCTGGTTGGGGTTGTCAGGCCCGATAGATCTATCAACAGGATTCGCGTTTACAATACCGCATGTAAATAGTAGTTACCAAGTTACAGGGAGATATGCCAGTGGTACAACTCAACGTAGAATATATAATTTAAATCACTTGTGTCCATAACGTAAATCATAAAATGCATGTATTCTCATCCCGAAATATTTAGAGTTTAAAAGTGGGACTATATACTCACCTTTGCCTTGAAGGTATTTAACTGGACTTGGTCTCCGATAGATATCACGAACCTAACCATATATATAATATATCAACATATTTTCTTTTCAAGTAATCGTTACATATATATATATATACTTATAATACTTTTAATATTTTCTTAGCCCGTAGTTAGCAGTCTATTGTTAATGGTCTACAATTAGTTGCTCAATAAAATAAATAAAGACCCCATCATATTCGTATTGATCAGAATTAATCTCGACCCATGGTACCATGTTGTCAAATGACGTGTTAAGTACATAAAGTACCGTGTTGTCAGATGACGTGTTGCGTACAATCATGAGGTCTTATGATTAATCTTCTCGTGTTGTTTACGGGTGGTACTGAAATATATAAAATCAAATCATAAGTAAATATATATTAAATATTATGTTAATTAGCCAAGATATGATTAATCCGATTTTGTCATAATATGATATATTACAGGTTTTGAAGTGTTTTTTTTTTTTAAAATCAAATTAGAAGGATCTATTTAGTTTGCGAACAGGTTTGAAATCATTCAAACTATGTTCTTGTTGTTAAAAATTTTATAACACAAAATAAGATAGCTATATAAATATGAATCGAATAAGATTATGAATAAGGTTACTACCTCAAGTTACTTGGATAAAGCTACTGGAAAAGATAGAAAATAATCTTGATCAAACTTTCTTATGATGATTATAGGTTATTCATGAAGCTTTGCTGAGATTGTGAAGAACACTTAGAGTTCCAAAGAGTGTGTTTTTGGTTAGAGAAAGATGGTTGTAAGAATGAAATGAAAAACCAAGGTGATGGTGATACTTATAGGACAGTCCAGTTGTTGAGGGAACAAGGACAAATTTTTGTGTTGAATTTTTGAGTAATAATGTATGCTGGCTTACAAATAAGATTCCCTCTTATCTAGGGCAGATCTAAGGTTGATAAGGATATTGATTTGATGTGTATTTACCAATAGTAAATACATATAGATGATGGGTATGATACGGTAAAAGAAGCTCAAAATCTGCCCCTTGGACCCCGCCAGGGGTTGCCACCCCTTGGACCCCGCTTATCGGTGGCGCTGCCCCCGAACCCCCGTCATAATCAAGATAAGTTCAAACAAGTGTGCACTCCACACTTCCCCAAACTTGTTCGATATTTATCAAGATTATTTTGGTTACAAATTAATCCCATTACACTTAAATCATATTGGTGACATAAATCACAACACATTATAGATTGTAAGTATATATGTCAAAGAACGTTACATATAGTTATCGTTTTGAAAACTTAAGTTAGTGGTCTCAAAGTATACTTATAACTCATTGTTGTTAGTTCACAATGAAATGTTAAACCATCCTTAAATCATGTTAAATATGTATAGATATGTACATATACATAATCGTATAATTATCGTGTGTTATATAGTTCGTGATATCATCGGTCAAATTGGACGGTCAAACGTTGTGTAAAACTCTTTTCAAAAATATAAGTCTCAACAGTTTGGATTGCTTATCATGTTGGTAAAGTTTAATTTATGTAAATATTAATCTCATAAGTATAGAACGATCGGAAAATTCCGGGTCGTTACAGTACCTACCCGTTAAATAAATTTCGTCCCGAAATTTTAAAATTGTACCTATTTTGCGTTCTCGGGAAACAAATGTGGGTACTTTTGTTTCATCTGATCCTCTCGTTCCCAAGTAAACTCGAGACCCCTTCGAGCATTCCAACGAACCTTAACGATTGGTATGTTGCTCTGCTTGAGTTGTTTAACTTCACGGTCCATGATTTCGACTGGTTCTTCTATGAATTGTAGTTTCTCGTCGACTTGGATTTCTTCAAGAGGAATGGTGAGGTCTTCCTGTGAAAGACACTTCTTAAGGTTTGAAACGTGAAATGTATTATGTACTCCGGCAAGTTATTGTGGTAATTCGAGTCGATAAGCTACCGGTCCAATGCGTTCAATGATCTTGAACGGGCCTACATACCTTGGGTTCAGTTTACCTCTTTTTCCAAAACGTATTACACCTTTCCTAGGTGACACCTTTAACATAACCTTGTCACCGATCTGAAACTCTAATGGTTTCCTTCGGACATCGGCGTAGCTCTTTTGGCGACTACGGGCTGTTTTCAATCTCTCCTTGATTTGCACTATCTTCTCAGTAGTTTCATGGATGATCTCGGGTCCAGTTAATTATCGATCTCCTACTTCATTCCAACAGATAGGGGATCTACACTTCCTTCCATACAGTGCTTCGAATGGTGCAGCTTTAATGCTCGCATGATAACTATTATTATACGAGAATTCTGCTAATGGTAGATATTTATCCCATCCGTTTCCAAAATCGATCACACATGCCCTAAGCATGTCTTCAAGAGTCTGAATTGTTCTTTCACTCTGCCCGTCAGTTTGCGGATGATATGCGGTACTCATATCCAAACGAGTTCCTAGGGCCTCCTGTAGTGATTGCCAGAACTTTGATGTAAATCTACTATCACGATCTGATATAATGGAAATAGGTATTCCATGCCTTGAAACAATTTCCTTTATGTACAGTCGTAATAGTTTCTCCATTCTATCCGTTTCCTTTATAGGCAAGAAATGTGCAGATTTGGTGAGACGATCAACTATTACCCAAATGGTGTCATAACCCCATGCAGTCTTAGGTAACTTTGTGATTAAAAGCGTTTGTAATACCATCCCATTTCCATTCTGGGATTTCTGGTTGTTGAAGTAACCCTGACGGCTTCTGGTGTTCTGCTTTAACTTTAGAACAAGTTAAACATTCCCCAACATATGTTGCAATATCTGTCTTTAAATTAGGCCACCAATAATGCGTCTTAAGATCTTGGTACATCTTTCCAACTCCAGGATGTATCGAGTATCTTTTCTTGTGCGCCTCATTCAATATCAACTTCCTTAATCCACCCAACTTTGGTACCCAAATACGGTTTGCAAAATATCGAATTCCGTCTTCCCGTATAACGAGTTACTTCTCATACTTCTTCATTATTTCATTTCCTATGTTTTCTTTAGTAAGAGCTTCTCGTTGAGCCTCTTTGATTTGTGAGTTGAGATTCATGCGAATTTTTATGTTCATCGCTCGTACTCGAATTGGTTCTCGTTCCTTTCTGCTTAAAGCGTCGGCCACTACATTCGCTTTCCCGGGATGATAGCGAATCTCACAATTGTAGTCGTTTATCAGCTCGACCCACCTACGTTGCCTCATGTTCAGCTGTTTCTGATCGAAAATATGTTGAAGGCTTTTATGATCAGTAAACACAGTGCATTTAACTCCATATAAATAGTGTCTCCATATCTTCAATGCAAACACTACTGCCCCCAATTCTATATCATGCATCGTATAATTCTGCTCATGAATCTTCAATTGTCGGGATGCGTATGCAATAACTTTCTTTCGTTGCATAAGGACGCAACCAAAACCTTGTCGCGAAGCGTCACAATATATCTCAAAATCATCGTTCCCTTCAGGTAACGATAAAATAGGTGTCGTGGTCAACTTCTTCTTGAGTAATTGAAATGCACTCTCCTGCTCAGAGGTCCATTCGTACTTCTTCCCTTTTTGTGTTAACGATGTCAATGGTTTAGCTATTCGGGAAAAATCTTGAATAAACCTTCTATAATAACCGGCTAAACCCAAAAATTGGCGTATCTGCGTTGGTGTCTTAGGAGTCTCCCATTTTTCAATGGCCTCAATTTTAGCTGGGTCAACCTGAATTCCTTTGCTACTAACAACATGACCAAGAAATTGCACTTCTTTTAACCAAAATGCACACTTAAAAAATTTGGCGTATAATTGTTCTTTTCTTAACAATTCTAATACCAATCTTAAATGTTGTTCATGCTCTTGCTCACTCTTGGAATAGATAAGAATATCGTCAATGAAAACGATAACAAACTTATCTAAATACGGACTACAAACTCGATTCATGAGGTCCATGAATACAGCTGGCGCATTCGTTAATCCAAACGGCATGACCAAAAATTCATAATGACCGTATCGTGTCCGAAAAGCAGTTTTCGGAATATCTTCTTCTTTGACGCGTAGTTGATGATAGCCCGATCTTAGGTCGATTTTCGAGTAAACACATGATCCTTGCAATTGATCAAATAAGTCATCAATTCTCGGTAGTGGATACCGATTCTTGATAGTTAACTTATTTAATTCACGATAATCTATACACATTCGGAAAGATCCATCTTTCTTCTTGATGAATAAAATCGGAGCTCCCCACGGTGAAGTGCTCGGTCGAATGAAACCACGGTCCAGTAATTCTTGTAACTGGCTTTGTAACTCTTTCATCTCAGATGGTGCAAGTCTATATGGAGCACGAGCCACTGGTGCAGCTCCTGGTACTAGATCTATTTGAAATTCTACAGATCTAAATGGAGGTAATCCCGGCAACTCTTCCGGAAAGACTTCAGGAAAATCTCTTGCCACAGGCACGTCATTGATGCTCTTCACTTTCTCCTTCGTTTTGACTTTATTAACATGTGCTATGATAGCATAGCACCCTTTCTTCAAGCACTTTTGAGCTTTCAAACAACTAATGAGTTTTAGCTTTGAGTTACCCTTCTCTCCATAAATCATTACTGGTGTTTTATCCTTACGAGCAATGCGAATTGCCTTCTTGGCACACACAACTTCAGCTCCTATTTTAGACATCCAGTCCATGCCGACTATTATATCAAAACTTCCTAATTCTACGGGTATCAAATCAATCTTAAATGTTTCTCCGGCTAAATTTATTTTACAATCACGGAAAATTTTATTGGCTTTAATTAGTTTACCATTAGCTAACTCAATCATGTACTTAGCATCTAGAGGTAATGATGAACAATTCAATTTAGCGTAAAAGTCTCTACACACGTAACTTCTATCGGCACCAGTATCAAATATAATAGATGCGGATAAGTTATTAATGGTAAACGTACCCGTAACAAGCTCCGGGTCTTCACACGCCTCTCTAGCATTAATAACAAATGCTCTTCCACGTGCAGATCCATTATTCTTCTCTGGATTCGGATAATGGCTCTTATAATGACCCTGTTTCCCACACCCATAACAAGTAACAGTGGCCAAGGCAGTTCTATTTGCATTGGTGGCAGGAGTCTTGGTACCGTTTGTATTTGTAGCGGGAACCCTACAATCTTCAGCAAGATGACCTTTTCGATTACAATTGTTGCACACCACATTACAATAACCAGAGTGATGTTTGTGGCATCTGTTACATAAAGGATTTCGTCCTTTGTAACCTGAGTTTGAACCGCTACCCGCACCTTACGTGGTTTCTTGTTTCTTGTTGGATTGTTGATGATTACCTTCCCATTTTCTTTTGTTTCCCGATGTCTTGACATCGGTGTTCTTATCCAGAATAATCTGGTCCATCAATTCGTTTGCCATGGTGATAGCTTCATGAATAGTCTTGGGTTTGGATGCTGTAACATTTGCCTTGACCTTTTTAGGCAAACCGTCTTTGTACAGTTCAATCTTCCGTTCTTCGGTTGGTACCAATTCGGGACATAGCAAAGCTAATTCCATGAATCGCTGATTATAGTTGGTGAGTTCAGTACCAACAACTTTCAGGCTTCGTAATTCAGCTTCCAACTTCCTAACCTCGTTCCTTGGACAATATTCGTTGATTAGCATTGTTTTGAATTCTTCCCAAGGAGTATCATAAGCTACATCTCCTCCTACGGCCTTCACATAGTTTTTCCACCACGTGAGTGCACTATCTTGTAGGGTGCACGATGCATACTTGGTCATGTCCTTCTCAATACAACCACTGATTTTAAACACAGACTCAATCTTTTCGATCCACCGGGTTAAACCGACCGGTCCTTCTGTTCCACTGAATGATGAGGGCTTGCAACCTTGAAAAGTTTTGTAAGTGAACCCCACACGAGGATTTGGGTTAACTGCAGCACCTCTTGCAGCCTCGACCCATAACATTCTGTCGTTCACTCACTGATTGATGAGTTCCTGGATTTCTTGTTTCGTCATTCGGTTCAATCGCGCCATAATCTTCAATAAGAATGAAAAAATAATTATTCACATGAAATATTATAGATGTAGTATGTATTTACAGTACATCGTAGCTTATTAATAATATGAACCAGTTATTATTATAAAAGCCTTTTTTCTTATTAGCATTTTATAATTATATCTAGGGTAGTACCTACCCGTTAAAGTTCATACTTAATAGCTTAGTACGAAAATCAATTACTACCACCCAAATAATACTTAACCATGGAAAATTATTGCATTTCACACTTCATTATTTTACATATGCTTATCTTACATCAAACATTAAGCAAACCACACTAGTAATATTATACAAAACATTATATGATCCCATGGTTTAAAACAACAGCACATCATTTAACCCAAAGCGTTTGTGTTCAGAGAAATCGCTTAAAGGTTATCCTGGTTGTCTCCCTGCGTTTTGGCTGAGGAACCGAAGAACTGGATGTCGGGATAGAACTAATAGGAATAGTGGGAATAGGTGTGGAAGTATCTGGTGGAGTTGGTGCCACAACATCCTCTCTAGACTCGGGATTTGGATTTTCTATTTCAGTAGCCTTTCGTTTCTTTCCTCGTTTGAACTTGTCTTTCGTAATTTCCTGTATTTCTTCCTCCTCGGGATCACTTTCCGGTTCCTCTTCAATTGATTCATCCAGAACTTGTGAGTCTTCCCCAAAGGTGTCGTTTTCATCATCGGATAGGTTAATGACTGGAACACCATCTGAAGATTCTGGTTCGGAGTCGCTGAATGTGATAATAAGTTCTAAGCCAGACGTCTATCATATAACAACTAGCACGTTATTACCACATAATATTTACATATTAATTTTTAACCAACAAGGATAAGCAATAGTTTTCGAAATCAAACACGGTCAAAGTCCAGACTCACTAATGCATCCTTAGAAACTCGATAAGACACACTAATGCAAATTCTCTGGTTCTCTAAGACCAACACTCTGATACCACATGTCATAACCCGACCTTCACCATAAGGATGAATACAATAACATATGATTTCATCGCGAGGTATTGACCTCTATATGCGACGTTTTTCAAAAACTGCATTCGTTTTTACAATACAAACCATAACTTTTATTACAAATACAAGGTTTAAACAAGATAATAATGATTATCGTTTAGCGAAAATCTTAGACTTATAAACTTTACATGTGATAATAACAATACGACTTCCAACATATTTTACATTACAAATCCTCCGATATGCAGTTTTATTTTTGACACAAAGATGCATACTCAAGATCTTGCTTAAATTCAACATGTTGCAGCGGAAGCTTTTAGTTATCACCTGAGAATAAACATGCTTAAAACGTCAACATAAAGTTGGTGAGATATAGGTTTAATGCCGGCAGCGTTATAAATATAGACCACAAGATTTCATATATAAACGTTTTAATAAAAATATTCTAAGTTGTTGAGCACTTGATAACCATACTTAACATTTAATCAACGTCGCATATTCCCTTTATTATGAAATCTTACTACACCGTACCAAGTGTAGTCACCGAAACGAAGTACTGTGCAACCGTTGAATACTGGTCGTCCAGTCCGGTTGGGGTTGTCAGGCCTGATAGATCTATCAACAGGATTCGCGTTTACAATACCGCATGTAAATAGTAGTTACCAAGTTACAGGGAGATATGCCAGTGGTACAACTCAATGTAGAATATATAATTTTAATCACTTGTGTCCATAACGTAAATCATAAAATGCATGTATTCTCATCCCGAAATATTTAGAGTTTAAAAGTGGGACTATATACTCACCTTTGCCTTGAAGGTATTTAACTCGACTTGGTCTCCGATAGATATCCCGAACCTAACCATATATATAATATATCAACATATTTTCTTTTCAAGTAATCATTACATATATATATATACTTATAATACTTTTAATATTTTCTTAGCCCGTAGTTAGCAGTCTGTTGTTAATGGTCCACAATTAGTTGCTCAATAAAATAAATAAAGACCCCATCATATTCGTATTGATCAGAATTAATATCGATCCATGGTACCATGTTGTCAAATGACGTGTTGCGTACATAAAGTACCGTGTTTTCAGATGACGTGTTGCGTACAATCATGAGGTCTTATGATTAATCTTCTCGTGTTGTTTACGGGTGGTACTGAAATATATAAAATCAAATCATAAGTAAATATATATTAAATATTATGTTAATTAGCCAAGATATGATTAATCCGATTTTGTCATAATATGATATATTACAGGTTTTGAAGTGTTTTTTTTTTAAATCAAATTAGAAGGATCTATTTAGTTTGCGAACAGGTTTGAAATCATTCAAACTATGTTCTTGTTGTTAAAAATTTTATAACACAAAATAAGATAGCCATATAAATATGAATCGAATAAGATTATGAATAAGGTTACTACCTCAAGTTACTTGGATAAAGCTACTGGAAAAGATAGAAAATAATCTTGATCAAACTTTCTTATGATGATTATAGGTTGTTCATGAAGCTAGTTCTTCATGAGTATTTGCTGAGATTGTGAAGAACACTTAGAGTTCCTAAGAGTGTGTTTTTGGTTAGAGTAAGATGGTTGTAAGAATGAAATGAAAAACCAAGGTGATGGTGATACTTATAGGACAGTCTGGTTGTTGAGGGAACAAGGACAAATTTTTGTGTTGAATTTTTGAGTAATAATGTATGCTAGCTTACAAATAAGATTCCCTCTTATCTAGGGCAGATCTAAGGCTGATAAGGATATTGATTTGATGTGTATTTACCAATAGTAAATACGTATAGATGATGGGTATGATACGGTAAAATAATCTCAAAATCGGGCTTTTATACCCCGCCAGGGGTTGCCACCCCTTGAACCCCGCTTATCGGGGGCGCTGCCCCCGAACCCTCGTCATAATCAAGATAAGTTCAAACAAGTGTGCACTCCACACTTCCCCAAACTTGTTCGATATTTATCAAGATTATTTTGGTTACAAATTAATCCCATTACACTTAAATCATATTGGTGACATAAATCACAACACATTATAGATTGTAAGTATATACGTCAAAGAACGTTACATATAGTTATAGTTTTGAATACTTAAGTTAGTGGTCTCAAAGTATACTTATAACTCATTGTTGTTAGTTCATATTGAAATGTTAAACCATCCTTAAATCATGTTAAATATGTATAGATATGTACATATACATAATTGTATAATTATCGTGTGTTATATAGTTCGTGATATCATCGGTCAAATTGAACGGTCAAACGTTGTGTAAAACTCTTTTCAAAAATATAAGTCTCAACAGTTTGGATTGCTTATCATGTTGGTAAGGTTTAATTTATGTAAATATTAATCTCATAAGTATAGAACGATCGGAAAATTCCGGGTCGTTACAAATAATATTTTTGAATATTATTTACATTCATGATTAAGTTTTATTAATCATTTTTAATTAACTATGGTTACTAGTTAATTGCTTGGGCTTATTTATTTAACTTGTTACTTACATACATACTTGGGCTTTTTAATTGTACATGGGCTTAGAAGCCCACCCTACACACTTAAATGGATTAGTTAGCCCATACTTTCATGTAAGTAATCCATTAAGGCTTAAACTAATTAGTTGGTGAATGGAGAATCTAGTTACATGTTACTTCCCATGTAAACACCTCTAATGACCAACTTTTGAACCTTTACATGCAAGAACCTTGTGGACAATTTTCTTCCCCCTTTCCCCTTGCATAACCGTCGGCCTTGAGGCCTTTTAGGGGAGTTCAAAACTTTTTTTTATTTCTTCTTCATTTGCTCTCATTTCACTTTTCACACACTTCATTTACTTCACATTTTTCTCTCACTTTCTCTCATTTTTCTCTCCATTCTTGTAAGTAACAAGAACTTCTCTTCTTCCTTTTCTCTTGTCCTAAACCGAATCCCAAACTCATCATCATCATTCTTTGATTGTTGTTTTGTTACTTGTTCTTGTTTGTAGATTACTTACTTGTTATTGTTGTTGATTACTTACTAGTTACTAAGAACCAAACTCTTTAGTTTGTTCTTCATATTATCTTGTATTTACAAGAACACACAAGAACTAAACTCTCTAGTTTATGTTCTACACTTAATGTTTTAAAGATTGTAAGTTCATGTGTTGTAAAGACATACTTGTTATTCATGTTTGTAAACTTAAAGTTTACATTCTTAAAGATCAAGCTTTAGCTTGAATCTTTAAAGTATGAACAACCATGACTTGTTACTTGTTTATTTAGTTTATTACTTCATTCTTGCACTTTTCTTTTTCATGATTCATGTTGTTGTTGGTCAAGTGTTACTAATTAACTTTGATCTCATTTTTCTTGAACTAAAGTTAACTTTAAAAGTTCAAGAACATGGAAGTATAACTTTTTAGTTATAACTTTATATACTTGTGATGGATCTAAGTTCTATAGCTTATGGTCTACTTATTTTGTTATAAACAAAAGCTTGTAAGCTTACATACACTTTACAAGATAAAAATCTAAGTTTTGTAACTTATGGTTTCATTAAAGTAAAGATTCAAGTGTTAATACTTAGGATTTAACTTAATAACATTAGATCTAGACATTTGGGTCTTGGATCTTCAAGATCTAACTAAGAACTATATTCTACATCTTAAGATCTTGATTAGTTAGTTTACTTTCAAGTTTGTAGTTCAAATATTACTTTTATAGTTCATGTATGTGTCGGATCTAAGATTTTGATGTAACTTTGGTTCATCAAGCTACTTGCAACACTTAAATGAGTTGTGCTACATGTCTTAGACTTACACAAGTTTTATGATGGTCAAACCTTGGTTAAGATGATGCAAACACATCAATGAGTTGTACACTTGAAGCTATATGCATCAAGGATGA
The DNA here is from genome assembly GCF_046630445.1 of Rutidosis leptorrhynchoides. NCBI lineage: Eukaryota > Viridiplantae > Streptophyta > Magnoliopsida > Asterales > Asteraceae > Rutidosis > Rutidosis leptorrhynchoides. The sequence goes on from NC_092336.1 coordinate 275,825,057, forward strand.
GAACCGTGATAAGTATCGAACACCAAGAACCCACCGGAACCTACTGTTTACTATTTTCTGGAACATACCCGAATACCTGGGCTACTTTAAAGTTGATTTTAAGTTATCTCTGTTCGATTAGATAATTTTTTGTTTAAGACTCGTCTTAATCCGAGTTACGTTTTAGGATCTATGGCCCTCCGAACGTCACTATGTCCTTTTAACGTTGTGCTGAAAATTCTGACCTACTCGCACTTAAACCGTCGCCACGGTCAAACAAAGACGATTTTACTTCCGGAATTTTTAGAGCAACTAAAGGACTCATATATGGAGCCATGGAAACTGGTCTCACCTTATTTCAGTAGGTACAGAGGTCGTGGTGACTGACCGAAGTCAGCCTTTGTTTTAAACTCTTTTCATGAATGAAACTTACTTTACACCTTTTGTTTGATGATGATGATGATGATGACCCTTAAGACCTAATTTACATACATTAAAACCTATTGGAATGATTTACTGACTTAGTAATATTTGACTTAGGTTGAGGACTTTCCGGACCTACATACTTGCTTACTTCCCGACTTGACTTTACTACTACTTTACCACTGTGAGTTATAGCATCCCTTTTTACTTTAACTATTTTGGGAACTGAGAATACATGCGCATTTTACATTTTACAGACTAGGAACGAGTACTTAAACTTTATATATGTGTGGGTTATACAACGGCATAAACATTCCCTTTAGCTTGGTAACGTTTAGTCATTGGTTTTTGAACCGGTGAACGCGAATCTTAGATATGGATCCATAGGGTTTGACATCCCCACTCGGGCTAGTCGCGCTAGTATTTAACGAGTGTTTAATACTTCGTAATACATACGCACTCGCCAAGTGTACTTTCAGGGGGTTATAAACGTTAAGTTAGTTACCAAGTGCCCACGGTTAAACATATACTTTATCATACTGTTTTGAAACGCTCTTTGTAGCACTGAAATCTCGTGGCCTACCTTACATACTATTATACTTAAACTATAGCTCACCAACCTTTGTGTTGATGTTTTTAAGCATGTTTTTCTCAGGTGCTTAAGGTTGCTTCCGCTGTGTACTAGTCATACCTCATAGACTTCCACTGTGCTTTACTAGAGATGTCACCGCATGAACTACTTTATCTTGCATTCAAACTTTAATACTTTTGAACTATGATTTGTAACGACCTGAGGGTCACGTACTATTTCTAATTGCTTCTCTTCATTGAAGCATACTTTTGGTTGTAAAACAATTGACGTTGGCTATGACGTCAGGTTTTATCATGAATGCAAACTTATTTTGAAAACGCATATATTGTTTGACCTTGTAATGATCCTGTTGTTGATAATTCTTACACGATGGTTTTGTACGGGGCATCACATTTGGTATCAGATCATTGGTTGTAGGGAATTAGGTTGCATTAGTGAGTCTGGACCGACCCGAGTAGGATTCACTAATAGGACTAATCTACAACTTGCTAGTTTACTTGTTTCCGCTGAACTTACTGCATGCTGCTGCTTACTTTTACTGCTATATGCCGTATGCTATTACATGATTTCACTACTGCATGTTATTATCTGCTTTCGATTGCATGATATTTGTCGTTATTGCCATGCTACTTACCGTTATACATGATCTAGACTGTTGTAGTTACTTGGCCTAATACGTGCTTGCTTTATGACTTACTGACATGGAAAATTTATTTTTTCCGTGTTCAGATGTCGGATATTCCACCTGCTATCATTTTGGGCAGCGATTCAGACACTTCAGCCACTTCACCTGCTACTGTTGCAGCTCCCCCGATCCCGTCGGTGACACACTCTAGTGACCCAGGTGCTTCATCCTCCGGAGCTAGTAGTCATGCGCCTGCCCCAGTGGGTACTGCACACGGAGCCCAGCACCTCCCGGAGATTCCAGCTCCACTAGCCCCAGTACCTCATGAGCTACAGCACCATCCGGGTGGTGTTGTGATTCCCACGAAATTTGGGGAAGATCCATTCCGTAATCAGTATCGCCATTGGTGCCGACGCGCTCCTGATGGACGCCTCGTGCCGATCCTGCCTTTTAGATACCGATAGATGATGGCCACCCAAGGAGAGCCAGTACAGCCACCTCCACACGATAGATGACCCGTCATCCGACGACACATCCTCAAACGACTCTAGTGATGAGGATTCCACCGATGACTCCGACGAGGAGGACCTTGAGGATGCACCTGTTCAGCCACCCTCCACCCCACCAAAGAAGCGGTACCGTTTCAACGGCACCATTATTCTGGGGATCAACGGAGGTCGAGCATTCACTGACGCATTTGGTCGGCGTCGTAGGGTTACCGCCCGTAAGCAGCTTGTGCCGTATCCTGCTGATCCCTTCATCCGTAAGCCTTACCGCTTCGCAGCCTCTACTTCTGGAGCCGGACCATCTGTGCCACCAGCTCCACCAGCATCACCCGTACCGACTACACCACCTGCCCAACCATCTCCCACTGTCGAGGAACTGACAAGGGAGGTGGAGATCCTCCTTGCTCGGGTAACTGAGCTCGAGGACCAGATGTCTCATGTATTGGACATCCTACACCCACCATCACCTTAGGGCTTTTGTAGTAGATTTCATTATGTAATCTAGTTGTAGTTTTATATTTCACTTATGTATTGTAGAACCTATACTGATGTATGCAACTTATTATTATTAATGAATGGAACTTTGCGTTATTAAATTCTTGCACGATGTTCTATTTACGTTACTGTACGATGATTCAGTGGTATTTGTACCAGGATTGCATTACTTAATAAACATGTGATGTGTTGATTCCATGTTGGTTACCATATACTGTATTATTACTATTTGCATACTGGATTTTGACTTGAGACAAAATTTTTGTTTAGAACACCATGGCCAACGGACGATCAACACCTACCGCAGCCCAAATCGAGGAGATGATCAATGAGCGAGTCACCGCAGCTTTAGCAGAAAGGAACCTCCAAGCTCCACCGCCACCGCCACCGGTTATTCAGCCCATTCGTAATGGGTGCACGTACAAAGAGTTCCAAAGCTGCAAACCCCACAACTTCAGTGGAACAGAGGGGCCGGTTGGTCTCACTAGATGGTTCGAGAAATTAGAATCTGTGTTTTGAGTTAGTAACTGTTCAGAGGCAAATAAAACCAAGTTTGCTTCATGCACTCTATCTGACGGCGCACTAACGTGGTGGAACACGTTGGCGCAAGCGAAGGGTATTGATGAGGCGTTTGCTACCCCATGGAAAGAATTCAAAGGGGCCCTGATTGAGGAATATTGCCCTAGGACCGAGATCCAGAAGATGGATATTGAGTTTATGCAGTTGAAGGTCGTGGGAAACGATCTCGATGGGTACAATCGTAGATATTTGGAACTAGCCCTGATGTGTCCTACCATGGTCACCCCGGAATTCAAGCGTATGGAGAGATATTTGTGGGGACTTCCTAAGTCCATTAAGGGAAATGTCACCTCGTCCAAGCCACCCAATGTCCCGGAAGCAATGCGCATGGCGCATACTTTAATGAACTAAATTATCATCAATGAACTAGAGAAGGCTAAGTCTGAAGTGGGTAGTAGTGAGAAGCGCAAATGGGATAACAGCAGGGGAAGGAACTATGATCAAAACCCGGCAAAATGACATGAGGGTTTCAGAGAAACAACAACGGAGGAAACCCAAATCCGAACACCAACTCCAACCCAAACTACAAGGGTACCCTACCATAATGCAAGAGGTGCTACAAGCACCATACTGGGTATTGTAACGTTGTTTGTGAAAAGTGCCAACGGACTGGACATATCGGTAAGGACTGCAAGGTCACCACTTTGAATGGGAAGCCGAACACCAATGGACCTAAAAAGTGCTACGAATGCGGACAAACAGGCCATTTTAGAAATGTGTGCCCCAACAAAAGAAAAGACGGCGGACCGCCCCGTGGTAGAGCTTTCAACGTTAACGCAAGGGATGCACGCGAGAATCCCAACTTGGTGACAGGTATATTCACTATCAAAAATTTATTAGCTTCTGTCCTATTTGATACTGGTGCCGATAGGAGTTATATATGTAGACACTTTTGCGAGAAGACTAATTGGTCATTAGTCCCTTTAAAAGATAGTATGCTTGTCGAGGTCGCCAATGGAAAACTTGAGAAAGTTGACCATATTAGTCGAGGAGCTATTATCAACATAGCTGGTGCAGATTTTGAAATTGACTTAATACCTATCAAATTGGGAAGTTTTGCGGTTATTATCGGTATGGATTGGTTGACCAAAGTAAGGGCTGATATTATCTGTTGAGATAAAGCTCTTCGTATACCACAAGGAGATGGTGAGCCACTGATCATTTACGGAGAGAGATGTACCTCAAAGCTGAACCTCATTAGTTGCGTGAAAGCGCAAAAGATCATGAAGAAGGGACGTCTTGCTGTCCTAGCACATGTGAAAACAGTAGAAACTGAGGTGAAGAGTGTGAACAACGTTCGAATTGTGAACGAATTTGCCGATGTCTTCCCTGAAGAATTGCCTGGATTACCACCACCGAGAGCAGTAGAGTTTCAGATCGATTTAGTACCAGGAGCTGCACCTGTAGCTCGTGCACCTTATCAACTCGCACCTTCCGAGATGTAAGAATTACAGAGACAATTACAAGAACTGCTCGATCGTGGATTCATCCAACCAAATTTCTCGCCTTGGGGTGCACCTGTGTTGTTTGTGAAGAAGAAGGATGGATCCTTCCATATGTGTATCGACTACCGTGAACTCAACAAATTGATGATCAAGAATCAGTATCCTCTTCCACGAATTAACGATCTTTTTGATCAACTACAAGGATCGAGCATCTACTCCAAGATCGATTTGCGATCCGGTTATCACCAGTTGAGGGTGAAGGAAAGTGATGTGATGAAGACTGCATTCAGAACCCGTTATGGTCATTATGAGTTTCTCGTGATGCCATTCGAATTGACCAATGCACCTACCGTGTTCATGGGTCTTATGAATCATGTCTGCAAGCCGTACCTGGATAAGTTCGTTATCGTCTTCATAGATGATATCCTCATCTACTCCAAGAGCGAAGAAGAGCATGAGCAACATCTTCGATTAGTGCTTGAACTCTTGAGGCAAGAGCAACTTTATGCCAAATTATCCAAGTATGAATTTTGGTTGAAGGAGGTCCAATTTCTGGGTCATGTTGTGAGTGACCAGGGTATCAAGGTTGATCCTGCCAAGATTGAAGCTATCAGCAAATGAGAGACCCCCACTACTCCAACTCACATCCGCCAATTTTTAGGTCTCGCCGATTACTACCGAAGATTTATTGAAGGATTTTATCTGATTGCGCGTCCTTTGACCGAACTGACTCACAAAGGGAAGAAGTTCATTTGGGAACCCGCACACGAATCAGCATTTCAAACTTTGAAGAAGAAGTTAACCACCGCGCTGTAGCGACCCGAAAAAATCATCATTGACGGCGCCGTCTACTTAGGTCCCATTACATGGTCATAAGTCCTTAAAACAACGTTTGACCAAAAGTATGTCGCATTCATTTCAAAAGTAAAGTTTGTTTCAAATTTTACAAGAATTGATCAACCAAAAGTTACGATACAAAGTTATAAGTACAGTGAAACCTATGTGACACAATTTTAAACAAAGCCAAAAGACGCTCCACGTATGCATGTATACTCGACATCCAATGCAAGTATCAAAATAATGAGCGGAAGCATGTTTCACATATCGTTCAAAGACCTGAGAAAAACATAGAAAATCTGTCAACGAAGACGTTGGTGAAATCATAGATTTAAGTAAATAAGTGAGTAAAAGTAAGTCGAACCACAAGATTTGCAACATTGATAAAGTAGTAGTACATTCTAAAAGTTAATATTCACGAGCACCCAATTATCAAGGCTTAACATTCCGTCCGTTGAACCCCATTAATAGTGCTAGAACAACACTGTTTCTCGAAAATATATTTCATCCATAGACGGTAGCGAACCGTCCGAGATGAGGGTTTGTCAAACCCATATGGCCATACAACATAAGTTCACGCCTACACTTACACCCTGCAAGTGTAACTAATGATAATCGAATTGAGGATTTCATTCTAAACTCGTATGTAGAATGTTTGTTTTCCTGTACTTGTGTTCACTTAGTTAAAAAGAAACGTTTATGTTTTCTCATCCCAAATATAAGTTCAAAAGAGTAAAAGTGGGACTATGATCTCACCTTGAGTGCAAGAGTGTAGTAGTACTTCAACAAGTAAATGTGTAAAGAACAATGCTAGTCTTGACCTAAACAAATAGGTAGTATCAATAATGGTAAACACGGTTGGTCAAAGATGCTCAATTAGTCCTATGGCTCGTTACGACTCGATTATGTAGCATGTGAATCAATTTGTCAAGTTTCATGCAAGATACAAGTATACAAACAAGTTAGAATGGTTGTACAAACATTTGGTTAAGTTTTACTAAAAGTCAAATTTTGGTCAAAGTCAAAGTCAACAAAAAGTCAACACGTTCGGGTCGGGTCCCGAACTATTTTTCTAAGCTAGTTTTTCATATATAAGCATGTTAGAACAAGTTACATGTGAATCGGAGGTCCCTAGCATAGCAAACATTTTTGTGACAAAAACCACTTTGATCAGAATTCTGCCATGCCATGTGCGCGCCGCGCACAGATAGGGGTGCGCGCCGCGCACTCAGGTTTCCAGCTATTTTTCAGTTTTAAAATTTTATGCACGATCCAAACTCTTTTTCAACACAATTTATGAAGCAAAAACGGCAAGAATGCATATCATAGATCATTGGAAAGCTATTTTAACAAATGATTCAACTAACCACATGTCATTAAACAATCCCCATCATTTACAACAACCAAATTCACATTGAATGACCATTTAATGTCTAACAATAATACTTCAAGTTCATAAATGCACATTCATGATTCAAGCAATCAATTCACATGTTTGATATGCCGTTTCGAAGGTAATTAAACGTGCAAAACAACTAAACACTTACAAACAACATTGTAAAGCAATTAATGCATCAAAAATTCATTTTTCTTCTATCAAACCATAACTCAAAATCTCAAATTTAGCAATTAAGTTTATGAAGCTAATCCATGCCAACCTTTATACCAAATTGAAGCTAGTGATGCTAGTAACACATTTAAAACATGAACTTTAACAATTTAACAACATTTAATCTTCCAAAATCAAAGATTAAGCAAACCCATTTTCAAGTGTTCAAACTAGTTACTCAAAACAACAAATCGAACAAACAAAACATATATTCATGTTATACACGAGCCATAGACACTAATTAACACTTTTATAATTCAAAAACATCAAGAACACCAAATCTAGTGATTTTAGAAAGTTACCCAAATGAGATGGAATTGGTATCAAGTTGTAGAGGATGAAGAGAGGATTCCAAATATGTAATTTGTTTTGATGTTTGCTTCTTGATCCGGATTTAGATGATGAATGAATGAATTTGGTAAATGTGTGTGTGTTCTTGCTTGAGAGAAAGAGAGAGAGATGGAGATGATTGAATGGTGGTGATTGGGGTGGACTAGTTGACCTAGTCAACTAGTTTGCCCCGTGTCAACTTTAGTCCCTCGAGTTTAAAAGCGGGTATGTGATTTAACCGAATGAACATTTTAAATATGCGAGAGTAAACAGGAGTTGTTATAATTAAATAACGAAATTATTAAGAACGTTAGCTAACGAAGGATACGAATCTATATACGGAAGATATTATTTAAAATAAAAAGACGGACGTTAAAAATAATTTAACGGAAAAAAAATGCGGGATGTTACACTACCCACACCTTAAAAGAAATTTCGTCCCGAAATTTAAGTAGGCATAGTAGTCGTTGTTTCTTCCTCGAGATTTTGTGTTTCCGAATTCGCGAATATATGAGGATATTCTTTTGCATTTGATCTTGTCTTTCCCAAGTAAACTCGGGTCCCCTTTTGGCGTTCCAATGGAACTTGACAATTGGAATTCGGCTTTGTTTTAACGTCTTGATGGAGGTGTCTACGATTTCAACCGGTTCCTCCACAAAATGAAGTTTGTCATCAATAGTAAGTTCTTCGAGAGGGATGACGATATCGGGTTCGGCAAGACACTTTTTCAAGTTAGATACATGGAAGGTAGGATGAACGGAGCTCAATTGAGGTGGAAGGTCTAAACGATAAGCAACGGTTCCAACACGTTCCAAGATTTCGAAAGGACCAATATACCGTGGATCTAGCTTCTCGCGTTTCCCAAAACGGATTACACCTTTCCATGGTGCAACTTTTAACATTATGCGATCACCGACTTGAAATTCGAGGTCATTGCGACATTTTTCTGTATAGCTCTTTTGACGACTACGGGCCGTCCTAAGCCTATCTCGGATTTGAACGATCTTTTCGGTGGTTTCGTGAATGAGTTCGGGTCCGGTGATTTGTACGTCGCCTACTTCGGCCCAACAAAGAGAAGAACGGCATTTTCGGCCATATAATGCTTCGAATGGAGCAGCTTTTATGCTCGCGTGATAACTATTGTTGTAAGAGAACTCGGTGAGAGGTAAGTGCTTGTCCCAAGCTTTTCCGAAATTGATAACGCAAGCTCGTAGCATGTCTTCCAAGGTTTGAATTGTACGCTCGCTTTGTACGTCGGTTTGCGGATGGTATGCGGTGCTCATGTCTAAACGCGTTCCCAACGCTTCTTGTAAAGTACGCCAAAATCTAGAAACATAACGGCCATCTCGGTCGGAAATAATCGATAGAGGTACACTGTGACGGGCTACGATTTCCTTGATGTAAAGTTGTGAAAGTTTTTCAATCTTGTCGGTTTCTTTCATGGCTAAGAAGTGTGCGGATTTAGTGAGACGGTCAACAATAACCCAAATAGTGTCATAACCGCCCACCGTCTTTGGTAGTTTGGTGATAAAATCCATCGTTATTCTTTCCCACTTCCATTGCGGGATCTCGGGTTGTTGAAGTAGTCCGGACGGTCTTTGGTGTTCGGCTTTGACTTTGGAACATGTCAAACACTTGGAAACATAAGTAGCTACGTCCCTTTTGATGTTCGGCCACCAATATTGTTGTTTAAGGTCGTGGTACATCTTATTGGCACCCGGGTGAATCGAATATCTTGACTTATGGGCTTCATCTAAAATAAGGTTTCACAAGTCCCCATAACTAGGTACCCAAATTCTTCCGGCGAAATATCGGAGTCCGGTTTCCTTAACTTCAAATCGAGAGGTGAGGATGTTCAAGCGTTCGAGAGAGATATTTTCATCCTTGAGAGCCTCATCCTGAGATACACGAATTTGGTTATTGAGATTGGTGTGGATAGTGATGTTCAATGCTCGGACACGAAGAGGCACCGCTCTTTCTTTTCGGCTTAAGGCATCGGCTACTACATTTGCCTTTCCGGGATGGTAACGAAGCTCGCAATCGTATTCGTTCAAGGTTTCAATCCACCTTCGTTGTCTCATGTTTAGTTGCTTTTGATCGAAGATGTGTTGGAGGCTTTTATGATCGGTAAAGATAGTACACTTGGTTCCATAAAGATAGTGTCTCCATATTTTAAGTGCAAAGACAACGGCTCTGAGTTCGAGATCATGGGTAGTATAATTCTGTTCGTGAACTTTTAGTTGTCGCGAGGCATAAGAAATGACTTTCTCTCGTTGCATCAATACACACCCAAAACCATGTTTTGAGGCATCGCAATACACAACAAAATCATCGTTGCCCTTAGGGAGGGATAAGATAGGAGCGGTGGTTAGCTTCTTCTTCAAGATTTGAAATGCGGATTCTTGTTCGGTTGAGCAAATGAATTTCTTTCCCTTGTGAGTCAACGCGGTTAGAGGATGTGCAACTAAAGAGAAATTTTCGATGAATCTACGATAGTATCTGGCGAGACCCAAGAATTGACGAATATGAGTAGGGGTGGTAGGAGTCTCCCATTTACTAATGGCTTCGATTTTCGATGGATCGACTTTAATACCTTGGTCACTCACAACATGACCAAGAAATTGAACTTCCTTCAACCAAAATTCACACTTGGAGAATTTGGCATAGAGTCGTTCTTGTCTAAAAAGTTCTAGCACAAGTCGGAGATGTTGTTTGTGTTCCTCTTCGCTTTTGGAATAGATTAAGATGTCATCTATGAATACAATAACGAATCTGTCGAGATACGGTTTGCACATGCGGTTCATGAGATCCATGAACACCGCCGGTGCGTTAGTGAGACCAAATGGCATGACAAGAAATTCGTAACTACCATAACGAGTCCGAAAAGCGATTTTGGAGACATCTTCCCCCTTAACCCTTAATTGATGATAACTCGAGCGGAGATCGATTTTTGAATATACACAAGATCCTTGTAGTTGATCAAAGAGGTCATCGATGCGCGGAAGAGGATATCGGTTCTTAACCGTCAATTTATTTAGTTCACGATAATCAATGCACATTCGTAGGGATCCATCTTTCTTCTTAACGAACAAAATCGGAGCGCCCCAGGGTGAATGGCTAGGTTGGATAAAACCAAGGTCAAGTAGTTCTTGAATTTGACTTTGAAATTCTTGCATTTCGGATGGAGCAAGTCTATATGGTGCACGTGCTACTGGTGCGGCTCTCGGAATAAGATCGATTTGGAATTCTACCGGTCGATGAGGTGGAAGACCCGGAAATTCGTCGGGAAAAACATCGGAAAAGTCACTAACAATTGGCACATCATCGATATGCTTCTCGTCGGTCTCGACCTTTTTAACGTGAGCTAGAATCGCGAAACAACCTTTATGAAGGTATTTTTCAACTTTAAGGCACGAAACGAGGTTGAGTCCGGTGCAACTCTTGTCGCCATAAACGACCAAGGGTTCACCGTTCTTGATAGGAATTTGAATCGCTTTAAGATCACAAAGGATGTGAGATTTCATTTTGGCTAGCCAATCCATACCAATAATTACATCGAAGCTCCCTAGTCTATAGGTATCAAGTCAATTTCAGACTCTTTACCCATTAAGTTTAGTGTACACCCCCGGTAAAATTTGTCGGCACTTAATAGTTTCCCGTTGGCCACTTCAATGGTATAAGTAGTATCTAGCGGAAGTGAGGGAGTGCTAAAAGTATGAGTCAAAGTCTTGGATACAAAACTCTTATCGCCTCCCGAATCGAATAAACAAGAAACATAAGAATTCTTGAGAAGAAACGTACCCGTGACTAGTTCATTGTCATCTCGGGCTTCCTCGGTGTTGATGTTGAAAGCTCGGCCGCGTGTGTTGGGGTTATCCTTCTTCTTTTGGCATGCGTTTCTATAATGACCCGTTAGGCCACATTCGTAACAAGTGACTGTCTTTGGTGCATTGGGCCCTTTTCGAGCGACGGGGGCAGCACTCGTGCAATTGTTGGCGTTATGACCAACTCCTTGGCATCGGTGGCAAATTAGCTTGCCACATTCACCCGAATGGTGCTTGTGACATTTGTTGCAAAAAGGTTGAGTTCCGGCATAACCTTTCTTGCCGTCGTTTTTGAAAGGCTTTTTGTAGTTGTTGTTGTAGCTGTTTGATGGAGTGGCTTCCCATTTTCTTTTGCCACCCGATTTATCTTCGGCCTTAGGTGCCGGTACAATGATTTTGTCTACCCTCTCTATTAATTGACGGGCCATATCCAAAGCTCCTTGTAGATTGGCGGGTTTGGATGCCATTACTCCTTGTTTGATGCTTTTTGGGAGGCCATCCATGTAAAGTTCGACTCGGAGGGATTCGGGAGTCACAAGAGTCGGACACATTAAGGATAACTCGGCAAACCGTTGATTATAAGCCTTGAGGTAGTTCCCGACCGCTTTTAGCGTTCTTAGCTCTTGTTCGAGCTTTCGGGTCTCTTCACGAGGAAAGTATTTGACGATCATCTTTCCCCTTAAATCGGCCCAAGTGAGGGCGTGAGCTTCATCGGTACCCACCGATTGTACATAGGAGTTCCACCAAGTGAGAGCGATACCGAAAAAAGTGTGGGTGGAAAATTTGACCTTGTCTTGGTCCCGACACCCGCTTATGCTAAATACGGCTTCCGTTTGTTCAAACCATCGGGTGAGAGTAACCGGTCCCCCGGTTCCATCAAAACTATGAGGTTTGCACCCCATGAAAGCTTTGTAGGAGCATCCCTCGTTTGAATTACCAGCTCCATTGTTGTTGTTATTGTTGTTGTTGTTGTTGTTATTATTGTTGTTGTTGTTGGATGAGTGACCGGCCATGGCCGCATCTACGGCGGTTGCTATCATCCGTTCGAGAGCTTGTTCGGGAGTTTCATTGCGGCGTACACGACGAGGAGCCATTGTTCCTTCAAGACACAAGAATATCATTGATTAGTATTCTCAATAATACTAACCGTGATATAGAATAAAGATACAGAGAAGTTTTTCCTCGACTCGCCTTAAATTCTTTATGTCATAATGTAGGAACGTTCATATGAGTCACCGTAATATAATCCCGGCAATTATATTACCCTGATTCATGTGTGCATTCAACATTATTCTATAAAGTCAAGGTGGCGTGTCAATCAAATTAAACAACGTGAGATCAAGATGAAACAAGAGTTAGTTATGAGTAGAAAATTCGAGTATAAATGCACAAATAGTCAAGTAATCCCTACTTCAAGTCTATATGCCGGTTGTAGTCTAGATTCACTAATGTACCCTATGACTCGGGGTTGACACCAATGAACTCTAAATCCCTACAACCAAGGCTCTGATACCATCTGTAGCGACCCGACAAAATCATCATTGACGGCGCCGTCTACTTAGGTCTCATTACATGGTCATAAGTCCTTAAAACAACGTTTGACCAAAAGTATGTCGCATTCATTTCAAAAGTAAAGTTTGTTTCAAAGTTTACAAGAATTGTTCAACCAAAAGTTACGATACAAAGTTATAAGTACAGTGAAACCTATGTGACACAATTTTAAACAAAGCCAAAAGACGCTCCACGTATGCATGTATACTCGACATCCAATGCAAGTATCAAAATAATGAGCGGAAGCATGTTTCACATATCGTTCAAAGATCTGAGAAAAACATAGAAATCTGTCAACGAAGACGTTGGTGAAATCATAGGTTTAAGTAAATAAGTGAGTAAAAGTAAGTCGAACCACAAGATTTGCAACATTGATAAAGTAGTAGTACATTCTAAAAGTTAATATTCACGAGCACCCAATTATCAAGGCTTAACATTCCGTCCGTTGAACCCCATTAATAGTGCTAGAACAACACTGTTTCTCGAAAATATATTTCATCCATAGACGGTAGCGAACCGTCCGAGATGAGGGTTTGTCAAACCCATATGGCCATACAACATAAGTTCACGCCTACACTTACACCCTGCAAGTGTAACTAATGATAATCAAATTGAGGATTTCGTTCTAAACTCGTATGTAGAATGTTTGTTTTCCTGTACTTGTGTTCACTTAGTTAAAATGAAACGTTTATGTTTTCCCATCCCAAATATAAGTTCAAAAGAGTAAAAGTGGGACTATGATCTCACCTTGAGTGCAAGAGTGTAGTAGTACTTCAACAAGTAAATGTGCAAAGAAAAATGCTAGTCTTGACCTAAACAAATAGGTTGTATCAATAATGGTAAACACGGTTGGTCAAAGATGCCCAATTAGTCCTATGGCTCGTTACGACTCGATTATGTAGCATATGAATCAATTTGTCAAGTTTCATGCAAGATACAAGTATACAAACAAGTTAGAATGGTTGCACAAACATTTGGTTAAGTTTGACTAAAAGTCAAATTTTGGTCAAAGTCAAAGTCAACAAAAAGTCAACACGTTCGGGTCGGGTCCCGAACTATTTTTCTAAGCTAGTTTTTCATATATAAGCATGTTAGAACAAGTTACATGTGAATCCGAGGTCCCTAGCATAGCAAACATTTACGTGACAAAAACCACTTTGATCAGAATTCTGCCATGCCATGTGCGCGCCAAACACAGATAGGGGTGCGCGCCGCGCACTCAGGTTTCCAGCTATTTTTCAGTTTTAAAATTTTATGCACGATCCAAACTCTTTTTCAACACAATTTATGAAGCAAAAACGGCAAGAATGCATATCATAGATCATTGGAAAGCTATTTTAACAAATGATTCAACTAACCACATGTCATTAAACAATCCCCATCATTTAGAACAACCAAATTCACATTGAATGACCATTTAATGTCTAACAATAATACTTCAAGTTCATAAATGCACATTCATGATTCAAGCAATCAATTCACATGTTTGATATGCCGTTTCGAAGGTAATTAAACGTGCAAAACAACTAAACACTTACAAACAACATTGTAAAGCAATTAATGCATCAAAAATTCATTTTTCTTCTATCAAACTCTAACTCAAAATCTCAAATTTAGCAATTATGTTTATGAAGCTAATCCTTGCCAACCTTCATACCAAATTGAAGCTAGTGATGCTAGTAACACATTTAAAACATGAACTTTAACAATTTAACAACATTTAATCTTCCAAAATCAAAGATTAAGCAAACCCATTTTCAAGTGTTCAAACTAGTTACTCAAAACAGCAAATCGAACAAACAAAACATATATTCATGTTATACACGAGCCATAGACACTAATTAACACTTTTATAATTCAAAAACATCAAGAACACCAAATCTAGTGATTTTAGAAAGTTACCCAAATGAGATGAAATTGGTATCAAGTTGTAGAGGATGAAGAGAGGATTCCAAATATGTAATTTGTTTTGATGTTTGCTTCTTGATCCGGATTTAGATGATGAATGAATGAATTTGGTAAATGTGTGTGTGTTCTTGCTTGAGAGAAAGAGAGAAAGATGGAGATGATTGAATGGTGTTTATTGGGGTGGACTAGTTGACCTAGTCAACTAGTTTTCCTCGTGTCAACTTTAGTCCCTCAAGTTTAAAAGCGGGTATGTGATTTAACCGAACGAACATTTTAAATATGCGAGAGTAAACGGGAGTTGTTATAATTAAATAACGAAATTATTAAGAACGTTAGCTAACGAAGGATACGAATCTATATACGGAAGATATTATTTAAAATAAAAAGACGGACATTAAAAATAATTTAACGAAAAAAAAAATGCGGGATGTTACAGCGCCTATCTTATCACTTCCTGAGGGCAGTGACGACTTTGTTGTTTATTGTGATGCATCGAAAAGTGGTTTTATTTGTGTACTGATGCAAAGATCAAAGGTTATTGCCAATGCTTTTCGTCAACTGAAGACTCACAAACGGAACTACACTACTCATGATCTCGAACTTGGAGCCGTTGTCTTTGCGCTCAAATTGTGGAGACACTATCTTTATGGAACTAAGAGCACTATCTTCACCGATCACAAAAGTCTCCAACACATCTTTGATCAGAAGCAACTGAATATGAGACAGTGTCGATGGATCAAGACGCTAAACGACTATGATTGTGAAATTTGCTATCATCCTGGCAAGGCCAATGTTGTAGCCGACGCTTTAAGCCGAAAGGAGAGGATGACACCTCTTCGTGTTAGGGCTCTGAACATCACCATCCATTCGAATCTCAACAGTCAGATCCGAGTAGCCCAAGATGAGGCTCTCAAGGAGGAGAATATATCTCATGAACATTTGAACATACTTGTCTCTCGATTCGAGGTTAGGGAGTCTGGACTCCGATGTTATGCCAGAAGAATTTGGGTACCTCTTTATGGAGATCTACAAAACCTTATACTTGATGAAGCCCACAAGTCAAGATATTCGATTTATCCCGGAGCGGGCAAAATGTACCACGACCTTAAAGAACAGTATTGGTGGCCAAATCTTAAGAAGAATGTTGCAACTTATGTTGGGAAATGTTTGACTTGCTCGAAAGTTAAGGCCAAACATCAGAGACCCTTTGGATTACTTCAACAACTGGAAATCCCGCAATGGAAGTGGGAAAGGATAACGATGGATTTCATCACTAAGCTACCAAATACGGTGGGCGAATACGATACCATCTGGGTTATCGTTGACCATCTTACCAAATCTGCACACTTCCTAGCTATGAAGGAAAAGGATACGATGGAGAGACTTGCTCAATTATACATCAAAGAGGTTGTATCTCGTCATGGTGTACCTTTATCGATCATCTCAGATCGCGATCCCTGTTTTGCTTCCAGATTTTGGCGTTCTTTGCAAGAAGCCATGGGAACCCGTCTCGACATGAGTACTGCATATCATCCACAGACCGATGGGTAAAGTGAACGAATGATTCAGACCTTGGAAGACATGTTGCGTGCATGTGTTATCGATTTCAGAAAGGCTTGGGAAAGGCATTTGCCACTCGCTGAATTTTCTTACAACAACAGTTATCACTCGAGTATTAATGCCGCACCTTTTGAAGCGTTGTATGGCCGCAAGTACCGATCTCCTATTTGTTGGGCAGAAGTAGGCGAGAAGCAAATCACCGGACCCGAGGTAGTCCATGAAACAACGGAGAAGATTGCTCAGATTCAAGCGAGACTCAAGACTGCTCGTGATCGCCAAAAGAGTTATGCATACCGTAAACGTAAAGACTTTGAATTCAACATTGGTGAACGTGTAATGTTGAAGGTTGCACCTTGGAAGGGTGTGATTTGTTTTGGAAAACATGGAAAGTTAAACCCGCGATATATTGGTCCTTTCGAAATTTTGGAGCGTGTTGGACCTGTTGCTTACCGTTTGGATATACCAGCACAATTGAGCTCAGTTCATCCTACCTTCCACGTGTCAAACTTGAAGAAGTGTATTACTATACCCGAACTTATCATACCACTCGAGAAACTTACAATTGATGACAAACTTCACTTCGTGGAAGAACCTGTCGAGATTATAGATCGTGAGATTAAAACTTTGAAACGCAACACGATTCTGATCGTTCGAGTACGATGGAATGCCAAACGAGGACCTGAGTTTACCTGGGAGCAAGAGGATCAAATGATGCGGAAGTATCCTCACCTTTTCCCGACTCCTCCATCTACCTCAGCTTAAAATTTCGGGAAGAAATTTTCTTTAATAGGTGGGTAATGTAACGACCCTGGATTTTCCAACGTTTATTTATTAATAATTATTATTAATACTTGTGATTTAATGAATGTATTGTTTATATACATTTACATGTTACCATACTTGACTTTAAATGCCCGAAACGTCTTTGTGACACACGAAACTTTACACGAATAATATTTTTGAATATTATTTACATTCATGATTAAGTTTTATTAGTCATTTTTAATTAACTATGGTTACTAGTTAATTGCTTGGGCTTATTTATTTAACTTGTTACTTACATACAAACTTGGGCTTTTTAATTGTACATGGGCTTAGAAGCCCACCGTACACACTTAAATGGATTAGTTAGCCCATACTTTCATGTAAGTAATCCATTAAGGCTTAAACTAATTAGTTGGTGAATGGAGAATCTAGTTACATGTTACTTCCCATGTAAACACCTCTAATGACCAACTTTTAAACCTTTACATGCAAGAACGTTGTAGACAATTTTCTACCCCCTTTCCCTTTGCATAACTGTCGGTCTTGAGGCCTTTTAGGGGCGTTCAAAACTTTTTTTTTTATTTCTTCTTCATTTACTCTCATTTCACTTTTCACACACTTCATTTACTTCACATTTTTCTCTCACTTTCTCTCATTTTTCTCTCCATTCTTGTAAGTAACAAGAACTTCTCTTCTTCCTTTTCTCTTATCCAAAACTTAATCCCAAACTCATCATCATCATTCTTTGATTGTTGTTTTATTACTTGTTCTTGTTTGTAGAATACTTACTTGTTATTATTGTTGATTACTTACTAATTACTAAGAACCAAACTCTTTAGTTTGTTCTTCATATTATCTTGTATTTACAAGAACACACAAGAACTAAACTCTCTAGTTTATGTTCTACACTTAATGTTTTAAAGATTGTAAGTTCATGTGTTGTAAAGACATACTAGTTATTCATGTTTGTAAACTTAAAGTTTACATTCTTAAAGATCAAGCTTTATCTTGAATCTTTAAAGTATGAACAACCATGACTTGTTACTTGTTTATTTAGTTTATTACTTCATTCTTGCACTTTTGTTTTCATGATTCATGTTGTTGTTGGTCAAGTGTTACTAGTTAACTTTGATCTCATTTTTCTTGAACTAAAGTTAACTTTAAAAGTTCAAGAACATGGAAGTATAACTTTTTAGTTATAACTTCATATACTTGTGATGAATCTAAGTTCTATAGCTTATGGTCTACTTATTTTGTCATAAACAAAAGATTGTAAGCTTACATACACTTTACAAGATGAAAATCTAAGTTTTGTAACTTATGGTTTCATTAAAGTAAAGATTCAAGTGTTAATACTTAGGATTTAACTTAATAACTTTAGATCTAGACCTTTGGGTCTTGGATCTTCAAGATCTAACTAAGAACTTTGTTCTACATTGTAACATCCCGCATTTTTCCGTTAAATTAATTTAACGCCCGTCTTTTTCTTTTTAAATAATACCCTTCGTATCTAGATTCGTATCCTTTGTTATGTAACATTTTAAATATTCTCGTTGTTGGAAGATAACGTCTCCCGTACTCTCGTGTAATTTAAAATATTCCGTTTAGGTATTTTCCGCACCCGACTACAAACTCGAGGGACTAAAATTGACACGGGGCAAACTAGTTGACTAGGTCACCTAGTCTACCCCAATTACCACCATTCCACCACCTCTCACTCTCTCTCTCTTTCTCTCTAGCAAGAACACACCCAATTTCCAAATTCATTCATTCATCATCTAAATCCGGATTAGGGAGCTAGCAACCAAATAAATTACATATTCTTGATCCTCTCATCATCCTCTTCGATTTGATGCTAACTACTTCGATTTTGGGTAACTTTCTAAATCACTAATTTTATGTGTTCTTGAGATTTTTGAGTTATAAAGTTGTTAATTAGTGTCTATGGCTCATTGTGATGTCGTGTATGTAATTTGTATGCTCGATTCGTTGTTTTTGGTGTAACTAGTTCAATATGAAAAATTACTTGCTAAATCCTTGATTTTGGATGATCAAATGTTGTTAGATTGTTAAAGTGCATGTTTTAAAAGTGTTACTAGTATCTTTAGCTTCGTTTTGATGTATAGGTTGATTAAGGAAACTCCAAGAACATGATTAATGATTTTGTGAACTTGGATTAGGGTTTGATGAGCTTTACATGAACTTTTGATGCGTCAAATGCTATGAGATATTGTTGTTAAGTGTTTTGTTGCAATGTGTGTTTGATTACCTTCGAAACGGCATAACATACATGTAAATTGGTTGCCCGAATCATAAAATGCGTTTTTGGAACTTGAACTTTGATTATGAATGTTTAATTGTGGTTTTTGGTTGTTATAAGTGGAAGTTTGATTGATGATATGTGTTTAGTTGCATTCCTCGTCAAAATACCTTTCCAACGATGTATGATAGGCGTTATAAGTGTTTGCGGGTCAAGAGTTGTGTTAGAATTGGTTTTGGCTCGTGCATAGTTTGAAAGACAGAAAAATAGCTGAACTACAGGTCGCGCGGCGCGCACCCTACCCCGCGCGGCGCGCCAAATGGCCTGGACAGATTCTGACCTCCATGTCCCTTTTAACGTGAAATGTTTGACTAGCTACCGACCTCCGATTCACATGAAACTTGTTTTAATATACTTGTATATGAATAACTAGCATGGAAAATTTGTCCGGGACCCGACCCGAACATGTTGACTTTTTCGTTGACTTTGACCAAGTTTGACTTTTAGTCAAACTTAACCAAACTTTTATACAATCATTCTAACATGCTTTTATACTTGTTTCTTGTATGAAACTTGACAACGTGATTCACATGCTATATTTAATCGAGTCGTATTGAGCCATAGGACTAATTGAACACATTTCACCCGACCTTGTGTCGTAACCGGTTAATTGATATAACTTACTTGTTTAGGTCAAGCCTAAGCAACTTTCATGCACACGTTTACTTGTTGAAGTACCTTTATACTCGTGCACTCGAGGTGAGATCATAGTCCCACTTTTACTCTTTTTGAACTTATATTTGGGATGAGAAAACATAAACGTTTCTTTTGAACTAAGTGAACACAAGAACGGGAAAACAAACATTCTACATACGAGTTTAGAACAAAAAGCCTCAATTCGATTATCATTAGTTACACTTGCCGGGTGTAAGCGAGAACTTATGTTATATGGCCATATGGGTTGACAACCCTCATCTTTGACGGTTCGCTACCGTCTACGGATGAAATATATTTTCGAGAATCAGTGTTTGTTCTAGCACTAAGTGATGGGGTATACAATGGAAGGAATGTTAAGCTTTGATAATTGGGTGCTCGTGAAACAAACTTTTGGAATGTATTACTATTATTTCATTGATGCAAATCTTGTGGTTCACTTGTACTTACTCACTTAAACCTATGATTTCACCAACGTTTCGTTGACAGATTTCTATGTTTTTCTCAGGTCTAGCACGATATGTGAAACATGCTTCCGCTTACTATTTGATACTTGCATCCGATGTCGAGTATACATGCATTTCATGGAGCGTCTTTTGACTTTACTTTAAACCGTGTTGCCTAGATTTCAATCGTACTTATAACGTTGTGACTTAACTTTTGGTTGAACAATTCTTGTAAACTTGAAACAATCTTTATTTTGAAATGAAGGCGACATATTTCGGTCAAACGTTATCTTAAAGACTTATAAACAGGTAATGGGACCCACGTAGCCGACGCCGTCACTTGACGATTTGTCGGGGTCGCTACAAGTGGTATCAGAGCCTTGGTTGTAGGGATTTAGAGTTCATTTGTGTCCACCCCGAGTCATAGGGTACATAGGTGAATCTAGACTACAACCGGCATATAGACTGAAGTAGGAATTACTTGACTATTTGTGCATTTATACTCGAACTTTTCTATCATATCTAACTCGTATTCGATCTTGATCTTACGTTGATAAATTTTGTGGACGCGCCACCTTGACTTTATAAAGTAATGTTAAATGCACATGTAAATCAGGGTAATATAATTTCCGGGATTATATTACGGTGATTCACATGGACGTTCCGACATTATGACGTAAAGAATTTAAGGCGAGTCAAGGAAAAATTTCCTCTCTATCCTTATTCCATACTCCGGTTAGTATTGTTGAAAATACTAACCAACGATATTCTTGTGTCATGAAGGAACAATGGCTCACCAAGGTCAACACAATACTCCTCTCGAAACCCTAGAACAAGCTCTTCAACGAATGATAACCACCGCCGTGGGTACGGCCGTGGCCGATCACTTTTCTAACAACAACAATCATGGAACCGGTAATTCAAACGAAGGTTGCTCCTACAAGAACTTCATGAAGTACAATCCTCCCACTTTCGATGGAACCGGGGGACCGGTTACTCTCACCCAATGGTTTGAACAAACAGAATCCGTTTTTAGCATAAGCGGTTGTCAGGACCAAGATAAGGTCAAGTTTTCCACCCTCACTCTTACCGGTATCGCTTTCTCATGGTGGAACACGTATGTACAATCAGTGGGTATCGATGAAGCCCTTACACTCTCTTGGACCGAATTAAGAGAAAGAATGATCACCGAATACTTCCCGCGCGATGAGACTCGAAGGCTCGAGCAAGGGCTAAGGAATTTAAGAACGGTCGGGAATGACCTCGGAGCTTATAATCAACGGTTTACCGAACTAGTCTCAATGTGTCCAAATCTCATGACTCCCGAATCCCTAAGAGTCGAACTTTACATGGATAGCCTCCCTAAGAGCATTCAACACGGGGTAATGGCATCCCAACCCACTAACCTACAAGAGGCTTTAACAATGGCCCGCCATACTTTAGACACGGCGAATGAAATGGAAACGCTGGCACCAATGGTCGAGAACCAATCTAGCGGCAATAAAAGAACATGGGAAGCCTCTCAATCAAGCAACCACAACAATAACAACAACCCCGCCAAGAAGCCTTTCACCTCCAACGACAAGAAAGGCTATGCCGGAAAACTACCTTTTTGTAACGAATGCCACAAGCATCACTTTGAAGGATGTGGCAGGTTTCGCCACCGGCGCCAAGGAAGTGGTCACATCGCCAAACATTGTGGAAGTGCCACCCCCGTCACTCGGAAGGGACCCAACACACAAAAGTCGGTCACTTGTTACGCATGTGGCCAAACGGGTCATTTTAGGAATGAATGCCCAAATAAGAAAATCAACCCCAACGCGCGCCGTTGAACTTTCAACTTCAACACTTAGGATGCCCGAGACGACGATGGACTAGTAACGGGTACGTTTCTTCACAAAAAACCGTATACTTCATACTTATTCGATTCCATTACCGCTAGACGTTTTATAACCAAGTCTTTGACTCGTGCTCTTTGCACTCCACTTTTTCCCTAGACACTACTTAGGCAATTTAAGTGACCAACGGAAAAATATTGTGTGCCTATAAATTCTATCGGAGGATATGCGTTAAGAAATTGGACTCGACACCTATAGAACTAAGGAACTCAAAATCCAGTCATTAAGGAGAAATTGTTGCCCTACATTTATGTATAGATTATTGTGAACTAAGAAATTTTCGGTTGAAAACCGATACCCTCTCCCTCACATCCATGACCTCATGATTATTTGCATGAATCCCGTATGTTCCAAATCGACCTCCATTCTGGTTATCATCAATTGGGGGTTAAGGGGAGACGATGTCTCCTAAGCTATTTTTCGAGCTCGCAACGTTAGTTGTAAATCTCTCTTAGTACCGTTTGATTTATTTAGGACTCCGTCCGTATTCATGAACCTCCTAAACCACGTATGCAACTTATCTAGACAAATCTGTTATCGTATTTATGGATGACGTCTTAACTTATTTAAGTAAAGAAGGAAAACGAACAACATCACCATCTTACGCTCGAACTTTCGAGAAAAGAGCAACTCTATACCAAATTCTCCGAGTGAGAATTTCTGTTGAACGAAGCCCAATTTTCTAGACCATGATGTTAATGGTCAAGGCATTACAATCAATCTCGAAATCAAGCCACATGTAATCAGGAAACTCTACCAACTCGGACTTGTATTCGTAAAAAAAAAAAAAAAAAAAAAAAATTATCTTAGATCTCGTCTGTTATTACCGAAGATTCATTTCTGACTTTTCTCGTGTTACACGACTTTAATCTCTCCGCGATCGAACCTTGAGCGTGATTCTTCACACCAACATTTCTAGCTAAATTCGTACAACACCAGATGGGACTCAAATATGGAAATATTTCTACTCGGACGCCGAAAGGCATACTCCCTCGCTCGAAATCAACGGAACGGAAATTCGTTATTTTGCACGAAGAATTCAAATACTAAATTGTGGATCCGATTGATATTCTCGTCATCACGTACCACACTACATACCTCTGTTATTTCACCGTTACCGTCTGATATTACTGGAAATAAAGATAACACACAATCCAACGATACTTCACTCTTCTTTGACTTAACGCCCTTGTGTTCCTGATAATCGGTCAACTATTGTTCAACTCCGAACTATACAACTACGTGTACTACCTCGTTTCTCTTTCAGACTTCAACTTTTGACAACTAGAGGCACGTTATGGCAACCTCGAGATGTAAGCTCATCCTATTCTAGGTCCTCATTCCACTCCTATCTTTATCGCTCGCATTTCCGTTTAAGGAAACTCCTTGTAACATTTCTCCATGGATAGAGAAACTCCTTATATTACATTAGTATTCGCCACGAGGGTGAATAGTCCTAACGAACATTTTTCGAACCCTAACTGACTTGTTCAAACATATCTTAAGAGATTCTACACCAACACGGTGTATCTTTGTCATTTATCCTGTATCGAAATACTCGTTTCACTTCTAGTGTTACAAGAAACCTTGGGAACCCGCTTAGACATGAGTACCGCGTACCACCCACAAACTGACGAACCGAGCAAACGAACGATTTACGTCTTGGAAAGACATGTCACGAACTCGTATTGTCACCTTTAGTAGATCACTCTTACAACAGTAGTTACCACTCGTGTGTTCACGCGCACTTTCCGAAACCCTATATGACCGCTAATGTCATACCCCTGTTCATTTAACCAAAGCATCAATCACCAAAATCTGAACTCCATCAAGAAACAACAATCGAGATCATTCAAATCCGAGGAGGGCTCGAGACGATCCGTAGTCGCCAAAAGAGTTATACCAAACTTAGATGAAAACCTCACAAATCCCAGTGTGTAACCGCGTAATATTGAGAACCCGCACCTTGGAAAGGTGTAATCCATTTTGGGAAATCGAGGAAGGTTATAACCGCAATATTGAACCTTTTGAAACCTTGGGGCGTATTGGAACCGCTCCCTACCGTTTAGAACTTCCGACTCAATTAAGTTTCCGTTTACTCTACATTTCGTGTAACAAACTTAGAAACGTGTCCTGCGGAACAGGAACGTGCAATCCTGCTGGATACATCAACTATCGATGACAAACTTCTCTTCATAGGAAAACCAGTTGAAACCGGGGATCGTAAAAACCGAACCTTAATGCAACGTAAAACCCTGACTATCCCAATTCATGAGAAACCTCAAGAACGTACTTTCACTTATTCATAGCATTGACAACGTAAAGTCTCGAGTAAGAGATATCGACTACTACTTCCAACTAAATTTCGGGACGAAATTTCTTTTGAGGTGTGGATAATGTAACATCCCGCATTTTTCCGTTAAATTAATTTAACGCCCGTCTTTTTCTTTTTAAATAATACCCTTCGTATCTAGATTCGTATCCTTTGTTATGTAACATTTTAAATATTCTCGTTGTTGGAAGATAACGTCTCCCGTACTCTCGTGTAATTTAAAATATTCTGTTTAGGTATTTTCCGCACCCGACTACAAACTCGAGGGACTAAAATTGACACGGGGCAAACTAGTTGACTAGGTCACCTAGTCTACCCCAATTACCACCATTCCACCACCTCTCACTCTCTCTCTCTTTCTCTCTAGCAAGAACACACCCAATTTCCAAATTCATTCATTCATCATCTAAATCCGGATTAGGGAGCTAGCAACCAAATAAATTACATATTCTTGATCCTCTCATCATCCTCTTCGATTTGATGCTAACTACTTCGATTTTGGGTAACTTTCTAAATCACTAATTTTATGTGTTCTTGAGATTTTTGAGTTATAAAGTTGTTAATTAGTGTCTATGGCTCATTGTGATGTCGTGTATGTAATTTGTATGCTCGATTCGTTGTTTTTGGTGTAACTAGTTCAATATGAAAAATTACTTGCTAAATCCTTGATTTTGGATGATCAAATGTTGTTAGATTGTTAAAGTGCATGTTTTAAAAGTGTTACTAGTATCTTTAGCTTCGTTTTGATGTATAGGTTGATTAAGGAAACTCCAAGAACATGATTAATGATTTTGTGAACTTGGATTAGGGTTTGATGAGCTTTACATGAACTTTTGATGCGTCAAATGCTATGAGATATTGTTGTTAAGTGTTTTGTTGCAATGTGTGTTTGATTACCTTCGAAACGGCATAACATACATGTAAATTGGTTGCCCGAATCATAAAATGCGTTTTTGGAACTTGAACTTTGATTATGAATGTTTAATTGTGGTTTTTGGTTGTTATAAGTGGAAGTTTGATTGATGATATGTGTTTAGTTGCATTCCTCGTCAAAATACCTTTCCAACGATGTATGATAGGCGTTATAAGTGTTTGCGGGTCAAGAGTTGTGTTAGAATTGGTTTTGGCTCGTGCATAGTTTGAAAGACAGAAAAATAGCTGAACTACAGGTCGCGCGGCGCGCACCCTACCCCGCGCGGCGCGCCAAATGGCCTGGACAGATTCTGACCTCCATGTCCCTTTTAACGTGAAATGTTTGACTAGCTACCGACCTCCGATTCACATGAAACTTGTTTTAATATACTTGTATATGAATAACTAGCATGGAAAATTTGTCCGGGACCCGACCCGAACATGTTGACTTTTTCGTTGACTTTGACCAAGTTTGACTTTTAGTCAAACTTAACCAAACTTTTATACAATCATTCTAACATGCTTTTATACTTGTTTCTTGTATGAAACTTGACAACGTGATTCACATGCTATATTTAATCGAGTCGTATTGAGCCATAGGACTAATTGAACACATTTCACCCGACCTTGTGTCGTAACCGGTTAATTGATATAACTTACTTGTTTAGGTCAAGCCTAAGCAACTTTCATGCACACGTTTACTTGTTGAAGTACCTTTATACTCGTGCACTCGAGGTGAGATCATAGTCCCACTTTTACTCTTTTTGAACTTATATTTGGGATGAGAAAACATAAACGTTTCTTTTGAACTAAGTGAACACAAGAACGGGAAAACAAACATTCTACATACGAGTTTAGAACAAAAAGCCTCAATTCGATTATCATTAGTTACACTTGCCGGGTGTAAGCGAGAACTTATGTTATATGGCCATATGGGTTGACAACCCTCATCTTTGACGGTTCGCTACCGTCTACGGATGAAATATATTTTCGAGAATCAGTGTTTGTTCTAGCACTAAGTGATGGGGTATACAATGGAAGGAATGTTAAGCTTTGATAATTGGGTGCTCGTGAAACAAACTTTTGGAATGTATTACTATTATTTCATTGATGCAAATCTTGTGGTTCACTTGTACTTACTCACTTAAACCTATGATTTCACCAACGTTTTCGTTGACAGATTTCTATGTTTTTCTCAGGTCTAGCACGATATGTGAAACATGCATCCGCTTACTATTTGATACTTGCATCCGATGTCGAGTATACATGCATTTCATGGAGCGTCTTTTGACTTTACTTTAAACCGTGTCGCCTAGATTTCAATCGTACTTATAACGTTGTGACTTAACTTTTGGTTGAACAATTCTTGTAAACTTGAAACAATCTTTATTTTGAAATGAAGGCGACATATTTCGGTCAAACGTTATCTTAAAGACTTATAAACAGGTAATGGGACCCACGTAGCCGACGCCGTCACTTGACGATTTGTCGGGGTCGCTACATACATCTTAAGATCTTGATTAGTTAGTTTACTTTCAAGTTTGTAGTTCAAATATTACTTTTATCGTTCATGTATGTGTCGGATCTACGATTTTGATGTAACTTTGGTTCATCAAGCTACTTGCAACACTTAAATGAGTTGTGCTACATGTCTTAGACTTACACAAGTTTTATGATGGTCAAACCTTGGTTAAGATGATGCAAACACATCAATGAGTTGTACACTTGAAGCTATATGCATCAAGGATGAGAACCGTGATAAGCATCGAACACCAAGAACCCACCAGAACCTACTGTTTACTGTTTTCTGGAATAGACCCGAATACCTAGGCTACTATAAAGTTTATTTTTAGTTAGCTCTGTTCGAGTAGATAATTTTTCGTTTAAGACTCGTCTTAATCCGAGTTACGGTTTAGGATCTATGGCCCTCCGAACGTCACTATGTCCTTTTAACGTTGTGCTTAAAATTCTGACCTACTCGCACTTAAAACGTCGCCACGGTCAAACAAAGACGAGTTTGATTCTGGAATTTTTACAGAAACTAAAGGACTCATATACGGAGCCATGGCCACTGGTCTCACCTTATTTTAGTAGGTATAGAGGTCGTGGTGACTGACCGAAGTCAGCCTTTGTTCTAAACTCTTTTCATGAATGAAACATACTTTACACCTTTTGTTTGATGATGATGATTATGACCCTTAAGACCTAATTTACATACATTTAAACCTATTAGAACGATTTACTGACTTAGTAATATTTAACTTAGGTTGAGGACTTTCCGGACCTACATACTTGCTTACTTCCCGACTCGACTTTACTGCTACTTTACCACTGTGAGTTATAGCATCCCTTTTTACTTTAACTATTTTGGGAACTGAGAATACATGCGCATTTTACGTTTTACATACTAGGCATGAGTACTTAAACTTTATATATGTGTGGGTTATACAACGGCATAAACATTCCCTTTAGCTCGGTAACGTTTAGTCATTGGTTTTTGAACCGGTGAACGCGAATCTTAGATATGGATCCATAGGGTTTGACATCCCCACTCGGGCTAGTCGCGCTAGCATTTAACGAGCGTTTAATACTTCGTAATACATACGCACAAGCCAAGTGTACTTTCAGGGGGTTATAAACGTTAAGTTAGTTACCAAGTGCCCACGGTTAAACATATACTTTATCATACTGTTTTGAAACGCTCTTTGTAGCCCTGAAATCTCGTGGCCTACCTTACATACTATTATACTTAAACTATAGCTCACCAACCTTTGTGTTGACGTTTTTAAGCATGTTTTTCTCAGGTGCTTAAGGTTGCTTCCGCTGTGTACTAGTCATGCCTCATAGACTTCCGTTGTGCTTTACTAGAGATATCATCGCATGAACTACTTTATCTTGCATTCAAACTTTAATACTTTTGAACTATGATTTGTAACGACCTGAGGGTCACGTACTATTTCTAATTGCTTCTGTTCATTGAAGCATACTTTTGGTTGTAAAACAATTGGCGTTGGTTATGACGTCAGCTTTTATCATGAATGCAAACTTGTTTTGAAAACGCATACAGTGTTTGACCTTGTAATGATCCTGTTGTTGATGATTCGTACACGATGGTTTTGTACGGGGCATCACATAAATGGATATATATATATATATATATATATATATATATATATATATATATATATATATATATATATATATATATATATATATATATATATATATATATATATATATATATATATATATATATATATATATATATATATATATATATATATATATGGTTAACATGAGATTATGATAAGTAAGTATCTCCATAAATATGTTAACAATGAGTTATATACAAACAAATGAGATTATTGATTTAAGAAACTCGAAAAGGATATATATAACGATTATCGTTATAACAACGTCTTACTAAATACATATGTATCATATTAAGATATTGTTACACTATATTTAACATGATAAAATGATAATTAAGTAAATCATTAAGTGTGTTAACAATGAACTACATATGTAAAAACAAGACTACTAACTTAAGGATTTCGAAACAAGACATATATGTAACGATTATCGTTGTAATAGTATTTTAACATATATATATGATGTTAAGATATATTTATACACCATGTTATTATGATAACATAACAATTTAACATCTTGCTTAAGTATTATAACAATCGATTAATTACATTTAACAAGATCGTTAACTTAAAGGTTTCAAAATAACACTTACATGTAATGACTAACGATGACTTAACGACTTAGTTAAAATGTATATACATGTAGTGTATTAATATGTATTAGTACACTTTTGAAAGACTTCAAGACACATATAAAAGTACTTCTACTTAGAAAAAATGCTCACAATTACATTCTCATTCATTTTCATCAACAATTCTACTCGTATGTACCCGTATTCGTACTCGTACAACACACAGCTTCTAGATGTATTTACTATTGGTATATACACCTTTAATCATTCATTCTTAGCAGCCATATTAGAGTCAAAAACATGTGGAACCATTATTTAACAACTTGTATGACTAATGAGCTAAAAACAAACTTAAGGATTTTTTTTCTTTATAACAAGTAATCTCGTTTTTATGATTTCACCCCATTTTTCCATTCCATTTTCTCATACTTACACTCCAAATTCTCTCTCAAAATACTCCTAACATCATACTTGATCATCATCAAGCATTTTCACCATCTTTTAGCTTTAATTACAAGCTTTAATCATCATAAAAACAACCATTCAAGAACACTTCAAGAAATCTTTCAAACTTGCTAGCTTACTTCCAATCTTGCAAATCCATTTCAAGTGATCATCCAATCTCAAGAAATCTTTCTTATTTACAGTAAGATATCTTTCTAATTCAAGGTAATACTCATACTCAAACTTTGATTCAATTTCTATAACTATAACAATCTTATTTAGAGTGGAAATCTTACTTGAACTTGTTTTCGTGTCATGATTCTACTTCAAGAACTTTCATGCCATCCAAGGATCCTTTGAAGCTAGATCTATTTTTCTCTTTTCCAGTAGGTTTATCCACAAAACTTGAGGTAGTAATGATGTTCATAACATCATTCGATTCATACATATAAAGCTATCTTATTCGAAGATTTAAACTTGTAATCACTAGAACATAGTTTAGTTAATTCTAAACTTGTTCGCAAACAAAGTTAATCCTTCTAACTTGACTTTTAAAATCAACTAAACACATGTTCTATATCTATATGATATGCTAACTTAATGATTTACAACCTGAAAACACGAAGAACATCGTAAAATCGGACATAGGCTGTCGTAGTGAAACCGGGGGCTGTTTTGGGTTAGAAAAATAAAAACTATCTTAATCTTTGAATTTAAAGATTGTTTTCTGGAAAAATTATATTACATATGAACATGATACGATATCCAAAAATCATGGTTAAACATAAAGTGGAAGTATGTTTTTCAAAATGGTCATCAAGATGTCGTTCTTTCGACGGAAATGACTACCTCTTTAAAAAATGACATGTAACCTGTATTTTTGACTATAAACTTATACTTTTTCTGTTTAGTTTCATAAATTTCAGTTCATTTTGAAACCATAGCAACTTGAATCACTCAAAACGGATTTAAAACGAAGAAATGACGGGTAAAACAAAATTAGATAAATTTGCTAGTTTTTGCTATGAAAATTTTGTAACAAATCTAGAATAAACATATCCTAACTAATTTATATTGTATTATACATATTATGTAATCTTGGGAAACTATAGACACGTATGAAATTTTTTGACATATCATATCGACCCATCTATATATATATTTCGGAACAACCATAGACACTCTATATGCAGTAATGTTTGAGTTAGCTATACAGGGTTGAGGTTGATTCCAAAATAATATATATACTTTGAGTTGTGATCTAGCCTGAGACTTGTATACACTGGGTTGTGGATTGATTCGAGATAATATATATTGATTTATTTCAGCACATCTAACTGTGGACAACTAGTTGTAGGTTACTAACGAGGACTGCTAACTTAACAAACTTAAATCATAAAAACGTAATAAAAAATGTTGTGAATATATTTAAATCATACTTTGATATATATGTACATATTTGTTATAGGTTCGTGAATCGACTAGTGGCCAAGTCTTATTTCCAAAGAAGGAAAAACTGTGAAAGTGAGTTATAGTCCCACTTTTAAAATCTATTATTTTTGGGATGAGAATACATGCAGTTTTATAAATGTTTTACAAAATAGACACAAGTGATCAAAATTACATTCTATGTTGAATTATAGAACCGAATATGCTCCTTTTTAGCTTGGTAGCCTAAGAATTGGTGTTTATTATAATTGTCACCAATTGACGCGAATCCTAAAGATAGATCTATTTAGCCCAACAAGCCTCATCCGAGTTACAGATGCTTTAGTACTTCGATTTATCATGTCCGATGAGAGTCCCGGAATGATGGGGATATTCTATATGCATCCTGTTAAGGTCGGTTACTAGGTGTTCATCATATGAATGATTTTTATGCAGATTGCATGTTGTTTATGAGAAATGGAAATATGAAATCTTGTGGTCTATTATTACGATTTGATAAATATATAGGTTAAACCTATAACTCACCAACATTTTTGTTGACGTTTAAAGCATGTTTATACTCAGGTGATTATTAAGAGCTTCCGCTGTTGCATGCTAATTTATGGACAAGAGTTGGAGTCAGCATGCTTGTATAATATTGTTTAAAAACTGCATTCGAAGACTTAAATTGATGTGTAATATTATTGTAAACCATTATGTAATAATCGTGTGAAAACGCTATATTTTAGATTATCATTATTTGATAATCGTCGTAATATTTTTAAACATTTATCGATAAAATAAAGGTTATGGTTTGTTTTAAAATCGAATGTAGTCTTTGAAAAACGTCTCATATAGAGGTCAAAACCTCGCAACGAAATCAATTAATATGGAACGTTTATAAATCGATATGAACGGGACATTTCAAAAACAGGGGTGGATTACATACAAGGGTAATTAGTGTAATTGTTAACAAAGTATTAAAACATTGGATTACACACAGTCGATAACCTGGTGTGATTAACAAAGTATTAAAACATTGTTACACTCTAAATCCCTAATTAGTTGGAATATTTGACTTCGGGTATAAGGTTAATTTGACAAGCATTTTATAATTATGACCGATGGACTATTATGGACAAAAACCAGATAGGTTTCAAATAAATCCAGGACAAAGGACAATTAACCCAGAGTAATAAATTAAAATCAAAACGTCAAACATCATGATTACGGAAGTTTAAATAAGCATAATACTTTTATTATATTTCTCATCGTACTTTTAATTATTGTCATTTTATTATTCGCAATTTTATATATCATCATTTAAATATTGTTATTTATTTTACGCACTTTAATTATTGTCATTTATTTTTACGCTTTATTAAAAATCGACAAACCGGTCATTAAACGGTAAAACCCCCTTTATATATATTATTACTATTTATATATTTATATATATATATATATATATATATATATATATATATATATATATATATATATATATATATATATATATATATATATATATATATATATTTTTTTTTTTGCAAAATATAGTTGTTAAAAATATAGTATGTAATCACTAGCTCCCTGTGGAACGAACCGGACTTACTGAAAACTACACTGCTCTACGATTAGGTACACTGCCTATAAGTGTTGTAGCAAGGTTTAGGTATATCCCATTCAATAAATAAATAATAAAACTTATGTAATTAGTATCGTATTCCGTATTAAAAATAAATAGTATTTCGTACCGCTCCGCACGCACATCAGGGTTTTTTGGGTAAGTTTGGGTCATGAAGACTCAATGATGATTACTTTAGGGTTTTGAAATGATAAATGAGTTTATGGGTCTTAAATATTTAGTAGATCACTAGCACACTTAGTGGTTAAAGTGATTGGGTGTTATTTGGGTATGTTGGTGACCCAAATGGGTGTGTTAACTTTGAAATGGGTCAAATGAGTCTTTGATGACCTAAGTTATTTAAGGAGTGTGAAAATGCGATAACCTTGTGTTAAAAAGTGTGTTAAGATCATCTTTGGCTAGTGTTAAGGTTTTGGGCGAAGTTGACCTAATATTATGATTAAGAGTGCAAATGGGTCGAAATTTGCACTATGGGTCAAAATGACACTAGGATGGTGAGTGAGTTGGTTGACCAACTTGATTGTGTGATTGATTATATGCGTAATGTAATAGGTATGTTACATTGAAGGTTGCAAGCTTGATCTCTCATTCACCGAAGGCGTTAAGGTGAGTGGAATAATTATGTATATGCGTATATAGTGTATTTGCTTGCGGGCTTGTGGTTAGTGTTATCTGAGCGTGTGGATTAACCATAGTATTATCCGGGCGTGTGGATTCACTATTCTTTTGTGCGATGGAGACCACATGTACGTAAAGGGTGGTTCGGTAAGTGTGAACGTCCACCTAGGGGGTTAGTGTACACTAACGGTCACTGTGCGAGTACCAACGGTCATTGTGCGAGTGTCGTTCCCTTATGTGTGTTATAGTTAACCATGGTTATGTGTGATAGTTTTAGCATATCAAATTCTGAACTATATAATATTAGTAATGCTAGCTTATTAAGATTGCGGATATCTAGTTTTTCATTGTGATTGCATAGTTGCTAAATTGCTAGCTCGTATACAGTATTGTGTAAGTGTTTGCAAGTAGGTAGATTATATATGTATAGGTATAATTATTGCATTCACTAAGCGTTAGCTTACCCTCTCGTTGTTTACCTTTTTAGGCTCCGGCGTGGACAAGGGCAAAGGTAACTATTTGGATTAGTAGTGGCTCTCGGGGGTTTAGCTTTTGGAAGTTTGACCAAGATGTGGGTAGTTTAACCCCAAAACACCATGCTCTAGGTGTCATTTGGAAATTAAACTCTTATGGTCGAAACTTGTATTTTTGAACGAATTTCGTGAAATGGGTTGTTGTGGGCCCGATGATGTAAAACTTGATTTTATTTTGGAAAATTCTTAGTTTTACTTATTATAAGGTATTGTGATAATTCGTTAGTTTAAAAGTTTCGGGAAGCGAGTTTTCCGTTTGCGTAAGTTGAACACCGGGGACAGCCCTTGGCAGTTCATTTGGACGCTGTCCAGATTGCTTTGATGCCGTCCAGCCCACTGGACACCGTCCCAGATGTTGGACGCCGTCCAGATACACTGTCTCACAAATTTTTTATTTTTTTTGGGTCATGTTTTCGGTTGGATTAATGGGTTGGGTCGTTACAAGTGGTATCAGAGCATGGTCTAAGAGATTTAGGCAACTTGAGATAGGTGCCTAGACTTAGACTTTTTTGTGTGTGCGCTTTATGCGGGGCTTGTAGGATTTCTGGTCGGACCGGGATTTGGTTAGTGTCTAGGTTTATGTGAGCTAACCTTGCGCTAATTGTTTTGTGTTGTGGTTGCAATCATCAAGGGAGATAGCCATTGTACTAGCAAGTTAATGCGAGTGCTCGCGTAACAATGACTAGCTACCATTGTTACGGGTTCAAATCGTGTCAACCAAGCGATGTACGACGATTGTTGAGCAAGATGGGGTGGTGTGATATATGATATATATGTATGTGTCATTTCCTTTTTGTTTCGCTGATTAATCTATTTCATTTCTTAAGAATGAAGGCGGAAGATAGGTACAGAACTGAAGGGCCTACCCATGAAAGGAATAACGAGTTAACGGAGATGGTTGAAGCCGCGATTGAACAATGTGTCTCAGATTTTACCAACGGAGTTAGTCAAGTAGTCAAGGAGTCAATCGAAGGACGACTAACCGAGATGGTCCAAGACCAAGTGACTAAAGTTGTAAGGGAAGAGTTTGAGAAGAGGTTTTCCAAACCTCGAGGTAGTGGTGATGAAGAAGTACTTGCAAGGTTAGAGCCACATGGTGCTCTGGGTAGAGGAAGAGAGGTATGTCTGAAGATGTCGGGAATGTGAAAAAGAGGAGTAAGGGAGGTTGCACATCTAGATGTTTCAATTGTGGTATTAGGGGCCACAAGATATGGGAGTGCACATTACCGAGAAGTGATGATGGAATGTGCTACTATTGTCATAAAGAGGGGTACCGAAGGACAGAGTGTCCCGAGTTGTTTAATGATCAAGGTAAAGGTGTAATCGAGGCAGCAAGTAGCATGAGGAAGGGAGTGTCAGGCCCCGGTAGGTCTAAATGTTACAATTGTGGGCAACGGGGACATAAGTATCGTGAGTGTCCATCGGGCAAGACTATATGTTTTTATTATCGGAAGGAAGGGCACCAAAGGTCTGAGTGTCCCGATTGGGCTAGAAATCAGACTAAGAAGTTGGGAGGTTTTGTACCTACGTGTTATAAATGTCTACAACGAGGTCATTTGGCATAGGATTGTATGGGTGTACCTTTGAACACGATCAGGTGTTATATTTGCCAAAAGGAAGGACACCGAAATTCGGAGTGTTCCGAATCATTTGTTGATCGGGTTAAGAGGTTAGACACGACTATCTGATGGGTAGTGAAACATGGAAGTCCAACGATGCTGCTTCAGGTACTTACAGTGCAATATTGTATGATTGTTCGTTCGTAATAACGTGCGGTGTACGGAAGTTTTAGCTAAACTTTATTCTCCTACGAAGATAATTCGTGGCGAGCGGGCGGTTTACGTTATGGTTTCGGGTTGCACTAGTTAGGGTGTATAAGTCGCGTGTCGTATCTTGACTCCACTATGCGAGTCTTTGGGTGCTTAGGCATTTGGAGGGTATCGGGTCATTAAGTGTGACGCCCCGTACAAAACCATCGTGTACGGATCATCAATAACAGGTCCATTACATGGTATAATACTACATGCTGTTTTAAAACAAGTTTTGCATTCATGAAAAGGTAACGTTTTAACCAACGTCGAATGTTTTACAAAAGGTAACGTGCTTCTACGAATAGAAATCATTAATATAAGTACGTGACACAAAGGTCATTACAAATCCATTGTTCAAATATAGCATTAGTTATGAATGCAAAGTAAAAGTTCCATGATTGAGACATCTCTAAACAATGCAGTGGAAGTCTAACACAGCGAGTTGGTAACAGCAAGTCTATAGCACCAAGACTATAACAGCAAGTCTAACAGCGGAAGCAACAACGTCTAAGCACCTGAGAAATACATGCTTAAAAATTCAACACGAATGTTGGTGAGCTATAGTTTGTTGTAGTTAGCGATGTAATGTAGACCACGAGATTTCAGTGCTTCAAATCAGCAGTTTAAATCAGTGTGATAAAGTATATGCTTATCCATGGGCACCCAGTAACTAACTTAACGTAAAGTAAATATCACCCCCTAAAAGTACACTTGGCGAGTGCGTATGTTCTCGAAGTATTAAACACCCGTTAACTGCTAGCGTGACTAGCCCGAGTGGGGATGTCAAACCCTATGGATCCATATCTAATATTCGCGTTCACCGGTTCAAAAACCAATGATTAAACGTTACCGTGCTAAGGGGAATCTTTGTGCCGTTATATCACCCACACATATTTAAAGTTTAATTACTCGTGTCTAGTATGTAAAACATAAAAAGTGCATGTATTCTTAGTCTCAAAAATAGTTAGAGCAAAAAGGGAAGCTATAACTCACAGTGAATGTGCGGTAAAATCGATATGACAATGTAAGTAAGTAGTGAGTCAGTCCAAAAAAGTAAGTTGGTCGATCCAAAAGGTCCTCAACCTAAGTCAAAGGTTGCTAGGTCAGTAAATTATCCCCAAAAGTTTTAAAAGTGATTAAATTAAGTTTAAGTATCATCATCATCATCATCATCATTCGTAAAAGATAAAGTAAGTTTTCAACAAGAATAGAGATCGAAACAAAAGGATGACTTCGGACAGCTGATACGACCTCTATATAAACTGAAAAGACGTGTGGTCAGTGGCCAAGGCTCCGTATGTGAGTCCTATAACCACTGTCCAACTTTCAGATCCTAATTCGATGTCGTTTGACCATGGCGGCAGTTCAAGCACGAGTAGGTCGGAATCTTTAGCACGTCATTACAAATGCGTAGTGATTTTCGAAAGGCTATAAATCCTAAACTGTATATTGGATTTAGGCGAGTCCTAAACAAAAGGTCATCTAATTGAACCGAAATATCTGAAAATTAATTTTACAGAAGTCATAGGAGTCTGATCAGACCCTGAAAAACAACAAACAAGTGCTCCGGTGGGTTTCTTGGTGCTTGATGCTCATCACGGTTCTCATCTTTGATGCGTGTAAGCTTCAATTGTACAACTCTTTGATGTTTTAGCATCACTTTGACCAATTTTCAGCCATCAACACACAACTAAGAGTAAAATCTAGCAGTCTACAAGTTTTGAACATCAAGGTGGTCTCTTTATTGCATAAACACAATAAAGCTTCAACCTTTGTCCTTTTGACACAAATTTATGCATCTTCATCATATGAGATGATGAAGACTTGATTTTTATCACCATAAAAATCATAAAAAGGTTTCAAGCAAGTGAGATCTACAATAATAACTTAGATCCTCAAGTATTAAGAAACCCTAAGCTAGAAAGCTTGGAACTTTACAAGATTAATGAGACCATAAGCTAGAAAGCTAAGATCTAGTAAAAGTAATGAGACCATAAGCTAAAAAGCTAAGATCTTTAACAAAATAATGAAACCCTAAGCTAGAAAGCTTGTATCTTTAATGTTCTTGAAGATCCTTAAAGCAAAAGGCTAGATCTTAAAGTTTCATGAAGATCATAAACACATGTTTTGATCTTTTAACAAAATAAAAGAGATCATTAGTTAGAAAACTTAGATCCAATAAAAGTAATGAAGATTCAAAGCTAGAAAGCTTGAATCTTTCATGTTCTTGAAGGATTCAAATCAAAGTTTGAATCTTCAAGATATAACAAAACCAAGAAGCTAAAAAGCTTGACCCTTTAATGATGATGATGATGATGTCGTGTAGTAGAAGAGAAGAAGAAGAAGAAGAAGAAGAAGAAGAAAATTTAAAACTTACAATTTTTAGAGTGAGAAAGACTAGAGAGAGAATTAGAGAGTAAGTGTGTGTAAAATGAGAATGAAATCAAGTGTGAAATGGGTGAATGAGGCTTGGTATTTATAGTGGTGGAGGTGATGCTTGTGTCTCCAAAACCGTAGCGAGGGGGGACAAGGGGAAAACTTTTTGCTTTTTGGTTAGTGGTGGTCTAAAGGTGGTGCTTGTTGTTAGGATCCCATGCAACATTTGTGGTAATGGTTAACAAAAATGCTAGTATGTTGGCTCTTATATATGGGTTTTTGTCCTACATCTTAATGGGTCTTTTATCCATAAAAATTGGGCTAATTAAATGGTCCATTAGCTAGAGTAGGGTGAGCTAAAGTCCAACAAGGTAGAAAGTCCAACAAGACTAACTAGTGAGCATAAGTAAATTATTAAGCGTACTTAAGTAACCAATAAGCCAAGTAATTGTCATTAGAAAATAACAATTAGTATTACGTAGTCATAATATTCTAATTATGACAAAAGTTAAACGTGTACCAAGTACGTAGCTCGATTTAAACGTCAAGTGACACTAACGGTCGTAAAAGCATTCGAGGATCAAGTTAAGTGATTAAGCACTTAATGGCACGTTGTAAGGTATTAACAAAAATAATTTAATCTTAAAATAAGATCTCAGAGCATAAACTAGCTCAGTACGCACATATACACAGATTTGTGAAAGCATAAAGCACAAAAATATCAGTCAACCTGTTAAAGAAAATTTCGTCCCGAAATTTGAGGAGGAACCAACAACGGTACCGAATTTAAAGAAGAAGGAGCGTATCAAAGTTCTGAGAGACTCGTGGGCTCAGAAGCGAGCGATTTACCTTGAAAGGTACTTGGGCATATAAAACTAAGAATAGGTATATGCCATTAATTAAGTCTTTTGACCTTAAGATCAACAAATAGATTTCGTTTCTTGCTAACATGAATATGTCATCCGAATATATACCCACAAAAGGAAAGATGATGTTTTTTTGACTTACAGGCATCTTCAGTAAGCTGGATGCATGAAATGCATCTTGAATGTTACCAACTCATCTAAAACATTGAGTGCTTATGACGTAATACAAAGCTGACAGGTAGAATGGAAAACATGGTGATCACAACCTACTGCATGTGAACTTATCCTTGGATGGAATGAAGGCACAGTTCCATAATGTAACCATATCCTTTCAGTTACATGTTGAAGTTATGGTTAACAACGACTAGAACAACATATAGTTGCAACCAACGAAGGAAGAAATATATAGAGTAACCACATCTGTGTTATAGATGTTTTAAGCAGTCCCTTCCAAGAAGATAACAAGATTCACAGATTCTTAAAGTATCCTATATTACATTTCCGAAAGAAGATCGCACGAAAGGTGTGATCTTTGAACGAGAATGAATTCTTCGTACAACGAGTGAGTTGATCTGAATTTATCCTTATACTTAAGGGGATGCGCGGATGAGAAGATACGTGAACCCTCAGTCATAAAGAATGGT
This sequence comes from Rutidosis leptorrhynchoides, assembly GCF_046630445.1. Taxonomy (NCBI): domain Eukaryota; kingdom Viridiplantae; phylum Streptophyta; class Magnoliopsida; order Asterales; family Asteraceae; genus Rutidosis; species Rutidosis leptorrhynchoides. Next base: position 275,864,739 of record NC_092336.1, read on the forward strand.
TAACTCCAAGTGAAAAGAATCCCAAAAATGATTTCTTGTACCTCAACATACTGATTCAGAGAGATGATGTTTACGAGGGGGTTGCGATTAGTCGTAAAATTTTTTGAGAGTAGAAACCCACCTAGTGCCTTTCCTACTATGGGGTGACCACTGAGCGTACCTCAGAAAACTGATTTATCGGCCCGTGATTTTGCCATGTCTAACCTTTAAAGGAATACTTTATAAGCGCAAAGACTTCCTAACAAATTTTATAAAACTACCATCCAAAGTGGCTCAAGAGTTTTTAACAAAGATCTTAATGGTAAGCTTCACCCCTAAAAGGAGGACGAAAGGATGTATGATTAATACGAAACCTTTAATAAATTCAACCAAGAAAGTTTTGAAAAACCTTTAAACGTTTAATGTGAGAACATAAACAAAACGAAGTTCTTAGTAAATTTAGGAGTATGTACAACGTGTACCATTTTGCACAAAACTATTTAGCTTAAGTTAAACAACTAAATAAAGGAGCGATTTTTAAATAATTTAAAGGTATAACTTAGTATGTACTAACCAAAATAAGTAAAGGTAAATTTATTAACTTAATTATATACATGTATATATGATTTTATAAATCGCATAAGTGACAAGAGAAATTCTATTACTTTCATTTGTCTATAAATCTCGTGAAGACCGCACAATAAACGTGTAAAAATTTTGATAAACATAGTTTTTCATATTTCAAGGATTACGAGTTGAAAAGATCGAGTGAAAAATCTTTGAATCATCGGGTGACATGTCACTAGGTAATGAAAACTAATGAATTAAATGTAGTTTTGATAATTATCAGTACATAAGTCTTTGGGCCAAAAATGTTCACGGGCGAAGCCGTTGCTAAAAAAAAGTGAGGTATGAAGTATAGAGCATGAGGACGAGAAGTTAATCGCTTCTTGACTTTGAAAAATGCCAAACAGGTTATGATTAACATTAAAGTCGGAATATTGATGGTGTCAATATCACTAAATGAGAATCCCTTGGAATAAGTCGGGACTTAGAGTTATGTAAGAAAGAGCATCGCTCCAACAGGTGTGGCAAATAACATCTCTGGGGTAATGCAATAATTGTAAATGGTTTAAGTGTTAGTGGGTTCCCAAAGGCTCTGCATGACATGGTAGTAAGTGTCTTTATCACACACATGAATCTATCGGTTTCGGCAGTTGTGAAGTCTTCATGATGACTGGGATATGAATAAGCAACGAAAATTTTTTATATAATAAGCAACGAAATTTTTATAGAAATCGTTCAAGGTGACAATGTAAGAAAAGAAACGAAGTTCTTAGTAAATATATACTACTCTAAGTAAAATATCTTTTGATTAAAAGAATTGATTTGTAAAAGTGAAAGTAAAATTTCATATGTACTAGTCAAAAATAAGTAATTATTTACTTTATTATATATAATATATACGGTTTCTAAAATTTGTACGAATGGCAATAAAATAAATTTATTTTTATAAAACTTTGAGAGGATCGCACAGTAAAATAGTGTGAGTAAAATTTTGGCACACAAAATTTTCATATTTTGGAGGTTACAAGTTGGAAAAAGATTGATGAGGATCGAGTAAAAGATTTTTGAAAATTTCGGGTGATATTTGAGCAAAAATGTCACGAGGTAATAAAAACTATCGAATTTAAATGTGGTTGATGGCTATTAGTAGGGCATAAGTCCTTCGACCAAGAATTGCTTAAGTGTGAGGCTGTTGCTTATAAGTGAGGTATGAATGGAAGAGTATGAGGATGAGAATTAACCACCCATTGATTTTGGAAATTTTTTAACTCGTATGAGTAATATCGAAGTAAGAAGGATGATGGTGTGATTATCATCAAATAAGAAATCTCTCGACATAAGTTAGGATTTAGAGTCGCGTAAGAACGAGTATCAAATAAGATTCTTGGGTAGTCTTTAATATAGAATTTGAATCACTGAAGTGACGGGATACAATTTCCTTCATGTATCATTGTGCAAGTTTGTCCATTGTATCGGTTTCCTTCATAGCTAAAAAGTGAGCAGATTTGGTGAGATGGTCAACAATAACCCAGATAGTGTCCTAGCCGCCTACCGTTTTCAGTAGCTTCGTGATGAAATCCATTATTATTCCTTCCCATTTCCATTGTGGGATTTCGGGTTGTTGAAGTAACCCAGATGGCTTTTGGCTCACCATTCTTGCGAGGTATACGAACTATAAATAATTTCGATTTCATCCTTGAAAGCCAGTTCATTCCAACTATTTCATCAAAGCTTCCTAACTTGATGAGTATTAGGTTAATCCTAAAGTCCATTCCGACTATTGCCTCAAGCTTCCCAAATTGATGGGTGTTAGGTCAGTCTTAAGGTTCCTTCCAAACAAATCTTATTATACTATCGTGAAAAATTCTATCAATCTTCTCGAATAACATCTGCTTGTGCGTAGGTAACTAATCCTTTCCACTATTACTTTAAAATTTCCAAGTTTTGTTGACATGAGGTCATCTCCAAATGACCCACCTGTTAATTTCAAGGTACTACCTTAAATTATTCCTCTATATCTGCCAGCTTACCATTAGCTTGTCCTATAGAATACTTAACTCTCATGGTTGTTAATGGCCTATTAGTCATAACACTAGGGTCCTTAGATATCAGGTTTCTATCACTCTAGTATTAAACAACTTCAAGACAATAAAACGTTGTGATGAATCATACCCTAACTATAATCAACATCCATGCAAGTCTCCATAGCTGAGATAACGATTGTTCTACCGCAAGTAAGTCCAAAGTTTTTTCTCTTTGAGAACTTTTTTCTTAAGTGTCCAGGGTGTCTATATCTATAACAAATTTTCGGGTTATTAATTCTGCAATCAAGGCCCTTCCTATACAGTATCTGGGCTACGTGGTTATTCTTTCCCTACCTCTAATAGATCAAATGCGTATACTCTAGTGATTCCTACCAAAATTTTCTTTAAATCACTTCATATTCCTTATGTAGTAACATTGGAACTTTTGCATGATTTACTTCAATATAATCACGCTGGCCTGGCGTCATTATATTGTACTAAATCGTACGTTCATTCCAATATCACTCCATATGGTCAATGTAACGTGATCACTTCAAGTTCTACTCAATTTCATCTAATGGTGCTTTATCCATACTATCTCAAAACAAAATCTACATAATTAATCTCACAGTTTCTCGTTGTGGGTGCGTAGGTTCCGTAGGTCATGCATCAATGCCTAAATATCTCAAAATTTCTTCAAAATGTTCGGGTTCAGGTAACTTCGTTAGGTTCCTTTCTATAAATTCAATATGGGTCTCTTGTCGAGTTGTACGTGTAGCAAGTAGTAATACAATATGTCTTGAGGCGACTCCTAAGTCTTTGGGTATGGCTGAGCATCAGTAGGAGACACTTTGACCTTGTGAAAGGAGATGCCTTCCCGACTTCTCCAATGCCTAAGAGTGTTAGGGACCTAAGTCCAGAAGTGTCGTTAGATCGTCGAGTAGTGGTGAATGAGTAAAGAGATAAGTGACGGTCATGAAAGCGTACGGGACACGGGTCAATTTGCAGAAACTGAACAACCTTCTAATGCTCATACGTTGTACGTAGCTAATTAGGGTGACCTCGGGGGGTAGGGCAAGGTGCGGTTACTCCGACAAGTCCTTACATATCTCCTCCTCCGAGGATAAACTTTAGTGGGCGTGTAATTCGAGGGGTACTCTCCCTAGATTGCGTGAAGTAACGTTTCGATCTCTGGAACTGTGGAATGGTAGTAGCAGGTGGACTACAATACTAGTCCTTAGGTTTAGACGAGTGGGAAAAGGGTTCAGAAAAACATCTGAACTACGAAAGATAAATTTTCCAAGTCGGTACAGCAAATAGCAGACATGTAGCGAGAACGTAATCAGGCATAATAACTACAGCAACCTAGATTGTCTACAGAAGTACATAGCATGGCAATAATAACAGTATCAAACAGAAATATCATGCAAAAAGCAGATAGTAGTATGCAGTGGCGAGAATAAGCAGTAGCATACAGCAAGATCATATAGCAGTAAAAGTAAGCAGTAGCATGCAGCAGTTCCGCAGAAACAAGTAAACGAGCAAGTTGTAGATTAGTCTTATTAGTGAATCCTACTCAACTCGGTCAAGACACACTAATGCAACCTAATTCCCTACAACCAATGCTCTGATACCAAATGTGACGCCCCGTACAAAACCATCGTGTATGGATCATCAACAACAGGTCCATTACACGGTATAATACTACATGTTGTTTTAAAACAAGTTTTGCATTCATGAAAAGGTAACATTTTAACCAACGTCGAATGTTTTACAAAAGGTAACGTGCTTCTATGAATAGAAACCATTAACATAAGTACGTGACACAAAGGTCATTACAAAGCCATTGTTCAAATGTAGCATTAGTTGTGAATGCGAAGTAAAAGTTCCATGATTGAGACATCTCTAGACAATGCAACAGAAGTCTAACACGGCGAGTTGGTAACAGCAAGTCTATAGCACCAAGACTATAACAGCAAGTCTAACAGCGGAAGCAACAACATCTAAGCACCTGAGAAATACATGCTTAAAAAGTCAACACGAATGTTGGTGAGCTATAGTTTATTGTAATTAGTGATGTAATGTAGACCACCAGATTTCAGTGCTTCAAATCAGCAGTTTAAATCAGTGTGATAAAGTATATGCTTATCCGTGGGCACCTAGTAACTAACTTAACGTAAAGTAAATATCACCCCCTAAAAGTACACTTGACGATTGAGTATGTTCTCGAAGTATTAAACACCCGTTAAATGCTAGCATGACCAGCCCGAGTGGGGATGTCAAACCCTATAGATCCATATCTAATATTCGCGTTCACCGGTTCAAAAACTAATGATTAAACGTTACCGTGTTAAGGGGAATCTTTGTGCCGTTATATCACCCACACATATATAAAGTTTAAGTACTTGTGTCTTGTATGTAAAACATAAAAAGCGCATGTATTTTCAGTCCCAAAAATAGTTAGATTAAAAAGGGAAGCTATAACTTACAGTGAATGTTCGGTAAAATCGATATGACAATTTAAGCAAGTAGTAAGTTGGTCCAAATAAGTAAGTTGGTCGATCCAAAAGGTCCTCAACCTAAGTCAAAGGTTACTAGGTCAGTAAATTGTCCCCAAAAGTTTTAAAAGTGAATAAATTAAGTTTAAGTATCATCATCATTATCATCATCATCATCATTCGTAAAAGATAAAGTAAGTTTTTAACAAGAATAGAGATCGAAACAAAAGGCTGACTTCGGACAGCTGATACGACCTATTTACAAACCGAAAAGATGCGTGGTCAGTGGCCAAAGCTCCATATGTGAGTCCTCTAACTACTATCCAATTTTCAGATCCTAACTCGATTTCATTTGACCGTGGCTACGGTTCAAGCGCGAGTAGGTCAGAATTTTTTCAGCACGTCGTTACAAAGGCGTAGTGATTTTCGGAAGGCTATTAATCCTAAACCGTATATCGGATTTAGGCGAGTCGTAAACGAAAAGTCATCTACTTGAACCGAAATATCTGAAAATCAATTTTCCAGAGGTCCTAGGTGTCTGATCAGACACTGAAAAACAACAAACAAGTGCTCCGGTGGGTTTCTTGGTGCTTGATGCTCATCATGGTTCTCATCTTTGATGCGTGTAAGCTTCAAGTGTAGAACTCTTTGATGTTTTATGTAATGACCCAACCCGTTAACCAACCAAAAATGCAAATTAAAAAAAAAAATCGAAGCAGGCCTGCCCAGGCAGGGTGCGCGGCGTGCAGCCCTACCTGTGCGCAGCGCGCACAGGGCCTGGGAGCCCGCTGTCCAACTTGTTCCGTTTTCGTAAAAAAATCTAACTCTTCCCATCATTTTTAGACGAAATGCTTTTCACATCATATTAGTATAAGTAAAACTAGCACGAATCAATGATAAAACGAGTTTTACATCACGGGGCCCACATATGCCCAAAATACCATTAATTTCGAAATACGAGTTTCGACCACAAAAAGTTTAATTGCCAAACGTCACTAGAGCATGGTGTTTGCGGTTAAACTACCCAAATCTTGGTCGAACTTCCAAAAAGCTATAACCCCCGAAAGCCACTAATCCGTACGAATACCTTTGCCCTTATCCAAGCCGGATCCTAAAAAGGTAAACAACGAGAGGGTAAGCTAACACTTAGTGAATGCAATAATTATACACATACATATATAATATACCTACTTGCATATACTTACATAAATACCTCATACACGCTAGCAATTTACATAGCATACCATCGCAAGTATAACTCTAAACCCTTCCAGATCGCAAGCTAGCCAACAATAGAATATATATAACCCGAATAATATAATATGCTACACTACAACGCGTAATTATGGATAACCAATAATACATGGGAATGGTACTTCGAATTTCCCATCGGTGTTCATAACAACCGTTAGTGTACAACGAAATATATCACTAACCCCCTAGGCGACACGGACAACGAAATATCCGTTCAAAGTAATCGTTAGTGTACAACGAAATATATCACTAACTCTTGGGCAATTTGGACAACGAAATATCCATCGTTAGTGTACAACGAAATATATCACTAACTCTTGGTGGTATAGACAACATATACCCGGCCCCTTTCCCGCCCAACAAATAGATACATTATATACACACATGTATAATCATTCCACTCACTTTGTCGACTTGGCGAGATTTCCAATAACAACTTTAACTTTAAAGCGAGTCACCTAACACAATTAATTCTCAATTAATTCACATAATAAGTTGGACTTTCCACCAACTAGCCTCACTAGTGCATTTATGACCCATTTGCACTAGAATCACTCATTAAAGGTCAAGACTCCAAACTAATCACTAAAAGCTAGTGATTAAGGTTCTAAGACCTCTATCAACACATAACTAGGGTGTTTTCATACACAATTTATACCGCTAGGTCAAACCTACCCATTTGACCCATTTCAAGTCAACCATGAACCCTAGAAACACTTTTTACTAGCAACACAAGTAAGCTAGTGATTGACTAACCATTTTAGACTCATTAACACCATTATTACTTTAAAACCCTAGGTTGGTTGTTCTTGTGTCCTCATGACTCAATCTTACCCAAAAACCCCCAAAATCACCAATAATGGGTTTTATGTTCAACACTAACCTAATCCCTAACCCTTAAACAAATCAAATTAAGGAAATCAAGATTAGAACTTACCACCACAACCAAAACGTAGCTAGTGAGGAGATGAACAACTTTATGACTCGAGCTAAGACCCGAAACAAGCTCCTTCTTCCTTTACTTGAGCTTTCTCTCACTCAAATGGGTTTCTCACACTAAAATTAAATTAGAAAGATGAAGGTGGTTGAAAATGGAGTTATGATACCCCAACTACTGACCTTGTGACCTTAACTCGTTCCACAAGTGAAATTACCACAAAGCCCATCCAAAATATCTAATTAGAAAAGGCAGAATCTGGCTACAGTGGGAGTGCACCACGCGCACCCATAAGTGTGCGATGCGCGCACTGAGGCCTGAACAGCCTCTGACTTCTGTTTAATTCCACATTTATTCCCACGCTTTATGTACTCTATTTACACTTCTGTACCATAAACATTAGGGTGTTACATTTTAGCATCACTTTGACCAAGTTTCAACCATCAACACACAACTAAGAGTAAAATCTAGCATTCGACAAGTTTTGAACATCAAGGTTGTCTCTTTATTGCATAAACACAATAAAGCTTCAACCTTTGCCCTTTTGACACAATTTTATGCATCTTCATCATATGAGATGATGAAGGCTTGATTTTTATCACCATAAGAATCATAAAAAGGTTCCAAGCAAGTGAGATCTACTATAATAACTTAGATCCTCAAGTATTAAGAAACCCTAAGCTAGAAAGCTTGGATCTTTATAAGATTAATGAGACCATAAGCTAGAAAGCTAGGATCTAGTAAAAGTAATGAGACCATAACCTAAAAAGCTAAGATCTTTAATAAAATAATGAAACCCTAAGCTAGAAAGCTTGGATCTTTAATGTTCTTGAAGATCCTTAAAGCAAAAGGCTAGATCTTCAAGTTTCATGAAGATCATAAACACAAGTTTTGATCTTTTAACAAAATAAAAGAGATCATAAGTTAGAAAACTTAGATCCAACAAAAGTAATGAAGATTCAAAGCTAGAAAGCTTGAATCTTTCATGTTCTTGAACGATTCAAATCAAAGTTTGAATCTTCAAGATATAACAAGATCAAGAAGCTAAAAAGCTTGATCCTTTAATGATGATGATATCGTGTAGTAGAAGAGAATACGAAGAAAAAGAAAATTTAAAACTTACAATTTTTAGAGTGAGAAAGACTAGAGAGAGAATTAGAGAGTAAGTGTGTGTAAAATGAGAATGAAATTAAGTGTGAAATGGGTGAATGAGGCTTGTTATTTATAGTGGTGGAGGTGATGCTTGTGTCTCCAAAACCGTAGCCAGGGGGGAGACAAGGCGACAACGTTTTGCTTTTTGTTTAGTGGTGGTCTAAAGGTGGTGCTTGTTGTTAGGATCCCATGCAACATTTTTTGTAATGCTTAACAAAAATGCTAGTATATGTTGGCTCTTATAAATGAGTTTTTGACTGAAACGACCCGTTCATATTACTATAAATGCAGTACATTATTCATTGGTCCCATAGTGAGGTATTTGACCTCTATATGATACGTTTTAGAAAAATATTGCATTCATTTCATAAAAAGCACACCATTATTATACATAATGCATGTTTTAAACAAGTGGGCGATTATTTAAGAAATAATCCCCATGATACATCGGTTTCCAAATACTACACACGTGACATAATAATCAAATATAATACATGACAAAGGTTTTATTGAATGCAACACTTCATTTAAACAAATGCATGAGACTCCATGCACAGCTTGCTCAGATAATGCAACAGCGGAAGACTTTCTTAAGGACCTGAGAAGAAACATGCTTAAACAGTCAAGACAAACGTTGGTGAGATATATAAGTTTAGCATCGATATAAATATAGACCATAAGATTTTCATAGTTATAAATATATGTACACTCACAAGTGTATAAAAGTATTCTATAAGTTGTTGAGCACTTCGATAACCATACTTAACCATTAATGTGGCATATTCCCTTTATTATGAAATCTCCCTACACTATACCAAGTGTAGTAAAAACGAAGTACTATGCAACCGTTTACGATACTAGAGCGACTAGCCCGGTTGGGGTTGTCAAACCCGATAGATCTATCAATAGGATTCGCGCTTACATGTTCTTACAACATGTAAATATTAGTTACCAAGCTATTAGGGAAGATATGCAAAGTGGTACAACTCAACGTAGAATATATTTTAAGTACTTGTGTCCATGGCGTAAAACATAAAATGCATGTATTCTCATCCCAAAATATTTGTAGAGTTTAAAAATAGGACTATATACTCACGGTAGTAAAAATATATTAATAATAAGTTTTTAACTTATTAAAAATATGGTCGTCGTCCTTGGATTCACGAACCTATAACAATAATAACGATTCAGATAATAATACGACATATGAATAAAATAAAGCAAGTTCATAGAATACTTATATAATAATTTTTAACATTTTATGTTAGTAGTCCATTGTTAGTAGTCCAAAATAGTCCGAAAAGTCCAACAGTCCAATAATCGGTATATATATATATATATATATATATATATATATATATATATATATATATATATATATATATATATATATATATATATATAATCTTAGAATTACCCCACGACGTATTGTATACGTATTGTCTTTGCATCAATCCAGAGATGTATTGTATACGTATTGTCTTAGAATTAACTAAGACGTATTGTGTACGTATTGTCTTAGGATTTATCAAAATGTGTTGTATACTTATTGTGTTAGGACGTACCAAGAATATTATTATACATATATACAATCACAGAATTAATCAAGATTATAATATTTTGTTATACTACTAATAAAATGTCCAAATATATATAGGATATAGGAAAAATTAACAAGGATATGGTTTATATAGTTTTTATAATATAAATTTCGTCCATACAACCTTAATTTTAGCGGATTTTGTTTTGCTCACCAAATATTCATTACAACTCCGTTTAAAGTGAATCAAATTGCTATGGATTCATTAAGAAGTAAATTTTACAAAACCAAATCGAAAAGTTCATCTCAAGTAGTAATTTGTAGAGCTTTACCCTCTTTTTGTGTCAGTGGACAGATTTGGAAAAATCCCGGCATCCACCCAATATATGATTTTTGATAAAATACTTCCACTTTGTCTAAAATCATGAAAAAAATACTGGAAGTCTTATTTACATATATTAACATATTTCCAAAGTCTTAGCCTCGAACTCAAAGTCTAAGACAGGTTTTTAATTCCCAACCCAAAACAGCCCGCTTTTTACCGAATGGAGATTAAAGGATATATGTTAAGTTTCAATGTGTTCTTCATATGTACAAGTTATAAGTTCCTATATTAACTTAATATAACATCATAATACATATAAATAAGTGTTATTAGAGTTAATTTAGAAAGATTAGATTAGTTTTTCAAACAAGCTTGGTGTTCACCAAAACAAGTTTTAGTTTTTACAAGTTTTAAGAGTATAATAAGATAGCAACTATACAAGAAATTGAACAAGGATTTTGAGAAGTATTTTACCTTGATTATGAAGAGGAAAGTTACTAAGATTAAAGTATGATATGAGAGCATTCAAGTGTGTGTTTTTAGTTTAAGAAAATGTGGAGTAAAAATGAGTTAAAATGGTCCTTATTTATAAGCTTATAATTTTGGCTTTTAGTGAAAATATCTAAGATAAGTTAAATTGTATTAAGTCATGCATGATATATTAAATTGATTAGGTCATGGATGACATATTACACAAATAATTGCAGATTTCTATTGGTATATACCAATAGTAAATACTTCTAGAAGCTGTGTATAATACGGGTAAAAATACTGTATGAATACTAGTAGAATTCTTTGAGGAAATTGAACGGAAATACGAGTATAGCTATCCTTTATATGTATTGGTATATTATAAAGTGTATTCAATACTTGTAAGGATGTATTTACACTCGTAATACATTATATGTAAATACATTTTAACATAAGTTAATTACGTCGTTTAAATAGTAGTATGAAAATATATATATAATACTTTGTTAATATACTTAATGAGATATTTAATTATCATATTTTCAAGTTAAATATATATAAATCCATATATATACACAATAATTAAACAATTAAATAATTAAATCTAGTTATGACGTTCGTGAATCGTCGGAATAAAAGGGTGACCAAATGCTTGTGTAAAACTCTTTTCGGAGGTTCAAGATTTATTAAAATTCATTGCTTATCAAATCAGAATTATATAAAGATTAAGTTTAAATTTGGTCGGAAATTTCAGGGTCGTCACAGTACCTACCCGTTAAAGAAATTCGTCCCGAAATTTGATCGAGGTCGTCATGGCTAACAATAAGAATGTTATTATGACGAATATAAGTTGATTCATAGGGTTTTATCATGATTGAAAAATATGGATAAAATAATTCGATTACTCGAAACGTATGAGTGAAGCTATCGTAAAAGAGTGAAATGAGAAAATAGGGATTCGTCTTATCTTTTGACATCATCACGGTTGATCTCCGGATTAAATAAAATCTTTGGAATCTATATAAGATTTGATTCTTTGGCGATTAAGGAAATTATGATCCTCTTAGATTTAATTCAATAATCTGTCTCGATTTCTCTGTCGGATATTTTACTATAAATCAACCTTCTACGTTTCCTTATTTCTACATCTCTCATCTTTTATACTTTCTTTCTTTCTTCGTACTTCCAAAACATTCATCAATATGCTCCATCCAGTTTTAATTCTTGATATATTCTTGACTATCACATCTGTCATTCTTCTTTTTCATCTTCCACCGGAGGAATCCGTTAATTTCTACTATGCTCTTAGGTTTATAGTGTTCTTAGTTTTCCCGTGTCTTTATATTGCTATACGCATCGATATACACGGTTTGTAATTTCTGCGTTGTCTTCGTGCTTACATTTTTCCTTATATTTTGGAGTTTCATGCTTCCGTCTTCTTTTCCCAACTTCAAGTCAAGCGAATAATGGTCTAGAATTCATAGATATGAAATTCGGAATGAACATATCTAATGCTCTAAGAGAGAAATTGTAATAGCACAATTTGACTTGTGAAATTACCAGAATCCAAAGGAAAAGATAGAACTATCAATAGAATATGTTCTTGATATGCTTAGAGATTAGATTGAATGTAAGAGTCATGTAACATGGCACATGATGACATTATGGTATGTGAATCATTACGTTCCATTTAGAAACTCAGCATGACTTACTGTAATATAATCACGTTGATCAAGTGTCATTATATTATACTAACTCATGCTTCAGTTCCCAACATTACTTCAAAAACATTCATACTTTACACTCAGAGGTTTCAGATATTTAGAAACTAAAACAGTTTTCTTTATGATGTGATACAGATAACGCGAAGGAATAAATTATTTCAGATAAGAATGGTTATGAAAATATCTTCAGAAATATGAAGGATATTTATAATGGAAGATACGATGATATCTTAGAATATTTAAGATAAGAGGATGATGAAGAATATTGTCCGCAAGGGTTTTAGAGTAAGGAGAAAGGTATTTGCTAAGGATTTTAGCAGACACCGAATTATTTGGATTCTTTGAAAGTAGATTTCGTCCTTGTGATTTATCCACAGCCTCCTTCAGGGTTTGCTCAATCCATTTTCCAGTTCCAAACTTTCTCTTTTTCTGTGCTTTGCTAACACAATATTCTTTATCATCAACTTTTGACTGTTACGGTTGTCTACAGTTTCTGCTGCTTCATTCAGGTTTTTCAAAACTTCATAGTACTGATTCGTAGGCTGAAGTGCTATTCCGGATTTATGAATTATAATTCTAGGAAATAACGTTATATGTATATGTAGAAATGATGTGAGATTCAAGAATAATTATTGATGCTTCCTGGGGTTTGGTATGACAATTATTGTTATAAGATGTAGATGGGTACATGACAAGGTTTTATAGTGATCTTTCAGAGAGATTTAAGTGAAAGAGCAATAAAGTTGCTGGTAAGCTTACTACTAATGTGGTTGAATATAAAAGGTTCCCCAGTAATGATGGCGAAAAGACAACGTATATATCAAGGTTATAATAAGGCTACTCCGGATGAAAAGTCAAAGTTGTCTTTTTGGAGCTGTGATAAAATTCGCTATTTTGAAAAGGGATTGTAAAGTTATTTTGGGTAATAACAATGTTAAAGGATCTGACAAGGATACGTGTTGAACCTTTGCTTAGGTTCAAGTGTCCTCCGAATGCATATCTATATGCATATATTCTTTGTATGTATCGTGTGATTGGTTCATTCTCTCGATTGTTCCTTAGTTGAGATGTTTTCAAGAATTTTGAAGGGTTTAGATGCAGGTTGTCATCATCAATATCCGTATACTGAATTCGTCGTGAATCTTGAATGATACGAATATCTTTATGAGTTCTGTGAATGAAAGTGATGTTCTAGTATAGTTTGAATTTAAAGTATGATTTTGAAGGATGTAGGAATTTAAGATTGATGGCACTTTTTAAATCTTGACTTGGATTTTGATCTGTCAAAATCAGAATATGTAATTGAATTGGTATGGAAAATGGTTGTCTTGAATTTTGTGAAATGATGTATATTGCTATGAAATGAGAGAGTATAATTAACGATTGTCGAAACATCATTGAAAATGTACAGTGTAACATATTAATGTGAACTTAAGTATTTCTCGGATATTACCTCCCCGTTAAAATAAAATTTCACAAGTAATATTTTGTATGAAAGAATTTTTATTACAGTCTTTATGAAAATATATGTATGTATATTTTCTTTAGATGTAATTTGGATTTAATGAGTTAATATTATATTAATCTCATTTGGTTTATGGTTGGAACTAGAAATGAATAATCCCTAGAACTTTAGAGATTACATAATTGCCGTGGAATATTTCTTCAACGTAAATGAAATAATGAATTAATACTTCATCACTCATTATTGTTGGTATCCCTCAGTGCTTGCGGTGCGTATGATGTTGATGCTTGTAATGCGGCTTGCGATGTTGAGGCTTGTGATGTTGTCGGTAATGCTGCTGCCAGTGCTGGTAGTGGTTTGATGTGAGTATAGATGATGAGAATTTGTTTTGTTTTGTATTGTGAAAGAAGATGTTTAAAGTTTCTTCAATAAAAAGAGAGGTCAAGAGCTTTATAAAGGGAATGAAATGATGTAGGATGCACTTGCTAATGAACTTTTGCTTTTCATGACAGTAATTTTTTTTTTTTTTACTAAATAATTCACCATGCAAGATACGGAGTAAAGGTCGGATAGCCTCAATAATATTAGTAATATTATACTCGTTGCGGCATATCCTGGAAAGGAGAGAGAAAATGGTGTTACGAACGGGTTCGCCGGTAAGTGCCTCATGTTCTTCACCAAGAGGGCAATGTGGTTGATGAAAGGGATCACCTTCTTCTTGTCTCGAATAATTAAGTAGACTACGAACCCATCCCCAATTCATCCAAAATAGATGATGACTAATTGGTTGATCCATTCTGGTCACACTACTTTTGGAGCTCGAGTGAAATTCCATATCGGAATTCGAGGGACTTGAACTAGTGGAGAGTTCCATTTCGTACGATTAAATAAAGGATTTTTCGATATGAAATGATTTTCGGCTATCGGATGGTATTCTAATTACATAGAATATCTATATATATAGAGCAAAAGATTTCATAGATTACGGAGGAATTTACGGAATATGTTAGGCAAAGTTTACAGTAACAGATACGCTAAGATATGAATTAGCATATACGCTAAAATATGAACTTTGTCTATACACTATTTATGCAATCAATGCAGTAAGATGTGCCTAGACTAAGAATAATAAGCATGTAATTTTCTAAGGGTGATAAGCAGATGATTTCTGACTAGAAATGATAAGCAAAACTTTTGACATGCAGTTAAGGTCGAAGTCCAGACTCACTAATGCATCTTAATAAATATTCGTTAGACACACTAATGCAAGACATGGTTCGCTAAGACCACCGCTCTGATACCAACTGAAACGACTCGTCCATATTACTATAAACGCAATACGTTATTCATTGGTCCCATAGAGAGGTATTTGACCTCTATATGATACGTTTTAGGAAAATATTGCATTCATTTCATAAAAAGCACAAAATTATTATACATAATGCATGTTTTAAACAAGTGGGCGATTATTTAAAAAATAATCTCCATGATACATTGCTTTCCAAATACTACACACGTGACATAACAATCGAATATAATACATGACAAGGTTTTATTGAATGCAACACTTCATTTAAATAAAAGCATGAGACTCCATGCACAGCTTGCTCAGATAATGCAACAGCGGAAGACTTTCTTAAAGACCTGAGAATAAACATGCTTAAACAGTCAACACAAAGATGGGTGAGATATATAGGTTTAGCATCGATATAAATATAGACCACAAGATTTTCATAGTTATAAATATATGTACACTCGCAAGTGTATAAAAGTATTTTATAAGTTGTTGAGAGCTTCGGTAACCATACTTAACCATTAATGTGGCATATTCCCTTTATTATGAAATCTCCTTACACTGTACCAAGTGTAGTAAAAACGAAGTACTATGCAACCGTTTACGATACTAGAGTGACTAGCCCGATTGGGGTTGTCAAAGTCGATAGATCTATCAATAGGATTCGCGCTTACATGTTCTTACAACATGTAAATATCAGTTACCAAGCTATTAGGGAAGATATGCAAAGTGGTACAACTCAACGTAGAATATATTTTAAGTACTTGTGTCCATGGCATAAAATATAAAATGCATGTATTCTCATCCCAAAATATTTGTAGAGTTTAAAAATGGGACTATATACTCACGGTAGTAAAAGTATATTAATAATAAGTTTTTAACTTATTAAAAATATGGTCGTCGTCCTTGGATTCACGAACCTATAACAATAATAACGATTCAGATAATAATACGACATATGAATAAAATAAAGCAAGTTCATAGAATACTTATATAATAATTTTTAACATTTTATGTTAGTAGTCCTTTGTTAGTATTCCAAAATAGTCCGAAAAGTCCAACAGTCCAATAATCGGTATATATATATAATCTTAGAATTACCTCATGGCGTATTGTATACGTATTGTCTTTGCATCAACCCAGAGATGTATTGTATACATATTGTCTTAAAATTAACTAAGACGTATTGTGTACGTATTGTCTTAGGATTTATCAAAACGTATTGTATACTTATTGTGTTAGGACGTACCAAGAATATTATTATACATATATACAATCACAGAATTAACCAAGATTATAATGTTTTGTTATACTACTAATAACATCTCTAAATATATATAGGATATAGGAAAAATTAACAAGGATATGGTTTACATAGTTTTTATAATACAAATTTCGTCCATACAACGTTAATTTTAGCAGATTTTGTTTTGCTCGCCAAATATTCATTACAACTCCGTTTAAAGTGAATCAAATTGCTATGGATTCATTAAGAAGTAAATTTTACAAAACAAATTCCAAAAGTTCATCTCAAGTAGTAATTTTTAGAGCTTTACCCTCTTTTTGTGTCGATGGACAGATTTGGAAAAATCCCGGCATCCACCCAATATATGATTTTTGATAAAATACTTCCACTTTGTCTAAAATCAGGAAAAAATTACTGGAAGTCTTATTTACATATATTAACATATTTCCAAAGTCTTAGCCTTGAACTCAAAGTCTAAGATAGGTTTTTAATTCCGAACCCAAAACAGGCCGCTTTTTACCGAATGGAGATTAAAGGATATATGTTAAGTTTCAAGGTGTTCTTCATATGTACAAGTTATAAGTTCCTATATTAACTTAATATAACATCATAATACATATAAATAAGTGTTATTAGAGTTAAGTTAGAAAGATTAGATTAGTTTTTCAAACAAGCTTGGTGTTCACCAAAACAAGTTTTAGTTTTTACAAGTTTTATAAGTATAATAAGATAGCAACTATACAAGGAATTGAACAAGGATTTTGAGAAGTATTTTACCTTGATTATGAAGAGGAAAGTTGCGAAGATTCAAGTATGATATGAGAGCATTCAAGTGTGTGTTTTTAGTTTAAGAAAATGTGGAGTAAAAATGAGTTAAAATGGTCCTTATTTATAAGCTTATAATTTTGACTTTTAGTGAAAATATCTAAGATAAGTTAAATTGTATTAAGTCATGCATGACATATTAAATTGATTAGGTCATGGATGACATATTACACAAATAATTGCAGATTTCTATTGGTATATACCAATAGTAAATACTTCTAGAAGCTGTGTATAATACGGGTAAAAATACCGTATGAATGCGAGTAGAATTCTTTGAGAAAGTTGAACGAAAATACGAGTATAGCTATCCTTTATATGTATTGGTATATTATAAAGTGTATTCAATACTTGTAAGGATGTATTTACACTCGTAATACATTATATGTAAATACATTTTAACATAAGTTAATTACGTCGTTTACATAGTAGTATGAAAATATATATATAATACTTTGTTAATATACTTAATGAGATATTTAATTATCATATTTTCAAGTTAAATATATATAAATCCATATATATACACAATAATTAAACAATTAAATAATTAAATCAAGTTATGACGTTCTTGAATCGTCGGAATAAAAGGGTGACCAAATGCTTGTGTAAAACTCTTTTCGGAGGTTTAAGATTTATTAAAATTCATTGCTTACCAAGTCGGAACTATATAAAGATTAAGTTTAAATTTGGTCGGAAATTTCCAGGTCGTCACATTGTCCTACATCTTAATGTGTCATTTATCCATAAAAATTGGGCTAATTAAATGGTCCATTAGCTAGAGTAGGGTGGGCTAAAGTCCAACAAGGTAGAAAGTCCAACAAGACTAACTAGTGAGCATAAGTAAATTACTAAGCATAATTAAGCAACCAATAAGCCAAGTAATTTTCATTATAAAATAACAATTAGTATTACGTAGTCATAATATTCCAATTATGACAAAAGTTAAACGTGTACCAAGTACGTAGCTCGCTTTAAACGTCAAGTGACACTAACGGTTGTAAAAGCATTCGAGGATCAAGTTAAGTGATTAAGCACTTAATGGCACATTGTAAGGTATTAACGAAAATAATTTAATCATGAAATAAGATCTCAGAGCATAAACTAGCTCAGTACGCATATATACACAGATTCGTGAAAGTATAGAGCACAAAAATATAATTCGAAAAAGTCAGGTCATTACATTAAGCTCGTTCGAGCGAGACCTTTAGCATTTCGAATGTGTTGTGCATTGTTGCTCACGTATGAGTTTAACAATTACTTGCTCGTGTGCTTATTGTGTTATAATTGCGGGGTAAAGGATAGACGGTTAAACTTATCCATGCGGTGAGTGACTAGCTAGCTAAGATTAGTTCACTTAATGACGACTAGACTTGTATGAGTAATTGTGAGATGTGTTTTGATTTGTTGTAGCCGCGAGAGGTTAACCAAGCATTGGGTGATGAGACCAAGTTGGGCGTAGACCCATCGTCGTGTCAAGTAGTATGGTGAGACCAATTAGGACATAACCGGAGTGTAGTTGTACGTTTGACGTTATTAGCATGCTATAATGTATATACATGATGAATGGTGGTTCGATTTCGTTGACCAATGAGTGCGACATGTTGAGTGAAGCCGTGAGGTCTCCCTCTTTGCTAACCAAGATGACGGTTAGTGATTGTGTGGTGAGTGTTGTACACTCTTGACGGCCACACTTTTCTTCTGTGTTATTGCGGGTATGCGTAGTATGCCATCCGAGAGGCATTTTCATTAACCACGTGCGTATGTGAGTAGAGTCACGAGTGTTGACCAGCTTCGAAGTGTGTTGAATTAGGGTGTAAGTCTTGGTGTCCCCAAGTGTCTCCATAATAAGTGAAGGGTCACTAGGCTCGCTTTGCGGCCTAATTGGAGTGTGACTAGCTGCTGACTGTTAGGGAGTTGTAGGTAATGAGCTACGATGTTCGTTTGATTTCGAGGCATCGGATGACGTGTTACATCGAGTGTGTATTCCGAAAGGATGAGATTTGAAGTCTCAATGGTCATGGCGGGGGTTACATAACACTACGTCAGGTGCCCCTTTATACCTGCTAGTGTAATGTTAGACTCCGATGGTTTGATTGCTTTGTACTAGTGTGCCGACGAGAAACCCGAAAGCACGAAGATGTTGGTGACGGCGTTTAGCGGATGCCAAAGTTAGACTTAGTTGAGACGTCCAGGTCCGAATACCTAACAAGTTGTTAGTGAAAAGGTCATGAAAGTGATCAACGTTGGGATCGGTCATTTGTAGTTCGGAAAGCTAAGAGTTCGTGAGATGCGATGATCTTGGTGGTGATGGTACGAGATTAAAGATCCTAAGTGGGGGAGTTAGCTACTAGAGATCACGGTGTAGTCCTTAAATAGTGAACGTGATCGTGCAGACAAATGGAAGTCGTCCCGTAGGAGAACGATATCGGAGCGTAAAAGTGTTGAATCGACTATTGAGTTACGTCTTACGAATGCCATGGGTGAGAATAATGGCAACAGGTGCGATTGAAGAGTCAATATTTTACATGATGGAGTGAGCAAGCGTTGCTTAAATTGAGAATAGACTTCGAGAGTCTTTGAAAAAGTCCCGAGTTGGACTTTGGAGCGGGTAGTGAAGTTAATTGCACGATGATGGATGAGACGGCGAGATCTCCAAATGTTGGTAACGGAAGGTTCTCGGGATATGTCGAAATGATTTCCTAGAATTTCGTAAACGAAGGGTGTCATGACAGAAATCGTGGGTGAGTTATGCTACCTTTAGACGATTGCGAGTCGTAAAGTGCAAGACCGGATGCTTGGTGTCAAGAAAAACGATCGTGAATGATTTTCTTGCGGGAGTTTGGTACGTGTCATCATTGATAAAGACCGGCTGATGAAGCCACTGAAAGGACATTATGAGTCCTACACGGTGTATTCGAGTGGGGAGTTGGTGGATAATCTCAATCGGAAGGAGGTGTAAGGTATCGTTCATGTCGAATGATACATTCATGTATAAAAATGAAAACGAGATTTCTAGAGTAGTGAGGACTTGTATATGCAAAAAGTGACAAGTTCATCCGTAAGGAACGATCGAGGTGATGTTCACGGGAAAATGGTGGATGAGTTGCGAGTCGTGCAAGGTGGTGTGTCAGTTGGAGTTACCAAAAAGTTTACGGGAAATTCCATCACCGTGTTTATGGTGGGGATGCCCGATTGGATTGACGTTTGGCAAGGATACTCTAAGTTGTAAATTAAGGGTGTCAAGGAAGCATGGGGGATTGCTGTGTGATTGGAACATTACGTGGCTAGAAGGTGTGATCGATAGGGTGCAATGGTAGCATCAAGGGGATGTAGAGTTACGTTAGAATTCAAAAAGTCGAGGAAGATGTACTTTCCGGACTGTAGTGAGGTTTAGATCTTTAGGACGCGATCATGTTTAAGTAGGGGAGAGTTGTAAGACCCTGTTTCAGTTATAGAGGATGCCATCCAAATTTTGGGACACCGTCCATTAGAGAAGAGGAGGACGTCGTCCAGACAATTGGGACGCCGTCCAAATGGTCTGACGGGCCAGCTTTAGGAATTTGTTTTACTTAAAAGGGGCTTTTTGGTAATTTCACTTATTGGATGAGTTAAAGGCCACAAGATCAGTTCATGGAGTGCCATTACTCCATTTTCAACCACCACTTCCTTTCCACTTTAATTCTAGAGAGAAGGTTTTTAGAGTGAGAGAGCTCAAATCAAGGAGGGAGAAGGTTGATTCAGGTCAAAGCGCGAGTTTTAAAGTTGTTCATCTAGTCCCTAGCTACCTTGTGATTGTGGTGGTAAGTCTTAACCTTGATTTCCTTATTTTAAGTTGCTTAAGGGTTAGAGTTTGGGTTAGAGATGAACATAAAACCCATTTGATAGCAGTTTGGGGGGTTTTTGCGTAAGTTTGGGTCACTAGCACACTTAGTGGTTAAAGTGATTGGGTGTTATTTGGGTATGTTGGTGACCCAAATGGGAGCGTTAACTTTGAAATGGGTCAAATGAGTCTTTGATGACCTAAGTTGTTTAAGGAGTGTGAAAATGCGATAACCTTGTGTTAAAAAGTGTGTTAAGATCATTTTTGGCTAGTGTCAAGGTTTTGGGCGAAGTTGACCTAATATTATGATTAAGAGTGCAAATGGGTCGAAATTTGCACTATGGGTCAAAATGACACTAGGATGGTGAGTGAGTTGGTTGACCAACATGATTGTGTGATTGATTATATGCGTAATGTAATTGGTACATTACATTGAAAGTTGCAAGCTTGATCTCTCATTCACCGAAGGCGTTAAGGTGAGTGGAATAATTATATATATGCGTATATAGTGTATTTACTTGCGGGCTTGTGGTTAGTGTTATCTGGGCGTGTGGATTCACTATAGTGTTATCCGAGCGTATGGATTAACTACTCTTTTGTGCGATGGAGACCACATGTACATGAAGGGTGGTTCGGTAAGTGCGGACGTCTACCTAGGGGTTAGTGTACACTAACGGTCACTGTGCGAGTACCAACGGTCATTGTGCGAGTGCCGTTCCCTTATGTGTGTTATGGTTAACCATGGTTATGTGTGATAGTTTTAGCATATCGAATTGTGAATTATATGCTATTGGCAATGCTAGCTTATTGAGATTGCGGATATCTAGTTTTGCATTGTGATTGCATAGTTGCTAAATTGCAAGCTCGTATACGGTATTGTGTAAGTGTTGCAAGTAAATAGATTATATATGTATATGTATAATTATTGCATTCACTAAGCGTTAGCTTACCCTCTCGTTGTTTACCTTTTTAGGCTCCGGCACGAACAAGGGCAAAGGTAACCGTTTGGATTAGTAGTGGCTAACGGGGGTTTAACTTTTGAAAGTTCGACCAAAATGTGGGTAGTTTAACCCCAAACACCATGCTCTAGGTGTCGTTTGGAAATTAAACTCTTATGGTCGAAACTTCTATTTTTGAACCAATTTCATGAAATGGGTCGTTGTGGGCCCGGTGATGTAAAACTCGATTTTATTATGGAAAATTCTTAGTTTTACTTATTATAAGGTATTGTGATAATTCGTTCGTTTAAAAGTGTCGGGAAGCGAGTTTTCCGTTAGTGTAAGTTGGACTCTGGGGACAGACCCTGGCAGTTAATTTGGACGGCGTCCAGATTGCTTGGACACAGTCCAGCCCTTCACAACTGGACACCGTCCCAGATGTTAGACGCCGTCCAGATACACTGTCCTACAAATTTTTTTTTTTGGGTCATGTTTTCGGTTGGATAATGGGTTGGGTCGTTACACACAGTTACAGAGGAAGTAAGGCGCAACAATCCGTTATCTCATCTTGAACCAGATCGAGTCAAAATTGCCACCTATGTTACGAAGCAGATATCACGTATCTTCCATGAATCCATAGATCCAAGTTTCACATTCAAAGCCGGATGTCGGGAGATATACTCAAATACGGTGACATTAATGTTCGGGTCAGGATTGCTGTTCACTTCTTTTCAGCATCGTCTTTTAACAAATCTGTGCAAAGCTACAGACTCTTACTGTGGAGATCACCATTCTGAAGACTTCGAGATTCTAAAGATACAGTTTCTAACATTGTTTGAAGACCTTCGAAATGAGCATCACATCAGAGAAAAAATCACCACCAACACTGCTTCTATGATTGACATTCATGAGTCAACCAGTAGAGCCGTGGATCATATTCTCATCGGACTTCAAGATATATCACGAGCCGAAACTGCGCACTACTTATCTTTCAGAAGATCTTCAAGAGTAGTACCGGATCTTCTACCACTATTGGTCCGACAATTTCCTAGAATTTAACCACCAAGACTCAAATTCCCTCGAGAAGACCAAGATCACAACCATCAGCAAGGAATGTTTGCTTTTTAAGGCATCACTACGGTCGAGCCAACGACCTTAAACAAAAGCGCTTCTCGGGAGGCAACCCGTGCAACAAAGTAGAGTAGAAGAATAAAGGATGACAAATGAGCCGATAAAAGACGCAAGGATTGAAACCATCCAATATCATCACAAGCAACATCTGCTATGGGTACTTCTTTCTTCCAGCTACTAGCTCAAAATTTAAACTATGCCACATCCAAGCTTATCACTAAGTGTGGCATTCCAACCCAATTAAACACTAGACAAATACTCACAATTCTTCAACTAAAACTCCTAAGTGTGGGATATACTAGGAACATTAAGGACAATGTTCGTCTAAGTGTGGGATGTTGGTATAATCTTTTTATGCTGTATTAAAATAACCCATTACAAAGATTCCAAGTTCTTAAGCCAAATTTCAAAATTTTTAACAAGAGAAAACCTTTTCGAAAAAGTATTTTTGAAAACCTAAAACATTTGTACATAAAAGTAAGACTTAAGTAGGGTGGAAATCTTGTTAGGTTGAACCAAATTTCTAATAGAGCATTGCATGACTAAGGCATTATCGACCTAAATTGATTATGGTGAGGCACCCCAAATAAGACCAGTATTCATCTTTAATGCTTCACTGTTTTTCGTTGAGAGTGCCGATGTCTGTGCTCGGAATCAGAACTTGCTTTAGATCTACATTTCCAAAGCAGGGAAACGTGATTCGGTTATAATCAAAAGAGCTAGCCATTTGTCAAAAATAAGCCTTTCGCACCTCCACTACTTCTACTCCACCACCACATTCATATCATCATTACTATTACTCAAAAAATCCAGAAAATGAGATTCCTTCTTAAAACCCGATGTTATAAACCTCTCAAGTATCATGGCAAAGGAGCAGAACTTATAAAGAGAAACACCGAAGATGAACTTGACCGAAAATGACTATCCAATGAAGAAAAGTTCAAAAGTTCTTCTCAAACATTTCAACACTCCTATCTATCCGAATAAAAGTCTACATAAAGACTTCATTACCCTTTCTCTTACCCCTCAAAAACAACTTCATTACCACTCCAAAATTCCTTTCCATCATTGACAAATGACCTAGAAGCTTAGATCACTACTATTCTCACATTAGTAGCAAGGATTTGAGTCTTTATCAAGCCTATGATGATGGGTGCAGCATGACTGGCTATTAGTGAATTTATTTTTAGATCTATAGGGAACCCTAAACACTTGTGTGATTTGAGTGACCCGTGAAAGCTAGCCTATGTCATGTAACCTCCGCATGATTGCAGAGATAATTTCAATCATAACATAGACGACTCACCTTATTTTTCGCTCTTATAATAAAAATCAAACCGCTTAGGCTATTAGAAAAAGAAACTCCAAAAAGATTACTTAATGTAAAATGAGAGTTTGCTTGAGGACAAGCAAAATCTAAGTGTGGGATATTTGATATCGGCTAAAAAGTCACGTTTTCACCCTGGTATTAAAGGCCAAAAACAAGAAAGATTCGAACTTTTTCGACAAAATACCCACTTCGTCAGTTAGAATTGAAGAACAAGTAATTACGAAAATGGTGCAAAAATGTAACACCCCATTTTTCAATTACGCATTATTTCGAACGTCATTCGAAATACGAGACCTGTAAGCGTATATTTGGATCCCAAATAAAGTTGGAGTTGAGGTTCTAAAACCTTACCATTGGATAGTAAATCTCATTACATTTCCAACGATATTTGATTCATCAAAAACGGAGCTATGGTTTGAAAGTTACGACCAAAAGAAGTTCCAGTTTCTGTCTCAGTTCATTGGGACGCCGTCCAGTCATTTTGGAAGCCGTCCAAATGGCCTGACGGGCCAGCTGTGATATTTTGAAGTTTTTAAAAGAGGGTATTTGGGTCTTTTCACTTGGGGGTCGTTTGGGCCATCAAAACTGATCCAAATTCATTCTTATCCCCATTTCCACCTCTCCAAACACTCTCATCCATTCCTAGAGAGAGAGGGACCATTTTAGAGAGAGAGAGAGAGAGCTTAGTTTGGGGAAGAAGAAGGGTGAATCGGGTCGAGTCGCGAGTGTTAATGTTGTTCACCTCGTTCATGGCTACGTTGTGGTAGTGTTGGTAATTTCTAAATCCGAATTTCATTGTTAAGATTATTGTTTGAGTTAGAGTTTGTGCTAGTTAGAGTTATAACCCACTTATTGTGAAATTTGGGGGTTTTTGGGTAAGATTCATGTAAGTAAACCCGAATTGGTGACTTAGGGTTTTGATTGATGAAATTGTAAGTTTGGATCTTGCATGTGTTGGTTAAACTTAGAACACTTGTGTACTAGTGATTTTAGTGTGTGTTGACGTAATTTTGGGTGTAAACCCTAATTTGGGTCAAATGGGTATTTTGGGTCAAGTAAGCTTGATTCGGTGTCAAATTAAGTTTTGAGTCAAGTTTTGGTAAATCAAGTATGTAAATACTTGATTTAGGTGTTAGTTGGTGTTTTGAAAAGTTAATCACTAGCCGTTAGTGATTAAAGATATTTTTGGGACTTATGTCAAAATGGGTTGACTTTGATGGGTCAAAATTGGTAATGACACTAGTTTTGGTCAAATGGATTATAAACGCTTTTGTTAAGTATTAAGTGGCGTTTTCGAATGAGAGTAATCATGGGAAGTGATTTTGATTTAAATGGTGTCACGTATAATTTAGATTAAAATTGTACTTGCTTGATGGGTCGATCTTACCACCCGTAGTGGTAATTGGTGAAGTCCACTTTAGGGGTCTAAATGGGCGGTTTGTGGAGGTAGGTACAAACCCTTGGTTAAGGGTGTTGAAGTCAAATTCTCTCGTAGAGAATGTATGTTGATTGTTTGTATATCTATATGCACATTATAGGTAAAAGGTTTGCTCGGTTGCGTTTGGAGGCGATTTACATATATGACTTGTGGGGGAATTTCGAGGTGAGTGGAATGATTATATGCGTATGTATATAATGTATTTATTTGTATGCTATGGTATGAACCAAAGAGCCGGTAGTGCCATAGTATGTGCAATTGTGCTATGATGTGAACTAAAGAGCCGGTAGCGTCATAGTACATGTGTTGTAGTGTGAACCAAAGAGCCGATAGCACTACGGCACGAGTTGTTAGAGTGTGAACCAAAAATCCGGTAACACTTTAACGCGAGTATGACTCGGGTTGTGATGTGAACCAAAGAGCCGGTAGCATCATAACCGGTGCATATGGTGTGAACCAAAGAGCCGGTAGCACCATGACGCGAGAATGGTTAACCATGGTTGTGTATTGTTTTGTAGCATATTGTATTATGTCGATTATATGTTATTGATTACGCTAGTTGCGGTTTGTTGGAGATTATTAGCCTTGTACATGAGATGGTATGCTAATTATATTACTAGCATTTATGCGGAAATTGTATAAGTGATTGCAAGTAAGTAGGTTATATATGTATGTGTATAATTATTGCATTCACTAAGCTTTATGGTTACCCCTCTCGTTGTTTATCTTTTTACAGGTATCGTGTTTTGAAGCTAACTAGTTGTTAGACTAGATGCTTAGGAGCGCTTGGGCTCGACGGGGTAGCTTTTGGATATGTTAATGTGGATTGGGGGTTTGGTAGCCCTCGGGATTATGCTCTTGGTATCGGGTTGGGTTGTAGAGTCCTAATCCGTCTAAAGATATAAATGGGTCAAAATTGCTATATTATTGTAATACGGGTCGTTGTGGGCCCGGTGTAGTAAAACTTGTTTTTATTGTAAAAATATCTTAGTTTTACTTAATATGATGTGTTGTGAAAGTCATTTCGTTAAAAAGTGTCGGGGAGCGGGTTTTTCAGTTCGCGTAAGTTGGACCTCGGGGACAGAATTTTACAGTACATTTGGACGCCGTCCCAATTGATTGGATGCCGACATGGCCTTCGATACTGGACGCCGTCCAGATAACTGGACGCCGTCCAGATAACTGGACGCCGTCCAGATGTACTGAATAAGAAATTTTTTTAGGCGTGTTTTTGGTAAAACGAGGTTGGGTAGTTACAAGTGGTATCAGAGCATAGTCTAAGGGAATTAGGTGACCTTGGAATAGGTGCCTAGTCTTAGACTTATTAACAGTTATGTATTATTTGCAGGACTTGTAGGAATACGGGTCGGATTGAGATTTGTTAGTTCCTTAGAGTAGGTGACTGTGACAATTCGGGAATTTCCGACTAAATTTAAACTTAATCTTTATATGATTTCGATACGATAAGTAAAGTTTGTAAAGTTGAGTCTTAAAAGTTTGAAATGTTTCATATATTCAACTGACCTTCGACTGCTCTCGACGATTCACGAACAATTAATTGTAAATAGATATATGTGTATGTATATATAAATAATAATTCGAAATATAATTTGAAGTATTATATGTTGTTGTTATTAAAAGTTAATAAAATAAAAATAGGATATTATAATAATTATTATTTAAAATATATCTCTATATATAATGAAAGTATATTAAAAATAAATATTAAATGATTGTAATACTTGTTTGATGTTTCGATTGATATTAAGCAAGTTAAATTCAAACTTATGTAATTTTAAAATAGATGGTGATACTAAAATGAGTTCTATAAATTTTAGGCTTATTAAGAATGTATTTAGGAACTATTTGTTAAGTTTTAACACTTTTTATATTTTACCCAGAATTGAGAGGGACAGTTGATGTAATTTTTATTTAACAAATTAAGGATCGAATTTTATACCATAATGACCAAAATAAATAAAGACATTTAATATAAAAATTTGGAATTTTTCTATGTACTTTTATCCATTATCAACGGAGCACGAATTTCAGTCCAGAAATGAAATAGTAAACGACGGCTAACAATTTACACGTTTTTTATTATTATAATATTATTTATTATTAATATTATTAATTAATAATAATATTATATTATTGCTTTATTGAAAAAATATCCGTATCATATAGACAAATTGATTGATTGTATAGGCTATACTGTTTCCACATGTTACCTTTCTAAGATTACCATCTATCATCTATTATTATCATATGATTAATTTAATCTATTATTAAATCTTTATTATATATCTTATGTTATATATATACATACATCCTTACATTTCCTGAACACAGAAAAAGAGCAAACCCATTACTATTACTATCAACTAAGTCTTTATCTGTTTCGGTTCAAGCTCAAATCCACCATGACTAGCCACCCGTTACAAACTCCAGCCTATTCCACCACCACGAGATCATCCCCATTGTTCTTGTTTGTACATCATCGTGTAACTTAAACGGTTCACACCACCATCACCTTCATTTGAAACCCACCACCACCTTTGTTAACCACCATCTATTCTATTTACTATTTTTCTGTGTTGACTATTAACACCACCATACAATCACCATTGAAAACCCTCATAAATCTCTCTCTCTCTCTACGTCTCATTTCCTTGCAAAGATCACGACATCACCACCACTTCACCACCGTACCACCTACAAGGTTACTGCTACGGTTTCGTTATTTTATTTATTTATTTATTTTATTTCTGTTATTAAACCGAAGTTAGACACACCTATTTTGCTGCTAATATGCTCGACTACTATACTGTCAAACTAAAATGCTACTGCTGTTGGTCACCTTAAACCGTCACTCACAAAACCACCATGCCACCCATAACCATCAACATTAAGCCCACCACATTTATCACCATCAAATCCTTTTCGCTACTACTGCGGTAACCATTTTTCCTGTCCAGCTACAACCGAGACCCAACACCACCGTTATTTATTTATTTTTCTCGTTTCTCTCCTGTTAAAGGTACCATTTCTGTTCTTGTTCGACCCAACCAACGTAACCAACTTGTCATCGATCACTACGTGTCTACTGTTGCAAATTCTACGCGATCCGTGTAATTGATAACCACTATTATGCGTTCTGTGTAATTTTCATATTGAAGAAGAAAGTGAAACATAAACAAAACGGGTTATATATATTGGTTTTGTTTTATATCAGACAAACAAGTGTGGTTGAATGGTTTGAGGTGTGTGTTTCTTACCAAGAGGTCGTGGGTTCGAAACCAGGAGACTGCAAGGAATTTTTTTTTCAAAAGCTGTGTGGGTCTGTTGGGCTGTCACTTAAACACAAAATAAGGCTGATGTTGCCCATAAGACTTAGTGTACTATTATAGATTAGTGGTTGTTATGTTGTCATTCTATTGGGCCCAACAAGCCTCATTCTGGAATTTGGAATGCTTTAGTACTTCGAAATTTATCATGTCCGATGGGTGTCCTGGAATGATGGGGATATTCTATATGCATCTTGTTAATGTCGATTATCAGGGTTCAATCCATATGAATGATTATTTTTGTCTCTATGCATGGGACGTATATTTATGAGAAATGGAAATGAAAATCTTGTGTTCTATTAAAATGATGGAAATGATTGATTATAATAAACTAATGAACTCACCAACCTTTTGGTTGATACTTTAAAGCATGTTTATTCTCAGGTATTAAAGAAATCTTCCGTTGTGCATATGCTCATTTTAGAGATATTACTTGGAGTCATTCATGACATATTTCAAAAGACGTTACATTCGAGTCGTTGAGTTCATCAAGATTATTATTGGGTCAATTATAGTTGGATATATTATGAAATGGTATGCATGCCGTCAACTTCCGATGTAATGAAAGTTTGTCTTTTTAAAAACGAATGCAATGTTTGTAAAATGTATCATATAGAGTTCAAGTACCTCGCGATGTAACCAAATGTAATGTATTCGCCCAGATGGATTAGGACAGGTCAAGAAAGTTGGTATCAGAGTAGTGGTCTTAGCGAACCAGGTCTTGCATTAGTGTGTCTAACTGATAGTTGTTTAGATGCATTAGTGGGTCTGGACTTCGACCGTATCTGCATGTCAAAAGTTTTTCTTATCATTTCGTGTCGAAAATTACCTGCTTATCATCCTTAGGAAATTACCTGCTTATCATTCTAAGTCTAGACACGTCCTACTGCCTTTATTGCATAGATAGTGTATAGACAAATTCATATCTTAGAGTATCTATTACGGTAGACTTTACATGATATCTTCCGTAAATTTCTCCGTAACTTAAGGGATCCTGGTACTATACATATCTATGCATATTATGCATTGAGAATACCATCCAACTATCAATTGCTGTCACTAAACTCTTCATACCAAAAATCTTTCCTGAGATCGCGTAAGATGGCCTCTACGAATCGACCAATTCCCTCTGACTCCGAAGATAGCGTAACAGGAACACACCAACCAATCAACTACCGTGATTACTGGAGAAAATGGGGGTGGGTTCGCGATATACTTACCCTATGGTGAAGGGAAGAAGGTACTCCATATCATGAACCGAATCTACCACCTAACCTTGGAGTACTTGATCCGCTCACCGGTGAACCCGTTCGCAACACCGTTTATAACCTTTTTTGCAAGAATTTTTCATCTTGAGGCTACCATTAACGGAACTAGAGAATATATCCGACCTCTACCTCACACTGGTAACCAACCAGGGTTAGTAGAAGAAGTTAGAGAACTCCGAGCTTGAGTATTAACTTTAGAGAGCACGGTACACAATTTGCAAGCACCAACAGTATCACCAACACCAGTAACATCACCAGCCTCAACACCAGTACCACCAACAACCCAAGTTTCAACATCACACGCCTCAACATCGCAATCTATACCTCAAACATAATCATCGTTCTACGAATCGTTCTACATAAACTATCTTCGTCCTTCATGGCGATTATGTAATCTCTAATGTTTTAGAGATTATGTACTCTAGTTCTAGCCATAAATCTGATGAGTTTAATATCACATTGACTCATTAAATCCATGATTACGTCTGAAGAAAATATATATGTATATATGTTTTCATAAAGATTGTAATTAAAAGTTTTATTGTACAAACTGTTAATGGTGAAAATATTTTAACGGGTAGGTAATACCCGAGGAATATTTAGATTCCACATTAATAAGTTACACTGTACATTCCTCGAATCTGATTCAACGATCATTTACTATCCTACTTACATCCACAGACATACGTATTCGTTCACCACAGAATAACCATTTTCATTCAAATTTCATATTTAGATTTTGACCTATCAGAATCCAACAAATGGCATAATGAAGAAAACATTGGAGAAAATAAAATTTGTTAGAAACAAACAAATTAACTATGAGAAAAAATTTTGTTAAGAATCCACGCTAACTGTTCCTAGCTAACTGATTACAGTTTATTTATCGCAATTTAATTATCGCAATTTTATTTATCGTCATTTAATTTCTGTTATTTACTTTACGCACTTTATTTATCATCATTTAATTTCTGTTATTTATTTTACGCACTTTAAATATCGGGACACGTATACAAGGTTTTGACATATCATATCGACGCATATATATATATATATATATATATATATATATATATATATATATATATATATATATATATATATATGTATATGTATATATATATGTATATGTATGTATATATATATATATATATATTATTTAGAATAACCATAGACACTCTATATGCAGTAATGCTGGAGTTAGCTATATAGGGTTGAGGTTAATTCTACAATAATATATGTACTTTGAGTTGTGATCGAGTCTGAGACATGTACACGGGTCACGATACGTATTAAATAATTCGAATATTATATATTAAACTATATATGAATTATTGGACTGTTAACTGTGGACTATCGACCGTGGACTACCAACATTGGACAATTAAAAATGAATTAAAATATTGATTATAACATATGAAACTAAACAATTCTACAAGCTTGCCACTTGATTTCATCTTGAACCTCATTTGTATCTTGACGATTACAATCTGCGTTCAAACATTTCATAATTCCTGAAAACACCTCAATCGAGAGGATGAACCAACCGCATTTAATCTACGGAAGAAAAGATTGACGCATATAGTTACGCACCTAAAAACACACAGAACTTGAGTAAACGTTTAACACGTATCTGTGCTAGATCCTTTGGCATTGTTATTACTGAAAATGACATTACAATTCCTTTTCAAAATAGCCAGTTTTGTCACAGCTTCAGCAAGTCAACTTCGACTTTTCATCCGAATTGGTCTTATTATAACCTTGATATATAAGTTTGCCTTTCATCATCGTTACCGGGGAACCGTTTATATTCCACCACATTAGCAGTAAACTTACCAGCAACTTCATTGATCTTTAACATTTCGAAAAATTATTATATTCATTAAAACTCTATCATTTACTAATCCGCATCATGTAACAAGACCTATCATACCAATTACTGGGAATCGGCAATCAGTATTCGAAAACTCACAGCATATCTACATCAACAGTTATATGTATAACATTTATCTCTTAGAATTATAATCTTTCATTCTGAAAAGCACTCAGTCTACAAATCAATAATCTGAATGTTGAAAAAGCTGAATGAAGTAGCAGAAATTGTAGACAACCGTAAACGACCATAACCGTCGGAAGTTTGATGATAAAGAATGGAGTGTTGGAAAAGCTCAAAGATTTTGATACTGAAAAATGAATTGAACAAATTATGAAAGTGACTCTGAACAAGGACTAAACTTGTACATAAAAGAATCCTGATGATTCTGTTTCTGATTAAATCTTTAACGAATACCTTACTCCTTAATCGCTCTAAATCATCGTGAATGAATTTCTTCATCACAATTTGATTCAGAAATTCTAAGATATTATCGTATCTTTCATTATTAATATCCTTAATATTTCTGAAGATATCTTCATAAATATTCTCGTTCGATATTAATTATCTCTCCGCTCTATCTGTGTTATATCTTAAAAGAAACTGTTTTAGTTTCTAAAATTCCGAAGAAAAAAAATTAGAAATTGAATTATGAATGATTTTGAAGTAGTGTTGGAAATTGATGCATGAGTTTGTAACGACTCTGGATTTTCCAACGTTTATTTATTAATAATTATTATTATTAATAATACGTGTGATTAAACAAATGTATGTTATTACATTTACATGTTGCCATGATTGCCCGAACTTGACTTTAATTGCCCGAAACGTCTTTGTGACACACGAAACTTACACGAATAATATTTTCACATATTATTTG
The DNA here is from genome assembly GCF_046630445.1 of Rutidosis leptorrhynchoides. Classification (NCBI taxonomy): domain Eukaryota; kingdom Viridiplantae; phylum Streptophyta; class Magnoliopsida; order Asterales; family Asteraceae; genus Rutidosis; species Rutidosis leptorrhynchoides. The sequence goes on from NC_092336.1 coordinate 275,898,065, forward strand.
CATTCATGATTAATTTTATTAATCATTTTAATTAACTAAAGTTATTAGTTAGTTACTTGGGCTTTAATTGGATTTATTTGTTAATAAATTGAACTTGGGCTTTACTAGTGTAATGGACTCATGACTTTGGGCTTATAAGCCCACCCTACTTCCTATATGGACTTAACTAGCCCAACATTGCATGTAAGTATTACTTTCATAAGTAACTAGTTAGTTAGAATACTTGGAATCTTGTTACCACTCAATCCCCATGCACATACCTCTAATAACCACACTTTTGAAGCTTTACTTGCAAGTGACCACAAAACAATCCCTCTCCCTTTTTTTGGACTGCAGGCTGTGGCCTAAGATGGGCACAAAGGGAGTTCAAATATTTTTTTTTCATTACTTGTTTACTAGCATTACTCTTCTCATTTCAAACACGCACATACTTCTCATTTTCTCTCAACCATTTTCTCTCTTTTCTCTCTTTCTTGTATGTATTTTGAACATCTTTTTTTTCTCTCTTCTTTTCCTTGTAAAAACCGAATACATACACCTTAAATCATCATCATCTTTGTTGTTGTTTGATTACTTGTTAGTTATAGTTGTTTACTTACTTGTTGTGTTACATACTTGTTATAAGAATCAACTTTCTAGTTAGATTCTTCTTTTATCTTGTATTTACAAGAACACTTAAGAACATAGCTTACTAGTTTATGATTCTACTTTTATTGTTTCAAAAGATCAAAGTTCACGTGTTGAAAGCATACTTGTGATTCATGAAATAAACTTTAAAGTTTACTTTCCTTAAAGATCAAGCTTAGGCTTGAATCTTTAAAGTATGCAAACCATGAACTTAATTACTTGTTTACTTAGCTATTTACTTCATTTACTTGCACTTTAATTTCATGATTTATGTTATTATTGGTCAAATGTTACTAGTTAACTTTGATCTCATTAATCTTGAACTAAAAGTTAACTTGAAAGTTCAAGAACATATAAATAAGTTTTCTTTAAATATAACTTTGTACACTTATGTTAGATCTAGACTTTTGAGTCTTGGATCTTCAAGATCTAACTAAGAACTATGTTCTACATTTTAAGATCTTGATTTCATAAGTTCATTTTCAAGTTTGTAACTTATTATTAGTCTTATAGTTCATGTAAGTGTCAAACCTAAGACTTTGATGTAACTTTGGTTCATCAAACTACATGCAACTCTTAAGTGAGTTGTGCTTCATGTCTTTGACTTGCACTAGAGTTATGATGGTCAAGACTTGGTTAAGATGATGTAGATACATCAATGAGTTGTACACTTAAAGCTATATGCATCAAGGATGAGAACCATGATGAACATCAAGCACCATGACCACCGGAACTCACTTAAACTTACTGTTTCTGTCCAAACCCTACTGACCTGCTGTTTCTGTAACAGACCAGTAGACCTGGGCTACTGAGACAACGATTTTTAGATATAACTTTTCGAGTAGATAACTTTTCATATAGGACTTGTCTTAATCCGAGTTACGGTTTAGGATTTATGGCCCTCCGACCGTCACTATGTCCTTTAACGTTGTGCAGAAATTTCTGACCTACTCGCACTTAGACCGTCACCATGGTCAAACCAAGACAAGTTTGCTTCTGTAAATTTTACTACACTTAAGGGATTCATAGACGGAGCCATGGCCACTGGTCTCACCTTAATTCAGTAAGGGTAGAGGCCGTGGTGACTGACTGAAGTTAGCCTTTGTTGTAAACTACTTTTATGAACGAAACCTACTTTACACCTTTTGTTAAATGATGAATGATGATGACCCTTAAGACCTTATTTACATAATTTTAAACCTATTAAGACGATTTACTGACTTAGTACTATTTTCCTTAGGTTGAGGACCTTCGGACCGATTACTTGCACACCTTTTCCGAACCGACTTTACGACTACATTATCATTGTGAGTTATAGCATTCCCGTTTTACTTTAACTTATTTTGGGAACTGAGAATACATGCGGATTTTATGTTTTTGTAATGACCCGGAATTTTCCGACCAAATTATACTTATGAGATTAATATTTACATAAATTAAACTATACCAACATGATAAGCAATCCAAATTGTTGAGACTTGTGTTTTTGAAAAGAGTTTTACACAACGTTTGACCGTCCAATATGACCGATGATATCACGAACTATATAACAAACGATAATTATACGTTTGTGTATATATATGTATTTATATATATTTAACATGATCTAAGGATGGTTTAACATCTCATTGTATACTAATGACAATGAGTTATAAGTATATTTTGAAACTACTAACTTAAGTTTTCAAAACGATAACTATACGTAACATTCTTTGATATATATATATATATATACTTATAATCTATAATGCTTATACATGTATCGTATATATAATGTATTTAATCACTTTTTAAGGACTTAAATACATAAAACAATATAAGTATATTCATAAAAGATAGCTATATTTGAATTCTCGTTCCGTTTCCTCAAGATTTCTATACGTATATCTAGGGTATATGTACCCGTATCATACCCAGCTTCTATACGTATTTACTATTGGTATATACACATCAAATCAATATCCTAATCAACATTATTACTGCCCTAGATATGAGGTAACTAGGATTTGTCAAGTAGTATGAATTATTAGTAAGAAAACAAAATTAGGAATCCTTTTCTTTCTTTATAAACTAAAAACGTTTTTATAAATGAACACCATTTCTTCACTCCATTTTCTCATATCTACACCCTCATTTATCTCTTAAAATACTCCTAACTTCATACTTGATCATCTCCAAGCATTTTCCCCATCATTTAGCTTCAATTACAAGCCTTAAACACCATAAGAAAACTCTTTCAAGAACATATCAAAATAACCACCCATTTGAAGAAGTTTACTTCCAACCTTTTGATCTAACTCCACCACTCTTTGATTCCAAGATTATTTCTTATCTTTTGCAGTAACTTTGTCCAAGTAACTTGAGGTAGTAACCTTGTTCATAATCTTATTCAATTCATATTCATATAGCTATCTTATTTTGTGGTATAAAATTTTAACAACAAGAACATGGTTTGAATGATTTCAAACTTGTTCGCAAACTAAATAGATCCTTATAACTTGACTTTTAAAACACTTCAAGACCTGTAATATATCATAATGATATGCTAACCTAACAAAATATAACTTGGTTTTAGAAAGAACATCTTAAAAACTGAATCTACGTCGTCAGAGTGCAACCGGGGGCTGTTTTGGGTTGGATAATTAAAAACCATCTTGAACTTTGAATTGGAAGTTCATATTCTGGAAAAATGATATTTCTTATGAATATGTTAACATATAAAAATTTCATGGTTTAACTCAAAGTGTAAGTATTTTTAGAAAATTGATCATTAAATGTTGTTTTTATGATGGAAAATGATCACTTTCATAAGTTTCACCAAAGTTTGACCTATAACCTATGATTTCGAATACAAACTAAGGTATTTTCAGTTCATATTCTTAAAATTTGACTCGATCCAAGGATGTGGCAAGTTGAACCAATAAAAACGGAGTTGTAATGAAGAAACTACGACTAAAACAAGATTGGGTATCCGAAGCTAGTTTAGCTACGAAAATATTTGGAGAAAAAGTAAATTAATCATATCTTTTCTAATTAATATGATATTTTATATATAATTACTTATGATTTGATTTTATATATTTCAGGACCACCCGTAAACAACACGAGAAGATTAATCATAAGACCTCATGATTGTACGCAACACGTCATTTGACAACACGGTACTTTATGTACGCAACACGTCATTTGACAACATGGTACCATGGGTCGAGATTAATTCTAATCAATACGAATACGATGGGGTCTTTATTTATTTTATTTAAGCAACTAATTGTGGACCACTAACATCGGACTGCTAACTACGGACTAAGAAAATATTAAAAGTATTAAAAGTATATATATATATATATATATATATATATATATATATATATATATATATATATATATATATGTAACGATTACTTAAAAAGAAAATATGTTGATATATTATATATATGGTTAGGTTCGTGATATCTATCGGAGACCAAGTCGAATTAAATACCTTCAAGGCAAAAGTGAGTTTCATTTGCTCCCTTTTTAATTGCTTTTGCAATATATATTTTTGGGCTGAGAATACATGCGCTGCTTTTATAAATGTTTACAAAATAGACACAAGTACTTAAAAATATATTCTACGTTGAGTTGTACCACTGGCATATTTCCCTGTAGCTTGGTAACTACTATTTACATGGGTATTGTAAACGCGAATCCTGTTGATAGATCTATCGGGCCTGACAACCCCAACCGGACTGGACGACCAGTATTCAACGGTTGCACAGTACTTCGTTTTGGTGACTACACTTGGTACGGTGTAGTGAGATTTCATAATAAAGGGAATATGCGACGTTGATTAAATGTTAAGTATGGTTACCAAGTGCTCAACCACTTAGAATGCTTTACATACACTTGCGAGTGTATTATGTTTATGATTATGAAATCTTGTGGTCTATTAACATATTGAAATGATTGTTATGATAAACCTATGAACTCACCAACCTTTTGGTTGACACTTTAAAGCATGTTTATTCTCAGGTACGAATTAAGTCTTTCGCTGTGCATTTGCTCAATATAAGGACATTACTTGGAGCCGATCATCGCAATGGGACCAAATGTTGATGACTTCGTCCAGGTGGATTAGGACGGGTCCTTTCAGTTGGTATCAGAGCGGTGGTCGTAGCGAACCAGGTCTTGCATTAGTGTGTCTAACTAGTAGTTGTTAGGATGCATTAATGAGTCTAGACTTCGACCGTGTCTACATGTCAAAAGTTTTGCTTATCATTTCTAGTCGAAAATCATCTGCTTATCATCCTTAGGAAATTACCTGCTTATCATTCATAAGTCTAGACACGTTTTACTGCATTTACTGCATTGATAGTGTATAGATGAATTCTTATCTTAGCATATCTGTTATTGCGAACTTTGACTGATATCTTTTCAAAGATTCTCCGTAATTTACGGGATTTTGGTATTATATATACATATGTAAATTATGTATTGAAGAGTACCAAATCTAACTCCTATAATCTATTCCATACCAAAAATTCATTTTCCCCATTATACAAGATGGATTCCGCAACTAGTTCGAATTCTTCAGATTCCGACAGTTATGCCGATATGAATTTCCATTCGGGCTCCGAAAGCAGCGTCACCGGAATGGATCAACCAATTTCCCATCATCTATTCTAGATGAATTGGGGATGGTTTCGTAATATACTAAATCACTGGAGACAAGAAGAAGGTGATCCATTCCATCCACCAAATTTTCCTCTTGGCGATGAACCTGAAGCACTTACCGGCGATCCTATTCGAAACACCATTTTCTCTCTCATTTCTAGAGTATCTCGTCACGATTATATACTATCCCATATTACAAATCTTGTTCATTCGCTCGCTCCAACCGCCAATCATCCCGGTGTACTAGCAGAAGTTAACGAACTTCGTGCTCGCGTGACGGCTTTGGAGAACATGGTGCGAAGGTTGCAAACACCGGCAGCAGCACCAGCAGTACAATCAGCACCACCATCAATAACATCAACAACACCATCATCACCACTAACAAACAACATCCGCATCACACGTCTCGACATCATAATCTGTTCCACAAACATCAACATCATACGCACCATAGATAACTAGGAGTACCAACAATAATGAACGATGAAGTATTGATCCATAACTTCATTGATATTCTGCGAAGAATATGTGGTTTCAAAAAGTTTTAGAGATTTCTTATTCTAGCTCAAACCGAAAAGCAAATGAGATTAATATCATATTAACTCATTAAATTCATGATTTCATCTGAAGAAAATATATATGTATATATGTTTTCATAAAGATTGTAATTAAAAGTTCTTTTGTACAAAATATTAATGGTGAAATTTTTTTTAACGGGGAGGTAATACCCGAGGAATAATTAGATTTCATCTTAATAAGTTACATTGTACATTCGCCGAAGCTGATTCAACAGTCATTTACTATCCTACTTACAACCACCGATATACGTATCCGTTCACCGCAGAATAACCATTTTCATTCAATTTCATATTTGGATTTTGACTTCCCAGAATCCAACAAGTGGCATATGAAGAAAACATATGACAAAATAAAATCTGTTAGAAACAAACAAATTAACTATGAAAAATTTTGTTAAGAATCCACGCTAACTGTTCCAGCTAACTATTCCTAGCTAACTGATTACATTTTATTTATCGCAGTTTATTTATCGCAATTTAATTATCGCACTTTTATTTATCGTCATTTAATTTCTGTAATTATTTTACGCACTTTAAATATCGGGACACGTATACAATGTTTTGACATATCATATCGACGCATCTATATATATTATTTGGAATCACCATAGACACTCTATATGCAGTAATGATCGAGTTCTCTATACAGGGTTGAGGTTGATTCTACAATAATATATATATTTTGAGTTGTGATCGAGTCTGAGACGTATACGGGTCACGACACGTATTAATTAATTCGTATATTATATATTAAACTATATATGAATTATTGGACTGTTACTGTGGACTATCGACTGTGGACTAATGACATTGGACAATTAAAATAAATTAAAATATTGATTATAACATAGGAAACTAAACATTTCTTCAAGATTGCCACTTGATTTCATCTTAAACCTCATTGTATCTCGACGATTATAATCAGCGTTCAAATCTATCATGATTCTTAAAAACAACTCAACCGAGAGGATAAACCAACCGCACTTCATCTACGGAAGAAAAGATTGATGCATATAGTTATGCACCTGAAAACCCTTAGAAACTGAGTAAACGTTTGACACGTATCTGTTCTAGTTCCTTTGATATTGTTATTACCGAAGATCGTTTTGTAATCCCTTTCCAAAGTAGCTAATTTTATCACAGCTCCAGCAAGTCAACTCCGACTTTTTATCCGAAACAACTTTATTATAACCGCGATATATATGCGTACTCTATTGTTACTGGGGAACCTTTTATATTCCACAATATTACCATCAGCGATTAATCATTCTAAAAACACAATTCTCCTGAAACTACCTCAGTTTGATAACCGATGACCCAGATCAGTTAATTTTGAAAATGCTGACGAAGCAGCATGTTGTATATGATCCTAATGGCCAAAAGTTTGATGATAAAGAAAGGAGTGTTAGGAACGCTCGATAGAAAATTTAGTACCGAAAAGCGGATTATGCGAAACTATGAAGAAAGCCGTGGACAAATCACAAAGAATAAATTTTCCTTCAAAGAATCCAAATGATTCTGTGCCTGCTAAAATCGTTAGCAAACATCTTATTTCTCATTCTAAACCTTCACAGACAAATCTTCTTCATCATCCATTGATATTAGAAATTCTAAGATATTCTCGTATGTTCTATTATAAATATCCTCCATATTTCTGGCGATATTTTCACAACTATTCTTATCTGAGATCATTTATCTCCCCGTATTATCTGCAACATAAAGGAAACTGTGTTAGTTTCTAAATTCTAAAACCTTCGAGTTTAAAATATGAATGTTTTGAAGTAGTGTTGGGAACTGAAGCATGGATTAGTATAATATAATGACACTTGATCAACATCATTATATTACAGTAAGTCATGCTGAGTTTCTAATGAAGCATGATGATTCACAGTACCGTCATCATGTGCCATCTACACGACTCTTACATTCTATCTAATCTCTAAACATATCAAGAGAATATTTTTCTGGATGACTCGGTCTTCTCCAGGGTATTCTGGTAATTTAACAAACCAAAATCGTTCTATTACCATTTTCTTCTTAGAGAATTAGCTATGTTCATTCTGAATTTCATATCTACGAATTCCGTACCATTACTCGCTTGACTCGAAGTCGGGAAGAGAAAACGAAAGCATGAAGCTCCAAAAAATAATGAAGAATATAAACTTCGATAATAACCCCAAAATTACAAACCTTGTATATCGATGCAGATAGCAATATAGAGACACGGGAGAATTAGAAACACTATAAACACAAGGGTATAGTAGAAGTAAATAGATTCTTCTGGTGGTAGATGAAAAAGAAGAATGACAGATATAAAAGTTAGGGGTATATCAAGAATCAGGACTGGATGGAGCATATTGATGAATGCTTTAAAGTAACAATCAAGGGAGAAAGAATAGAAGGTGTGAGTAGTGGAAAATAAGGAAACGAAGGGGTGAATTTATAGTGAAATATCCGACAGAGCAATCGAAACAGATTATTGCATATAATCAAAGAAGATCCTGATTTCCTTAATCACCAAAGAACCAAATCTTATTACGTAAGATTCTCTTTAAATCCCTTAAATCGCGGAAATCAATCATAACTACGTCATCGGTTAAGACGAATATATTTTACTCATCTCACTCTTTTACGATAGTCTCATTTATATTCTTCGCATAATCGAATCGTTTTATCTACATTACTCAATGATGATAAAACTCCATTATCACCCTATATTTGTCATGAAAACCTTCTTATTGTTATCCATAACAACCTCTATCAAATTTCAGGGACGAAATTTCTTTAACGGGTAGGTACTGTAATGACCCGGAATTTTCCGACCAAATTATACTTATGAGATTAATATTTACATAAATTAAACTATACCAACATGATAAGTAATCCAAATTGTTGAGACTTGTGTTTTTGAAAAGAGTTTTACACAACGTTTGACCGTCCAATATGACCGATGATATCACGAACTATATAACAAACGATAATTATATGTTTTTGTATATATATGTATTTATATATATTTAACATGATCTAAGGATGGTTTAACATCTCATTGTATACTAATGACAATGAGTTATAAGTATATTTTGAAACTACTAACTTAAGTTTTCAAAACGATAACTATACGTAACATTCTTTGATATATATATATATACTTATAATCTATAATGCTTATACATGTATCGTATATATAATGTATTTAATCACTTTTTAAGGACTTAAATACATAAAACAATATAAGTATATTCATAAAAGATAGCTATATTTGAATTCTCGTTCCGTTTCCTCAAGATTTCTATACGTATATCTAGGGTATATGTACCCGTATCATACCCAGCTTCTATACGTATTTACTATTGGTATATACACATCAAATCAATATCCTAATCAACATTATTACTGCCCTAGATATGAGGTAACTAGGATTTGTCAAGTAGTATGAATTATTAGTAAGAAAACAAAATTAGGAATCCTTTTCTTTCTTTATAAACTAAAAACGTTTTTATAAATGAACACCATTTCTTCACTCCATTTTCTCATATCTACACCCTCATTTATCTCTCAAAATACTCCTAACTTCATACTTGATCATCTCCAAGCATTTTCCCCATCATTTAGCTTCAATTACAAGCCTTAAACACCATAAGAAAACTCTTTCAAGAACATATCAAAATAACCACCCATTTGAAGAAGTTTACTTCCAACCTTTTGATCTAACTCCACCACTCTTTGATTCCAAGATTATTTCTTATCTTTTGCAGTAATTTTGTCCAAGTAACTTGAGGTAGTAACCTTGTTCATAATCTTATTCAATTCATATTCATATAGCTATCTTATTTTGTGGTATAAAATTTTAACAACAAGAACATGGTTTGAATGATTTCAAACTTGTTCGCAAACTAAATAGATCCTTATAACTTGACTTTTAAAACACTTCAAGACCTGTAATATATCATAATGATATGCTAACCTAACAAAATATAACTTGGTTTTAGAAAGAACATCTTAAAAACAGAATCTACGTCGTCAGAGTGCAACCGGGGGCTGTTTTGGGTTGGATAATTAAAAACCATCTTGAACTTTGAATTGGAAGTTCATATTCTGGAAAAATGATATTTATTATGAATATGTTAACATATAAAAATTTCATGGTTTAACTCAAAGTGTAAGTATTTTTAGAAAAATGATCATTAAATGTTGTTTTTATGATGGAAAATGATCACTTTCATAAGTTTCACCAAAGTTTGACCTATAACCTATGATTTCGAATACAAACTAAGGTATTTTCAGTTCATATTCTTAAAATTTGACTCGATCCAAGGAAGTGGCAAGTTGAACCAATAAAAACGGAGTTGTAATGAAGAAACTACGACTAAAACAAGATTGGGTATCCGAAGCTAGTTTAGCTACGAAAATATTTGGAGAAAAAGTAAATTAATCATATCTTTTCTAATTAATATGATATTTTATATATAATTACTTATGATTTGATTTTATATATTTCAGGACCACCCGTAAACAACACGAGAAGATTAATCATAAGACCTCATGATTGTACGCAACACGTCATTTGACAACATGGTACCATGGGTCGAGATTAATTCTAATCAATACGAATACGATGGGGTCTTTATTTATTTTATTTAAGCAACTAATTGTGGACCACTAACATCGGACTGCTAACTACGGACTAAGAAAATATTAAAAGTATTAAAAGTATATATATATATATATATATATATATATATATATATATATATATATATATATATATATATATATATATATATATATATATGTAACGATTACTTAAAAAGAAAATATGTTGATATATTATATATATGGTTAGGTTCGTGATATCTATCGGAGACCAAGTCGAATTAAATACCTTCAAGGCAAAAGTGAGTTTCATTTGCTCCCTTTTTAATTGCTTTTGCAATATATATTTTTGGGCTGAGAATACATGCGCTGCTTTTATAAATGTTTACAAAATAGACACAAGTACCTAAAAATATATTCTACGTTGAGTTGTACCACTGGCATATTTCCCTGTAGCTTGGTAACTACTATTTACATGGGTATTGTAAACGCGAATCCTGTTGATAGATCTATCGGGCCTGACAACCCCAACCGGACTGGACGACCAGTATTCAACGGTTGCACAGTACTTCGTTTTGGTGACTACACTTGGTACAGTGTAGTGAGATTTCATAATAAAGGGAATATGCGACGTTGATTAAATGTTAAGTATGGTTACCAAGTGCTCAACCACTTAGAATGCTTTACATACACTTGCGAGTGTATTATGTTTATGATTATGAAATCTTGTGGTCTATTAACATATTGAAATGATTGTTATGATAAACCTATGAACTCACCAACCTTTTGGTTGACACTTTAAAGCATGTTTATTCTCAGGTACGAATTAAGTCTTTCGCTGTGCATTTGCTCAATATAAGGACATTACTTGGAGCCGATCATCGCAATGGGACCAAATGTTGATGACTTCGTCCAGGTGGATTAGGACGGGTCCTTTCAGTTTTACATACTAGGCACGAGTACTTAAACTTATATATGTGTGGGTTATACAATGGCATAAACATTCCCTTTAGCTCGGTAACGTTTAATCATTAGTTTTTGAACCGTGAACGCGAATCTTAGATATGGATCCATAGTGTTTGACATCCCCACTCGGGCTAGTAGCGCTAGCATTTAATGAGTGTTTAATACTTCGTAAACATACGCACTTGCCAAGTGTACTTTCAGGGGGTATAAACGTTAAGTTAGTTACCAAGGGCCCACGGTTAACATATACTTTATCATACTGTTTTGAAACGCTCTTTGTAGCACTGAAATCTCGTGGCCTACCTTACATACTGTTATACTTAAACTATAGCTCACCAACCTTTGTGTTGACGTTTTAAAGCATGTTTTTCTCAGGTGCTTGAGGTTAGCTTCCGCTGTGTACTAGTCGTGCTGTAGACACTCGCTGCTTAGAGTTGCTATCACATGAACTACTTTATTTTGCATTCAAACATCCGTACTTTTGAACTATGACTTGTAACGACTGTTGTGGTCACATACAGTTATTATTTTCTTCTACTTAGTGAAGCATGATTTTGGATTGTAAAACACTCGATGTTGGTTTAGACATCACTTTATTATTGAATGCAAAACTCTTTTTTAAAACGCATATGGTACTTAACCTTGTAATGATCCTGTTGTTGATGATTCGTACACGATGGTTTTGTACGGTGCATCACATTTGGTATCAGAGCATTGGTTGTAGGGAATTAGGTTGCATTAGTGAGTCTAAGACCGACCCGAGTAGGATTCACTAATAGGACTAATCTACAACTTGCTAGTTTACTTGTTTCTGCTGAACTTACTGCATGCTGCTGCTTACTTTTACTGCTATATGCCGTATGCTACTACATGATTTCACTACTGCATGATATTACTTGCTTTCGATTGCATGCTACTTCTGTACGATTCGTTATTATTGCCATGCTACTTATTGTTATACATGATTTAAACTGTTGGCCTAATACGTGCTTGCTTATGACTTACTGACATGGAAAATTTATTTTTCCTTGTTCAGATGTCGGATGTACCACCTGCTAGCGTTTTGGGCAGTTCAGACTCAGACTCCACCACACCACCTGCTATTGTTGCTGATATACCGGTCCCGTTACCCACTAGTGATCCCAGCGCTTCATCTTCCGGAGCGAGTAGTAGTGCGCCGGCACCTGTGACCACATCTGACCCTACGGAGATTCCAGCTCCGTCTGCTCCCGGACCTTCGGGGTTACAGCCCCGCATCGGTGGGATTGAGATTCCCGCGGAGTTCGGGGAAGGTCCGTTTAGTAACCACATGCACACGCCGTGCTGACGCACTCCCGACGGACGTTTAGTGCCGATTCCACCAGGCAGACACAGACAGATGTTGGCCGCCTTCGGACTGCCAGTTGAGCCACCCGTGTTGCCACCACATGATTCTGATGACGGGTCTTCCACTGATGCTCCATCAGACGACACCTCTTCGGATGACTCCGGTGATGATGAGGATCCCGCTGACGTACCTATTCAGGCACCCTCCACCCCGCCGAAGAAGCGGTACCGCCCTGATGGCACCGTTATTCCAGGGGTGAATGGAGGTCGTGCTTTCACTGACGCTTTTGGTCGGCGTCGGAGGGTTACTGCCCGTAAGCGGCTTGTGCCGTACCCTACCGACCCACAGATACGTAAGGTTCCCCGTTACGTATTGACTATTCCTGGAACCGTACCGCCTAGATTTAGATACGGACCATTCCCATCTAGGGACGTACCGTCTACATCCGGAGCTGGACCATCTACTTCAGCACCACCCGCACCATCGGCAGCACCAGCACCATCCACTCCACCGGCCCCACCTGCACCACCAGCACCGCCTGCCCCACCATCTCCCACTGTCGAGGAATTGCAAAGGGAGGTAGGAATCCTCCGAGCTCGGGTTACTGAGTTCGAGGAGCAGTTGGCTCAGGTTTTAAACATCCTACACCCACCTTCACCGTAGGACTTTTGTATTTAGATTTCGTTATGTAATCTAGTTGTAGTTTATTGTATTACTCATGTATTATACAGACTTATTCAGATGTATGAAACTTATTATTATTAATGAATGGAACTTTGCATTATTTAATTCTTGCACGATGTTCTATTTACATTACTGTACGATGATTCTGTGGTATTTGTACCTAGATGCGTTATTTAATAACATGTGATGTTTTGATTCCATGTTGGTTAATATATACTATATTATTACATATTGAATGCTGGATTTTGACTTAAGTCAAAACTTTTGTTTAGAATATCATGGCCAACGGAAGAACCACACCTACCGCCTGTAGTGACCCGAACTTTTCCATGTTTATATATATTAATTGAGATTGATATTTACATGATTAAATGTTTTCAACATGTTAAGCAATCAAACTTGTTAAGATTTGATTAATTGAAATATGTTTCATATAGACAATTGACCACCCAAGTTGACCGGTGATTCACGAACGTTAAAACTTGTAAAAACTACATGATGACATATATATGGATATATATATAGTTAACATGATACTATGATAAGTAAACATATCATTAAGTATATTAACAATGAACTACATATGTAAAAAAAGACTACTAACTTAATGATTTTTAAACGAGACATATATGTAACGATTATCGTTGTAAAGACATTTAATGTATATATATCATATTAAGAGATATTCATACATGATAATATCATGATAATATAATAATTTAAAATCTCATTTGATATTATAAATATTGGTTTAACAACATTTAACAAGATCGTTAACCTAAAGGTTTCAAAACAACACTTACATGTAACGACTAACGATGACTTAACGACTCAGTTAAAATGTATATACATGTAGTGTTTTAATATGTATTTATACACTTTTTAAAGACTTCAATACACTTATCAAAATACTTCTACTTAACAAAAATGTTTACAATTACATCCTCGTTCAGTTTCATCAACAATTCTACTCGTATGCACCCGTATTCGTACTCGTACAATACACAGCTTTTAGATGTATGTACTATTGGTATATACACTCCAATGATCAGCTCTTAGCAGCCCATGTGAGTCACCTAACACATGTGGGAACCATCATTTGGCAACTAGCATGAAATATCTCATAAAATTACAAAAATATGAGTAATCATTCATGACTTATTTACATGAAAACAAAATTACATATCCTTTATATCTAATCCATACACCAACGACCAAAAACACCTACAAACACTTTCATTCTTCAATTTTCTTCATCTAATTGATCTCTCTCAATTTCTATCTTCAAGTTCTAAGTGTTCTTCATATATTCTACAAGTTCTAGTTACATAAAATCAAGAATACTTTCAAGTTTGCTAGCTCACTTCCAATCTTGTAAGGTGATCATCCAACCTCAAGAAATCTTTGTTTCTTACAGTAGGTTATCATTCTAATACAAGGTAATAATCATATTCAAACTTTGGTTCAATTTCTATAACTATAACAATCTTATTTCAAGTGATGATCTTACTTGAACTTGTTTTCGTGTCATGATTCTGCTTCAAGAACTTCGAGCCATCCAAGGATCCGTTGAAGCTAGATCCATTTTTCTCTTTTCCAGTAGGTTTATCCAAGGAACTTAAGGTAGTAATGATGTTCATAACATCATTCGATTCATACATATAAAGCTATCTTATTCGAAGGTTTAAACTTGTAATCACTAGAACATAGTTTAGTTAATTCTAAACTTGTTCGCAAACAAAAGTTAATCCTTCTAACTTGACTTTTAAAATCAACTAAACACATGTTCTATATCTATATGATATGCTAACTTAATGATTTAAAACCTGGAAACACGAAAAACACCGTAAAACCGAATTTACGCCGTCGTAGTAACACCGCGGGCTGTTTTGGGTTAGTTAATTAAAAACTATGATAAACTTTGATTTAAAAGTTGTTATTCTGAAAAATGATTTTTATTATGAACATGAAACTATATCCAAAAATTATGGTTAAACTCAAAGTGGAAGTATGTTTTCTAAAATGGTCATCTAGACGTCGTTCTTTCCACTGAAATGACTACCTTTACAAAAACGACTTGTAACTTATTTTTCCGACTATAAACCTATACTTTTTCTGTTTAGATTCATAAAATAGAGTTCAATATGAAACCATAGCAATTTGATTCACTCAAAACGGATTTAAAATGAAGAAGTTATGGGTAAAACAAGATTGGATAATTTTTCTCATTTTAGCTACGTGAAAATTGGTAGCAAATCTATTCCAACCGTAACTTAATCAACTTGTATTGTATATTATGTAATCTTGAGATACCATAGACACGTATACAATGTTTCGACCTATCATGTCGACACATCTATATATATTTCGGAACAACCATAGACACTCTATATGTGAATGTTGGAGTTAGCTATACAGGGTTGAGGTTGATTCCAAAATATATATAGTTTGAGTTGTGATCAATACTGAGAGACGTATACACTGGGTCGTGGATTGATTCAAGATAATATTTATTGATTTATTTCTGTACATCTAACTGTGGACAACTAGTTGTAGGTTACTAACGAGGACAGCTGACTTAATAAACTTAAAACATCAAAATATATTAAAAGTGGTGTAAATATATTTTGCACATACTTTAATATACATGTATATATTGTTATAGGTTCGTGAATCAACAGTGGCCAAGTCTTACTTCTCGACGAAGTAAAAATCTGTGAAAGTGAGTTATAGTCCCACTTTTAAAATCTAATATTTTTGGGATGAGAATACATGCAGGTTTTATAAATGATTTACAAAATAGACACAAGTACGTGAAACTACATTCTATGGTTGAATTATCGAAATCGAATATGCCCCTTTTTATTAAGTCTGGTAATCTAAGAATTAGGGAACAGACACCCTAATTGACGCGAATCTTAAAGATAGATCTATTGGGCCTAACAAACCCCATCCAAAGTATCGGATGCTTTAGTACTTCGAAATTTATATCATATCCGAAGGGTGTCCCGGAATGATGGGGATATTCTTATATATATGCATCTTGTTAATGTCGATTACCAGGTGTTCACCATATGAATGATTTTTTATCTCTATGTATGGGATGTGTATTGAAATATGAAATCTTGTGGTCTATTATTATGATTTGATATATATAGGTTAAACCTATAACTCACCAACATTTTTGTTGACGTTTTAAGCATGTTTATTCTCAGGTGATTATTAAGAGCTTCCGCTGTCGCATACTTAAATAAGGACGAGATTTGGAGTCCATGCTTGTATGATATTGTGTAAAAACTGCATTCAAGAAACTTATTTTGTTGTAACAAATTTGTATTGTAAACCATTATGTAATGGTCGTGTGTAAACAGGATATTTTAGATTATCATTATTTGATAATCTACGTAAAGCTTTTTAAACCTTTATTGATGAAATAAAGGTTATGGTTTATTTTAAAATGAATGCAGTCTTTGAAAAACGTCTCATATAGAGGTCAAAACCTAGCAACGAAATCAATTAATATGGAACGTTTTTAATCAATAAGAACGGGACATTTCAGTTGGTGTCAGAGCGTTGGTCTTAGAGAACCAGAATTCTGCATTAGTGTGTCTTATCGAGTTTGTTAGGATAAATTAGTGAGTCTGGACTTCGACCGTGTTTACTTGAAAAATGATTGCTTAACAAATTTTGTTGGAAACTATATATTTTTAACATGTGAATATTATGTGATATATTAATCTCTTAACGCGTTTGATATTATGTGATAGATGTCTACCTCTAGTACAAGTCCCATTGACTCACCTAATAATAATGAAGAGTCAAATGTAAATTGGAATGATTCGTGGACTGATTCACAAGTTCCCGAAGAGGAACCGGAAGAAGAGTCGGAACCGGAAGAAGAATCAGAACTGGAAGAGGAGGAACCGAAGGAGGAAATAGAACCGGTGGGGGAAATAATAACACGGTTAAGTAAAAGAAAATCCTCAACCAACCGACCAAGGTTAATTATGGTCAATGGTGTTTCCACCAAGGAAGCAAAATATTGGGAGGATTACCAATTCTCCGATGAATCGGATTCCGACGAGAATTCCGATGATGTTATAGAAATTACCCCAACTGAATTTAAAAAGGCAAAAGAAAATAATAAGGGAAAGGGCATAAAAATAGAGAAATCTAATTCCAACCCCGATGAACTTTATATGTATCGTCAACCCCCGAAGTCCTTAAGTTGTAACAATGACCTGGGAACCTCTAAACCACCAGGTTTTTTCTAAACCAATGTGGATAACGACGGCTCGTATTAGGGGAACATCATATATCCCTAGAAACTTGGCAAAACGAACCAAAACCGAAGAAGAAGAAACAAGCGAGTCGGAATAAGACAGTTGTATTCGTGTGGTGTAATATAAGTAATATAGTGTGCTTATGCTTTATGATATATGTAAAAATTGCTTGTATTAATAAGTATTTTTTTTTTTTATGAATGTAACTCTTGTCTATTTTACAGTATAAAAACACAAAATGGATAGACAACCCAATATTTTAAGAGACCTACCCGGAGACATGATTGATGAAATCTTGTCTAGAGTCGGTCAGAATTCTTCGGCACAACTATTTAAGGCGAGATCAGTTTGTAAGACATTCGAAGAACGTTCCAAGAATGCCTTGGCTTATAAAAGGCTTTCGTTCGAAAGATGGGGGATATCACATTGGGAAATCCATAAGTTACGATGTGTTTACTTTGACGCATATATTGCGGGGAACCCAAATGCTATTTTACGCAATGGGTTAAGAAATTATTTTGACTCAATATATCCGAATATTGGACTTCGTGATTTAGAAAAAGCGGCTAACATGCAACATAAAGAAGCATGTTATGCTTACGGATTAGTAATGTTCGCTTCTCACCAAAGTGAGAACAAGAACATCGGGCTACAACTATTAAACAAAACGTTCCCACAAGTGACGGAGTCGGTAATTGGGGTAAGAAATGAGGTTTTTAGATTGTTACGGGACTGTTGGACATTACGTAACCCTCGTCCCTTTGACGACGTTACAACACGCTATCTTATCAACGGCCATAACGGTTATGTTCCACGAGACCAAGGATGGGAAGTAATCCTAGTAAAACCAGAATGCATGACTTGTTTCTGGATGTATGAATTACGTGTCTTTATTGCCTTTGCTGAACGACTTGTGTACTAGCTAGAATTATCTTCACAACCATCTTGTATCAAATTTATTGTGTGCTATATTTCATGCTATATGTAAAATAAGCGGTATTGTAAGTCTGTAAAATATTGTGTAAAAGTTTGAACGCGAAATATTATTGTAATCAGTTTTTCATATAGAATTGTAATAGTTGAATTGTATATTAGCTACTAAGTATGAACTTAACGGGTAGGTACTACCCGAATTTAAACTTATAAAATGCTAATATGAAGAAAAAGCTTTTATAAATGAGTTCATATTATGCTACGAAATACTATTAACTACTCTTAATATTCTGTATGATTAACTTGTTCCATTTGACTATTTTGAAGGAAATGGCACCGACTACTCGACACATCGTGAATATGAATGAAGAGGAATTCCGTACTTTTCTAGCTTCAAACATAGCCGCAGTACAGGCTGCGCTACATACCAATAATAACCTTGGATCTAGCAGTACAGGAAATCGTGTAGGATGCACCTACAAAGAATTCACTGCCTGCAAACCTTTGGAATTTGATGGAACCGAAGACCGATCGGATTGAAAAGGTGGACCGAGAAGGTCGAATTGGTGTTTGCCATAAGTAAGTGTACTGAAGAGGACAAAGTGAAGTACGCTACGCATACCTTCACAGGTTCTGCATTAACATGGTGGAATACCTATCTAGAGCAAGTGGGACAAGACGATGCGTACGCACTACCGTGGTCAGCATTCAAGCACTTGATGAATGAGAAGTACCGTCCCAGAACCGAGATCAATAAGCTCAAGACAGAACTTAGAGGGTTACGAACCCAAGGATTTGATATTACCACGTACGAAAGACGATTCATAGAATTGTGCCTATTGTGTCCGGGAGCATTCGAAGATGAGGAAGAGAAGATCGACGCGTTTGTGAAAGGATTACCAGAAAGAATCCAAGAAGATATAAGTTCACACGAGCCCGCCTCCATACAACAGGCATGTAGAATGGCTCACAAACTAGTGAACCAGATTGAAGAAAGAATTAAAGAACAGACTGCTGAAGAGGCCAATGTGAAGCAAGTCAAAAGAAAGTGGGAGGAAAACGGTGATAAGAATCACCAATACAACAACAACAGCAATTACAACAATAATCGCAACAATTATCCCAACAATCGCAACATCAATCGCAACTACAACAAACGGCCCAACAACAACAACAACAACAACAACAACAGCAACTACAACAATCATTTCAATAACAATAATAACCGCAACAACAACAACAATCAGAAGAAGCTATGCCAAAGGTGTGAAAAGTATCACTCGGGGTTCTGCACCAAATTTTGCAACAAGTGTAAAAGAAATGGTCATAGCGCGGCGAAGTGTGAGGTCTACGGACCAGGGGTTAATAGAACGAAAGGAACAAATGGTGTCGAAACGAGTAATGGCGGAGTAAGTAGTGTCGGAGCAAGTTATGCCAATGTAGTTTGTTATAAATGTGGAAAACCGAGCCACATTATTAGAAATTGCCCGAACCAGGAGAACACGAATGGACAAGGCCGCGGAAGAGTTTTCAATATTAATGCGGCAGAGGCACAGGAAGACCCGGAGCTTGTTACGGGTACGTTTCTTATTGACAATAAATCTGCTTACGTTTTATTTGATTCGGGTGCGGATAGAAGCTATATGAGTAGAGATTTTTGTGCTAAATTAAGTTGTCCATTGACGCCTTTGGATAGTAAATTTTTACTCGAATTAGCAAATGGTAAATTATTTTCAGCAGATAATATATGTCGGAATCGAGAAATTAAACTGGTTAGCGAAACATTTAAGATTGATTTGATACCAGTAGAGTTAGGGAGTTTTGATGTGATAATCGGTATGGACTGGTTGAAAGAAGTGAAAGCAGAGATCGTTTGTTACAAAAATGCAATTTGCATTATACGAGAAAAAGGAAAACCCTTAATGGTGTATGGAGAAAAGGGCAACACGAAGCTACATCTTATTAGTAATTTGAAGGCATAAAAACTAATAAGAAAAGGTTGCTATGCTGTTCTAGCACACGTCGAGAAAGTACAAACTGAAGAAAAGAGCATCAATGATGTTCCCATTGCAAAAGAATTTCCCGATCTATTTCCGAAAGAATTACCGGGATTACCCTCACATCGATCCGTTGAATTTCAAATAGATCTTGTACCAGGAGCTGCACCAATAGCTCGTGCTCCTTACAGACTCGCACCCAGCGAGATGAAAGAACTGCAAAGCCAATTACAAGAACTTTTAGAGCGTGGTTTCATTCGACCAAGCACATCACCGTGGGGAGCTCCTGTTTTGTTTGTCAAGAAGAAAGATGGTACATTCAGGTTGTGTATCGACTACCGAGAGTTGAACAAACTTACCATCAAGAACCGCTACCCACTACCGAGAATCGACGACTTATTTGATCAACTACAAGGCTCGTCTGTTTATTCAAAGATTGACTTACGTTCCGGGTATCATCAAATGCGGGTGAAAGAAGATGATATTCCAAAGACTGCTTTCAGAACACGTTACGGTCATTACGAGTTTATGGTCATGCCGTTTGGTTTAACTAATGCACCAGCTGTGTTCATGGACCTTATGAACCGAGTGTGTGGGCCATATCTTGACAAGTTTGTCATTGTTTTCATCGATGACATACTTATTTACTCAAAGAATGATCAAGAGCACGAAGAACATTTGAAAAAAGTGCTAGAAGTATTGAGGAAAGAAAAACTGTATGCTAAGTTTTCAAAGTGTGCATTTTGGTTGGAAGAAGTTCAATTCCTCGGTCACATAGTGAACAAAGAAGGTATCCAGGTGGACCCGGCAAAGATCGAAACCGTTGAAAAGTGGGAAACCCCAAAAACTCCGAAGCATATACGTCAATTTTTAGGATTGGCTGGTTACTACAGAAGATTCATCCAAGATTTCTCCAAAATAGCAAAACCCTTGACTGCATTAACACATAAAGGGAAGAAATTTGAATGGAAGGATGAACAAGAAAAGGCGTTTCAATTATTGAAGAAAAAGCTAACTACGGCACCTATATTGTCATTGCCTGAAGGGAATGATGATTTTCTGATTTATTGTGACGCATCAAAGCAAGGTCTCGGTTGTGTATTAATGCAACGGACGAAGGTGATTGCTTATGCGTCTAGACAATTGAAGATTCACGAGAAAAATTATACGACGCATGATTTGGAATTAGGCGCGGTTGTTTTTGCATTAAAGACTTGGAGGCACTACTTATATGGGGTCAAAAGTATTATATATACCGACCACAAAAGTCTTCAACACATATTTAATCAGAAACAACTGAATATGAGGCAGCGTAGGTGGATTGAATTGTTGAATAATTACGACTTCGAGATTCGTTACCACTCGGGGAAGGCAAATGTGGTAGCCGATGCCTTGAGCAGGAAAGATAGAGAACCCATTCGAGTAAAATCTATGAATATAATGATTCATAATAACCTTACTGAAGGTATTTCGTATGCCCGAGAGACATATTAAATTGACGTGGCCACTATGTTATGATCCAAGTCGGGTCATACCCAATAACAAGCTTACCAACACTTTATATGTATTTATTTTAATGGTTGGATTGTTAAATAAATACGCGACACTTGAACTTTAGAAAATCGGTTTTCTAAATTATAATCACTTGAGATAAGTTATTTGGATAATTTATATATGATATGGATTTAATTATTTATAGGTTTAAATAATTATGTTATGTTATATTTTATAAAATGGTTTATAAAATTATTGCAAGTAACAAATGCATGTTTATTTTATACAAGTTTTATAAAATTATTACAAGTTTTTTTATAAAACATTCTTGTTATAAAATATTAACATGATGGGTAGTTTTTGGGACTCCAAGACACACCCATGCTTGGTCTTATTTGTTACTTTTAAGACTACACAAGTCCTAAGGTGCATGCATAACTCACACACCAAAGTTTGAATTATTCTCTCAAGTGTAACTACACATTGAAGCTTGAAAAAAAAACTGCACAAGGTTTTCTGCTGCTGCAGCTGGCCGTGGGTCTTTATGGACTCTAAGGGAGTTCTAAATTTTTTTTTCAAGCTCATATCAAGTGTCAAATAAAATCCTAACTATAGTGAAAGGTGTTGGGGTTAATTGCTTGGGGTATTACTTGCTTGAGGCTTCAAGTTAGAAGCTCACTTCCATCATCTTCATCAACATCTTGCAACCTTGATAACAACCCTCAACTAGCTTGAGGAGGTATAATCTTTCTTCCTTTCTTGTTAATTAGTAAGCATTATTTCACAACTTGATCCAAGACGGGATTTAGCTTTAATTGGTTTAATGATAACAAGTAAGATTGGTAATTTCACGCTTCCGTTTTACAATGATTCTTAAATGGTTTTAAGAGTTTCAAACTTGTTAAATCCCAACAATGGTATCTAGAGCCGAGGTTGTTGAAATATGCTTCGTAATGTTGTTTTAAACCCACTATATTTGCAATCTATGAACATGCATGAATGTAGATTGCAAAAATCAATGGGTTTGGGAGGGTTTATGTGTTAGGCCGAATTGTTTGGGTTCCAAAAGTGGGTTTTGGGCTCTTTCATTTGGTCATATTTGGTTGCATGTTCATGTTCACAATCATAGCCTTGACCTTGTGTTGAATGCATGTTATGGTTGTATGTTTGGTTAATTTGTAATATTCATTTGGTATGTAATATTAATTCATTCAATTGGATGTAATATTTATTTTGGCTATGTAATTTGTTTTACATTTGGTATGTAAAATAGAATAGGTTGTATTTTCATTTTCTAGATAAAAATGTATTAGGATACATATTTTGTAAAATGAAGATACAAGATGATGAAGACTTGAAGAACACAAGGAACATATGGATGCAAGGTTAAGTGGAAGATTTGAAATCTCCTACTTTGTATTATTACCCCTTAACCCGGTGACATTTGTTTTCGGCTAAACAAATGTCCACCTAAATGGCTAGATTGTGAATATACTTGTTTTGCATGTGTGGTTGTTTGTTTGTTTATTGTATTGTATGTTTGGTTGATACAATTAATCACAAGATAACAACAAGCAAAACGACAATTTAATTGGTTAAATTAGACGTATTAATAACATGCAAGACGACAATTTAATTGGTTAAATTAAAAGCAACTAAAAACCTTAATAAATAGTTATTAAGAACAAGAAAAGGATCACATATATATAAAATGGTTTATATCAAGTAATTGGCAAATTACAAGACTTGAAAATGGATTTCAAATGAACCATACACTAAATGCATGTTGGTGTATGGCATAAATGGTTTCTTAAACTAGAATTAACGAAAACTTAAAATCCCTTAATCGACAAGGTAAACAAGTTTAACGCCATCCTTTTGTGGTAACACTTAAAAATATTAGGGAACTCTTAATGGGATAAAGGTCACCTAACCGTTATGAGCAAACTAATATGATTGAGGTGAATTTCGCACACTTGTGGGATAAAGGTCACCTAACCACTAGTATGTTGAATTTACGCGTTAGCACAAGTAGGACGACTTGATTTGGGAATCATGAACTTAGGGTCACCGAAGCATGATGAACAAATAGGCGTTGATGGGATAATATGCCATGCAAAAGGATTGCATGATCCCATAACTTAAAAGTTACAAAAGGATTGCAATTGTCATATAATGACTACCTAGGTGAATCGAATAACGGGATAAAGGTCACCTAACCGAAATTTGATTTACCGTTGGATTCTAATATTTAATAAGTCAATTAATATTTAAAGGGTATTGTTTATTAAATTTAAAACGATACTTAAATGAACTTTGTTAAATTTTGTAGATGGCCGCCAATAACAACAACATGAAAAACGCACCCATTAACTTGAACAACCTATCGTTAAGGTCTCTCCTCGAGAAAGACAAACTCAACCATACGAAATTTATGGATTGGTTCCGCAATCTTAGGATTGTCCTCAAACTTGAGGATAAGGCGTATGTGTTGGAAGACCCCATTCCCGATCAACCCGATGAGGATGATACGGAAGGCATGGCTTATTGGGATAAGTATTGCGCCGATTCGGTGCAAGTCGCTTGCCTAATGCTTGGGACTATGATACCCGAACTCCAAAAGGATTTCGAGCATCACACTGCATACGACATGATCACGCAGTTGAAGGAGATGTTCCTTCAACAAGCTCGTGTCGAGCGCTTTAAAACGGTCCGAGCGCTTCATGCATGTCGTATGGACGACTCCCAATCCGTTTCATCTTATGTCCTTAAGATGAAAAGCCTCATTGATTGCGCAAACCGTCTTAATCTAAACATATCTAATGAGCTTGCCACGGATCTTATCCTAAACTCCTTGTCAAAGAGGTTTGACCAATTTGTAATTAATTACAATATGAATGGGATGGATAAGACCATTGGCGAACTTCATGGCATGCTTAGTAACTAGCATGGGTAAGAGGGCTTCACCCGTGCTAATGATCAATGATGGTGGGTCCAAAGGTAATAACACCTCTAAACCAAAGGCGGCTAAGAGGAAAGGACCCGCCCATCAAGGCAAGGGAAAGGGGAGGATGGTTACCCCAACCAAAAACAAGAACAAGAAGCAAAAGGTTGCCGGACAAGCAAACTCCAAGGAAGACCCGTGCTTCGGTTGCGATGAAATGGGTCACTGGAAACGCAACTGCCCGGTCTACCTTAAGGAGTTGAAGGAAAAGAGGGATGCAGGGCAAACCTCAGGTAATGTATATATGGTATACATTGAGCTTAGTATTACTTCTTCTAATACATGGGTATTAGACACAGGATGTGGAACTCATATTTGCAATTCTTTGCAGGGGTTCAAAAGAAGTGATCAAGATGCGGGAACAACAAGTCTCTTCATGGGAAATGGAGCAAGGGTGCAAGTGAAGGCTCAAGGAGACTTTGTATTAAAGCTTCCAAGTGGTTTGGAACTTATTTTGAACAATGTTTTGTATGCACCGGATTTATGTCGAAACATTATTTCAGTTTCCCGTTTAAAACAATGTGGTTTTTATCTTAATTTTGTTAATGATGATATCCACGTTTATTTAGATAATGTGTTCTATTTTAAGGCTTCGCCTTCGAATGGTATTTATGAATTGGTTCATGATGACACATCATAGAATAGCTCAATATACCACGCAAACACCAAGAAACTCAAAAGGGATTTGAGTGATTCCTACTTATGGCATTGTCGCCTTGGTCACATAAACAAGAATCGAATGCATACACTTCAAAAGAATGGACTTTTGAAATCAAATGAACTAGACTCATTTGATGTATGTGAATCTTGTTTACAAGGCAAAATGACTAAAGCACCTTTCAAAGGGACCTATGAAAGGGCTAAAGATTTATTAGGATTAATACATTCGGATGTATGTGGACCCTTTAAACCCATGACTAGGAATGGTGAAAGATACTTTGTTACTTTCATTGATGACTTTAGTCGTTTCGGATATGTCTACTTATTAAGACACAAGGACGAAACCTTTGAAGCATTCAAAGAATATCAAAACGAAGTACAAAATCAACTCAACAAGACAATAAAGGTACTTCGTACCGATAGAGGAGGTGAATACCTATGTGATGCTTTCCAAGATCATCTTAGAAGTTGTGGGATTATCTAGCAACTTACTCCACCCAGGACACCACAGCTTAATGGTGTATCCGAAAGGAGGAACCGAACCCTAATGGATATGGTTCGATCTATGATGGCTAGAAGCGGGTTACCTCTATCATTCTGGGGTTACTGTCTATGCTCAGCGGCTCGTATTTTAAATATGGCCCCAACCAAGAAAGTGGAACGAACACCTCATGAGATGTGGTTTGGAAAACCTCCATCTCTATCATACTTAAAGGTATGGGGATGTGAAGCTTATCCTAAGCATTACATCCCTAATAAGTTGAATGCTCGATCCACGAAGTGTATCTTCATAGGATATCCCAAGGATAATATGGGATATTATTTCTATGATCCATCCGAGCAGAATGTATTTGTTGCTCGGAAGGCGGAATTCCTTGAAACTAAGTTCCTAATGGAAGGAAGTATTGAAAGGAAGATAGATCTTGAAGAGGTTCAAGATCAAGTAGATGATACACAATTGGTTGACACTAGCACTCAACATGAAAATGTTGAGATTGATCAAATGGATGATCAAAATACACAAGACGTTCGCAGATCTGGTAGGATTAGTAATCCTCCTGAGAGATATGGGTTTCTCATGGATGGTTGCTATGTGGTTGATTTGGATGAACCAATAAACTACCAAGATGCTTTATCAAGGATTGATAAAGATAAATGGCAGGAAGCCATGAACGCTGAGATGCAATCCATGTATGACAACCAAGTTTGGGAACTTGTTACACAACCTGCTGGCTCAAGGCTAGTTGATTGTAAATGGCTTTTCAAAATGAAAAACGACATACATGGAAACTTGGATACATATAAAGCTAGACTTGTAGCAAAAGGTTTCACTCAAACTCAAGGGGTTGACTATGATGAAACTTTTTCGCCTGTGGCAATGCTAAAGTCTATTAGAATATTACTTGCCATTGCTGCTCATTATGATTATGAAATATGGCAGATGGATGTCAAGACCGCTTTCCTAAACGGACATCTTGAGGAAGATGTCTATATGGTTCAGCCTGAAGGTTTTGTTGATCCGAAATATCGTAAAAAGGTATGCAAGTTAAAGAAGTCAATCTAAGGATTGAAACAAGCATCTAGAATGTGGAATCATCGTTTTAATGAGGAGGCCAAGAAATTTGGCTTCATTAAAAATGGTGATGAAGCTTGTGTATACAAGAAAGCTAGTGGGAGCACTATCATGTTCCTTGTACTATATGTGGATGATATATTGTTATTTGGAAATGATATTCCGGCAATGCAAGGTGTTAAAACTTGGTTAAGCAAATGCTTCTCCATTAAGGATCTTAGAGAAGCACAATACGTTTTGGGGATTGGGATCTACAGGGATAGATCCAAGAAACTGATAGGTTTAAATCAAAGTGCATACATTGAAAAGATCTTGAAAAGGTTCAAGATGGAGAACTCTAAGAAAGGTTTGGTACCTATTCAAAAGGGAACACTTTCCAGTTCATCTCAGTGCCCCACCACGAAAGATGAACAGGAGAGAATGAAGAAAGTCCCATATGCTTCTGCCATTGGGTCAATCACGTATGCAATGATATGCACTAGACCGGATGTGTCATGCGCTCTTAGCTTGACAAGTAGATACCAGAATAACCCAGGAAACAGTCATTGGATTGCTGTTAAAAGTATATTGAAATACCTTAGGAGGACTAAGGATATGTTTCTGATATATGGGTCTGGTGAGGAGGAACTCGCTGTAAAGGGTTACGTAGACGCGAGTTTCCAAACTGATCGAGATGATTCTCGATCATAATCCGGTTATGTCTTCACATTAAATGGAGGTGCGGTCTCTTGGAAGAGTTCAAAACAGGATGTTGTTGCATTATCCACTACAGAGTCAGAGTACATTGTCGCCTCATTGGCAGCTCAGGAAGCTGCATGGATGAAGAAATTCATCGACGACTTAGGAGTGGTCCCTACCATTCAAGACCCTCTTGAGATCTTTTGTGACAACGAAGGTGCGATTGCTCAAATCAAGGAACCTCGTGCTCACCAAAAGACCCGTCACATTGAGCGAAGATTCAACTACATAAGGGATGAAGTTAAAAAAGGAAAGATATGTATTCGCAAAGTTCACACGGATCTAAATATAGCGGATTCACTCACGAAGCTCTTACATGGTGCAAAACATCAAGGGCATGTTAGTGCATTAGGACTTCGATATTCTAGTGATTGGTCATGATCTGTTTTAAGTATTGTAACGGAACGAAATTGTTCAAACTCATTAATATAATTATGGTATTAATTTATTTTGAGTTATGTTCCTATTTTGCATATTTTATCCATGAATAAGTAATTATTCTAAATTCCGTAGTCGATCACGTTTGTGGGAGCAAATGTGAGGTTTAGACTATTATGAACTCGGATTGGTATACATTCACGGGATGAATGTGGTGCAAGGTTGCAACCAAGGTTCATAGATATTTGTGGGATACAAATATTGGAAGACCCACCCTCAAGACTTACTAAATGGAGCCTTTGTGGTTGATCACATGTAATCTTGAGTAAAGGCGAATATCATTGTATCCTCTGACCTGAGATACATATTGGGTTCGGACATTCACTAAGTATTGTGCCTTGATTCTTTCCTTCACTATTCTGAAATATGGTAGTTCATAAGGAAGAGCTCAGGTATAATGCATAGTGTATGTCTAGGACATATGTAGTCAAGATGGAATTTGTCCCTCTTATTCGTTGAGAGTAAGATGTCTAAGGCCTGATAAAGTTAAATCTAGAAGAGAGTGATCACTCTATGTCTCTTGGATTTAACATGACATCTAGGATGAAAGGATATAATGAAAAGATTCACCTATTCATATTGGAGATGGGAACTCGAAAGGGATGATGTTATTGAATGGCAAATGTCATAACATATTGGGGGTGATGGATGGTCGTTAGGTGGTATCCATCACTTGCATTAATTTCTTATGTTTCTCGTGCAAGTGGGAGATTGAAGGTATTTCGTATGCCCGAGAGACATATTAAATTGACGTGGCCACTATGTTATGATCCAAGTCGGGTCATACCCAATAACAAGCTTACCAACACTTTATATGTATTTATTTTAATGGTTGGATTGTTAAATAAATACGCGACACTTGAACTTTAGAAAATCGGTTTTCTAAATTATAATCACTTGAGATAAGTTATTTGGATAATTTATATATGATATGGATTTAATTATTTATAGGTTTAAATAATTATGTTATGTTATATTTTATAAAATGGTTTATAAAATTATTGCAAGTAACAAATGCATGTTTATTTTATACAAGTTTTATAAAATTATTACAAGTTTTTTTTATAAAACATTCTTGTTATAAAATATTAACATGATGGGCAGTTTTTGTAGTGACCCGAACTTTTCCATGTTTATATATATTAATTGAGATTGATGTTTACATGATTAAATGTTTCCAACATGTTAAGCAATCAAACTTGTTAAGACTTGATTAATTGAAATATGTTTCATATAGACAATTGACCACCCAAGTTGACCGGTGATTCACGAACGTTAAAACTTGTAAAAACTATATGATGACATATATATGGATATATATATAGTTAACATGATACTATGATAAGTAAATATATCATTAAGTATATTAACAATGAACTACATATGTAAAAACAAGACTACTAACTTAATGATTTTTAAACGAGACATATATGTAACGATTATCGCTGTAAAGACATTTAATGTATATATATCATATTAAGAGATATTCATACATGATAATATCATGATAATATAATAATTTAAAATCTCATTTGATATTATAAACATTGGGTTAACAACACTTAACAAGATCGTTAACCTAAAGGTTTCAAAACAACACTTACATGTAACGACTAACGATGACTTAACGACTCAGTTAAAATGTATATACATGTAGTGTTTTAATATGTATTTATAAACTTTTGAAAGACTTCAATACACTTATAAAAATACTTCTACTTAACAAAAATGCTTACAATTACATCCTCGTTCAGTTTCATCAACAATTCTACTCGTATGCACCCGTATTCGTACTCGTACAATACACAGCTTTTAGATGTATGTACTATTGGTATATACACTCCAATGATCAGCTCTTAGCAGCCCATGTGAGTCACCTAACACATGTGGGAACCATCATTTGGCAACTAGCATGAAATATCTCATAAAATTACAAAAGTATGAGTAATCATTCATGACTTATTTACATGAAAACAAAATTACATATCCTTTATATCTAATCCATACACCAACGACCAAAAACACCTACAAACACTTTCATTCTTCAATTTTCTTCATCTAATTGATCTCTCTCAAGTTCTATCTTCAAGTTCTAAGTGTTCTTCATAATTTCCAAAAGTTCTAGTTTCATAAAATCAAGAATACTTTCAAGTTTGCTAGCTCACTTCCAATCTTGTAAGGTGATCATCCAACCTCAAGAAATCTTTGTTTCTTACAGTAGGTTATCATTCTAATACAAGGTAATAATCATATTCAAACTTTGGTTCAATTTCTATAACTATAACAATCTTATTTCAAGTGATGATCTTACTTGAACTTGTTTTCGTGTCATGATTCTGCTTCAAGAACTTCGAGCCATCCAAGGATCCATTGAAGCTAGATCCATTTTTCTCTTTTCCAGTAGGTTTATCCAAGGAACTTAAGGTAGTAATGATGTTCATAACATCATTTGATTCATACATATAAAGCTATCTTATTCGAAGGTTTAAACTTGTAATCACTAGAACATAGTTTAGTTAATTCTAAACTTGTTCGCAAACAAAAGTTAATCCTTCTAACTTGACTTTTAAAATCAACTAAACACATGTTATATATCTATATGATATGCTAACTTAATGATTTAAAACCTGGAAACACGAAAAACACCGTAAAACCGGATTTACGCCGTCGTAGTAACACTGCGGGCTGTTTTGGGTTAGTTAATTAAAAACTATGATAAACTTTGATTTAAAAGTTGTTATTCTGAGAAAATGATTTTTATTATGAACATGAAACTATATCCAAAAATTATGGTTAAACTCAAAGTGAAAGTATGTTTTCTAAAATGGTCATCTAGACGTCGTTCTTTCGACTGAAATGACTACCTTTACAAAAACGACTTGTAACTTATTTTTCCGACAATAAACCTATACTTTTCTGTTTAGATTCATAAAATAGAGTTCAATATGAAACCATAGCAATTTGATTCACTCAAAACGGATTTAAAATGAAGAAGTTATGGGTAAAACAAGATTGGATAATTTTTCTCATTTTAGCTACGTGAAAATTGGTAACAAATCTATTCCAACCATAACTTAATCAACTTGTATTGTATATTATGTAATCTTGAGATACCATAGACACGTATACAATGTTTCGACCTATCATGTCGACACATCTATATATATTTCGGAACAACCATAGACACTCTATATGTGAATGTTGGAGTTAGCTATACAGGGTTGAGGTTGATTCCAAAATATATATAGTTTGAGTTGTGATCAATACTGAGATACGTATACACTGGGTCGTGGATTGATTCAAGATAATATTTATCGATTTATTTCTGTACATCTAACTGTGGACAACTAGTTGTAGGTTATTAACGAGGACAGCTGACTTAATAAACTTAAAACATCAAAATATATTAAAAGTGTTGTAAATATATTTTGAACATACTTTGATATACATGTATATATTGTTATAGGTTCGTGAATCAACCAGTGGCCAAGTCTTACTTCCCGACGAAGTAAAAATCTGTGAAAGTGAGTTATAGTCCCACTTTTAAAATCTAATATTTTTGGGATGAGAATACATGCAGGTTTTATAAATGATTTACAAAATAGACACAAGTACGTGAAACTACATTCTTTGGTTGAATTATCGAAATCGAATATGCCCCTTTTTATTAAGTCTGGTAATCTAAGAATTAGGGAACAGACACCCTAATTGACGCGAATCCTAAAGATAGATCTATTGGGCCTAACAAACCCCATCCAAAGTACCGGATGCTTTAGTACTTCGAAATTTATATCATATCCGAAGGGTGTCCCGGAATGATGGGGATATTCTTATATATGCATCTTGTTATTGTCGGTTACCAGGTGTTCACCATATGAATGATTTTTATCTCTATGTATGGGATGTGTATTGAAATATGAAATCTTGTGGTCTATTATTATGATTTGATATATATAGGCTAAACCTATAACTCACCAACATTTTTGTTGACGTTTTAAGCATGTTTATTCTCAGGTGATTATTAAGAGCTTCCGCTGTCGCATACTTAAATAAGGACGAGATTTGGAGTCCATGCTTGTATGATATTGTGTAAAAACTGCATTCAAGAAACTTATTTTGTTGTAACATATTTGTATTGTAAACCATTATGTAATGGTCGTGTGTAAACAGGATATTTTAGATTATCATTATTTGATAATCTACGTAAAGCTTTTTAAACCTTTATTGATGAAATAAAGGTTATGGTTTGTTTTAAAATGAATGCAGTCTTTGAAAAACGTCTCATATAGAGGTCAAAACCTCGCAACGAAATCAATTAATATGGAACGTTTTTAATCAATAAGAACGGGACATTTCAGTTGGTATCCGAGCGTTGGTCTTAGAGAACCAGAAAATTTGCATTAGTGTGTCTTATCGAGTTTGTTAGGATGCATTAGTGAGTCTGGACTTCGACCGTGTTTTCTTTAAAAATGATTGCTTAACATTTTTGTTGGAAACTATATATTTTTAACATATGAATATTATGTGATATATTAATCTCTTAACGTGTTTGATATTATGTGATAGATGTCTACCTCTAGAACAAGTCCCATTGACTCACCTAATAATAATGAAGAGTCAAATGTAAATTGGAATGATTTGTGGACTGATTCACAAGTTCCCGAAGAGGAACCGGAAGAAGAGTCGGAACCGGAAGAAGAATCGGAACCGGAAGAAGAATCGGAACCGGATGAAGAAATAGAACCGGTGGGGGAAATAATAAAACGGTTAAGTAAAAGAAAATCCTCAGCCAACCGACCAAAGTTAATTATGGTCAATGGTGTTTCCGCCAAGGAAGCAAAATATTGGGAGGATTACCAATTCTCCGATGAATCGGATTCCGACGAGAATTCCGATGATGTTATAGAAATTACCCTAACTGAATTTAAAAAGTCAAAAGAAAATAATAAGGGAAAGGGCATAAAAATAGAGAAATCTAATTCCAACCCCGATGAACTTTATATGTATCGTCAACCCCCGAAGTCCTTAAGTTGTAACAATGACCCGGGAACCTCTAAACCACCAGGTTTTTCTAAACCAATGTGGACAACGACGGCTCGTATTAGGGGAACATCATATATCCCTAGAAACTTGGCAAAACGAACCAAAACCGAAGAAGAAGAAACGAGCGAGTCGGAATAAGATAGTTGTATTCGTGTGGTGTAATATATGGAATATAGTGTTCTTATGCTTTATGATATATGTAAAAATTGCTTGTATTAATAAGTATTTTTTTTATGAATCTAACTCTTGTCTATTTTACAGTTTAAAAACACAAAATGGATAGACAACCCAATATTTTAAGAGACCTACCCGGAGACATGATTGATGAAATCTTGTCTAGAGTCGGCCAGAATTCTTCGGCACAACTATTTAAGGCGAGATCAGTTTGTAAGACATTCGAAGAACGTTCCAAGAATGTCTTGGTTTATAAGAGACTTTCGTTTGAAAGATGGGGGATATCACATTGGGAAACCCATAAGTTACGATGTGTTTACTTTGACGCATATATTGCGGGGAACCCAAATGCTATTTTACGCAACGGGTTAAGAAATTATTTTGACTCAATATATCCGAATATTGGACTTCGTGATTTATAAAAAGCGGCTAACATGCAACATAAAGAAGCATGTTATGCTTACGGATTAGTAATGTTCGCTTCTCACCAAAGTGAGAACAAGAACATCGGGCTACAACTATTAAACAAAACGTTTCCACAAGTGACGGAGTCGGTAATTGGGGTAAGAAATGAGGTTTTTAGATTATTACGGGACTGTTGGACATTACGTAACCCTCGTCCCTTTGATGACGTTACAACACGCTGTCTTATCAACGGCCATAACGGTTATGTTGCACAAGACCAAGGATGGGAAGTAGTCCTAGTAAAACCAGAATGCATGACTTGTTTCTGGACGTATGAATTACGTGTCTTTATTGCCTTTGCTGAACGACTTGTGTACTAGCTAGAATTGTCTTCACAACTATCTTGTATCAAAGTTATTGTGTGCTATATTTCATGCTTTATGTAAAATAAGCGGTATTGTAAGTTTGTAAAATATTGTATAACAGTTTGAACGCGAAATATTATTATAATCAGTTTTTCATATAGAATTGTAGTAGTTGAATTGTATATTAGCTACTAAGTATGAACTTAACGGGTAGGTACTACCCGAATTTAAACTTATAAAACGCTAATATGAAGAAAAAGCTTTTATAAATGAGTTCATATTATGCTACGAAATACTATTAACTACTCTTAATATTCTGTATCATTAACTTGTTCCATTTAACTATTTTGAAGGAAATGGCACCGACTACTCGACACACCGTGAATATGAATGAAGAGGAATTCCGTACTTTTCTAGCTTCAAACATAGCCGCAGTACAGGCTGCGCTACATACCAACAATAACCTTGGATCTAGCAGTACAGGAAATCGTGTAGGATGCACCTACAAAGAATTCACTGCCTGCAAACCTTTGGAATTTGATGGAACCGAAGGACCGATCGGATTGAAACGGTGGACCGAGAAGGTTGAATCGGTGTTTGCCATAAGTAAGTGTACTGAAGAGGACAAAGTGAAGTACGCTACGCATACCTTCACAGGTTCTGCGTTAACATGGTGGAATACCTATCTAGAGCAAGTGGGACAAGATGATGCGTACGCACTACCGTGGTCAGCATTCAAGCACTTGATGAACGAGAAGTACCGTCCCAGAACCGAGGTCAATAAGCTCAAGACAGAACTTAGAGGGTTACGAACCCAAGGATTTGATATTACCACGTACGAAAGACGATTCACAGAATTGTACCTATTGTGTCCGGGAGCATTCGAAGATGAGGAAGAGAAGATCGACGCGTTTGTGAAAGGATTACCGGAAAGAATCCAAGAAGATATAAGTTCACACGAGCCCGCCTCCATACAACAGGCATGTAGAATGGCTCACAAACTAGTGAACCAGATTGAAGAAAGAATTAAAGAACAGACTGCTGAAGAGGCCAATGTGAAGCAAGTCAAAAGAAAGTGGGAGGAAAACGGTGATAAGAATCACCAATACAACAACAACAGCAATTACAACAATAATCGCAACAATTATCCCAACAATCGAAACATCAATCGCAACTACAACAAACGGCCCAACAACAACAACAACAACAACAACAACAACAGCAACTACAACAATCATCCCAACAACAATAATAACCGCAACAACAACAACAATCAGAAGCAACTATGCCAAAGGTGTGAAAAGAATCACTCGGGGTTCTGCACCAAATTTTGCAACAAGTGTAAAAGAAATGGTCATAGCGCGGCGAAGTGTGAGGTCTACGGACCAGGGGTTAATAGAACGAAAGGAACAAATGGTGTCGGAACGAGTAATGGCGGAGCAAGTAGTGTCGGAGCAAGTTATGCCAATGTAGTTTGTTATAAATGTGGAAAACCAGGCCACATTATTAGAAATTGCCCGAACCAGGAGAACACGAATGGACAAGGCCGTGGAAGAGTTTTCAATATTAATGCGGTAGAGGCACAGGAAGACCCGGAGCTTGTTACGGGTACGTTTCTTATTGACAATAAATCTGCTTACGTTTTATTTGATTCGGGTGCGGATAGAAGCTATATGAGTAGAGATTTTTGTGCTAAATTAAGTTGTCCATTGACGCCTTTGGATAGTAAATTTTTACTCGAATTAGCAAATGGTAAATTAATTTCAGCAGATAATATATGTCGGAATCGAGAAATTAAACTGGTTAGCGAAACATTTAAGATTGATTTGATACCAGTAGAGTTAGGGAGTTTTGATGTGATAATCGGTATGGACTGGTTGAAAGAAGTGAAAGCGGAGATCGTTTGTTACAAAAATGCAATTCGCATTATACGAGAAAAAGGAAAACCCTTAATGGTGTACGGAGAAAAGGGCAACACGAAGCTACATCTTATTAGTAATTTGAAGGCACAAAAACTAATAAGAAAAGGTTGCTATGCTGTTCTAGCACACGTCGAGAAAGTACAAACTGAAGAAAAGAGCATCAATGATGTTCCCATTGCAAAAGAATTTCCCGATGTATTTCCGAAAGAATTACCGGGATTACCCCCACATCGATCCGTTGAATTTCAAATAGATCTTGTACCAGGAGCTGCACCAATAGCTCGTGCTCCTTACAGACTCGCACCCAGCGAGATGAAAGAACTGCAAAGCCAATTACAAGAACTTTTAGAGCGTGGTTTCATTCGACCAAGCACATCACCGTGGGGAGCTCCTGTTTTGTTTGTCAAGAAGAAAGATGGTACATTCAGGTTGTGTATCGACTACCGAGAGTTGAACAAACTTACCATCAAGAACCGCTACCCACTACCGAGAATCGACGACTTATTTGATCAACTACAAGGCTCGTCTGTTTATTCAAAGATTGACTTACGTTCCGGGTATCATCAAATGCGGGTGAAAGAAGATGATATTCCAAAGACTGCTTTCAGAACACGTTACGGTCATTACGAGTTTATGGTCATGCCGTTTGGTTTAACTAATGCACCAGCTGTGTTCATGGACCTTATGAACCGAGTGTGTGGACCATACCTTGACAAGTTTGTCATTGTTTTCATTGATGACATACTTATTTACTCAAAGAATGACCAAGAACACGGTGAACATTTGAGAAAGGTGTTAGAAGTATTGAGGAAGGAAGAATTGTACGCTAAGTTTTCAAAGTGTGCATTTTGGTTGGAAGAAGTTCAATTCCTCGGTCACATAGTGAACAAAGAAGGTATTAAGGTGGATCCGGCAAAGATAGAAACTGTTGAAAAGTGGGAAACCCCGAAAACTCCGAAACACATACGCCAGTTTTTAGGACTAGCTGGTTACTACAGAAGGTTCATCCAAGACTTTTCCAGAATAGCAAAACCCTTGACTGCATTAACGCATAAAGGGAAGAAATTTGAATGGAATGATGAACAAGAGAAAGCGTTTCAGTTATTGAAGAAAAAGCTAACTACGGCACCTTTATTGTCATTGCCTGAAGGGAATGATGATTTTGTGATTTATTGTGACGCATCAAAGCAAGGTCTCGGTTGTGTATTAATGCAACGAACGAAGGTGATTGCTTATGCGTCTAGACAATTGAAGATTCACGAACAAAATTATACGACGCATGATTTGGAATTAGGCGCGGTTGTTTTTGCATTAAAGACTTGGAGGCACTACTTATATGGGGTCAAAAGTATTATATATACCGACCACAAAAGTCTTCAACACATATTTAATCAGAAACAACTGAATATGAGGCAGCGTAGGTGGATTGAATTATTGAATGATTACGATTTTGAGATTCGTTACCACCCGGGGAAGGCAAATGTGGTAGCCGATGCCTTGAGCAGGAAGGATAGAGAACCCATTCGAGTAAAATCTATGAATATAATGATTCATAATAACATTACTACTCAAATAAAGGAGGCGCAACAAGGAGTTTTAAAAGAGGGAAATTTAAAGGATGAAATACCCAAAGGATCGGAGAAGCATCTTAATATTCGGGAAGACGGAACCCGGTATAGGGCTGAAAGGATTTGGGTACCAAAATTTGGAGATATGAGAGAAATGGTACTTAGAGAAGCTCATAAAACCAGATACTCAATACATCCTGGAACGGGGAAGATGTACAAGGATCTCAAGAAACATTTTTGGTGGCCGGGTATGAAAGCCGATGTTGCTAAATACGTAGGAGAATGTTTGACATGTTCTAAGGTCAAAGCTGAGCATCAGAAACCATCAGGTCTACTTCAACAACCCGAAATCCCGGAATGGAAATGGGAAAACATTACCATGGATTTCATCACTAAATTGCCAAGGACTGCAAGTGGTTTTGATACTATTTGGGTAATAGTTGATCGTCTCACCAAATCAGCACACTTCCTACCAATAAGAGAAGATGACAAGATGGAGAAGTTAGCACGACTGTATTTGAAGGAAGTCGTCTCCAGACATGGAATACCAATCTCTATTATCTCTGATAGGGATGGCAGATTTATTTCAAGATTCTGGCAGACATTACAGCAAGCATTAGGAACTCGTCTAGACATGAGTACTGCCTATCATCCACAAACTGATGGGCAGAGCGAAAGGACGATACAAACGCTTGAAGACATGCTACGAGCATGTGTTATTGATTTCGGAAACAGTTGGGATCGACATCTACCGTTAGCAGAATTTTCCTACAACAACAGCTACCATTCAAGCATTGAGATGGCGCCGTTTGAAGCACTTTATGGTAGAAAGTGCAGGTCTCCGATTTGTTGGAGTGAGGTGGGGGATAGACAGATTACGGGTCCGGAGATTATACAAGAAACTACCGAGAAGATCATCCAAATTCAACAACGGTTGAAAACCGCCCAAAGTCGACAAAAGAGCTACGCTGACATTAAAAGAAAAGATATAGAATTTGAAATTGGAGAGATGGTCATGCTTAAAGTTTCACCTTGGAAAGGCGTTGTTCGATTTGGTAAACGAGGGAAATTAAATCCAAGGTATATTGGACCATTCAAGATTATTGATCGTGTCGGACCAGTAGCTTACCGACTTGAGTTACCTCAACAACTCGCGGCTGTACATAACACTTTCCACGTCTCGAATTTGAAGAAATGTTTTGCTAAAGAAGATCTCACTATTCCGTTAGATGAAATCCAAATCAACGAAAAACTCCAATTCATCGAAGAACCCGTCGAAATAATGGATCGTGAGGTTAAAAGACTTAAGCAAAACAAGATACCAATTGTTAAGGTTCGATGGAATGCTCGTAGAGGACCCGAGTTCACCTGGGAGCGTGAAGATCAGATGAAGAAGAAATACCCGCATCTATTTCCAGAAGATTCGTCAACACCTTCAACAGCTTAAAATTTCGGGACGAAATTTATTTAACGGGTAGGTACTGTAGTGACCCGAACTTTTCCATGTTTATATATATTAATTGAGATTGATGTTTACATGATTAAATGTTTCCAACATGTTAAGCAATCAAACTTGTTAAGACTTGATTAATTGAAATATGTTTCATATAGACAATTGACCACCCAAGTTGACCGGTGATTCACGAACGTTAAAACTTGTAAAAACTATATGATGACATATATATGGATATATATATAGTTAACATGATACTATGATAAGTAAATATATCATTAAGTATATTAACAATGAACTACATATGTAAAAACAAGACTACTAACTTAATGATTTTTAAACGAGACATATATGTAACGATTATCGCTGTAAAGACATTTAATGTATATATATCATATTAAGAGATATTCATACATGATAATATCATGATAATATAATAATTTAAAATCTCATTTGATATTATAAACATTGGGTTAACAACACTTAACAAGATCGTTAACCTAAAGGTTTCAAAACAACACTTACATGTAACGACTAACGATGACTTAACGACTCAGTTAAAATGTATATACATGTAGTGTTTTAATATGTATTTATAAACTTTTGAAAGACTTCAATACACTTATCAAAATACTTCTACTTAACAAAAATGCTTACAATTACATCCTCGTTCAGTTTCATCAACAATTCTACTCGTATGCACCCGTATTCGTACTCGTACAATACACAGCTTTTAGATGTATGTACTATTGGTATATACACTCCAATGATCAGCTCTTAGCAGCCCATGTGAGTCACCTAACACATGTGGGAACCATCATTTGGCAACTAGCATGAAATATCTCATAAAATTACAAAAGTATGAGTAATCATTCATGACTTATTTACATGAAAACAAAATTACATATCCTTTATATCTAATCCATACACCAACGACCAAAAACACCTACAAACACTTTCATTCTTCAATTTTCTTCATCTAATTGATCTCTCTCAAGTTCTATCTTCAAGTTCTAAGTGTTCTTCATAATTTCCAAAAGTTCTAGTTTCATAAAATCAAGAATACTTTCAAGTTTGCTAGCTCACTTCCAATCTTGTAAGGTGATCATCCAACCTCAAGAAATCTTTGTTTCTTACAGTAGGTTATCATTCTAATACAAGGTAATAATCATATTCAAACTTTGGTTCAATTTCTATAACTATAACAATCTTATTTCAAGTGATGATCTTACTTGAACTTGTTTTCGTGTCATGATTCTGCTTCAAGAACTTCGAGCCATCCAAGGATCCATTGAAGCTAGATCCATTTTTCTCTTTTCCAGTAGGTTTATCCAAGGAACTTAAGGTAGTAATGATGTTCATAACATCATTTGATTCATACATATAAAGCTATCTTATTCGAAGGTTTAAACTTGTAATCACTAGAACATAGTTTAGTTAATTCTAAACTTGTTCGCAAACAAAAGTTAATCCTTCTAACTTGACTTTTAAAATCAACTAAACACATGTTATATATCTATATGATATGCTAACTTAATGATTTAAAACCTGGAAACACGAAAAACACCGTAAAACCGGATTTACGCCGTCGTAGTAACACTGCGGGCTGTTTTGGGTTAGTTAATTAAAAACTATGATAAACTTTGATTTAAAAGTTGTTATTCTGAGAAAATGATTTTTATTATGAACATGAAACTATATCCAAAAATTATGGTTAAACTCAAAGTGAAAGTATGTTTTCTAAAATGGTCATCTAGACGTCGTTCTTTCGACTGAAATGACTACCTTTACAAAAACGACTTGTAACTTATTTTTCCGACAATAAACCTATACTTTTGTGTTTAGATTCATAAAATAGAGTTCAATATGAAACCATAGCAATTTGATTCACTCAAAACGGATTTAAAATGAAGAAGTTATGGGTAAAACAAGATTGGATAATTTTTCTCATTTTAGCTACGTGAAAATTGGTAACAAATCTATTCCAACCATAACTTAATCAACTTGTATTGTATATTATGTAATCTTGAGATACCATAGACACGTATACAATGTTTCGACCTATCATGTCGACACATCTATATATATTTCGGAACAACCATAGACACTCTATATGTGAATGTTGGAGTTAGCTATACAGGGTTGAGGTTGATTCCAAAATATATATAGTTTGAGTTGTGATCAATACTGAGATACGTATACACTGGGTCGTGGATTGATTCAAGATAATATTTATCGATTTATTTCTGTACATCTAACTGTGGACAACTAGTTGTAGGTTATTAACGAGGACAGCTGACTTAATAAACTTAAAACATCAAAATATATTAAAAGTGTTGTAAATATATTTTGAACATACTTTGATATACATGTATATATTGTTATAGGTTCGTGAATCAACCAGTGGCCAAGTCTTACTTCCCGACGAAGTAAAAATCTGTGAAAGTGAGTTATAGTCCCACTTTTAAAATCTAATATTTTTGGGATGAGAATACATGCAGGTTTTATAAATGATTTACAAAATAGACACAAGTACGTGAAACTACATTCTATGGTTGAATTATCGAAATCGAATATGCCCCTTTTTATTAAGTCTGGTAATCTAAGAATTAGGGAACAGACACCCTAATTGACGCGAATCCTAAAGATAGATCTATTGGGCCTAACAAACCCCATCCAAAGTACCGGATGCTTTAGTACTTCGAAATTTATATCATATCCGAAGGGTGTCCCGGAATGATGGGGATATTCTTATATATGCATCTTGTTATTGTCGGTTACCAGGTGTTCACCATATGAATGATTTTTATCTCTATGTATGGGATGTGTATTGAAATATGAAATCTTGTGGTCTATTATTATGATTTGATATATATAGGCTAAACCTATAACTCACCAACATTTTTGTTGACGTTTTAAGCATGTTTATTCTCAGGTGATTATTAAGAGCTTCCGCTGTCGCATACTTAAATAAGGACGAGATTTGGAGTCCATGCTTGTATGATATTGTGTAAAAACTGCATTCAAGAAACTTATTTTGTTGTAACATATTTGTATTGTAAACCATTATGTAATGGTCGTGTGTAAACAGGATATTTTAGATTATCATTATTTGATAATCTACGTAAAGCTTTTTAAACCTTTATTGATGAAATAAAGGTTATGGTTTGTTTTAAAATGAATGCAGTCTTTGAAAAACGTCTCATATAGAGGTCAAAACCTCGCAACGAAATCAATTAATATGGAACGTTTTTAATCAATAAGAACGGGACATTTCAGTTTTTGGGACTCCAAGACACACCCATGCTTGGTCTTATTTGTTACTTTTAAGACTACACAAGTCCTAAGGTGCATGCATAACTCACACACCAAAGTTTGAATTATTCTCTCAAGTGTAACTACACATTGAAGCTTGAAAAAAAAACTGCACAAGGTTTTCTGCTGCTGCAGCTGGCCGTGGGTCTTTACGGACTCTAAGGGAGTTCTAAATTTGTTTTTCAAGCTCATATCAAGTGTCAAATAAAATCCTAACTATAGTGAAAGGTGTTGGGGTTAATTGCTTGGGGTATTACTTGCTTGAGGCTTCAAGTTAGAAGCTCACTTCCATCATCTTCATCAACATCTTGCAACCTTGATAACAACCCTCAACTAGC
The DNA here is from genome assembly GCF_046630445.1 of Rutidosis leptorrhynchoides. Taxonomy (NCBI): domain Eukaryota; kingdom Viridiplantae; phylum Streptophyta; class Magnoliopsida; order Asterales; family Asteraceae; genus Rutidosis; species Rutidosis leptorrhynchoides. The sequence continues at coordinate 275,941,202 of NC_092336.1, forward strand.
TTGAGGAGGTATAATCTTTCTTCCTTTCTTGTTAATTAGTAAGCATTATTTCACAACTTGATCCAAGACGGGATTTAGCTTTAATTGGTTTAATGATAACAAGTAAGATTGGTAATTTCACGCTTCCGTTTTACAATGATTCTTAAATGGTTTTAAGAGTTTCAAACTTGTTAAATCCCAACACTTACTACTCAAATAAAGGAGGCGCAACAAGGAGTTTTAAAAGAGGGAAATTTAAAGGATGAAATACCCAAGGGATCGGAGAAGCATCTTAATATTCGGGAAGACGGAACCCGGTATAGGGCTGAAAGGATTTGGGTACCAAAATTTGGAGATATGAGAGAAATGGTACTTAGAGAAGTTCATAAAACCAGATACTCAATACATCCTGGAACGGGGAAGATGTAAAAGGATCTCAAGAAACATTTTTGGTGGCCGGGTATGAAAGCCGATGTTGCTAAATATGTAGGAGAATGTTTGACGTGTTCTAAGGTCAAAGCTGAGCATCAGAAACCATCAGGTCTACTTCAACAACCCGAAATCCCGGAATGGAAATGGGAAAACATTACCATGGATTTCATCACTAAATTGCCAAGGACTGCAAGTGGTTTTGATACTATTTGGGTAATAGTTGATCGTCTCACCAAATCAGCACACTTCCTGCCAATAAGAGAAGATGACAAGATGGAGAAGTTAGCACGACTGTATTTGAAGGAAGTCGTCTCCAGACATGGAATACCAATCTCTATTATCTCTGATAGGGATGGTAGATTTATTTCAAGATTCTGGCAGACATTACAGCAAGCATTAGGAACTCGTCTAGACATGAGTACTGCCTATCATCCACAAACTGATGGGCAGAGCGAAAGGACGATACAAACGTTTGAAGACATGCTACGAGCATGTGTTATTGATTTCGAAAACAGTTGGGATCGACATCTACCGTTAGCAGAATTTTCCTACAACAACAGCTACCATTCAAGCATTGAGATGGCACCGTTTGAAGCACTTTATGGTAGAAAGTGCAGGTCTCCGATTTGTTGGAGTGAAGTGGGGGATAGACAAATTACGGGTCCGAAGATTATACAAGAAACTACCGAGAAGATCATCCAAATTCAACAACGGTTGAAAACCGCCCAAAGTCGACAAAAGAGCTACGCTGACATTAAAAGAATAGATATAGAATTTGAAATTGGAGAGATGGTCATGCTTAAAGTTGCACCTTGGAAAGGCGTTGTTCGATTTGGTAAACGAGGGAAATTAAATCCAAGGTATATTGGACCATTCAAGATTATTGATCGTGTCGGACCAGTAGCTTACCGACTTGAGTTACCTCAACAACTCGCGGCTGTACATAACACTTTCCACGTCTCGAATTTGAAGAAATGTTTTGCTAAAGAAGATCTCACTATTCCGTTAGATGAAATCCCAATCAACGAAAAACTTCAATTCATCGAAGAACCCGTCGAAATAATGGATCGTGAGGTTAAAAGACTTAAGCAAAACAAGAAACCAATTGTTAAGGTTCGATGGAATGCTTGTAGAGGACCCGAGTTCACCTGGGAGCGTGAAGATCATATGAAGAAGAAATACCCGCATCTATTTCAAGAAGATTCGTCAACACCTTCAACAGCTTAAAATTTCGGGACAAAATTTATTTAACGGGTAGGTACTGTAGTGACCCGAACTTTTCCATGTTTATATATATTAATTGAGATTGATATTTACATGATTAAATGTTTTTAACATGTTAAGTAATCAAACTTGTTAAGATTTGATTAATTGAAATATGTTTCATATAGACAATTGACCACCCAAGTTGACCGGTGATTCACGAACGTTAAAACTTGTAAAAACTATATGATGACATATATATGGATATATATATAGTTAACATGATACTATGATAAGTAAACATATCATTAAGTATATTAACAATGAACTACATATGTAAAAACAAGACTACTAACTTAATGATTTTTAAACGAGACATATATGTAACGATTATCGTTGTAAAGACATTTAATGTATATATATCATATTAAGAGATATTCATACATGATAATATCATGATAATATAATAATTTAAAATCTCATTTGATATTATAAATATTGGGTTAACAACATTTAACAAGATTGTTAACCTAAAGGTTTCAAAACAACACTTACATGTAACGACTAACGATGACTTAACGACTCAGTTAAAATGTATATACATGTAGTGTTTTAATATGTATTTATACACTTTTGAAAGACTTCAATACACTTATCAAAATACTTCTACTTAACAAAAATGCTTACAATTACATCCTCGTTCAGTTTCATCAACAATTCTACCCGTATTCGTACTCGTACAATACACAGCTTTTAGATGTATGTACTATTGGTATATACACTCCAATGATCAGCTCTTAGCAGCCCATGTGAGTCACCTAACACATGTGGGAACCATCATTTGGCAACTAGCATGAAATATCTCATAAAATTACAAAAATATGAGTAATCATTCATGACTTATTTACATGAAAACAAAATTACATATCTTTATATCTAATCCATACACCAACGACCAAAAACACCTAAAAACACTTTCATTCTTCAATTTTCTTCATCTAATTGATCTCTCTCAAGTTCTATCTTCAAGTTCTAAGTGTTCTTCATATATTCTACAAGTTCTAGTTACATAAAATCAAGAATACTTTCAAGTTTGCTAGCTCACTTCCAATCTTGTAAGGTGATCATCCAACCTCAAGAAATCTTTGTTTCTTACAGTAGGTTATCATTCTAATACAAGGTAATAATCATATTCAAACTTTGGTTCAATTTCTATAACTATAACAATCTTATTTCAAGTGATGATCTTACTTGAACTTGTTTTCGTGTCATGATTCTGCTTCAAGAACTTCGAGCCATCCAAGGATCCGTTGAAGATAGATCCATTTTTCTCTTTTCCAATAGGTTTATCCAAGGAACTTAAGGTAGTAATGATGTGCATAACATCATTCGATTCATACATATAAAGCTATCTTATTCGAAGGTTTAAACTTGTAATCACTAGAACATAGTTTAGTTAATTCTAAACTTGTTCGCAAATAAAAGTTAATCCTTCTAACTTGACTTTTAAAATCAACTAAACACATGTTCTATATCTATATGATATGCTAACTTAATGATTTATAACCTGGAAACACGAAAAACACCGTAAAACCGAATTTACGCCGTCGTAGTAACACCGCGGGCTGTTTTGGGTTAGTTAATTAAAAACTATGATAAACTTTGATTTAAAAGTTGTTATTTTGAGAAAATGATTTTTATTATGAACATGAAACTATATCCAAAAATTATGGTTAAACTCAAAGTGGAAGTATGTTTTCTAAAATGGTCATCTAGACATCGTTCTTTCGACTGAAATGACTACCTTTACAAAAACGACTTGTAACTTATTTTTCCGACTATAAACCTATACTTTTTCTGTTTAGATTCATAAAATAGAGTTCAATATGAAACCATAGCAATTTGATTCACTCAAAACGGATTTAAAATGAAGAAGTTATGGGTAAAACAAGATTGGATAATTTTTCTCATTTTAGCTACGTGAAAATTGGTAACAAATCTATTCCAACCATAACTTAATCAACTTGTATTGTATATTATGTAATCTTGAGATACCATAGACACGTATACAATGTTTCGACCTATCATGTCGACACATCTATATATATTTCGGAACAACCATAGACACTCTATATGTGAATGTTGGAGTTAGCTATACAGGGTTGAGGTTGATTCCAAAATATATATAGTTTGAGTTGTGATCAATACTGAGAGATGTATACACTGGGTCGTGGATTGATTCAAGATAATATTTATTGATTTATTTCTGTACATCTAACTGTGGACAACTAGTTGTAGGTTACTAACGAGGACAGCTGACTTAATAAACTTAAAACATCAAAATATATTAAAAGTGTTGTAAATATATTTTGAACATACTTTAATATACATGTATATATTGTTATAGGTTCGTGAATCAACAGTGGCCAAGTCTTACTTCTCGACGAAGTAAAAATCTGTGAAAGTGAGTTATAGTCCCACTTTTAAAATCTAATATTTTTGGGATGAGAATACATGCAGGTTTTATAAATGATTTACAAAATAGACACAAGTACGTGAAACTACATTCTATGGTTGAATTATCGAAATCGAATATGCCCCTTTTTATTAAGTCTGGTAATCTAAGAATTAGAGAACAGACACCCTAATTGACGTGAATCCTAAAGATAGATCTATTGGGCCTAACAAACCCCATCCAAAGTATCGGATGCTTTAGTACTTCGAAATTTATATCATATCCGAAGGGTGTCCCGGAATGATGGGGATATTTTTATATATACGCATCTTGTTAATGTCGATTACCAGGTGTTCACCATATGAATTATTTTTTATCTCTATGTATGGGATGTGTATTGAAATATGAAATCTTGTGGTCTATTATTATGATTTGATATATATAGGTTAAACCTATAACTCACCAACATTTTTGTTGACATTTTAAGCATGTTTATTCTCAGGTGATTATTAAGAGCTTCCGCTGTCGCATACTTAAATAAGGACGAGATTTGGAGTCCATGCTTGTATGATATTGTGTAAAAACTGCATTCAAGAAACTTATTTTGTTGTAACAAATTTGTATTGTAAACCATTATGTAATGGTCGTGTGTAAACAGGATATTTTAGATTATCATTATTTGATAATCTACGTAAAGCTTTTTAAACCTTTATTGATGAAATAAAGGTTATGGTTTGTTTTAAAATGAATGCAGTCTTTGAAAAAACGTCTCATATAGAGGTCAAAACCTCGCAACGAAATCAATTAATATGGAACGTTTTTAATCAATAAGAACGGGACATTTCACCGCCGCCCAGATTGAGGACATGATCAACGAACGGGTCGCTGCAGCCCTAGCAGAAAGAAATCTCCAAGCTCCACTGCCACCACCACCGGTAATCCCACCCGTTCGAAATGGGTGTACTTACAAGGAATTCCAGAGCTGCAAACCGCATAACTTCAGTGGAACCGAGGGACCGGTTGGTCTCACCAGATGGTTCGAGAAACTTGAATCAGTATTCCGAGTTAGCAACTGTTCAGAGGACAATAAGACCAAGTTTGCATCTTGCACGCTATCTGACGGCGCGCTAACGTGGTGGAACACGTTAGCTCAAGCGAAAGGTATCGATGAGGCGTATGCTACGCCATGGGAGGAATTCAAGGCGGCTATGATTGATGAGTATTGTCCGAGAACCGAAATTCAGATGATGGAAATCGAGTTCATGCAGTTAAAGGCAGTTGGGAACGACCTTGATGGTTACAACAGGAGGTTTCTTGAGTTAGCTCTTATGTGTCCGACCATGGTCACTCCGAAATTCAAGCGTATGGAGAGATACTTCTGGGGACTCCCTAAGTCCATTAAAGGAAATGTCACATCGTCCAAACCACCGAATGTTCCTGAAGCAATGCGCATGGCGCATACCCTCATGAATCAGATTCTTATTGATGAGCCAGAGAAGGCTAAGTTTGAGGCTGGTAGTAGCGAAAAGAGGAAATGGGACAACAACCACAACAACAACAACAACAACAACAACAACAACAACAACAACAACAACAGGGGGAGAAACTACAATCAAACCCCCGCCAAGAGGCAAAACAACAACCGTGGAAACCCCAACAACAACAACAACTCCAACCCGAATTACAAAGGAACCTTACCACAATGCAAGCGGTGTTACAAACACCACACTGGGTATTGCAATGTTGTCTGCGAGAAGTGCCAACGGTCTGGGCATATCGGAAAAGACTGCAAGGTCACTACTTTGAATGGGAAGCCGAACACCAATGGACCGAAGAAGTGCTACGAATGTGGGCAGATGGGCCATTTCAGAAATGCATGCCCCAACAAGCGAAAAGATGGCGGGCCACCTCGTGGTAGAGCTTTTAATGTTAATGCAAGGGATGCACGCGATAACCCCGACTTGGTGACAGGTATATTCACAATCAACAATCTTTTAGCTTCTGTCTTGTTTGATACTGGTGCGGATAGAAGTTATGTATGTAGACATTTTTGCGATAAGATTAATTGGTCATTAGTCCCGTTAAAAGAAAGTATGCTTGTCGAGGTCGCCACTGGAAAACTTGAAAAGGTTGACCATATTAGTCATGGAGCTATTATCAACATAGCTGGTGCAGATTTCAAAATTGATTTGATACCTATCAAACTGGGAAGTTTTGACGTGATCGTTGGTATGGATTGGTTGAGCAAGATAAGGGCCGATATTATTTGTGGAGATAAAGCACTTCTCATACCACAAGGAGATGGCGAACCACTGGTCATCTACGGAGAGAGATGTACCTCGAAGTTGAACCTCATTAGTTGCGTGAAATCGCAAAAGATTATGAAGAAGGGACGTTTTGCTGTCCTAGCACATGTGAAAGTGGTAGAAACTGAGGTGAAGAGCGTGAACGACGTTCGAATTGTGAACGAATTTTCCGATGTCTTCCCTGAAGAATTTCCTGGATTACCACCGCCGAGAGCCGTAGAATTTCAGATTGATTTAGTGCCAGGAGCTGCACCTGTAGCTCACGCACCTTATAGACTCGCACCTTCCGAGATGCAAGAATTACAGAGTCAACTACAAGAACTGTTAGATCGAGGGTTTATCCAACCAAGTTTCTCGCCTTGGGGTGCACCTGCGTTGTTTGTGAAGAAGAAGGATGGATCCTTCCGTATGTGTATCGACTACCGTGAACTCAACAAATTGAAAATCAAGAATCGGTATCCTCTTCCACGAATTGACGATCTTTTTGACCAACTACAAGGATCGAGCGTCTACTCAAAGATCGATTTGCGATCCGATTATCACCAGTTGAGGGTGAAGGAAAGTGACGTGATGAAGACTGCATTCAGGACCCGTTATGGTCATGATGAGTTTCTGGTGATGCCATTCGGTTTGACAAATGCACCTGCCGTGTTCATGGACCTCATGAATCGTGTCTGCAAGCCGTACTTGGATAAGTTCGTTGTCGTCTTCATAGATGATATTCTCATCTACTCTAAGAGCGAAGAAGAACATAAGCAACACCTCCGCCTAGTACTTGAACTCTTAAGACAAGAGCAACTTTACGCCAAATTCTCCAAGTGCGAATTTTGGTTGAAGGAAGTACAGTTTCTGGGTCATGTTGTGAGCGACCAGGGTATCAAAGTTGATCCCGCCAAGATTGAATCCATCAGCAAGTGGGAGACCCCCACTACTCTGACGCATATTCACCAATTCCTAGGTCTCGCCGGTTACTACCGAAGGATCATTGAAGGATTTTCTATGATTGCGCGTCCTTTGACCGCGCTGACTCACAAGGGCAAGAAGTTCATTTGGGAACCCGCATTCCAAACTTTGAAGAAGAAGTTGACCACCGCACCTATCCTATCACTTCCTGAAGGCAGTGACGACTTTGTTGTTTATTGCGATGCATCGAAGAGTAGTTTTGGTTGTGTACTGATGCAACGATCAAAAGTTATTGCCTATGCCTCCCGCCAATTGAAGATTCACGAGCGGAACTACACTACACACGATCTTGAACTTGGAGCCGTTGTCTTTGCGCTCAAATTGTGGAGACACTATTTGTATGGAACTAAGAGCACTATCTTCACCGATCACAAGAGTCTCCAGCACATCTTCGATCAGAAGCAACTGAATATGAGATAGCGTCGATGGATCGAGACGCTCAACGACTACGATTGTGAACTTCGCTATCTTCCTGGCAAGGCCAATGTTGTAGCTGACGCTTTAAGCCGAAAGGAGAGGACGACACCTCTTCGTGTTAGGGCTCTGAACATCACCATCCATTTGAACCTCAACAACCAGATCAGAGTAGCCCAAGATGAGGCTCTCAAGGAGGAGAACATATCTCATGAACATTTGAACATACTTGTCTCTCAATTTGAGGTTAGGGAGTCTGGACTACGATGTTATGCTGGAAGAATTTGGGTACCTCTTTACGGAGATCTACGAAACCTTATACTTGATGAAGCACACAAATCGAGATATTCGATTCATCCTGGAGCGGGCAAAATGTACCACGACCTTAAGGAACAGTATTGGTGGCCGAATCTCAAGAAGGACGTTGCGACTTATATTGGTAAGTGTTTGACCTGCTCGAAGGTTAAAGCCGAGCATCAGAGACCTTCTGGTTTACTTCAACAGCCGGAGATCCCACAATGGAAGTGGGAAAGGATAACAATGGATTTCATCACCAAGCTACCAAAGACGGTGGGCGGATATGATACTATTTGGGTTATTGTTGACCGCCTTACCAAATCTGCACACTTCCTAGCGATGAAGGAAACAGATACAATGGAAAGACTTGCTCAATTATACATCAAGGAGGTTGTATCACGACACGGTGTACCTTTTTCGATCATCTCCGATCGCGATCCCCGTTTTACTTCTAGATTCTGGCGTTCTTTGCAAGAAGCCATGGGAACTTGTCTCGACATGAGTACTGCTTATCATCCTCAGACTGACGGGCAAAGTGAGTGAACGATTCAGACCTTGGAGGACATGCTGCGTGCATGTGTCATTGATTTCGGAAGGGCCTGGGAAAGGCATTTGCCACTCGCCGAATTCTCCTACAACAATAGTTATCACTCTAGCATTAATGATGCACCTTTCGAAGCATTGTATGGCCGTAAGTGCCGATCTTCTATTTGTTGGGCCGAAGTAGGCGAAAAGCAAATCACCGAACCCAAGGTAGTCCACGAAACAACGGAGAAGATTGCTCAGATTCAAGCTAGACTTAAGACTGCCCGCGATTGTCAGAAGAGTTATGCCGATCTTAAATGTAAGGACTTTGAATTCAACATTGGTGATCGTGTAATGTTGAAGGTTGCACCTTGGAAAGGTGTGATCTGTTTTGGAAAACGTGGAAAGTTAAACCCACGATACATTGGTCCTTTTGAGATCTTGGAACGTGTTGGACCTGTTGCTTACCGTTTGGATCTACCAGCACAGTTGAGCTCAGATCATACTACCTTCCACGTGTCGAACTTGAAGAAGTGTCTTGCCGCACCCGAACTTATCATACCACTTGAGGAACTTACGATAGACGACAAACTTCACTTTGTGGAAGAACCTGTTGAAATTATGGATCGTGAGATCAAAACTTTGAAACGCCACAAGATTCCGATCGTCCGAGTGCGATGGAATGCCAAATGAGGACCTGAGTTTACTTGGGAGCGAGAGGATCAAATGATGCGGAAGTATCCTCACCCTTTCCTGACTACTCCATCTACCTCAGCTTAAATTTCAGGACGAAATTTTCTTTAACAGGTGGGTAATGTAACGACCCTGGATTTTCCAACGTTTATTTATTAATAATTATTATTATTAATACGTGTGATTAAATGAATGTATGTTATTACATTGACATGTTGCCATGATTGCCCGAACTTGACTTTAATTGCCCGAAACGTCTTTGTGACACATGAAACTTACACGAATAATATTTTCACATATTATTTGCATTCATGATTAATTTTATTAATCATTTTAATTACCTAAAGTTATTAGTTAGTTACTTGGGTTTTAATTGGATTTATTTGTTAATAAATTGAACTTGGGCTTTACTAGTGTAATGGACTCATGACTTTGGGCTTATAAGCCCACCCTACTTCCTATATGGACTTAACTAGCCCAACATTGCATGTAAGTATTACTTTCATAAGTAACTAGTTAGTTAGAATACTTGGAATCTTGTTACCACTCAATCCCCATGCACATACCTCTATAACCACACTTTTGAAGCTTTACTTGCAAGTGACCACAAAACAATCCCTCTCCCTTTTTTTGGACTGCAGGCCGTGGCCTAAGATGGGCACAAAGGGAGTTCAAATATTTTTTTTTTCATTACTTGTTTACTAGCATTACTCTTCTCATTTCAAACACACACATACTTCTCATTTTCTCTCAACCATTTTCTCTCTTTCTTGTAAGTATTTTGAACATCTTTTTTTTCTCTCTTCTTTTCCTTGTAAAAACCGAATACATACACCTTAAATCATCATCATCTTTGTTGTTGTTTGATTACTTGTTAGTTATAGTTGTTTACTTACTTGTTGTTGTTACATACTTGTTACAAGAATCAACTTTCTAGTTAGATTCTTCTTTTATCTCGTATTTACAAGAACACTCAAGAACATAGCTTACTAGTTTATGATTCTACTTTTATTGTTTCAAAAGACCAAAGTTCATGTGTTGAAAGCAAACTTGTGATTCATGAAATAAACTTTAAAGTTTACTTTCCTTAAAGATCAAGCTTAGGCTTGAATCTTTAAAGTATGCAAACCATGAACTTAATTACTTGTTTACTTAGCTATTTACTTCATTTACTTGCACTTTAATTTCATGATTTATGTTATTATTGGTCAAATGTTACTAGTTAACTTTGATCTCATTAATCTTGAACTAAAAGTTAACTTGAAAGTTCAAGAACATATAAATAAGTTTTCTTTAAATATAACTTTGTACACTTATGTTAGATCTAGACTTTTGAATCTTGGATCTTCAAGATCTAACTAAGAACTATGTTCTACATTTTAAGATCTTGATTTCATAAGTTCATTTTCAAGTTTGTAACTTATTATTAGTCTTATAGTTCATGTAAGTGTCAAACCTAAGACTTTGATGTAACTTTGGTTCATCAAACTACATGCAACTCTTAAGTGAGTTGTGCTTCATGTCTTAGACTTGCACTAGAGTTATGATGGTCAAGACTTGGTTAAGATGATGTAGATACATCAATGAGTTGTACACTTAAAGCTATATGCATCAACGATGAGAACCATGATGAACATCAAGCACCAAGACCACCGGAACTCACTTAAACTTACTGTTTCTGTCCAAACCCTACTGGCCTGCTGTTTCAGTAAAATACCAGTAGACCTGGCTACTGAGACCATGATTTTTAGATAGAACTTTTAGAGTAGATAAATTTTCATATAGGACTCGTCTTAATCCGAGTTACGGTTTAGGATTTATGGCCCTCCGATCGTCACTATGTCCTTTAACGTTGTGTAGAAATTTCTGACCTACTCGCACTTAGACCGCCACCACGGTCAAACCAAGACGAGTTTGCTTCTTTAAATTTTACCACACTTAAGGAACTCATAGATGGAGCCATGGCCACTGGTCTCACCTTAATTCAGTAAGGGTAGAGGCCGTGGTGACTGACTGAATTCAGCCTTTGTTGTAAACCACTTTTATGAACGAAACCTACTTTACACCTTTTGTTAAATGATGAATGATGATGACCCTTAAGACCTTATTTACATAATTTTAAACCTATTAAGATGATTTACTGACTTAGTACTATTTGCCTTAGGTTGAGGACATTCGGACCGATTACTTGCACACCTTTTCCGAACCGACTTTACGACTACATTATCATTGTGAGTTATAGCATTCCCTTTTTACTTTAACTTATTTTGGGAACTGAGAATACATGCGGATTTTATGTTTTACATACTAGGCACGAGTACTTAAACTTATATATGTGTGGGTTATACAACGGCATAAACATTCCCTTTAGCTCGATAACATTTAATCATTGGTTTTTGAACCGTGAACGCGAATCTTAGATATGGATCCATAGGGTTTGACATCCCCACTCGGGCTAGTAGCGCTAGCATTTAATGAGTGTTTAATACTTCGTAAACATACGCACTTGCCAAGTGTACTTTCAGGGGGTATAAACATTAAGTTAGTTACCAAGTGTCCACGGTTAACATATACTTTATCATACTGTTTTGAAACGCTCTTTGTAGCACTGAAATCTCGTGGCCTACCTTACATACTGTTATACTTAAACTATAGCTCACCAACCTTTGTGTTGACGTTTTAAAGCATGTTTTTCTCAGGTGCTTGAGGTTAGCTTCCGCTGTGTACTAGTCGTGCTGTAGACACCCGCTGCTTAGAGTTGCTATCGCATGAACTACTTTATTTTGCATTCAAACATCCGTACTTTTGAACTATGACTTGTAACGACCGTTGTGGTCACATACACTTATTATTTGCTTCTACTTAGTGAAGCATGATTTTGGATTGTAAAACACTCGATGTTGTTTTAGACATCACTTTATTATTGAATGCAAAACTCTTTTTGAAAACGCATATAGTACTTAACCTTGTAATGATCCTGTTGTTGATGATTCGTACACGATGGTTTTGTACGGGGCATCACAGAGTTAGTATAATATAATGACACTTGATCAACGTGATTATATTACAGTAAGTCATGCTGAGTTTCTAATGGAACGTGGTGATTCACAGATCATAACGTCATCATGTGCCATGTTACATAACTTTTTCATTCTGCTTAACTTCTGAACATATCAAAAAAATATATTCTTGATAGTTCTATCTTTTTCTTGAATTCTGGTAATTTAGCCAATCAAGATCGTGCTATTACAATTTCTATCTTAAAACATTAGTCATGTTCATTCAAAACTCCATACCTACGAATTCTAGACCATTATTCGCTTAACTTAAAGTTGGGAAAAGAAAACAAAAGTATGGAACTCTAAAATATAAAGGAAACGAAGGGAGTGGATTTATAGTAAAATATCCGACAGAGAAATCAAAACAGATTATCACATTTAACCAAAGAGGATTCTAATTTCCTTGATTACCGAATGACCAAATCTTATTAAGAAGATTTACTAAATCCCCTGAACTCCGGAAATCAACGCCATCTACGTCAAAAGTTAAGACAAAACTTTATTCATTTCACTCTTTTGTGATAGCTTCATTCGTGCTCTTCGAATAATCAAATTGTTTTATCTATATTGCTCACCGATGATAAACCTCAAATTTCTAACTCATATGCGTCATGAAAACATACTTATTGTCAGCCATGATGATCCCACTCAAATTTCGGGACGAAATTTCTTTAACGGGTAGGTACTGTGACGACCCGGGAATTTCCGACTAAATTTAAACTTAATCTTTATATGATTTCGATACGATAAGTAAAGTCTTTAAAGTTGAGTCTTAAAAGTTTGAACTGTTTCATATATTCAACTGACCTTCCACTGCTCTCGACGATTCACGAACAATAAATTGTAAATATAATTTGAAGTATTATATGTTGTTGTTATTAAAAGTTAATAAAATAAAAATAGGATATTATAATAATTATTATTTAAAATATATCTCTATATATAATGAAAGTATATTAAAAATAAATATTAAATGATTGTAATACTCGTTTGATGTTTTGATTGATATTAAGCAAGTTAAATTCAAACTTATGTAATTTTAAAATAGATGGTGATACGAAAATGAGTTATATAAATTTTAGGCTTATTAAAAATGTATTTAGGAACTATTTGTTAAGTTTTAAAACTTTTTATATTTTACCTAGAATTGAGAGAGACAGTTGATGTAATTTTTATTTAACAAATTAAGAATCGAATTTTATATCATAATGACCAAAATAAATAAAGACATTTAATATAAAAATTTGGGATTTTTCTGTGTACTTTTATCCATTATTAACGGAGCACGAATTTGAGTTCGAAAATGAAATAGTAAATGACGGCTAACAAGTTACACGTTTTTTATTATTCTAATATTATTTATTATTAATATTATTAATTAATAATAATATTATATTATTGCTTTATTGAAAAAATATCCGTATCATATAGACAAATTGATTGATTGTATAGGCTATACTGTTTCCACATGTTACCTTTCTAAGATTACCATCTATCATCTATTATTATCATATGATTAATTTAATCTATTATTAAATCTTTATTATATATCTTATGTTATATATACATACATCCTTACATTTCCTGGACACGGAAAAAGAGCAAACCCATTACTATTACTATCAACTAAGTCTTTATCTGTTTCGGTTCAAGCTCAAATCCACCATGACTAGCCACCCGTTACAAACTCCAGCCTATTCCACCACCACGAGATCATCCCCATTGTTCTTGTTTGTACATCATCGTGTAACTTAAACGGATCACACCACCATCACCTTCATTTGAAACCCACCACCACCTTTGTTAACAACCATCTATTCTATTTACTATTTTTCTGTGTTGACTATTAACACCACCATACAATCACCATTGAAAACCCTCATAAATCTCACTCTCTCTCTCTCTCTCTCTACGTCTCATTTCCTTGCAAAGATCACGACATCACCACCACTTCACCACCGTACCACCTACAAGGTTGCTGCTACGGTTTCGTTTTTTTTATTTATTTATTTTATTTCTGTTATTAAACCGAAGTTAGACACACCTATTTTGCTGCTAATATGCTCGACTACTATACTCTCAAACTAAAATGCTACTGTTGTTGGTCACCTTAAACCGTCATTCACAAAACCACCATGCCACCCATAACCATCAACATTAAACTCACCACATTTATCACCATCAAATCCTTTTCGCTACTACTGCGGTAACCATTTTTCCTGTCCAGCTACAACCGAGACCCAACACCACCGTTATTTATTTATTTTTCTCGTTTCTCTCCTGTTAAAGGTACCATTTATGTTCTTGTTCGACCCAACCACCGTAACCAACTTGTCATCGATCACTACGAGTCTACTGTTGCAAAGTCTACGCGATCCGTGTAATTGATAACCACTATTATGCGTTCTGTGTAATTTGCATATTGAAGAAGAAAGTGAAACAGAAACAAAACGGGTTATATATATTTGGTATTGTTTTATATCAGGCAAACAAGTGTGGTTGAATGGTTTGAGGTGTGTGTTGCTTACCAAAAGGTCGTGGGTTCGAAACCAGGAGGCTGCAAGGAATTTTTTTTCGAAAGCTGTGTGGGTCTGTTGGGCTGTCACTTAAACACAAAATAAGGCTGCTGCAGCCCACAAGACTTAGTGTACTATTATAGATTAGTTGTTGTTATGTTGTCATTCTATTGGGCCCAACAAGCCCCATTCTGGAATTTGGAATGCTTTAGTACTTCGAAATTTATCATGTCCGATGGGTGTCCCAGAATGATGGGGATATTCTATATGCATCTTGTTAATGTCGATTATCAGGGTTCAATCCATATGAATGATTATTTTTGTCTCTATGCATGGGACGTATATTTATGAGAAATGGAAATGAAAATCTTGTGGTCTATTAAAATGATGGAAATGATTGATTATAATAAACTAATGAACTCACCAACCTTTTGGTTGACACTTTAAAGCATGCTTATTCTCAGGTATTAAAGAAATCTTCCGCTGTGCATATGCTCATTTTAGAGATATTACTTGAAGTCATTCATGACATATTTCAAAAGACGTTGCATTCGAGTCGTTGAGTTCATCAAGATTATTATTGAGTCAATTATAGTTGGATATATTATGAAATGGTATGCATGCCGTCAACTTCCGATGTAATGAAAGTTTGTCTTTTTAAAAACGAATGCAATGTTTGTAAAATGTATCATGTAGAGGTCAAGTACCTCGCGATGTAACCAAATGTAATGTATTCGTCCAGATGGATTAGGACGGGTCATGAAAGTGACTAACTAGGACTTGCGTTTTTCCAATTTGTGATTATGTGGGGCCTTATTTCGTGTGTAAATTAGTGCTTTAGATAGCTGGTGTCTAATGTAAGTAGGCGAACTTGGACGTTGTTTCAGTGATAGTCACCTAGGTCGTAGGTTGACTTGTTGTTGTGGTGTACTTGTGTACGTTTATTACTATATTGTATATTGGTGTATATATGCAGGTATCTATTTGGTGCGGTGTCCTATGGACGAATCTATTGGAGAGATTCGCATGTTTGGCGGTTTGAAGTGATCAAGTTCGCGATAAGGACTTTGGTCATTCGGGTACTAGGAGTTATCGCGTGTTATTTTGTGTGAATGTCACGTCAGTCCGGGTAAAGTACTTTGTGTGACCATACGAAAATGGTAAGGTACGCAATTGTAATAGTGACTGATCACCATTATTACAACCGTGTATCTGAAGGTATTTCGTATGCCCGAGAGACATAATTAATTAATGTGGCCAATATGTTATGATCCAAGTCGGGTCATACCCAATAACAAGCCGTCAACACTTTTATGTATTTATTTTCGAGAGTGAATCTTTAAAATAAATACTTGACACTTAGACTTTAGAAATTGGTTTTCTAAAGATAAAATGCAAGAAATAATTATTTGGATAATTATAAGTGCAAGTTTAATTATGAATGATTAAACTTATATGTGTGTTATAATTTTATAAAGTGGTTTATAAAATTATATATATATATAAATGTGCAAGTAACATGTTTATCTTTATAAATGGTTTGTAAAGACAAAAATTATGTACATGTATTTAAATAAACAAAGTGCAAGTAGCATGGGAATTTAACAAGACATTTTATAAAATGAAAAGCAAAAAAAAGAAAAAAGAAAAGGGCATGGGTGGTGGCGGTTTTGGGGAGTTCCAAGACACCCACTCATGCTTGCTTTTATCTTGTTATTTACTCCTAATGCTTGCATGCTTGCACACCAACACACACACATCATTACTACTTGCATTTTGAAAATCAAACACTCTCCCATCTACCATTTTTGGCCAAAATTTTTGGGAGCAAGAAGGGGTTCTTTCAAGCTTGATTTTCTTGGTTGATTAGTGTCTAAATCCTAACCAAGTTCTAGGGTGTTGATTCATAAGGTTTGTGGGTATACAAGGCTTGAGGCTTCAAGTAAGAAGCTTTCTTGTTCATCATCTTCTTCATCTTCATCATCCATTTAAGAACCACAACCCTCAACTAGCTTGAGGAGGTAAAACTCTAAACCCACTTGTTGTATGTAAGCATATTATTCAAGACTTGATATTTATGGAATTTGTCTTTTAAAATGGTTATAATATAACATGAACTATGCATGCTTCCGCTCACTTTATTTTCATGAAATGGATCTTATGAACTTGTTAAAATGTAGAACATGTTTCTTTAAAAGATTGTCAAATTCCATCAATGGTATCTAGAGCCAAGGTCTTTGAAATATGCTTCTTGTTTATGACTTTAAATCCACTAATCTAGTAACATGCATGAAACTAGAATGTAAAAATTTTTGGATTTTGGGTGGGTTCTCCATTTGGCCGAATTTTAGGGCTTCCAAAATGGGTTTGGAGCTTCAAGTTTGGCCAAGTTTTGTTGTTGTTATGGTTCACAATCAAGCCTAGACCTTGTGTTTGAATGGTTGTATGATGTGGTTGTTTTATTCATTCTTATGGTTTGTAATATTAATCATTCATTTGGTTTGTAATAATTTGTAATTTTATTCATTTGTAATTTATTTTATGTTTGGTATGTAAAATAGATTAGATTGTAATTTCATTTTCTAGAAAAAAATGTATTAGGTTATATATTTTTTTTGTAAAAAGTAGTGAAGTTTCAAGAAGATGAATGAAGATTACAAGATGGAGCATAAGAATGCAAGAGCTAGTGGGAGATTTGTAAATCTCATACTTTGTTTTAACCCTTTAGGTAACACTTGTTTTGGCTAAACAAGTGTTCACCACCATGGCTTGATTGTGGACTTTCTTATTTTGCATGTTTGTATGATTTGATGTGTATGTGTGGTTGGTTGATACAAGATTATCACATATTTACAACTTGCAAAATGACATTATAATTGGTTATAATTGAAACATGAAAAGGACACTAATAAATGGTTATTAAGAACATAAATAACGATGTATATAAAATGGTTTATATCAAGTAATTGGCTTTACTAATATGACATGAATATTGGTTTTTCATAATATACTATACACCAAATTCATGTTGGTGTACGGCAAATGTTTTCTTAAACTAGAATTTATGAAAACTTAAAATCCCTTAACTAAAACAAGGTAAACAAGTTTAACGCCATCCTTTTATGGGAACACTTGAACATAGTAGGGAACTCATAATGGGATAAAGGTCACCTAACCATTATGAACTAACTAATATGGTTAAGGTAAAATTCGCATGCTTGTGGGATAAAGGTCACCTAACCACTTGTATGTTAATTTTACATGTTTGCACAAGTAGGACGACTTGATTTAGGAATCATGAACTTAGGGCCACCGAAGCATGAGGAACAAATAGGCGTTGATGGGATAAATATACCATGCAAAAGGATTGCATGATCCCATAACTTAGAAGTTGCAAAAGGATTGCAATTGTCACATAAATGACTACCTAGCTAAATCAAATGACGGGATAAAGGTAACCTAACCGAAATTTGATTTACCGTTGGATTCTAAGATTTAATAAAACAATTAAAAATAAAAGGGTATTGTTTATTAAATTTAAAATCGATACTTAAAAGAACTTTGTTGAATTTTGTAGATGGCCGCCAATAACAACAACAACATGCAAAATGCACCACTTAACCTAAACAACCTATCGTTAAGGTCTCTCCTCGAGAAAGACAAACTCAACCATACGAACTTTATGGATTGGTTTCGTAATGTTAGGATTGTCCTCAAACTTGAGGATAAAGCGTATGTGTTGGAGGACCCTATTCCCGACCAACCGGATGAGGAAGATCTAGAGGGCATGGCTTATTATGACAAGTATTGCCGATTCGGTGCAAGTCGCTTGCCTAATGCTTGGGACTATGATACCCGAACTCCAAAAGGATTTCGAACATCATAGTGCATATGACATGATTACGCAATTGAAGGAGATGTTCCTTCAACAAGCACGTGTCGAGCGCTTCGAAACGGGTCGAGCGCTACATGCATGTCGTATGGATGACACCCAATCCGTCTCATCTTATGTCCTCAAAATGAAAAGCCTCATTGATCGCGCTAACCGTCTCAATCTCAACATATCCAATGAGCTAGTCACTGATCTTATCCTAAACTCCTTGTCAAAGAGGTTTGACCAATTTGTAATTAATTACAATATGAATGGGATGGATAAGACCATTGGTGAGCTTCATGGCATGTTAAGGACGGCCGAAACTAGCATGGGTAAAAGGGCTTCACCCGTGCTAGTGATCAATGATGGTGGGTCCAAAGGTAACAACACCTCTAAGCCTAAGGCGGCTAAGAGGAAAGGACCCGCCCATCAAGGCAAGGGAAAGGGAAAGATGGCTACCCGAACCAAAAACAAAAATAAGAAACAAAAGGTTGCCGGACAAGCAAACCCCAAGGAAGACCCATGTTTCGGTTGCGGTGAAATGGGTCACTGGAAACGAAACTGCCCGGTCTACCTTAAGGAGTTGAAGGAAAAGAGGGATGCGGGGCAATCCTCAGGTAATATATATATGGTATATATAGAGCTTAGTATTACTTCTTCTAATACATGGGTATTAGACACTGGATGTGGAACTCACATTTGCAATTCATTGCAGGGGTTCAAAGGAAGTAGCAAGCAAACGGGAACATCAAGTCTCTACATGGGTAATGGAGCCAAAGTGCAAGTGAAGGCTCAAGGAGACTTTGTGTTAAAGCTTCCAAGTGGTTTGGAACTTATTTTGAAAGATGTTTTGTATGCACCCAATTTATGTCGAAACATTATTTCCGTTTCCCGTTTGAAACAATGTGGTTTTAATCTTAATTTTGTTAATGATGATATCCATGTTTATTTAGATAATGTATTCTATTTCAAGGCTTCACCTTCAAATGGAATTTATGAATTGGTTCATGATGACACATCATCTAGTAGCTCAATGTACCATACAAGCACCAAGAAACTTAAAAGGGATTTGAGTGATTCCTACTTATGGCATTGTCGCCTTGGTCACATAAACAAGAACCGAATGCATACACTTCAAAAGAATGGACTTTTGAAATCAAATGAAATGGATTCGTTTGATGTATGTGAGTCTTGTTTACAAGGCAAGATGACTAAAGCACCTTTCAAAGGGACCTATGAAAGGGCTAAAGACTTATTGGGAATAATTCATTCGGATGGGTGTGGACCCTTTAAGCCCATGACAAGGAATGGTGAAAGATACTTTGTTACATTCATTGATGACTTTAGTCATTTCGGATATGTCTACTTATTAAGACACAAGGACAAAACGTTTGAAGCATTCAAAGAATATCAAAACGAAGTACAAAATCAACTCAATAAGACAATTAAGGTACTTCGTACCGATAGAGGAGGTGAATACCTAAGCGATGCTTTCCAAGATCATCTTAGGAGTTGTGGAATCATCTCACAACTTACTCCACCCGGAACACCCCAACTTAATGGAGTTTTTGAAAGGAGGAACCGAACCCTAATGGATATGGTTCAATCTATGATGGCAAGAAGCTCGTTACCTCTATCATTTTGGGGTTATTGTCTAAGCTCCGCGGCTCGTATTTTAAATATGGTCCCAACCAAGAGAGTGGAACGAACTCCTCATGAGATGTGGTTTGGAAAACCTCCTTCTCTATCATACTTGAAAGTATGGGGATGTGAAGCTTATCCTAAGCGCCATGTTGCTAATAAGTTACATGCTCGATCCACAAAGTGTATTTTCATAGGATATCCCAAGGATGATATGGGATACTATTTCTATGATCTGACCGAGCAAAATGTATTTGTTGCTCGAAAGGCGGAATTCCTTGAAACCAAATTCCTTATGGAAGGTGATGGTGAAAGGAAAATAGATCTTGTAGAGGTTCAAGATCAAGCCGATGATACACAAATGGTTGACACTAGCACGCAATATGAGGATGTTGAAAATGATCATGTGGATGATCAATGTATACAGAGCGTTCGTAGATCTAGTAGGATTAGTAATCCTCCTGAGAGATATGGTTTTCTCGTGGATGGTTGCTATACGGTTGATTTGGATGAACCGACAAACTACGAAGATGCTTTATCAAGGATTGATAAAGACAAATGGCAGGAAGCCATGAATGCCGAGATGCAATCCATGTATGAAAATCAAGTTTGGGAACTTGTTGTGCAACCTCCTAGCTCCAAGCTAGTTGATTGCAAATGGCTTTTCAAGAAGAAAACCGACATACATGGAAACTTGGATACATACAAAGCTAGACTTGTAGCAAAAGGTTTCACTCAAACTCAAGGGGTTGACTATGATGAAACTTTCTCGCCTGTGGTAATGCTAAAGTCTATTAGGATATTGTTTGCCATTGCTGCTCATTATGATTACGAAATATGGCAAATGGATGTCAAAACCGCTTTCCTAAATGGATATCTTGAGGAAGATGTCTATATGGTACAGCCCGAAGGTTTTGTTGATCCGAAAAATCCTAAAAAGGTATGCAAGTTAAAGAAATCAATCTACGGATTGAAACAAGCATCTAGAATGTGGAATCATCGTTTTAACGAAGAGGCAAAGAAATTTGGCTTCATTAAAAATGGTGATGAAGCTTGTGTATACAAGAAAGCTAGTGGGAGCTCTGTTATGTTCCTTGTGCTATATGTGGATGATATATTATTATTTGGGAATGATATTACCACAATGCAAGAAGTCAAAACTTGGCTAAAGAGTTGCTTCTCCATTAAGGATCTTGGAGAAGCACAATACATATTGGGGATAGGGATCTATAGGAATAGATCCAAGAGATTGATAGGTTTAAGTCAAAGTACATACATTGATAAAATCTTGAAAAGGTTCAAGATGGAAAACTCTAAGAAAGGTTTGGTACCTATTCAAAGAGGAACCGTTCTCAGTTCATCTCCGTGTCCCACCACAAAAGATGAACAAGAGAGGATGAAAAATATCCCATACGCATCTGCTATTGGGTCAATCATGTATGCAATGATATGTACTAGACCGGATGTGTCATGCGCTCTAAGCTTGACAAGTAGATACCAGAATAACCCAGGAAACAGTCATTGGATTGCTGTTAAAAGTATATTGAAATACCTTAGGAGAACTAAGGATATATTTCTAATATATGGGTCTGGTGAGGAGGAACTCGCTGTAAAAGTTTACGTGGACGCGAGTTTCCAAACTGATCGAGATGACTCTCGATCACAATCCGGTTATGTCTTCATGTTAAATGGTGGTGCAGTCTCTTGGAAGAGCTCAAAACAGGATGTTGTTGCGTTATCCACTACAGAGTCGGAGTACATTGCCGCCTCATTGGTAGCTCAGGAAGCTGCATGGATGAAGAAATTCATCGACGACTTAGGAGTGGTCCCTTCCATTCAGGACCCTCTTGAGATCTTTTGTGACAACGAGGGTGCGATTGCTCAAATCAAGGAACCTCGTGCTCATCAAAAGACTCGTCACATTGAGCGAAGATTCAACTACATCAGGGATGAAGTTGAAAAGGGAAAGATATGTATTCACAATGTTCACACAGATCAAAATGTTGCGGATCCACTCACGAAGCTTTTACATGGGCCAAAACATGAGGGACATGTTTGTGCATTAGGGCTTCGATATTCTAGTGATTGGAAATGATCTATTTATGTATTGTAACGGAACGAATTAGTTCAAACTCATTAATATAATTATGGTATTAATCTAATTTTGAGTTATGTTCCAATTTTGCATATTTTATCCATGAATAAATAATTATTCTAAATTCCGTAGTTGATCACATTTATGGGAACAAGTGTGAGGTCTAGACTATTATGAACTTGGAATGGTTAACATTCAAATGGTGAATGTGGGGCAAGGTTGCAACCATAGTTCATAGATATTTGTGGGACACAAATGTTGGAAGACCCGCTCTCAAGATTTACTGTATGGAGCCTTTGTGGTTGATCACATGTAATCTTGAGTAAAGGAGAATATCATTGTATCCTTTGACCTGAGATACATATTGGGTTCAGATATTCACCGAATATCGTGCCTTGATTCTTTCCTCCGCTATTCTGATAAGGTAGCTCATAAGGGAGGCTTCAGGTATGGTACGAAGTGTAGTGTCTAGGACGTATGTAGTCAAGATGGAATTTGTCCCTCTTATTCGTTGAGATTCAGATGTCTAAGGCCTGATAAAGTTAAATCTATAAGAGGGTGATCACTCTATACCTCTTGGATTTAACATGACATCTAGGACAAAAGGATATATATTGAAAGATTCACCTAATCATATTCGAGATGGGAACTCGAAAGGGATGATGTTATTGAATGGCACTAAGTCATAACACGTTGGGGGTGATGGACGGTCGTTAGGTGGTATCCGTCACTTGCATTAATTCCTTATGTTTCTCTTGCAAGTGGGAGATTGAAGGTATTTCGTATGCCCGAGAGACATAATTAATTAATGTGGCCAATATGTTATGATCCAAGTCGGGTCATACCCAATAACAAGCCGTCAACACTTTTATGTATTTATTTTCGAGAGTGAATCTTTAAAATAAATACTTGACACTTAGACTTTAGAAATTGATTTTCTAAAGATAAAATGCAAGAAATAATTATTTGGATAATTATAAGTGCAAGTTTAATTATTAATGATTAAACTTATATGTGTGTTATAATTTTATAAAGTGGTTTATAAAATTATTTATATATATATATATATATATATATATATATATATATATATATATATATATATATATATATATAAATGTGCAAGTAACATGTTTATCTTTATAAATGGTTTGTAAAGACAAAAAATATGTACATGTATTTAAATAAACAAAGTGCAAGTAGCATGGGAATTTAACAAGACATTTTATAAAATGAAAAGCAAAAAAAAAAAAAAAAAAAAGAAAGAAAAGGGCATGGGTGGTGGCGGTTTTGGGGAGTTCCAAGACACCCACTCATGCTTGCTTTTATCTTGTTATTTACTCCTAATGCTTTCATGCTTGCACACCAACACACACACATCATTACTACTTGCATTTTGAAAATCAAACACTCTCCCATCTACCATTTTTGGCCGAAATTTTTGGGAGCAAGAAGGGGTTCTTTCAAGCTTGATTTTCTTGGTTGATTAGTGTCTAAATCCTAACCAAGTTTTAGGGTGTTGATTCATAAGGTTTGTGGGTATACAAGCTTCAAGTTAGAAGCTTTCTTGTTCATCATCTTCTTCATCTTCATCATCCATTTAAGAACCACAACCCTCAACTAGCTTGAGGAGGTAAAACTCTAAACCCACTTGTTGTATGTAAGCATATTATTCAAGACTTGATATTTATGGAATTTGTCTTTTAAAATGGTTATAATATAACATGAACTATGCATGCTTCCGCTCACTTTATCTTCATGAAATGGGTCTTATGAACTTGTTAAAATGTAGAACATGTTTCTTTAAAAGATTGTCAAATTCCATCAGTATCTTGGCACCAAGCATGACATGATGAGTACCGAGCGGAGGAAACGTGGCATGGTTGAGGTAGAATCGGGACGAGTTAGGAATCTTTTATTGATTCCTAGGATATAGTGGTCTCGGGTGACGTGCTTGTTGTCACATCGAGTTCTTTATTAGTCGGGAAGTGCTACGGTGGGTTCGGTTAGTTAAGGTGAGTGAGAAAACTCACGAGTTCGGTGCGTACCTAGTCACCCTAAGTAGTGGGTGCACTATTGAGATCGTTATCGGTTGTAGTTACCCATCGTAACCAGTATAACCGATTAGTGTGTATGTGTGTACGTCGAGGACTTGAATTCCGTAACGGAATGCGACAAGTCTAATGTTTGTAGTATTGGGTTGCACTCGGTAGAGTGTGTGGTTAAAGGATCGTGCAAGGATTCCAGTTGTGAGCCGCCTTGGAATTGGCGAATCGGGGAGTCTTGGGGTCATTAAACTCATAGGAGTAGGACCCGTATGACGATTATTGCGTCAGTGTGTTAGCGTGTTATGGATTATAGGGTAACATTCCTAACGGAATATCCCTTGTTGTAGTGGTTGTGTCGACATTTGGAAGGGTGTAAGACTTGGTGTTCCAAGAAGCTCTTAGCGTTAGACGGAAGGATTCGTTAGGCTATATCATTTGGCCTTGTGGAAAATTGTGGGTAGCGTGTGATCGGTAGAAACTTTAGATAAGATAATAAACCGTAAGGTTGTTGGGTAAGTATGAATTCGGGTCATTATTATAGAGAGATGGGTGTATGGAACCTAAAGATCAATTTTCTAAAATTCGATTGATTATGGTGGGAGTCTGCATGACACTACGTCAGGTGCCTTTTTATACCTGCTAGTGTAATGTTCAACTCCGGTGATGGTGTGATCATTTTGTGCTTAGGGTGCCCGTGAGATACCCTTGGAAGCATCGAAGGTTATAATAGTGATCGACGGGTGATGGTAATTCGACGGATATGAAAGTCGAAGTTTAAGAGCATTGCGGTAAATACTTCTTATGAAGTGACAGACAAGAGAAATTTGATGCTCTTAAGTGATAGACAGGTAAAGATGACCGGTGAGCCGGTGATTGACTAAATGGTCAGTTAGGCTGAAGGTTATGATGAGGTGTTGATAGTGCGGTCGATGCAATTATTGTGTTAGATTGGTCACTCTTCTCCATGAGAGTGAGCAATTGTTGATAAAGGTTCGTTGAGTGAAAGGTCGGGTGATCTCGACTGAGATACACGACTAATTAAGCGTAGTGGCATATGCCTAGGCTTAAAGGCGTATGTGGGACTTTGGTGGAGTTCGCTTTGCGAACGATTAAGGCAGTCGACTGTGAATTGTGGTAAGAAGGTGTGATGTCGACTCTGAGAGCCTGAAGTGAATTTGGAGTAATGTGGAGTATGTGACCAACGATGAGAATGGTCATGTGTTCCGTGGAACGACAATTTTGCGGGATGTTATCATCTTGACGGTGAGAATGTGGAGCTGAATCCTTAGTGGGGGAGTTTTTACTGCCGCCCGAGGGAGCTTCAGTGGTGTTTGTATAGTAAAATGGCGGGGTGTACCATGTTAGGCCTCAGCAGGAATTCAGATTTCCTAACGAGGAAGAGTGAAGGGTTGGCGATGTCGACTCGAGATTGTGCATTTACGATTGTGAGTTACGATTCTGGAATGATATGTGTGGAGATTGAGATGTTAGAATCGAGTGTGGTGCAAGATTTCTTACGTAAGGTGGTCGTGTGGTACCAAAGAGTGGTATGAGACCAAGTATGTAGTTGGAGACCACGAAAGTGAGAAAGGGAAGATGTCATTGCGGGTGCTCTCGTAGTGAAAAATCTGGGTTGTCATGAAACCCGAATAGGATTAGTGGATGGGAACGAGTTCTATATCGTGGCGAATGCTGTATTTTCCCTGTCGGGAAAAGCGATCTTAGAAATTGTCAGTGGATCATTCTACTTTATGGACGATTGTGAGGCGGAGAATGTCGGTTCTGACTGTCTCCCGTTGAGACACGCGGATGTTGTTGGTTTGCTAGAGTGTGTAACCTAGTGATGTGACCCGTAGGTTGTATTGAAATGTCGAGGCCATCCTTAACGGACGGTCTAGGTAGGAAGGTTCACCCGGCGTTGTTAAATATTCTGTGAGTCGTGTGGCGAATTGCGAAAATTTCGTGATGATAATTCGCCATTGACGGGATTCTAGTATACAATTAGTCCCCATGCTAGTACTTGGAAGCCGTCTTGTGTGGTTGTGTGGTAGGGTTTAGAGGAGGAACCCTGCATTGGGTGTTGATGTTTTGCTCAACACGTGGTGTATTATTGTCGTCCCGGATTAATCCAGTGACGGATGGTCATGTGCGGATCGATTGATTGAGTGATATGGTTACGAATATAGCGGTTGCGAGTTGTAGCGAGAACCTGAAGGGATATGTGGTGTTTTTCGTATTTTCCTAAATGAAAATTCTGAAAATTGAGTGTGTAAGATATCGCTTGTTGCGGTAGTGCACGCTAGTGATTATTAGCGTGTGGTGAGATCTTAGAATTCACGGAGGATGTTATGGATGTCGGGCGTGGGTGTGTTTCGTAGGATTGAAAGGCACGACGACGATGGTTGTCGGTGAAATGCTCTACTTTTAAGATGATTGTGAAGTGTATAGTACGAGTTTAGATACTCGACATAGGAGCAAACGGTTACAGATGTTTTGACTCGAGGGTTGATTACCCGATATTGTTGTTAAATGTTGAGTCAGTGCACGAAGCGAGAATTCGGGTGCGTGATTACTACATGTGTGACTTCACGTTGGAAGCGAAAATGTTCGAGGGAGAAGTGCTTAACTTCTAGTGTTGGTGCGGATCGCGAGGACGTGATCCACTTTAAGTGGGGGAGAGTTGTAACACCCCATTTTTCAGTTACACGTTATTCCGAACGTCATTCGAAATACGAGGCATGTAAGCGTATATTTGGATCCCAAATAAATTTGGAGTTGAGGTTCTAAAACCTTACCATTGGATAGTAAATCTCATTACGTTTCCAACGATATTTGATTCATCAAAAACGGAGCTACGGTTTGAAAGTTACGACCAAAACAAGTTCCAGTTTCTGTCTCAGTTCATTGGGATGCCATCCAGCCATTTAGACACCGTCCAAATGGCCTGATGGGCCAGCTATGATATTTTGAAGTTTTTAACAGAGGGTATTTGGGTCTTTTCACTTGAGGGTCGTTTGGGCCATCAAAACTGATCCAAATTCATTCTTATCCCCATTTTCACCTCCCCAAACACTCTCATCCATTCCTAGAGAGAGAGAGAGACCATTTTAGAGAGAGAGAGAGAGAGCTTGGTTTGGGGAAGAAGAAGGGTGAATCGGGTTGAGTCGCGAGTGTTAATGTTGTTCACCTCGTTCATGGCTACGTTGTGGTAGTGTTGGTAAGTTCTAAATCCGAATTTTATTGTTAAGATTATTGTTTGAGTTAGAGTTTGTGCTAGTTAGAGTTATAACCCACTTATTGTGAAATTTGGGGGTTTTTGGGTAAGATTCATGTAAGTAAACCCGAATTGGTGACTTAGGGTTTTGATTGATGAAATTGTGAGTTTGGATCTTGCATGTATTGGTTAAACTTAGAACACTTGTGTACTAGTGATTTTGGTGTGTGTTGACTTGATTTTGGGTGTAAACCCTAATTTGGTTCAAATGGGTATTTTGGGTCAAGTAAGCTTGATTCGGTGTCAAATTAAGTTTTGAGTCAAGTTTTGGTAAATCAAGTATGTAAATACTTGATTTAGGTGTTAGTTGGTGTTTTGGAAAGTTAATCACTAGCCGTTAGTGATTAAAGATATTTTTGGGACTTATGTCAAAATGGGTTGACTTTGATTGGTCAAAATTGGTAATGACACTAGTTTTGGTCAAATGGATGTTAAACGCTTTTGTTAAGTATTAAGTGGCGTTTTCGAATGAAAGTAATCATGGGAAGTCATTTTGATTTATATGGTGTCAAGTATAATTTAGATTAAATTGTGTTTTCTTGATGGGTCGAAATTACCACCCGTAGTGGTAATTGGTGAAGTCCACTTTAGGTGTCTAAATGGGCGGTTTGTAGAGGTAGGTACAAACCCTTGGTTAAGGGTGTTGAAGTCGAATTCTCTCGTAGAGGTTTGCTCGGTTGCGTTTGGAGACGATTTACATATATGACTTGTGCGGGCATTTCGAGGTGAGTGGAATGATTATATGTGTATGTATATAATGTATTTATTTGTATGCTATGGTATGAACCAAAGAGCCGGTAGTGCCATAGTATGTGCGATTGTGCTATGATGTGAACCAAAGAGCCGGTAGCGTCATAGTACGTGTGTTGTAGTGTAAACCAAAGAGCCGGTAGCACTACGGCACGAGTTGTTAGAGTGTGAACCAAAGAGCTGGTAGCACTTTAACACGAGTATGACTTGAGTTGTGATGTGAACCAAAGAGCCGGTAGCATCATAACCGGTGCGTATGGTGTGAACCAAAGAGCCGGTAGCACCATGACGCGAGAATGGTTAACCATGGTTGTGTATTTTTTTGTAGCATATTGTATTATGTCGATTATATGTTATTGATTACGCTAGTTGCGGTTTGTTGGAGATTATTAGCCTTGTACATGAGATGGTATGCTAATTATATTGCTAGCGTTTATGCGGAAATTGTATAAGTGATTTCAAGTAAGTAGGTTATATATGTATGTGTATAATTATTGCATTCACTAAGCTTTATGGTTACCCCTCTCGTTGTTTACCTTTTTACAAGTATTGTGTTTTGAAGCTAACTAGTTGTTAGACTAGATGCTTAGGAGCGCTTGGGCTCGACGGGGTAGCTTTTGGATATGTTAAGCGGATTGGGGGTTCGGTAGCCCTCGGGATTATGCTCTTGGTATCGAGTTGGGTTGTAGAGTCCTAATCCATCTAAAGATATAAATGGGTCCAAATCGCTATATTATTGTAAGACGGGTCGTTGTGGGCCCAGTGTAGTAAAACTTGTTTTTATTGTGAAAATATCTTAGTTTTAATTAATATGATGTGTTGTGAAAGTCATTTCGTTTAAAAGTGTCGGGGAGCGGGTTTTTTCGTTCGCGTAAGTTGGACCTCGGGGACAGAATTTTACAGTTCATTTGGACGCCGTCCCAATTGATTGGACGCCGTCCTGGCCTTCGATACTGGACGTCGTCCAGATAACTGGACGCCGTCCAGATGTACTGAATCAGAAAATTTTTTTAGGCGTGTTTTTGGTAAAACGAGGTTGGGTTGTTACAAAAAAGAATCAAGAGAATTGGAGCTAAAACGAAGATTCTAGAGCGAAAATGGTGAAAGACAAGAAATCAAGTCATGATCCAGGGAACCAGGCAAGCCAAACGGCCTGCCAAATGGCCTGTCTGGCTCAAAAATGGCTTGCCAAATAGGTCAGACGAACGGCCCCTGCAAACGGCCTGCCAGCCATTTGCAGGCAAAATCCTAGTTTATTTAAAGGGTCTTTGTCATTCATTCCAACACACACTTCATTTCACTTCTTTTCCTTCTCTTGTACAATATTATTCATACTTTCAAGGTCTTCGACTCCGTGCGGGAAACCTAGTACCCGGAGAAGAACGTCGAAGATTGTATTAGGAGCGGTCTGGAGTTTTGAAGTTGTCACTTTTGTATTCGGAACTCGTTTAATCTACTGGTACTTCTATCCTTTATCTTTATATAATGTCTTCTATCATTATGTTCTGTGATATTGTTGCCATGATTAGCGAGTAGTTATCTTTAGTGTATGCTATGATGTAAGCAGTTATAATGCCAAAATAATGTTATGGTCTGTGTATGTTGTTGAAATGCTTTCCGATTATGCTCTAAACTCAATCGCTTTTCCAACTAATAGAACGTAGTTATTGGCTCTGTTATTGGGAAGTCACAAACCCCGATTCAGAGTACACTATCCGTGTCACCCCTTGGTAAGAGAAGTCTATCGGATACAACGTAAGATCAACTGAGGCACATCGGTTGTAGTAAGTCTATCGAGCTTTGGATTCCGACCGAGGACTCTTTCGTAGTGAAACATCTAACTAGACCCTTAGTACATTGTCGGTCCTAGACCATGCTAGTGTAGTCACCAAACATATAAACTTCGTACGTGCATGCTGAAGCATAGCGGTTGTTGTAAGATGTACCTCTGCTAAGTAAGGCCATGGAACCCGGTCAATATTGATTAGAACACTTCACCATAACGCGGTCTCAAGCATTGCACCCCGCTTGAGGGATTCTTAGTTAATTAAGGAACTGTTTGTTTAGACACATAAAGGATTGGACCGTTAGGATAACCGAACGTGTTCATGGAAGTCAGCTTGACTTGGCCATGGTGTTCTTTATGGTTGAACTCTTTTTAAGGGCCTAACTATCTTTTAAAACTAATCATTAACGAAAGCATTAAAACACATCACATCTCTCGGATATGGTAAACCATGTATTCTATTATGCTTAGAAAAGTTTAGACCTTTGTGGAATGTAAATACGTCACCCAACCGAGTCGCTCAATTGGATGAGCCGTCTGAATGTGTATGCCTGTAGTCAGACTGCACAGGTGTCGGGGGTAAGGGACGTTGCTGTCTATTCAGAATCTTCAAGCCTATCACATTACCCAGTGACATGTCTTACGACAGGGGCATTTAGGACCAGTGTAATGGATACAAGGCCTCTGCCTATTCATGAGCCAGCATTCCATAATCTCGGCAGAATAACTGATGAAATCATAGTATGTACTTACTTTAACCTTATATGAATTACGAATTTTATCGCATTTACTTTATCTGTCTTATAAATTAGAAAATCCCAAAAATTAAGTTACCACTACTCCTTCATAACTATCTTAGGTTTAAATATAGGTTCGATTCTACTGATATCTCAAATATACAACTGTAGGTCATACTTTCCTTACTCATACTAAGGACTAGTACGATTTTGGCCCCTAAATATAAATTTAAAACAGTACCCCCTCTTGGTGGTTGATTCTGACGTGTTGCGACCTAACGACACCGCACAAATAAAACCATCGTTTCGGCCAGTTACATGGTGCTTCTTATTTTTCAAAGATTGATTTAAGTTCAGTGTATCATCGGGTACGTGTTGTAGAGACCGATATACTAAAAACATCGTTTAGAACAACATATGGCCACTATGAATTTCTAGATATGCCATTCGGTTTAACGAATGCGCCAGCAGTATTTATGGATCTAATGAACAGAGTCTGTTAGCAGTATCTCGACAAGTTTGTGATTGTATTGATAGATGATATCTTAATATATTCGAAAACCGAGATAGATCACGCTACACATTTAAGATTGGTGTTAGAACTTCTGAAACATGAACAGTTGTACGCTAAGTTCTCCAAGTGTGAATTATGGTTGCGGGAAGTACAGTTTCTGGGTCATGTAATTTGTGAACAGGGTATTAAAGTAGATCAATCTAAAATACTGGCTGTAATGAATTGGAACTCGCCGAAAACGCCGACAGAAATCAAAAGTTTTCTGGGTTTAGCAGGTTATTACTGCCGGTTTATCAAAGACTTCTCTAAAATAGCAGGTCCATTAAATAAGTTAACCAGAAAAGATGTAGCCTTTCGATAGACTAATGAACAAGAAAAGGATTTTTAGACTCTTACACAATTGTTATGTAAAGCGCCGGTTTTGTAGTTTACTGTGATGCGTCACGCGCTGGTCTAGGTTGTGTTTTGATGCAGAGAAATAAAGTCATAGCATATGCTTCTCGACAAATGAAAGATCATGAACGAAATTACCCTACTCATGATTTAGAATTAGCGCAATTGTTTTTGCCTTGAAGCTTTGGAGACACTATTTGTATGGTACACATTGTGAAATCTATACAGATCATAAGAGTCTTCAGTATATCTTTTCTCAGAAAAAATTGAATATGCGTCAACGTCGATGCCAAGAACTAATTAAAGACTATGGTTGTGAAATTAAATACCATCCGGGTAAAGCAAATGTGGTCGAGATGCTCTGAGTCGCAAGAAAACAATCGAAAATGTCAGATTTATGAGAATTGAGATAGTTTCAGACTTGATTGATCGATTGAAAACCGTTTAGTTAATAGCATTGAATGATGATAAATTAAAGACCGAACAATGACCAAAAGAAAATTTAACCTATGCAATGATTCTAGAGGATTAAAGACTAATGGTGTATCTTAGGGGATACACGCATAAAAGCATCGTTTTTATACATCAGAATGGATTAAAAATCATGGAAGATGGCAATATTTGGCAGTTTTTAGCATTTGCCGTTCAGCACACATCAGGTTGCCCAGAGTCATGCGTAAGCCCTGCACGTAGCTTCTATGCTTAAGCCCTTCTACTAGGCATGTGAGCAGCACGCAGCCATGTCAGCCACGCCAAAATCGGTTCTGGATACATCGCACAACAGAATTAATCAAAGATTGACACGTGTATCTCGAGACTTTTGAACATTCTACGCCTATAAATAGACCCCTTAGGTCACTGCATTTATCATTTGAACTTCAGTCAGAGAGAAGTACACTTTCTCTCTCACACAGTTCTTTCTCACTCTAAGACATTAACTGCTTAGCAATAGAACGCTAGACAGATCAATTACAGATTGATCCAAAGACTGATTGAGGCCACCCCACGGATATCTCATATGTGTTTCGGGTCTGCAGAGATTATTTCTCGAGGGAAAACATTAGTCGGCATCATACGCTCAACGCTAGGCAGTTATTGTGTTGCACTGGTACCTTACACCCGGTACACGGAAAATCGTTCCAACATATGGCGCCATCCATTCTAAAGAATCACTCAACTCTCAAGAGCACAAAAGATCATAATCATAAGGTAATACCTATTGAGGCGAACATGATACATTTGTGGTAAGTTGGACAACGGAGAAAAGCAGAGACGCTAGAAGATTGGAAGAAAGAGTTGATTGGTTTTCCTTCTATGTTTAATACCAATCCATCTGATGCTCCTGTAGTGATTGAAGTTCGTATAACAAATTGTATTGTTGGGGAAATATATACTGATACCAGAGCGGGGGCAGATATCATATATGAATACTGTTTTGTACAATTTCCAGAGAGAGTAAAGGAGAAATTGAAACACATGTTTGTTCTTTTAGCAAGTTTTACTAATGATCCATCATGGTCAGAAGGAAGCATAGTTTTAGAAGTAGTGTTGGGAAAATTGAAGCGATCCGTCCTAATCCATCCGGACGAAGCCCATATTGATTATAAACGATTCACAACAGTTGATTACATCGCGAGGTACTTGACCTCTCTATGATACATTTTATAAACACTGCATTCGTTTTTGAAAAGACAATCTTTCATTACATCGAAAGTTGACGGCATGCATACCATTTTATAATATATCTTACTATAATTGACTTAATAATAATCTTGATGAACTCAACGACTCGAATGCAACGTCTTTTAAAATATGTCATGAATGACTCCAAGTAATATCTTTAAAATGAGCAATTGCACAACGGAAGACTTCTTTCATACCCGAGAATAAACATGCATTAAAGTGTCAACCAAAAGGTTGGTGAGTTCATTAGTTTATCATAAACAATCATTTCATAATTTTAATATACCACAAGATTTCATATTTCCATTTCTCATAAACATACGTCCCATGCATAGAGACAAAAATATCATTCATATGGATTGAACACCTGGTAACCGACATTAACTAGATGCATATAAGAATATCCCCTATCATTCCGGGAAACCCTTCGGACATGATATAAAACAACATCGAAGTACTAAAGCATCCGGTACGTTGGATGGGGTTCGTCGGGCCCATATATCTATCTTTAGGATTTACGTCAATTAGGGTGTCTGTTCCCTAATTCTTAGATTACCGGACTTAATAAAAAGGGTCATATTCGATTTTGATAATTCAACCATAGAATGTAGTTTCACGTACTTGTGTCTATTTTGTAAATCATTTATAAAAGCAGTTCATGTATTCTCAGTCCCAAAAATATATATTGCAAAAGCATTTAAAAAGGGAGCAAATGAAACTCACAATACTGTATTTTGTAGTAAAAATACATATGACAATATTGAACAACTGAACAGTGCAGGGTTGGCCTCGGATTCACGAACCTATATTAATCATATATCTATTAAAACATATAATCGTAGAATCACATAATTTCATTTATTAATATATAATATTTATATATTATTAGTTTTATAGAATTTTATAATAACCTCCATTTAAAAATGTATGTTTATTTTATAACTTAAAATATATATTATATATTATATATATATATATATATATATATATATATATATATATATATATATATATATATATATATATATATATATATATATATATATATATATATATATATATATATATATATATATATATATAGAATAATTAATATCTATACATTTAATTATGTCAATATATTTATATATGATTAGTATTATATTTAAAATATTATTAGTTTGTTATATGTAAGTATTTATATAGGTAATGTTAATATTTTTGTTATATAATGGTATGAAATGTTAATATAATCCTAGTATATGTATATATGTACAAGATATGAATTTGTTAAAACTATAGTTTTGATAATAATGATTGTATTAACAATAATAGTAATAACTTTATTAATTATGATAATACTAATAACAAAATGATAATAATAGTTTTTAATATTAAGGATACTAATAATGTTATTAATAATACTAATGATAACAATCATAATAATACTTAACATGATAAGATTACTACTAATAATAATATTATTTAAACTTATAATGATTATACTGATTATAATACCTATGATAATAATAATAATAACTATAACTTTAATAATAACAATAATAATGATAATAACAATAACAATAATATTAATAACGATAACAATAACATAATAATAATAATAATAATAATAATAAATGTTAATAAGTATAAGTAGTAATAATAATAATTGATTAATATATAAAGACTACCTCAAAATAAACTCCAAAAAAAAGAAGTTGTTGTGCCCAGGTTCGAACCCCAGTCCACTCGCTAACCCCGAACCCGCTTAACCATCCGTTCTAACCTATTATTCTGAAATTTTAACCCTTCTATAATTTTTTATCCTGAAATTATTCAGTTCAATTTTCTTCTACCTCTTCAGGAACAAATCGACCAGAGTATGACTTCGATCAAAGAATTAGTAACAAAACTATTTTTAGGTTCATCGATTAATTAGAAAATAGTAGTACTTGTGATTGTATTATTTAGAAAACAAACAGGAAACATAATAAAGAAAAATATATCTGCTATATTTCTCACGATGGATTTAAGCAACACAAAATCCATTTTCGAATTTAAGACATTTTTAACAGAAACTTTGTACATGAAATATATTTATAATCCCTACTAGAAACTATAGGAACCATTAATTTAATTTAAATCACAACAGAAAAATCGAATTTGAATGAAGAACAGCAGTTGACTTTTTAAAACTCAAACTTTAACTCCAAAATTGTTATTTGATACAAAAATTTGGCAATTAAAACTTTGCAGAAAGTTTTAATGGAAGATTTATAACAACTTTGAATTTACACATTTTGACTTTTCAATTGAAATCAAGGTTTTCAAAAATTGGAATGAAAACAGAGATATCGAGCTCTTTAAAAGAAATGGGTTTAATTAAACTGATAAAAAACAGATATTTGTAGTTATACTTGATAATGAGGGTGAAGAAATTGAATGCCTTTCTTAATAACAATGAGTAATTGATCTTTATAAAAAAAATGAGGATGGGTTGACAATAATATCCCATCGTATAAAAAAAATATATAAAAGATGAAATCAGGTTGTACTATCGACTACGATGTTTAAAAAATTGGGATTCAAACAAAAATCAGATACAGTTAATTTGATTGAGATGTGGAACTGAATCTTATTATCCTTTGTGTATATAAACATACGTATATTTATCTTATTACTTATTAATTCAATAATAATACTGATTTATTTATTTATATATCTGTATCAATCTTTGTAAATATCAATTTTTTTATATAATTATGTATATGCTTAAATATATCTTTATGTATCTGTATATAATCATGTATATATATATTTATTTGTTTAAGCATTTATATAGATATACATTTGTTATTTATATATGTGTTTATATATATCCAATTTTTTTTATATTTATCTTTATTTATGTATATAACTAAAATTTGTATATATAAATATATCAGTGTTTGTATAATTATATATATATATATATATATATATATATATATATATATATATATATATATATATATATATATATATATATATATATATATATATCAATTATATATATATGTATATTAAATATATATAGAAACATAATATAATAATATTAATTATATAAACATCAATATTAATTTTAATAATAATGGTGAAACTAATAATATTAATAATAATAATAATATCAACAATATTAATTTTACTTGCACATATCAAGTTTTACATACTCATATATAATAATATTAATTATTCAAATATTCATATTAGTGTTTATAATGAAATTATTGTTAATAATATTAACATAACAGTTATATTCAACTTGTAATTTAATATATTACAATTTATAAATTTTATCCTAGTTACTAATTATATAATATATTATATAATATCTTATATTAAATATTTAATATTTAAAAGTTACAATCCATATAATATTATTTATGTTCAGAATTCATATATATACATATTTTAATAGTAACTGATTTATTCTGTATTTTATTTTCACATTATTAATTCCAATTGATCGGAGTGCATTTTATTAGTTCATAATAATATCTATATATACTTGTATTTATATTTATATCTATATATTTATTTACAACCAGTTGTTCGTGAATCGTCGGAAATGGTCAAAGTTTAAATGTATGCATGAACACAGTTCAAAGTTTATGAGATTTCAATATTACAGACTTTGCTTATCGTGTCGAAAACATATAAAGATTTAGTTTAAATTTGGTCATAAATTCCCGGGTCATCACAGTACCTACCCGTTAAAGAAATTTCGTCCCGAAATTTGAGTGAGATGGTCATGGCTAACAATAAAAATGTTTTCATGACGAATATGAGTTGATAAATAGAGTTTTATCATTATTGATTAATATGAATAAAACGATTTGATTATGTGAAGCGTACGAATGAAGTTATCGTAAAATAGTGAAATGAGAAAGATAAGTTTCATCATAACTTTTGACTAGTCATGGTTGAATTTAGAAGATATGGTGCGTCATAGCTTTTGGCGTAGAGGGTTGAATTCCAGAATTCAAGGGATTTAAGAAAATCTAGGAAATCTATAAGATCTGATTCTTCAGGATTTTTGAAAATTAAGATCTCTTTAATTATATGCTATCATCTGTCTCGATTGTTCTGTCGGATGTTTCCATTATAAATTAAGCTCTTCCGTTCCATTATTCTCACCATTCCTATACTTTCTTTCTTAGTTCATACATCCAAAAGATTTGTGAAAATGCTTAATCCAGTTCTAATCCTTGTCCTCACCCTTACTATCGTAACAATCATTCTCCTTTTCCAACTTCCACCAGAAGAATCTGCTTATTTCTACTTTTACCTTGGGGAATACTATTCTTATTTCTACAGTGTCTTTATATTGCTATTCGTATTAATATCCAAGGTTTGAAACCTCCGTGTTATCATTGGGCTTTATATTTTCTCTTATATTTTGGAGTACTTGTTTCCGTCTTCTATTATCATTGTCATTCACATTTAATGCTCTCTCTGATTTGCTATGATTTATACCCTCTTTCTATTTCAGAGCTTCATGCTTTTGTTTTCTTTTTGCAAGTAACGGTCCAGAATTCATAGGTGTGGAGTTTCGAATGAGCTTACTGTTCTAAACAAGAAAGAAAGTAATAGCATGATTTGATTTGTCAAATTACCTGAATCACTGAGAATAGAACTATCAAGAATATATTTTCTTGATATGTTCAGAAGTTAATCAGAATGAAAGAGTTATGTAACATGACACATGACGACGTTATAATCTGTGAATCATCATGTTCCATTTAGAAACTCAGCATGACTTACTGTAATATAATCACGTTGATCAAGTATCATTATATTATACTAACTCATGCATCAGTTCCCAACATTACTTCAATAGCATTTATATCTTAAGCTCGAAAGTTTACAGAATATAGAAACTAACAGTTTCTATATGATGTAACACTGATAGCACGAAGAGATTAATGATTTTAGATAAGAATAGTTATGAAAATATCTTTAGAAATATGGAGGATATTTATAATGAAAAATACTATGATATCCTGGAATTTCTAATATCGAATGATGAAGAAGAAAATTTTCCTCACGATTTTAAAATGACTTCGGAGCAAGATATTCTCTAAAGATTTCATCGGATCCAGAATTATCTGGATTCTTTGAATATAGGGTATAGTCCTTGTATTTGTCCTTGGTCTCCTTCATGGTTAGCTCAATCCGTTTTTTCCAGTTCTAACTTTTCTGAGCTTTTCCAACATACTATTCTTTATCATCAAACTTCTGATGATTAAGGTCATTTACGATTGTCTACGATTTCTGCTGCTTCATTCCGCTTTTTCAACATTCAGAGTATTGATTTGTAGACTGAGTGCTTTTCAGAATTTCAGAATGAATGATCATAATTCTAAGAGATGAATGTTATACATATAACTGTTGATTTAGACATACTGTGAGTTTTCAAAGTACTAATTATTGATTCCCGGTAATTGGTATGACAGATCTCGTTACAAGATGCGGATGAGTATATGATAGGGTTTAAATAGATAAATATAGTGATTTATCGGAGAGGTTTAAGCCAAGGAGCAACGAGGTTGCTGGTACGTCTGCTGATAATATGGTGGGATATAAAAGGTTCCCCGGTAATAATAAAAGAGTATGCATATAAATCAAGGTGATAATAAGGTTGTTTCGAACGAAAAGTCGAAGTTGACTTGCTGGAGCTGTGACAAAATTAGCTAATTTGGAAAAGGGATTGTAAAGGTAATTTGGGTAATAATAACGCTAAAGGAATTAGCACAGCTATATGTTAAACGTTTACTCAATTTCCAAAAGTTTTTCATGTGTATATCCATATGTATAAGTTCTTCCTTTTGTAGGTATCGTGTGGTTGGATCATCCTCTCGATTGAGGTGTTTTTAAGAGTCATGAAAGATTTTGAACGCAGATTGTAATCATCAAGATACAATTGAGGTTTAAGATGAAATCAAGTGGCAAACTTGAAGAATTTGTTTAGTTTCATATGTTATATTCAAAATTTTAATTCATTTTAATTTTTCCAATGTTATTAGTCCACGGTCGATAGTCCAATAATTCATATATAGCTTAATATGTAATATTTGAATTAATTAATATGTATCGTGACCCGTGTACATGTCT
Organism: Rutidosis leptorrhynchoides; assembly: GCF_046630445.1. NCBI lineage: Eukaryota > Viridiplantae > Streptophyta > Magnoliopsida > Asterales > Asteraceae > Rutidosis > Rutidosis leptorrhynchoides. The sequence continues at coordinate 275,980,971 of NC_092336.1, forward strand.
CAGACTCGATCACAACTCAAATTATATATATTATTGTAGAATCAACCTTCACCCTGTATAGAGAACTCGATCATTACTGCATATAGAGTGTCTATGGTTATTCCAAATAATATATATATATGCGTCGATATGATATGTCAAAACCTTGTATACGTGTCCCGATATTTAAAGTGCGTAAAATAAATACAGAAATTAAATGATGTCATATAAAATTGGGAGAATGTGAATTGCAAGAAGGTAAATTGCGATAATTAAATTGCGATAAATAAAATGTAATCAGTTAGCTAGGAACAATTAGTTAGGAACATTTAGCGTGGATTCTTAACAAATTTCTCATAGTTAATTTGTTTGTTTCTAACAAATTTTTATTTTTGTCCAATGTTTTCTTCATTATGCCACTTGTTGGATTCTGGTAGGTCAAAATCCAAATATAAAATTGAATGAAAATGGTTATTTTGTGGTAAACGGATTCGTATATTTGTGGATGTAAGTAGAATAGTAAATTATCGTTGAATCAGATTCAAAGAATGTACAGTGTAACTTATTAATGTGAAATCTAAATATTTCTCGGGTATTACCTACCCGTTAAAATATTTTCACCATTAACAGTTAGTACGAAAGAATTTTTAATTACAATCTTTATGAAAATATACTTACATATATATTTTCTTCAGATGTAATCATAGATTTAATAAGTTAATATATATTAATCTCATTTGATTTACCGTTAGAACTAGAATATATAATCTCTAAAGCATTAGAGATTACATAATCGCCACACTGAAAGAAGATAATTGATGTAGAACGATACGTAGAACGATGATTATACTCGAGGTACGGATTGAGATATTGAGGCGTGTGATGTTGAAACTTGGGTTGTTGGTGGTACTGGTATTGATGTTGGGGTACTGTTGGTGCCGGTTGAAAGGACCCGTTCATATACATTATAAACGATTCACAGTAGTTGATTACATTACGAGGTATTTGACCTCTATATGATACATTTTACAAACATTGCATTCGTTTTTAAAAGACAAACTTTCTTTACATCGAAAATTGACAGGCATGCATACCATTTCATAATATCCACTATCCAACTATAAATTGATTTAACAATAATCTTTGATGAACTCAATAACTCGAATGCAACGTTCTTCGAAATATGCTATGAAAGACTCCAAGTAATATCTTTAAAATGAGCAAATGCACAGCGAAGGATTTCTTTAACACCTAAGAATAAACATGCTTTAAAGTGTCAACCAAAAGGTTGGTGAGTTCATTAGTTTATCATAATCATTAATTTCGATCATTTTAATAGACCACAAGAATTTCATTTCCAGTTCTCATAAATATACGTCCCATGCATAGAGACAAAAATAATCATTCATATGGTGAACACCTGGTAACCGAAATTAACTAGATACATATAAGAATATCCCCTATCATTCCGGGATCCTCCTTCTGACATGATATAAATTTCGAAGTACTAAAGCATCCGGTACTTTGGATGGGGTTTGTTAGGCCCAATAGATCTATATTTAGGATTCACGTCAATTAGGGTGTCTGTTCCCTAATTCTTAGATTACCAGACTTTAATAAAAAGGGGCATATTCGATTTCGATAATTCAACCATAGAATGTAGTTTCAATTACTTGTGTCTATTTCGTCAAACATTTATAAAAGCGCATGTATTCTCAGTCCCAAAAATATAAAGGGTAAAAAGGCAAATGAAACTCACCATACTGTATTTTATAGTAAAAATACATATAACGTCATTGAACAAGTGCAAGGTTGGCCTCGGATTCACGAACCTAAATTAATTATATATATTTATGTGTTGGTCAATATTTGTCTAACAAATTAGGTCAAGTCATAGTGTACCACAATCCTAATGCTCGAGACTAATATGCAAAAGTCAACAAAAGTAAATTTGACTCAAAATAATTTCCAAAAATCTATACATGATTAATATATAGTTTAAATATCGTCGTTTTATATTTTTAAATATTTTTAAAAGATTTATTAGAGTAAATAATATAATTTATGTATTAATAAATAAAATTTTATATTAAATTTATATAATAAAATATACTTTTATATATATTAAGTAATAATATTTATAGGGTTAATTTAATATCACAAAGATAATATGATAGGTATTATTAAAGTAAGTTATTAGACGTAGTAAAATATGTTTGTATCACATATTTATTTGATAAAATAATATCTATAATGATAGTAAGTAAAAGTTGTATTATTTTGTAATAATAATTATTTTAAAAAAAAATATCAATATTTATAATTACTAAGATGACATTATAATAAAATGATAATTCTAATTATGATAACTTTAATATTTACGATAAATCCCCTCATGTTCCCGATACCTTCATTAATGTCGAGAATAACGGTAACCAAAATACCCCTGACCCTTCAACTATTTTTAACACGGTGACGAGCCCAATCAATACCTCCAGGCCCATTACTCCCCCTAAACCCAATTCACCTCATCAACCCTCTAGCCCAATTCCTGAGCCCATTATTACACCAAAGTCTACCCAACCCATTATTAATATCCCGGATCAACCCGCAGCTAATCCCAGTAATGATATTCACAATCCCATTTCAACTGCCGAACCTATCCCCGATCCAAACTCAGTTAACCCAACAATCCCTAATCCCAACCCCGAGCATAACTTAAACACTGACACTGTTTTGGCAACCAACGCTGCATCAAACCAATCACCAATTATTGACCTTGATCTCCAAAAGCTCTCAGATGCTTTCAACTCTATCAAGAAACTCCCTACCAACAATCGAAAGAAATTGAAAGATAAAAACACATCATCGAAACACATCAATGAAGCTTCTTCCAATGGTCTCTCTCGTTCCAGGAAAGGTAACTCTTCGGGATCCATCGGCAGCCTCAACCATAAAGAGCTCGGAAAAGAGATCGGCATTCGTTGGAAAGCGGATCAACATTGTTGATCTACCTCCAACCCTCGGTAAGTCATTGTTTTCATAATGAATATCTTATCTCTTAACATTCGTGGTATTGGACAGGATGATCGAAAGGATTGGATTCAAAAACTCTGTAGACAAGAAAAACCACAGGTGCTAGCACTCCAGGAAACCAAGTGTGGTGAGATCGAAGACAAAGTAATAGAGAATTTTTGGGGTTCTGAAAACTTCAAGTACATACAAAAACATGCAGTAGGTTTCTCGGGTGGGATGTTGTTAGTCTGGAACACTGATGTTTTTAATGTCAATCAAGCGATCGAAGGCGAATTCTTTTTAACTATCAAAGGACATTGGAAAGGTATCGATGAAGAAATAGCTTTTGTCAATGTCTACGGACCACATAACACCGCCAAGAAGAAACTAATGTGGGAAAGTTTAGAAAATCTTCTCAACTTTAAAGACATGCCTTGGTTACTTTGCGGGGATTTTAACGAGGTTAGAGGTTTAGACGAAAGATTAAATTGCGACTTCAACAAACCCTGGTCGGATATGTTCAACGATTTCATCAATAAGTGCTGTTTAATTGAAATACCTCTTGGCGGCCAAAAGTTCACGAGAATCAGCGGAGACGGTTTAAAATTCAGTAAGTTAGATCGTTTCCTTGTCTCCAGCAAGTTTCATAATATCTGGCCAACTCTTTTCGCAAACACCTTGGATAGATTCACCTCCGACCATTGCCCAATAATTCTCCGAGACCGAATCATCGACTTTGGCCCAAAGCCAATTAGAGTATTCAACGCTTGGCTCGATGATAAGGGTTCGGTGGAAGTCATTTCAAATGCATGGAATTTACATGTCGGTGGTAACCGTGGTGATTGCATACTTCGAAATAAGCTAAAAAACGTGAAAAAAGCACTCAACGATTGGAGCAAAACAAACTTTGGTAAACTCGATATCGAGATCCAAGAACTAGCAGATTCGGTTAGCGAGTGGGAAAAGAATGCTCAGATCAGAATTTTATCTCAAACCGAGAGGGATACGTGGTTGAACGAACGTAAAGCATGGATTGAAAAAGAGAAAATCAAATGTAAAATGCTTAAACAAAAAGCCCGCATCAAATGGTCCCTTGAGGGAGACGAAAACTCAAAGTTCTTCCACAATTACGTCAAAAGGAGAAACACGAAAAATAATATTTTCGGCATTTCAATTAATGGTTGTTGGTCGGAGGAACCAAACGCAATTAAAGATGAAATCTTCAACCATTACTCGAACATCTTCAAAGCTAATAATGATTCTTCATGCTCATTCAACCTTCAATCAAAGATCTTAAACGACAATGATAATGAGATGCTCGAAAACCCCTTTAGTGAATCCGAGATTTGGGAGGCAATTCGTTGTTGTAGTAGCTCTAAAGCACCCGGTCCGGACGGTTTCAATTTGAAATTCTACAAAAAATATTGGTGGTTAGTGAAGAATGATGTAGTTAACACTTTCAACTGGTTTTGGTCAAATATGGAATTCTCCAAGGGGTGTAATGCTTCCTTTACCACACTCATCCCCAAAAAACATAACCCGCTAACCCCCAGTGACTTTCGCCCCATTAGCCTTATCGGGTCTTACTATAAAATTGTGGCAAAAGTTCTTTCAAAGAGACTCGAAAAGGTTATCCATAAACTCGTAGGTTCCGAACAAAGTGGATTCTTGAAAGGAAGATTTATTCTCGATGGGGTTCTCATCGCAAACGAAACTATCGATGAACTCAAACGACAAAAAAGAAAAGGTTTCATTTTCAAGGTAGATTTCGAAAAGGCTTTTGATTGCCTAAAATGGGACTTCTTGATGGAAACCATGGAGAATATCGGGTTCGGTAATAGATGGAAAAAATGGATCTTCGCATGCCTTAGCTCCGCCTCAATATCCATTCTCGTTAACGGATCCCCAACCCGTGAATTCACCCCGGAACGAGGTGTTAGGCAAGGTGACCCACTCTCCCCCTTTTTATTCATAATTGCGGCGGAAGGTTTAAACCTCCTTGTAAAGCGTGCCATGTTGTCGGGGCATTTCAAAGGGATAGAAGTCGGTAAAGAAAAAGTCATAATTTCGCACTTACAATACGCCGACGATACCATCTTTTTTGGTGAGTGGTCCCGTCACAACATATTGAACACCATGAAAATTCTCAAGTGCTTTGAAGAACTCTCGGGTCTAAAAGTTAACTTCCATAAAAGCAATCTATTCGGTGTTGGTGTTTCGAATGGGGACTTGGAAAGTATAGCTCTAAGAATCGGATGTAAAGCGGGTGATTTTCCTTTTACCTACTTAGGTTTACCCATAGGAGTTAAGATGAACAAACCCACTCATTGGCTTCCGGTGGTGGACAAATTCAAAAAACGACTCGCGGAGTGGAAATCAAAAACTTTATCTTTCGGAGGTCGGCTCACATTGGTAAAATCCGTTCTCTCTAGTCTTCCACTTTATTACTTTTCACTCTTCAAAGCCCCGTCCTCTATCTTAAAACAACTTGAATCGCTTCGTTGTAATTTTTTCTGGGGCGGGTCCGGGTCGGGTAAGAAAATATGTTGGGTTAAATGGGATGACACTTTACTACCTTACGACTCGGGAGGTTTAGACATTGGATCGCTTTCCGCCAAAAACCTAGCCTTGCTAGGAAAATGGTGGTGGCGGTTCAAATCGGAACCTTGCTCACTTTGGACTAAAGTGATTTCTAGTATTTACGGTAGGGACGGTGGGCTTGTCACTAACGACTTTTGCAGGTTTAAGAAACTCGGTGCCACTTGGTTTAACATCATCAATATCACTAAGGATTTCGAGAAAGCTGGATGGGATTTTTCGCATATTTTTTGCAGGTTTCTAAAAGATGGAAAACGCACAGCTTTTTGGCACGACCGTTGGCTTGGGAGCTTCATTCTGAAAGAAAAATACCCCCGATTATTTGCACTTGATACTGATAAAAGTTGCACCGTCTTCGATCGGGTGGACTTAGCTGGGTCATCCTTTTCATTCAATGGCAGTTGGCTCCATTCTCCAAGGGGCAGAAGCGCTAGCGATATGGAGGAGCTATCAAGTTTGATCGAGAACTTTACTCCACTTCAGAATACTAATAACGTTACCGAAGACTCGTGGCTTTGCACCCTAACAGATTCGGATAACTCTTTCACCAAACAAGTTTCGGCAAACTTAGACATGCTTCGTCTCCAACCTTCAACTGTAAAACCACCTACAAAACGCAACAGATCTGTCCCATTAAAAGTTGAACTTTTCGTTTGGCGAGCAAAACTTCATCGACTTCCAGTTAAACTCGAACTTGACAAACGTGGTTTAGACCTCGGTTCGGTTCTTTGCAATATCTGCCAAGACTCGTCCGAGACAACCGAACATATTCTTGCCACATGCCCCCAGGTTAAAGCTATATGGTTGGATTTTTACAAATGGTGGAATTTTTCTCCCCCGGCAGAACTAAACGTCGCGGATTTATTTTCAAGTAGCTGCAGCTCCAGTCTCTCATCGATAGGTTCAAAAATATGGGAAGCCACCAAGTGGGTCTGCGGTTATTCTATTTGGAGATATCGCAACCTAAAAATCTTTCAAAACCAAATCTGGGACATACATTCAATTCTAGCGGATATCCAACTTTCATCCTTTAAATGGATTTCGGGTCGAATAAAGAAAGCTCAAATTCAATGGTCACAATGGCTCATTAACCCGAGCTCGTATTGCGTTGTTACATCAAGAGTGGGCATTGGCTAATACCCCACAGCATCCCCTATGCTTCTCGTGGCTAACCTACTATAAGGCAAGATCTTCAGGGGTTAAACGGGCCTTGGAGTTTATGCTTTGTCGCTGCTCGATCAGCACTGTGTACTACTTCGTGTCCCTACTCGATTCGTTGAGTCCCCTCTCCTGGGGGTTTTACTTATAGTCGGTTTTTTATTCCATTTGTCTAGTAGTTATAATCGTTGGATGTTTGTTACTTTTCGGGGATGTATAATGTACATATATTTATATATTAATAAAATTATTTTGCCTTTCAAAAAAAAAAAAAAAAAAAAAAAAATATTTACGATAATTTTTAATATTATATTTAAAATAATAATTCTATTTAAAATAATAATAATAATGATAATTTATAGTAACAATGACATTTCTATTAAAATGATAATTTTTGTTAAAATGATAGTTTTAATACTAACGATACTTTTAATAATAATAGTAATGATAAAAATAACAAGAACGGTAATTTTATCTAAATCAATATCTTATAATATTTTAATTTCATCATGATACTCTTACTCATTATTTCCTAATCGTTTCATTTAATAGCTTTTAATCATCTTTTATATCGTGTTCATAATAATGATAATAATAGTAATCATAATAATTAGGTGTTACAAATATTTGTTTTAATTACACTAATATTAATAATGATAGTTACTATAACATTATTAACGATAATACTAATAATTATCTTAATGATAATATAGTAATAATAATAATAACAATAACAATAACCATTTTTAAATAATGATATATATATTAATAATGATAATAATAATAATAATACTAATAATAATAATAATAATAATAATAATAATAATAATAATAATAATAATAATAATAATAATAATAATAATAATAATAATTGGATAATAATAATAATAATAATAATAATAATAATAATAATAATAATAATAATAATAATAATAATAATAATTGGATAATAATAATAATACTAATTATAACTTTAACGATAATAACAATAGTAATAATAAAAAAAATAACAATTTTTAATGATAAATCCCTTTTATTGATAAAGATAATAATAATGATAATAATAAGATAAAACTAGAACGACGATAAAAACTACGATAATAATAATCATTTTTAATAAAAATATCGAAAATTCAATTGATTATAACTTCTAATCCGTTCATCGAAACCATTCGATATCTAAAGGAAAAGTTCTTAATTTTTCGCTAGCTTTCTAAGGACATGCATATCTTATACCTTATCTCAACCGCAAGTGTAACTAATTCAAGATTCAACCTAACCTGTCTAAGGGCAATATCAAAAGTACAAGCATGCATAATCCTAAATACTCGAGCACTAGTCAGGGATACACTATTAGTATGTAAAAGTTAAATTATGAGTACTCACGTATCAATATTGAGATTCAATATTGCAGGAAAGGTACGTAGACGCAACAGAAATGATAAACACTATATTGACCTCACGAGCATACCCATGAACCATACTCAATCACCTCCATAGCTATAACCCATAATTTCCATAATCCTATCCTACTCGAAAAACAATTTCGAAATCACTCGGATAGCACTCCGTCGTAATATTTTATGTATACTAATAATATCTTGAAATAATACGGAGTAAATATATATATGTAAATCGATTGAGAGAGTTTAGAGAAAAATATTTTCAAGTTTCTATGAAATAATGAAACCTATTGAATTCTATTTATAATAGATTTTTGAATTACTAAAGTGAATTATTAAAGTATGAATTATTAAAGTGAATTATTAAAGTATGAATTATTAAAGTGAATTATTAAAGTATGAATTATTAAAGTGAATTATTAAAGTATGAATTATTAAAGTGAATTATTAAAGTATGAATTATTAAAGTGAATTATTAAAGTATGAATTATTAAAGTGAATTATTAAAGTTAAAGTAAAGTAAAAATAAAGTAAATGTAAAGTTTAAGTATAGTAAAAGTATAAAACTATGTACGTATAATACGCGTATAAATATATATAACATTAATTTAAATCGTTATATATATTTAATAAAATAAAATATAAATATCGTTATCTTTATCATACTAGTTAAGTAATGAGTTGTCAAAAGTGGTTCTAGATATTTATAAAAGTTATATACGTTTTAATAATAAAGTTCTTTTTAAACTGAAAACGTTTTTGTACGTTTGAAACTAAATAGATCAATCGAGTCTTTATGAGATTCAATCTTCTACTATCATTTGTCTAGTTCTCAATGATTGACAATTTGTTCTTATTTATAAATCAATTTACCATTTTCTGAATATTGTTAAAATGGAAAGATTTCTCAAATCAACGTGGGCCTTTCAACAGAGACTTGTAATCATAATTCAATATATCTGATAATTCAATCATTTGATCTTATCTTCTAATTCCATTGATAAACATTTTGAAACAGATACAATCATATAAAGTATTTAATCTAATATTTTGTTTACGTTTCAAGTTATAATATATATACACATATACATATATAATAATATTCGTTTAATGGTTCGTAAATCGTTGAAACTTGGTCGAGGTTGAATGAATGTATGAACATAGTTTAAAATTCTTAAAATTTAACTTAACAAATATTGCTTATCGTGTCGGAAACATATAAAGATTAAAGTTTAAATTTCGTTAAAAATTTTCGGGTTGTCACAGTACCTACCCGTTAAAGAAATTTCATCCCGAAATTTGAGTGGAAAGGTCGTGAATGATAATAAGTATGTTTTCATGATGCATACGGGCTGAAAATTAGAGTTTATCATCAGCGAATAATTTGGATAAACAATCCATTTATATGAAGAGTACGAATGAAGCTAACATAGAAGAGTGAAATGAGTAAGTGTAGATTCATCTTATCATTTGACGTAGATATGATTGATTCCTATATTTCAAGGGATTTGAAGAAAATCTTCTTAATAAGATTTGACTCTCCGGTAATCAAGGGAATTAGGATCCGCTTTAAATGCGATCGTCCATTTTAATTATTCTGTCAGAGATTTTCTTATAAATTCACCTCCTTCATTTCCTTACAACTCACACCTTCTGTTGATGCATTTTATGCAAGTCCCTAGACATCTACCCACGTCCATTGCAGGTACAACAGTTTACAGGCCACCATGATTGCTCGTTATTATCCTATCCGTGTTTGTATGTGGTTACAGGAACTGCAGGAACGATATTTAAATGTTTAACTATGTTAGACTTAGTCAGACGTACGAGTGAAGCCTCACTAGTACGGCTGACAGGCTCATACGCACGGTTGATGCTGAGCTAAGTCACAATTACAACCTAAATGAGAAGACACGAGTGAATGATCACCCGTACTGCTGATGAAGCCAACTCGTACGTGTGATGAATGAATCGTATGGGTGAGTCAACAGCAGGGGTATATAAAGTCTTATGTTCTTCATTTTAGGTTAAGCCTCTCATTTGTTACACACACTCAGATCTAGTGAGCTCCTCCGATTCTCTCTCAGTCCAAATCACCCAAGTGGTGAATAATAGCTCTAGGTGTTGATCTAATAACACTTGATTTAGTTGTGGTTTGACTAAATTAACCACAAAAAAAAAACTTAACCTATTCACTAGAGGGTTTGATTCACTTATTCCGCCATTGTGTGAGTTAAATCTGTTGATTTCTAAGTTCCTAGTCATGTTTCATCACCTTCTATTCTTTCCCCCTCAACTCATATTTTAAACTATTCATCAATATGCTCCATCCAGTTCTGATTCTCTATATACTTCTAACTTTCATATCGGTCATTCTTCTTTTTCATCTACCGCTTGAAGAATCTATTTACTTCTACTATACTCTTGGGTTTATAGTGTTTCTAGTTCTCCCGTGTCTTTATATTGCTATATGCATCGATATATATGATTTATAATTTCTAGTTTGTCGTTGGGCGTTATATGTTCCCTTATATTTCAAAGTCTCTGCTTCTGTCTTCTATAATCATTATCATTCACAGTTAATGCTCTCTTTTATTTGCTTCAATTTATACCCCAATTTCTATTTCGTAGTTTTGTCCTTTCGTTTCTTCTTCTTGCGATTAAGCACCGCTTGTAATGGTCCAAAATTCACAGATATGAATTTTGGAATGAACATTGTTAATGTTCTAGGAAGGAAATTGTGATGGCACGATCTTGACTTGTCAAATTACTAGAATACCTTGAAAAAGGCCGAATCATCAAGAAATATTTTCTTGATATTTTAGAGGTTAAATAGAATACAAGAGTCGTATAACATGGCACATGATGATGTTATGATCTGTGAATCATCACGTTCCATTTAGAAACTCATCATGACTTACTGTAATATAATCACATTGATCAAGTGTCATTATATTATACTAATTCATGCTTCAGTTCCCAACACTACTTCAAAATATTCCTATTTTAAACTTGAATGTTTCAGAATTTAGAAACTAAAATAGTTTCTTTTATGTTGTAATACAGATAGCGCGAAGAGGTAAATGATTTCAAATAAGAAAAATTAAGAAAATATCTTCAGAAATATGGAGGATATTTATAATGAAAGATATGATGATATTTTAGAATTTCTAATATCAGAGGATGATGAAGAATATTGTCTGCAGGGGTTTAGAGTCAGGAGCAAGGTATTCGTTAATGACTTCAGCATGTACTGAATCATTTGGATCCTTTGAAGTCAGGTTCAGTCTTTGTAATTTGTCCACAGCCTCCTTCCTACTTTGGTCAATCCGTTTTCCAGTTCCAAAACTTCTCTTTTTCTGCGCTTTGCCAGAACACTTCATCATTATCATCCAGCTTTTACCGTTTAAAGTCGTTTATAGTTTTTGCTGCTTCATCAGCATTTTTTACATTTTCGGAGAACCAATTCGTAGTTCGGAGTGTTTTTCAGAAACTTCACATTCAAATTAAGTCCAGAAGATAGACGTTATATATACACATATAACTGTTGGCGTAGACATGCTGTGAGATTTCAAAATACTGATTGCTAATTCCCAATGATTCGTATGGCAATTCTCATTACAAGATGCGAATGAGTAAATGATGGGGTTTCAATGAATAATTATAATGACTTTTTGGAGAGGCTAAAGTCAAAGGGTAATGAAGTTGTTGGTACATCTGCTAATAATGTGGTGGAATGTAAAAGGTTCCCTGGTAACGATGGTGTATATCTCAAGGTTATAATAAGGTTAGTCTGACTGAAAATTCGAAGTTGACTTGATGGAGCTATGACAAAACTGGCTACTTTGAATAGGAGTCGCAAAGTTATTTTTGTTAATAAATGCCAAAGAATCTGACGCGGATACGTTGTTTAAACTTTTACTTTGGTTTCAAGAGTTTTTCGGGTACATAACTGTGGGTAACATGTGGTTGGATCATCATCTCGATTGCTCATCATTCAAAGTGTCTTCAGAAATTTTCGAAGGGTTTGAACACAGATTGTAATCGTTAACATACATGTGATGTTCTAACACAGTTTTGAAGTTAAAATATAGCTTGTGAAAGATGTAAGGATCTAAGAGTGATGATTTTGGTCATATCTCAAGTTGAATTTTGAGATTTCAAAATCAGAATATGTAATTAAATTTTGAATGAGTATGGTTGTTTTGATTTCTATAAAAAAATGTATATGGTTGTGAAAGTTGGGAGTATAATGCATGATTTGCTGAATCAGATTCGAAGAATGTAACATATTAATTGTGAATTTATATATCTCTCAGGTATTACCTACCCGTTAAAAAAATTTCACAATTAATATTTTGTACAAAAGAATTTTATTAGAGTCTTTATGAAAATATATATATATATGTATATTTTCTTCAGATGTAACATAGATTTAATGAGTTAATGTTAAATTAAACTCATTTGATTTACGGTTGAAACTAGAATTGAATAATCCCTAAAGGCTTTAAAAAGTACATAACTTTTACGCAGTATTTCTTTAATGACATTGAAATTATGAATCAATACTTCGTTATTTGTTGATGTATGATGTTCGGTTCGTGGAATTCTTGTAAATTTTGCAAAGTACGAATGATTTTATCTGAAAAGTTTCGGGTACATCGATGATGAAAGTGTAAAATCAAATATATACTTGATTTATTATGAATTGGAATTTGTCGAATTGCGACAGAGATTGTAGTTAACGCTGGTTAAGTTGCGGCCGAAGGACGTACATTATTGCATATTTGTAATATGAATTAACCGAGTAGTTAAGATTCACACACAATAGCTTAGCACGGAAAGATTTATTTCAATATATATATATATATATATATATATATATATATATATATATATATATATATATATATATATAATTTCTTCAGAGGGAATGAGTTAATTCTTCATAACTCGTTGATACAATATACACGTTATTGATTCGTAATGATGTCCACAGTGATTCTTAAACTGACTGAGTTTGTGATGTTATTGGTGTTGTTGATTCGGATGTTGACTTTACTGACGATGCTAGTAACGCTGACGGTACTGTTGATGCTGTTGGTAAAGCAAGTTTAGCTTGTTAATCACACACCATTTTTGTCAGGGTTTCTACTCTTCCTCCTATCATTTTGGTTCGCTTAACTAATTTATGGTTAGGGCTAGATTAGATTATCTCTAAGACTTTAGAGATTACATAATCGCCGCAGAATGTTTCTCCAATGAAGTTATGAATTAATACTTCGTCAGTTATTGTTGTTGGTACTCCTTGGTATCTATGATGCGTATGACGTTGATGCTCGTGGGACAGATTGTGAAGTTAAGGTTTACGACGCAGTTGTGGTTGGAGGTGGTAATGGTACTGTTGGCATTGATGATGGTAGTACTGGTTATGCTGCTGATGCTGCTGCTGGTGTTTGTAATCTCTGCACCATATTCTCCAAAGCCACTACCCGAGCGCGAAGCTCGTTGACTTCTTCTATTACACCGGGGTGATTGTCGGTTCGGACGAGCGGATAAATAAAATCTAAAATTTGATGTAATATATAATCATAACGAGATACTCTAGAAATGAGCAAAAAAATGGTGTTTCGGACAGGTTCGCCGGTAAATGGTTCAGGTTCTTCGTCAAGAGGGCAATGTGGTGGATGGAAGGGATCACCTTCTTCTTGTCTCCAATGATTGAGGAGGCTACGAACCCATCCCCAATTCATCTAGAATAGGTGATGACTGATTGGTTGATCTATTCCGGTCACACTGCTTTCGGAGCTTGAATGGGATTCCATTTCGGAATCTGAGTGACTTGAACTGATGATGAATTCCATTTCATACGATTGGATAAATGATTTTTTTCCGATATGAAATGATTTTGGCTAACGGATGGTATTCTAATTACATAATATATATATATATATATATATATATATATATATATATATATATATATATATATATATATATATATATATATATATATATATATATATATATATATATATATATATATATATATATATATATATAGATCAAAAGATTCCGTAGATTACGGAGGACTTTGCGGGATATGTTAGGCAAAGTTTAAAGTAACAGATACGATAAGATATGATTTAGCAGATATGCTAAGATATGAATTTTTGTCTATACACTATTCATGCAATCTCCTTCGTTCGTTGCATTAATACACAACCGAGACCTTGCTTTGATGCGTCACAATAAATCACAAAATCATCATTCCCTTCAGGCAATGACAATATAGGTGCCGTAGTTAGCTTTTTCTTCAATAATTGAAACGCCTTCTCTTGTTCATCCTTCCATTCAAATTTGTTCCCTTTATGCGTTAATGCAGTCAAGGGTTTTGCTATTTTTGAGAAATCTTGGATGAATCTTCTGTAGTAACCAGCCAATCCTAAAAATTGATGTATATGCTTCAGAGTTTTTGGGGTTTCCCACTTTTCAACGGTTTCGATCTTTGCCGGGTCCACCTGGATACCTTCTTTGTTCACTATGTGACCGAGGAATTGAACTTCTTCCAACCAAAATGCACACTTTGAAAACTTAGAGTACAGTTTTTCTTTCCTCAATACTTCTAGCACTTTTCTCAAATGTTCTTCGTGCTCTTGATCATTCTTTGAGTAAATAAGTATGTCATCGATGACAACAATGACAAACTTGTCAAGATATGGCCCACACACTCGGTTCATAAGGTCCATGAACACAGCTGGTGCGCTAGTCAATCGAAACGGCATAACCATAAACTTGTAATGACCATAACGCGTCCTAAAAGCAGTTTTTGGAATATCATCCTCCTTTACTCGCATTTGATGATATCCAGAACGTAAATTGATCTTCGAATAAACCGACGAGCCTTGTAGTTGATCAAATAAGTCGTCAATTCTCGGCAGTGGATAACGTTTTTTGATGGTAAGTTTGTTCAACTCTCTGTAGTCAATACACAACCTAAATGTACCATCCTTCTTCTTAACAAACAAAACAGGAGCTTCCCATGGTGATGTGCTTGGTCGAATGAAACCACGTTCTAATAGTTCTTGCAGTTGGCTTTGCAGTTCTTTCATCTCACTGGGTGCGAGTCTATAAGGAGCACGAACTATTGGTGCAGCTCCTGGAACAAGATCTATTTGAAATTCAACAGATCGATGTGGAGGTAGTCCCGGTAATTCTTTCAGAAATACATCAGAAAATTCTTTTGCGACGGGAACATCATTGATGCTCTTTTCTTCAGTTTGTACTTTCTCGACGTGTGCTAGAACAGCATAGCAACCTTTTCTTATCAGTTTTTGTGCCTTCAAATTACTAATAAGATGTAGCTTCGTGTTGCCCTTTTCTCCGTACACCATTAAGGGTTCTCCTTCTTCTAGTACAATGCGAATTGCATTTTTATAACATACGATCTCTGCTTTCACCTTCTTCAGCCAGTCCATGCCAACTATTACATCAAAACTCCCTAACTCTACTGGTATCAAATCAATCCTAAATATTTCTCTACCCAGTTTAATTTCTCGATTCCGGCATATATAATCTACTGAAATTAATTTACCGTTTGCTAAATCGAGGAAAAATTTACTATCCAACGGCGTCAATGGACAACTTAATTTAGCACAAAAATCTCTACTCATATAGCTTCTATCCGCACCCGAATCAAATAAAACGTAAGCAGATTTATTGTCAATAAGAAACGTACCCGTAACAAGCTCCGGGTCTTCCTGTGCCTCTACCGCATTAATATTGAAAACTCTTCCGCGGCCTTGTCCATTCGTGTTCTCCTGGTTCGGGAAATTTCAAATAATGTGGCCCGATTTTCCACATTTATAACAAACTACATTGGCATAACTTGCTCTGACACTACTTGCTCCGCCATTACTCATTCCGACACTATTTGTTCCTTTCGTTCTATTAACCCCTGGTCCGTAGACCTCACACTTCACCGCGCTATGACCATTTCTTTTACACTTGTTGCAAAATTTGGTGAAGAACCCCGAGTGATACTTTTCACACCTTTGGCATAGTTGCTTCTGATTGTTGTTGTTGTTGCGGTTGTTATTGTTGTTGGGATGATTGTTGTAGTTGTTGTTGTTGTTGTTGTTGTTGTTGTTGTTACTGGGCCGTTTGTTGTAGTTGCGATTGATGTTGCGATTGTTGGGATAGTTGTTGCGATTATTGTTGTAATTGTTGTTGTTGTTGTATTGGTGATTCTTATCACCGTTTTCCTCCCACTTTCTTTTGACTTTCTTCACATTGGCCTCTTCAGCCGCATGTTCTTTAATTCTTTCCTCAATCTGGTCCACTAGTTTGTGAGCCATTCTACATGCCTGTTATATGGAGGCGGGCTCGTGTGAACCTATATCTTCTTGGATTCTTTCCGGTAATCCTTTCACAAATGCGTCGATCTTCTCTTCCTCATCTTCGAACGCTCTCGGACACAATAGGCACAATTCTGTGAATCGTCTTTCGTACGTGGTAATATCAAATCCTTGGGTTCATAACCCTCTAAGTTCGGTCTTGAGCTTATTAACCTCGGTTCTGGGACGGTACTTCTCATTCATCAAGTGCTTGAATGCTGACCACGGTAGTGCGTAAGCATCGTCTTGTCCCACTTGCTCTAGATAGGTATTCCACCATGTTAACGTAGTACCTGTGAAGGTATGCGTAGCGTACTTCACTTTATCCTCTTCAGTACACTTACTTATGGCAAACACCGATTCGACCTTCTCGGTCTACCGTTTCAATCCGATCGGTCCTTTGGTTCCATCAAATTCCAAAGGTTTACAGGTAGTGAATTCTTTGTAGGTACATCCTACACGATTTCTTGCGCCGTTAGCTGCATTGCTAGATTCGGAGTTATTGTTGGTATGTAGCATAGCCTGTACTGTGGTTATGTTTGTAGCAAGAAAGGTACGAGATTCCTCTTCGCTCATATTTATGGTTTGTCGAGTAGTCGGTGCCATTTCCTTCAAATAGTCAAATGAAACAAGTTAATCATACAGAATATTAAGAGTAGTCAATAGTATCTCGTAGCATAATATGAACTCATTTATAAAAGCTTTTTCTTCATATTAGCGTTTTCTAAGTTTAAATTCGGGTAGTACCTACCCGTTAAGTTCATACTTAGTAGCTAATATATAATTCAACTACTACAATTCTATATGAAAAACTGATTATAATAATATTTCGCGTTCAAACTTTTACACAATATTTTACAAACTTACAATACCGCTTATTTTACATATAGCATGAAATATAGCACACAATAACTTTGATACAAGATAGTTGTGAAGATAATTCTAGCTAGTACACAAGTCGTTCAGTAAAGGCAATAAAGACACGTAATTCATACGTCCAGAAACAAGTCATGCATTCTGGTTTTACTAGGACTACTTCCCATCCTTGGTCTCGTGGAACATAACCGTTATGGCCATTGATAAGACAGCGTGTTGTAAAGTCGTCAAAGGGATGAGGGTTACATAATGTCCAATAGTCCCATAACAATCTAAAAACCTCATTTCTTACCCCAATTACCGACTCCGTCACTTGTGGGAACGTTTTGTTTAATAGTTGTAGCCCGATGTTCTTGTTCTCACTTTGGTGAGAAGCGAACATTACTAACCCGTAAGCATAACATGCTTCTTTATGTTGCATGTTAGCCGCTTTTTCTAAATCACGAAGTCCTATATTCGGATATATTTAGTCAAAATAATTTCTTAACCCGTTGCGTAAAATAGCATTTGGGTTCCCCGCAATATATGCGTCAAAGTAAACACATCGTAACTTATGGATTTCCCAATGTGATATCCCCCATCTTTCGAACGAAAGCCTTTTATAAACCAAGACATTCTTGGAACGTTCTTCGAATGTCTTACAAACTGATCTCGCCTTAAATAGTTGTGCCGAGGAATTCTGACCGACTCTAGACAAGATTTCATCAATCATGTCTCTAGGTAGGTCTCTTAAAATATTGGGTTGTCTATCCATTTTGTGTTTTTAAACTGTAAAATAGACAAGAGTTAGATTCATAAAAAAAATACTTATTAATACAAGCAATTTTTACATATATCATAAAGCATAAGCACACTATATTACATATATTACACCACACGAATACAACAATCTTATTCCGACTCGCTCATTTCTTCTTCTTCGGTTTTGGTTCGTTTTACCAAGTTTCTAGGGATATATGATGTTCCCCTAATACGAGCCGTCGTTTTCCACATTGGTTTAGAAAAACCTGGTGGTTTAGAGGTTCCCGGGTTATTGTCACAACTTAAGAAAAACGGGTGTTGACGATACATATAAAGTTCATCGGGTTTGGAATCAAATTTCTCTATTTTTATGCCCTTTCCCTTATTGTTTTCTTTTGCCTTATTAAATTGTGTTGGGGTAATTTCTATAACATCATCGGAATCCTTGTCAGGATCCGATTCATCGAAGAATTGGTAATCCTCCCAATACTTTGCTTCCTTGGCAGAAACACCATTGACCATAATTAACTTTGGTCGGTTGGTTGAGGATTTTCTTCTACTTAACCGTTTTATTATTTCCCCCACTGGTTTTATTTCTTCTTCCGGTTCCGATTCTTCTTCCGGTTCCGACTCTTCTTCCGGTTCCTCTTCGGGAACTTGTGAATCAGTCCACGAATCATTCCAATTTACATTTGACTCTTCATTATTATTAGGTGAGTCAATGGGACTTGATCTAGAGGTAGACATCTATCATATAATATCAAATAAATTAAGAGATTAATATATCACATAATATTCACATGTTAAAAATATATAGTTTCCAACAAAATTTGTTAAGCAATCATTTTTCAAGTAAACACGGTCGAAGTCCAGACTCGCTAATGCATCCTAACAAACTTGATAAGACACACTAATGCAAAATTCTGGTTCTCTAAGACCAACGCTCGGATACCAACTGAAATGTCCCGTTCATATTGATTATAAATGTTCAATATTAATTGATTTCGTTGCGAGGTTTTGACCTCTATATGAGACGTTTTTCAAAGACTGCATTCATTTTTAAAACAACCATAACCTTTATTTTATCAATAAAGGTTTCAAAAGCATTACGTAGATTATCAAATAATGATAATCTAAAATATACTGTTTACACACGACCATTACATAATGGTTTACAATAGAAATATATTACATCGACATATGTTTCTTAAATGCAGCTTTTACACAATATCATACAAACATGGACTCCAAATCTTGTCCTTATTTTAGTATGCAACAGCGGAAGCTCTTAGTATTCACCTGAGAATAAACATGCTTTAAACGTCAACAAAAATGTTGGTGAGTTATAGGTTTAACCTATATATATATATATATATATATATATATATATATATATATATATATATATATATATATATATATATATATATATATATATATATATATATATATATCAAATCGTAACAATAGACCACAAGATTTCATATTTCAATACACATCCCATATATAGAGATAAAAATCATTCATATGGTGACCACCTGGTAACCGACATTAACAAGATGCATATATAAGAATATCCCCATCATTCCGGGACACCCTTCGGATATGATATAAATTTCAAAGTACTAAAGCATCCAGATCTTTGGATGGGGTTTGTTAGGCCCAATAGATCTATCTTTAGGATTCGCGTCAATTAGGGTGTCTGTTCCCTAATTCTTAGATTACCAGACTTAATAAAAAGGGGCATATTCGATTTCGATAATTCAACCATAGAATGCAGTTTTACGTACTTGTGTCTATTTTGTAAATCATTTATAAAACCTGCATGTATTCTCATCCCAAAAATATTAGATTTTAAAAGTAGGACTATAACTCACTTTCACAGATTTTTACTTCGTCGGGAAGTAAGACTTGGCCACTGGTCGATTCACGAACTTATAACAAATATGTACATATATATCAAAATATATTCAAAATATATTTACAACTCTTTTAATACATTTTGATGTTTTAAGTTTATTAAGTCAGCTGTCCTCGTTAGTAACCTACAACTAGTTGTCCAACGTTAGATGTACAGAAAAAATTGATATATATTATCTTGAATCAATCCATGACCCAGTGTATGTACGTCTCAGGCTAGATCACAACTCAAAGTATATATATTTTTGGAATCAACCTCAACCCTGTATAGTTAACTCCCACATTACTACATGTAGAGTGTCTATGGTTGTTCCAAATAATATATACACATGGGTCGATATGATATGTCAAAACATTTGCATACGTGTCTATGGTATCCCAAGATTACATAATATATTAGAATACATGTATAATACAATATAAGTTAGCTAGGATATGATTAATATAGATTTGTTACCAATTTTCACGTTGCTACAACAAGAAAAATTATCCAATCTTGTTTTACCCATAACTTCTTCATTTTAAATCCGTTTTGAGTGAATCAAATTGCTATAGTTTCATATTGAACTCTATTTTATGAATCTGAATAGAAAAAGTATAGGTTTATAGTCAGAAATATAAGTTACAAGTCATTTTTGTAAAGGTAGTCATTTCAGTCGAAAGAACGACGTCTAGATGACCATTTTAGAAAACATACTTCCACTTTGAGTTTAATCATGATTTTTGGATATAGTTTCATGTTCATAAGAAAAATCATTTTCCTAAAAGAACAACTTTTAAATCAAAGTTTATCATAGTTTTTAATTAGCTAACCCAAAACAGCCCGCGGTGTTACTACGACGGCGTATGTCCGGTTTTACAGTGTTCTTCGTGTTTCCTGGTTTTAAATCATTAATTTAGAATATCATATAGATATAGAACATGTGTTTAGTTGATTTTAAAAGTCAAGTTAGAAGGATTAACTTTTGTTTGCGAACAAGTTTAGAATTAACTAAACTATGTTCTAGTGATTACAAGTTTAAACCTTCGAATAAGATAGCTTTATATGTATGAATCGAATGATGTTAGGAACATCATTACTACCTCAAGTTTTCTGTATAAAGCTACTGGAAATGAGAAAAATGGATCTAGCTTCAAAGGATCCTTGGATGGCTTGAAAGTTCTTGAAGCAGAATCATGACACGAAAACAAGTTCAAGTAAGATTTCTACTCGAAATAAGATTGTTATAGTTATAGAAATTGAATAAAAGTTTGAATATGAGTATTACCTTGTATTAGAAAGATATCTTACTGTAAATAAGAAATATTTCTTGAGGTTGGATGATCAATCTACAAGATTGGAAGTAAGCTAACAAACTTGGAAGTATTCTTCATTTTATGAAACTAGAACTTGTAGAATTTATGAAGAACACTTAGAACTTGAAGATAGAACTTGAGAGAGATCAATTAGATGAAGAAAATTGAAGAATGAAAGTGTTTGTAGGTGTTTTTGGTCGTTGGTGTATGGATTAGATATATAGGATATGTAATTTTGTTTTCATGTAAATAAGTCATGAATGATTACTCATATTTTTGTAATTTTATGAGATATTTCATGCTAGTTGCCAAATGATGGTTCCCACATCTGTTAGGTGACTCACATGGGCTGCTAAGAGCTGATCATTGGAGTGTATATACCAATAGTACATACATCTAAAAGCTGTGTATTGTACGAGTACGAATACGGGTGCATACGAGTAGAATTGTTGATGAAACTGAACGAGGATGTAATTGTAAGCATTTTTGTTAAGTAGAAGTATTTTGATAAGTGTCTTGAAGTCTTTCAAAAGTGTATGAATACATATTAAAACACTACATGTATATACATTTTAACTGAGTCGTTAAGTCATCGTTAGTCGTTACATGTAAGTGTTGTTTTGAAACCTTTAGGTTAACGATCTTGTTAAATGTTGTTAACCTATTGTTTATTAAATCAAATGAGATGTTAAATTATTACATTATCATGATATCATGATGTATTAATATATCTTAATATGATATATACATATTAAATGTCATTACAACGATAATCGTTACATATATGTCTCGTTTCAAAATCATTAAGTTAGTAGTCTTGTTTTTACATATATAGTTCATTGCTAATATACTTAATGATATGTTTACTTATCATAATATCATGTTAACTATATATATATCCATATATATGTCATCATATAGTTTTTACAAGTTTTAACGTTCGTGAATCGCCGGTCAACTTGGGTGGTCAATTGTCTATATGAAACCTATTTCAATTAATCAAGTCTTAACAAGTTTGATTGCTTAACATGTTGGAAACACTTAATCATGTAAATAACAATTTCATTTAATATATATATAAACATGGAAAAGTTCGGGTCACTACAGTTATCACCAATTACGCGTTAAAGAAACTGATATTCCGAAAACCGCATTCCGCACCCGTTATGGTCACTACGAATTTTCTTGTTATACCGTTCGGATTAACTAACGCACCTGCTATGTCCATGGACTTCATGAACCATGTGTGTAGACCCTATCTGTACAAATTCGTTATCGTCTTCATCGATGATATTCTTATATATTCCAAGAGTGATCAAGAGCAGGAAAAGCATTTAAGATTAGTGCTTGATATGTTAAGAAAAGAAGAGTTGTATGCTAAATTTTTCTAAGTATGTGTTCTGGTTGAAAGAAGTTCAATTCCTTGGGCACGTTGTTAGTAAATAGGGAATTCAAGTTGATCCTGCCAAGATTGAGGCAATTGAGAAGTTGGAAATTCCGAAGACTCCTACTCAGATTCGTCGGTTTCTAGGGTTGGCAGGCTACTATAGAAGGTTCATTCAAGATTTCTCTCGTATAGCGAAACCTCTGGCTGCTTTAATACACAAGGGGAAGAAGTATGAGTGGAAGGATGAACAAGAGACTGCTTTTCAAACTCTGAAGAAGAATTTAACTTCCGCTCCGATATTGTCACTACCTGAGGGTAATGACGACTTTGTTGTCTATTGTGATTCATCGCGTCAGGGCTTTGGTTACGTTTTGATGCATGATGTCGTGCGAGGTGTATACGAAATAGTTATATATTTTTAATTACGAAATACGATACAAATTACACAAGTTTTAATTATTTATTTACAGATGGGATATACCTAAACCTTGCTACAACACTATAGGCAGTGTACCTAATCATACAGTAGTGTAGTTTTTAGTAAGTCCGGTTCGTCCACAGGGAACTCTAGCCAAGTTTAACGCTATATTAGTTTTAACTTATAATTGTAAAAATACAAAAATATATATAAGTAGTATTATTATTATAAAAGGGGGTTTTTACCGTTTAATGACCGGTTTGTCGATTTTAAACTTTAGTCGCAGTTAAAACCTAATGTAAAATATTAAAAATAAATATAACTTAAATTTAAAGCGTAAAGTAAATAACGATAATGAAATTGCGATAAATAAAAGTGCGATAAAATAAAATTACAATAATTAAAGAGTATGATAATTAAAAGTACAATTAAATACAATGACAGTAAATAAAAGTGCGATAATTAAAAATGCAATTAAATATGAAAATAAAGGAATTATTCTTATTTAAACTTCCGTAATCATGATGTTTGACGTGTTGATTTTAATTTATTCTCATGGGTTAATTGTCCTTTGTCCTGGATTATTTAATATGTCCGTCTGGTTTTTGTCCATAACAGTCCATCAGTCATAAATATAAAGTGCGAGTGTCCTAGTCAAATTATCCTTATATCCGAAGTCAAATATTCTAACTAATTGGGGACTTAAACTGTAACAAGGTCTTAATACTTTGTTTAATAATTACACCAGGATATCGACTGCGTGTAACCCAATGTTTTAATACTTTGTTAACAATTACGCCAAGTGTCCTTGTACATAATTCACCCCTGTTTTAATAAGTCTATTAACTATTAATCCATTCCCTTGTCCGGTTAAATGAACGATTATTCGTACATATAAATATCCCGCCCATCGTGTCCGATCGAGTGTATATGATTATTTATAGGTACGTCCAATTGTAAATCTTTATATTAAATTAACAAACTATCATTTAATTAAACAAATATAAAGCCCATTAATAGCCCATAGTCTAATTTTCACAAGTGTCGTTCTTTTGTCCAAACCCCAATTATGGTACAAAGCCCAATTACCCCTTTTAATATTTTAGACCAACATCATGATTACTTCGATTTAAATAAGCATAATAATAACTTAGCTACGAGACATTAATGAAAATAATATAAACATAACTTACAGTGGGTATTAATAGCGTAGTGGTACATGGACAGAGTTCCGACTTACAAAACCTTAAAACATTCGACTAACCCAACCTTATTATTATCACTAACTTAAAATTAAAATTAAAAATTGAGATTACGACTTGGATTGATAATTGATACATATATTATGTATATAGAGTAAAAAATAGAAAAAGATGTAAAAAATTCGATCAGAATGCGCGACTTTTATAGCCCCACAATTCACTGTAGACCTCTGCGAGTGCGGATATTTTGTTCACAAAAGTTCTGCGAGTGCGGAGGTATGGAATACAGCTCATCTTTTGATTTAAACGTGGGCTGCTGTATTTTTTAATATATATATAATATATATATAATTTATATAATTATATATATATATATTATATTATATTCTTGTGCATAGTTGACTTGTAATTTTTGGTCCGTTACGTCGCGCACTGAAAGTTGGTTCATGTCTCGGTTCTGGATTTTTGAACGTCCTTGCGTACTATTTAATATCTTGTACTTTGCGTTTTGCGTCTTGTACTCTTGTAATTTTGAGACGTTTCTCATCAATAATTTGAACCACTTTGATTGTACTTTGTATTTTTTAGCTTTTTGGTCGTTTGCGTCTTCAAATTGTCGAATCTGTCTTTTGTCTTCTCCTTTTATTATTTAAACGAATATCACTTGTAAATAGAACAACCTCAACTAAAAGCTTTTCTTTCTTGAGAGATAATGCTATGAAATATATGTTCGTTTTTAGCATTATCAAATATTTCCACACTTGAGCGTTGCTTGTCCTCAAGCAATATAGTCTTGAAATAAAAATACTAGAATCACTTCTTTATTCTTCACACTTTGTACATCAGTGATTTTGATTTGGCGGTATGAACAATGGTAGTAGTGATGTGGTTTACAGTCCCACACGACTTATGAAAATTTAGATCCTTAAGGAAATTAGATCTTTATGAAAACATTTGATCTTTTGAAAATTCAATCTAGCTTTTACCCTAGATAAGTTTTCCGGAATAACCCTTCACCAGTGTTGCAAAATGTTTTTGTGGGTTTGGTGGGTTTCAGATTTGAAAATTTTAGCTCAAAACTTAAAGTTTTGTGTCACCCACTTGCTAACCTTGTATTTGGAAAAAAACACATCCAGTATACTTACTCCGTATACCCCCTTTCGGTAAACTACCGTCTGGTTGTAAAGGAAAGCGTTGAACAAGCAACTATTAAGGCAATATCCCCTGACATGCTTTTAATTATGGTCTACAACGTGTCGGATGCAATTACTATCCTTTGTAGGAGCAATAGTAAAGCTCACCCTATAGTTTTTCGGTCTGGCACAAGGTCCTGTCTTTGACCATACTATGCAACCACCGTTCTTACGGTTGACACCCAATTTGGTTCAGGTGACCTAATGAATTCCAGGTGAATTCCTAGGATTTTACGTTCAATGGTAATGAACGCATTAAAAATGGGTTTTCAGAAAACAAATCGGTTTGTAATTTTGATCAAAATATTTTCTCGTTCAAGCTCGAGTTTAGATATCATCGAATTCCATGAGTTTGAATTCTCAATCTTTAAGGGTCAATCTCAAGGATTGAGTAATATCAGTCTTAAAAGCTGATTTTTGATCTTTTAAGGAGATTATCCTTTCTGGGGGTCTGATTCATTAGTCTTATCAAGCTAATTTGCACGGCGTCCTCCCCATTTTACGATACAGATCCTCTCATGGTTAGGATAAGTCTGACCACTTGGCGACCCTGTTTGATGCTGAGGTCCGTGGATTTCCTGCTGATTTTAGTGATGACTTTTCTAGATTTTTCGTCAACCTACAGCTGGTCTGGACGACAACTTCCTGACCTAAATCAAGAAGTGCGTTTCTTTTTCGGAAGACTTTACTTCCTTTTAATGATGTAATTGATTCATCGTGTAGATCCATCTTTCTTTCAAATATATTACAGTTTTTCGGGTAAAATGGTTAATTTTGTCCAAAACAAAAGTATCTTTGTACAAAATATGTGATATATGTTTTAAAGAACTTGGTAAATTTTTCCCACACTCGGCTTTTATTTTCCTTTCTTTGCCTTTTTATTGTCCTCTATTCCATTTTAAATGAATTCTAACATTTTGGGTTGTTTCTCAATTTATGTTCATTCCGAGGTAACAATAATTTTGGTGTTGACACCTAGTTTTATCGTCCATAAATATGTATAAACATGATTTTGAATTCATTTATTTGAAAATTTTGAAAAATTTTACTAGAATTAGGTAGTCAGTATATAAGACTAGGACTGTTCTTTATTATCAGATAGCACTAGATTCTAATACAACTACTGCGTTACTAGTATTTTTAATGGTAACCAAGTGTATAAGTCTAAATATTTTAAAAATCCGAAAGAATTTAACCCCTTCCCACACTTAAGATCTTGCAATGCCCTCATTTGCAAGAAATCAATACAATTTAAATTATTGAGGGTGATTAGCGTAGAAAAATGATTAAATTTTACCAAAGTTTTCAAACGTATTGGCATTTGTTTGTTGAATGATAAATGGTGCACATCATTTGTTCATTCCTGCAGTTGTTATTTCATATATTTTGCATCTTGTCGTCAAAATTTGTTGCTTTTGCTTAACTTAATGCCAGTCTTTGAAAATGCGTTGTTTTACCCTGTTTTGTACATGAGATAAACTACAAACATATATATACATATTTTTGAAGTTGGGTATATCACCCCACATTCATAAATTATTAAAAATTTAATAAGAAAAGTTAGAAAATTATAAAAACTATTAAAGTATCAAAAGAAATATTAAAATAAAATTACAAGTAACCAAATAAATAAAAATAAACAAAAAAAATCAGGGTTGATAAGGATTGTGCCAGTAGGGATTCCATTCATAGCTGTATGTACTATAGAATGCTTGAGCTGGGTCATATGTAGGGTATGGTGGTCGGGTCTGTATAGTCCAGGGAGGAAATACGGGCATTGGAGTCATAATGTAAGCTGCATTTATGTGTGCACGATGACTTATGATTTGGTTTTGATGATACTGCCAATCTTGAAATGCTCGTTGTCTAGCCATTTCATACTCATGATGAGCCAGAAAAAGTTGCATTTCTGTCATCTCATTCCCCCCTCCCGGGTTACCTTGCTGCTGATCTCTTTCGACCTGTGGATGCGAGCCAACATATGGTGCTGCAGCGTTACGTTTTTTCTTTAAAACCTTAGCACCATGATATACTTTCAAACTAATTGTATCACGGGGTTCCGGTGCTGCAATTATTAATCTCCCCCGACTTCTATCAACACCAAGATACTCAGCAATTAAAGTAACAAAGATACCACCTCCGATTATACCATTAGGCCGTATACTCTTAACTATAGCTGATAAATAATAACCCACACAATAAGGTATACTCACAGCGCTCTGTGGGTCTCGAATACACATGAGATAAAATAAATCATTCTCATTTACTTTCTCTTTGTTCTTACCTAGCTGTGTAATCGAGTTTGCCAAGAACCTATGGATTACTCTTAGCTCAGCTCTATCAATATCAGTATAAGAGTTATTCCCCCCACGAAATCGGTTATGCCTAGTCATTCTACTCCATACACCATTCATATCAAAATTCTCATCAACCCTCCTACCCTCAACTATCAACCTTTGACAATCAGCAGATGCTAGTTCCTCAGGCGTATATATACACAAAGGTTGAGCCATGTCTAGTAGAGACATATGGCGCATCACACCTCCTAATAAAAATCTAATAAAACTACGATCGGTTAAGGTAGATACCCGATCATTTATTTCAATACTACATAATAACTCCACACACCATTCTCTATATACACGCCTACGTATATTAAACAAACATTCCCAATCAGTAAAAGTAGAATTACCATACCTTTGTATAAGTAATTCTATGATTGGACCGGCCAATCCAACTGTTTCTAACGGTTCCCAATCTATGACTCTAGGTACTTCAACAACATTAGACTGAAGGGTGTGCAGGTTCCTCTGGTATTTTGGATAATCTATCCAATGTCAATCAAACCTTAAATTAGGATGTAAATCTGCCAATTCTGTATTTGAATATGGAATGTATTGATGTGGTAGATCTTGTCTATATAGGTCGTTAATCTCATGTTCTTCTGCATTCTCAGGAGGAGCATTCTGAGCCTGAGATACGGATGAAGATTCACCCCTTTCAGTCTGCAAAACACATTAAACACAATTTTTGTGCATCCAAATATGCATTAGTGTTAGCAAAATCATAAACCAAAACAATCATAATGACATGTTTAATCCATATTAAACTTTATACACATTTTCATAATATTAACAATTCTACACTTTTACAAATGAACATATATGAGAATGTATACAATGTTCTTTAGTTTTTATCTCAAATAACATGTCAAAATAATCATTACTAGCAATTAAACAAGTTCCAAATGGCATTCATATTAACTAAATTGAGTTCATGCATTTTTGACTCAAAAAGTCCACTTTAATTCTTGAAAATCATGTTTAGGATCAAAGTTTTGATCATTTAGCAACCTAAACATGTTACACTACTCAATTTACTATAAACTAACAACAAAATTTGGCCATAACCCGTTTATATCAAAAAGCTCCAATTTTGCTCAAGAACACAAACCCTAGATTACTCAAAATTTGAAGTTTAAGGCTTCTAATCATGTTAAATAGCATCAATCTAGATTATACAAGCATAATATACAATCAATTTAAACACAATTACACTAGAAATCATCAAAATCAAATTAGGTATATTTTTGTTCAAGAACACTAATAATTCGAATTAAAGAGTGTTTATGTGTAGAAATTACCGATTTCCTTGAAAAACTTCTTGGTAGCATCCTTCTCAACATGATTTTAGCAAAAAATTTGATGTTTATCGGTGAAAATCGCAATTTTAGGAGTGATTTTGTGGGTTTTTTCGCAGAAAAAATGAGATGGGGTGTGTGGAAACTGGCCTGTTCGACCAGTTTATCTGGTCTGGGATTCCAGACCTCCGCGAGTGCGGATGTGGAACCCACAGAGTACCGCGAGTGCGGTTTTTTTTCTTTTTTTTAAACTTTAATAATAAAACAATTTATGGAGTAATTTAAAATTTTGTTTTCCTTTTTATTTAGGACAAGGTTGTTTCGGTACGTTGACCTAGTCTATCCCTCGACAAAATTTTAAAATTTTGTCATTTTAAAGCGTTGTTTTAAAAGCAAAGATTTTTGGGTTTTTTAATGTTTTTGGCATACTTTAATTCAATAAGATTAAAAATAATGATAATAAAAGTTCTCGTCCCTCCCTTGGGTAGAGCAATTTCGGTTCAACGACCTAGTTTTCAACTCATGACGAATTTTAAAAATCATATTTTTAACTTAACGAAATAAAGTATATTTTTGTTTTTAAATTCACACCAAACTTAAATTTAAAATGCATAAAATTAAAAATTCATATTATTAAAATTCACATCAAACTTTTATTATATTTTTTTTTTAAAACATACAAACTTATATAAAAAAATATTAAATTTTCAAATATTTACAAACTTAAATATATTGATTTTAAAAAGTTTACAATATTAGTTTAATATTTATTAATTTTAAAAATATGGTAAAAATTAAAAAAAAATCTTTTTGCTTTTTTTATCCCACTTTAATCAATCAAATATTATCAAAAATATACGCCCCTCTTTTCGGTAAAGTAATTTCGGCTATATTACCTAGTTTTACTCCTGACGAATTTTTGAAATATTTTTGGGTTGATTGATTAAAGATGTTTATACCTTAAGAATAAACGGTAAATTTCGCAGTGATGTAATAAATTTTTATATGATATAAATAATTTCAATTGCAAAACCTAATTTTATTGAGTATCAATTTAATACTTTATAGCGAACAATTTAGTGTTTATTATCAAAAGGTTAAAAGCAATAAAATAAAAATAAAAACTGTACATACTTACCTGTGAGATAGAATTCTCAGTGACCTGCTTTAGCCCACTCATAAGATAGTCGGACTAATTGGTTTTCCATAGCTACATAGGCGTAACCTCGAGCATTCAAAGATTTTTCTTTTAAACATATGAACGGTCCATCTCTTCATAAAGTAACGAATTCGGTATTGAAATATGTCTGATTCGTCGAGCATTTTACTTCGTGTGACCATTTTCCGCATTTGTGACATCTTTCAAGGTGTCGTGCTCTTCTTTTCGCTGCGGATTTTGATTTTCCTTTACCAAATTGTAACTTATTATTTTCGTTCCTGGATTCTTTGTAGTGACCTGAACTTTTCCATGTTTATATATATTAAATGAAATTGTTATTTACATGATTAAGTGTTTTCAACATGTTAAACAATCAAACTTGTTAAGACTTGATTAATTGAAATAGGTTTCATATAGACATTTGACCATCCAAGTTGACCGGTGATTCACGAACGTTAAAACTTGTAAAAACTATATGATGACATATATATGGATATATATATAGTTAACATGATATTATGATAAGTAAACATATCATTAAGTATATTAACAATGAACTACATATGTAAAAACAAGACTACTAACTTAATGATTTTGAAACGAGACATATATGTAACGATTATCGTTGTAACGACATTTAATGTATATATATCATATTAAGATATATTAATACATCATGATATCATGATAATGTAATAATTTAACATCTCATTTGATTTAATAAACAATGGGTTAACAACATTTAACAAGATCGTTAACTTAAAGGTTTCAAATCAACATTTACATGTAATGACTAACGATGACTTAACCACTCAGTTAAAATGTATATACATGTAGTGTATTAATATGTATTCATACACTTTTGAAAGACTTCAAGACACTTATCAAAATACTTCTACTTAACAAAAATTCTTACAATTACTTCCTCGTTCAGTTTCATCAACAATTCTACTCGTATACACCCGTATTTGTACCCGTACAATACACAGCTTTTAGATGTATGTACTATTTGTATATACACTCCAATGATCACCTCTTAGCAGCCAATGTGAGTCACCTAACACATGTGGGAACCATCATTTGGAATCTAGCATGAAATATCTCATAAAATTACAAAAATACGAGTAATCATTCATGACTTATTTACATGAAAACAAAATTACATATCCTTTATATCTAATCCATACACCAACGACCAAAAACACATAAAAACACTTTCATTCTTCAATTTTCTTCATCTAATTGATCTCTCTCAAGTTCTATCTTCAAGTTCTAAGTGTTCTTCATAAATTCTACAAGTTCTAGTTTCATAAAATCAAGAATACTTCCAAGTTTGCTAGCTTACTTCCAATCTTGTAGAGTGATCATCCAACCTCAAGAAATATTTCTTATTTACAGTAAGATATCTTTCTAATACAAGGTAATACTCATATTCAAACTTTAATTCAAATTCTATAACTATAACAATCTTATTTCGAGTGGAAATCTTACTTGAACTTGTTTTTCGTGTCATGATTCTGCTTCAAGAACTTTCAAGCCATCCAAGGATCCTTTGAAGCTAGATCCATTTTTCTCATTTCCAGTAGCTTTATCCAGAAAACTTGAGGTAGTAATGATATTCATAACATCATTCGATTCATACATATAAAGCTATCTTATTCGAAGGTTTAAACTTGTAATCACTAGAATATAGTTTAGTTAATTCTAAACTTGTTCGCAAACAAAAGTTAATCCTTCTAACTTGACTTTTAAAATAAACAAAACACATGTTCTATATCTATATGATATGATAACTTAATGATTTAAAACCTGGAAACACGAAAAACACCGTAAAACCGGATTTACGCCGTCATAGTAACACCGCGGGCTGTTTTGTGTTAGTTAATTAAAAACTATGATAAACTTTGATTTAAAAGTTGTTCTTCTGGGAAAATGATTTTTCTTATGAACATTAAACTATATCCAAAAATCATGGTTAAACTCAAAGTGGAAGTATGTTTTCTAAAATGGTCATCTAGACGTCGTTCTTTCGACTGAAATGACTACCTTTACAAAAATGACTTGTAACTTATATTTTCGACTATAAACCTATACTTTTTCTATTTAGATTTATAAAATAGAGTTCAATATGAAACCATAGCAATTTGATTCACTCAAAACGGATTTAAAATGAAGAAGTTATGGGTAAAACAAGATTGGATAATTTTTCTTGTTGTAGCAACGTGAAAATTGGTAACAAATCTATATTAATCATATCCTAGCTAACTTATATTGTATTATACATGTATTCTAATATATTATGTAATCTTGGGATACCATAGACACGTATGCAAATGTTTTGACATATCATATCGACCCATGTGTATATATTATTTGGAACAACCATAGACACTCTATATGCAGTAATGCGGGAGTTAGCTATACAGGGTTGAGGTTGATTCCAAAAATATATATACTTTGAGTTATGATCTAGCCTGAGATGTGTATACACTGGGTCGTGGATTGATTCAAGATAATATATATCAATTTTTTTCTGTACATCTAACGTTGGATAACTAATTGTAGGTTACTAACGAGGACAGCTGACTTAATAAACTTAAAACATCAAAATGTATTAAAAGTGTTGTAAATATATTTTGAATATACTTTGATATATATGTACATATTTGTTATAGGTTCGTGAATCGACCAGTGGCCAAGTCTTACTTCCCGACGAAGTAAAAATCTGTGAAAGTGAGTTATAGTCCCACTTTTAAAAATCTAATATTTTTGGGATGAGAATACATGCAGGTTTTATAAATGATTTAAAAAATAGACACAAGTACGTGAAACTACATTCTATGGTTGAATTATCAAAATCGAATATGCCCCTTTTTATTAAGTCTGGTAATCTAAGAATTAGGGAACAGACACCCTAATTGACGCGAATCCTAAAGATAGATCTATTGGGCCTAACAAACCCCATCCAAAGTACCGGATGCTTTAGTACTTCGAAATTTATATCATATCCGAAGGGTGTCCCGGAATGATGGGGATATTCTTATATATGCATCTTGTTAATGTCGGTTACCAGGTGTTCACCATATGAATGATTTTTATCTCTATGTATGGGATGTGTATTGAAATATGAAATCTTGTGGTCTATTGTTATGATTTGATATATATAGGTTAAACCTATAACTCACCAACATTTTTGTTGACGTTTAAAGCATGTTTATTCTCAGGTGAATACTAAGAGCTTCCGCTGTTGCATACTAAAATAAGGACAAGATTTGGAGTCCATGTTTGTATGATATTGTGTAAAAACTGCATTCAAGAAACCGATTTCGATGTAACATATTTGTATTGTAAACCATTATGTAATGGTCGTGTGTAAACAGGATATTTTAGATTATCATTATTTGATAATCTACGTAAAGCTTTTTAAACCTTTATTTATGAAATAAAGGTTATGGTTTGTTTTAAAAATGAATGCAGTCTTTGAAAAAACGTCTCATATAGAGGTCAAAACCTTGCAACGAAATCAATTAATATGGAACTTTTTTAATCAATAAGAACGGGACATTTCATTCTTTTCTTACTCCGTCCAATTTGGCTCTTATTACTGATACCAGGTCACTCGGGAGTGTGTCATTATTACGTTTAGTGATCAAAGCGTGTAGCATTAGATCATGGTTTAGTTCACAGGAAGTCTTCATCTCGTAAAACCTAAAAAAATAAAAATTCAGAATGGGGGGAGAAGACTAGTTCTTTAGGGTCTGCTAGGGAAAGACCATTCGGATTCCATTCTCGGAAACTACACGAAAACAGAACATCTAACTCTAACAGAAATACATATTATCCTTAAAAAGACTTGATTCTCCCCACACTTAGTTAGCTGTGGTGTCGAAATTGTGATTAACTTCATCTTCAACTTCCATTGGATTATCTATGTAATGTTTAACTCTGTGACCATTAACTTTAAATTCAATCCCATTTGAATTTATTAATTCTACCGTTCCGTACGGGAAAACTCTTTTGACTATGAATGGTCCAGACCATCTTGATTTCAATTTTCCAGGAAATAGCTTGAATCGTGAATTAAAAAGAAGAACTCTGTGTCCTTCTTTAAATTCTTTTGAACTTCTGATTCTTTTATCATGCCATTTCTTCGTTCTTTCTTTATAGATTAACGAATTTTCGTATGCTTCATGTCTTAATTCTTCTAATTCGTTTAGTTGACTTAATCATAGACGTTCGGCTTCATGTAAATCAAGATTACATGTCTTCAAAGCCCAAAATGCTTTGTGTTCAATTTCTACTAGAAGATGACATGCTTTTCCGTAAACGAGTCTGAAAGGTGTGGTTCCAATTGGAGTTTTGTAGGCTGTTCTAAAAGCCCAGAGTGCATCCTCCAATTTCATGGACCATTCCTTCGGATTTGATCCTACAGTTTTCTCTAGAATACGTTTTAAAGCTCGGTTGGTATTTTCAACTTGTCCACTTGTTTGTGGATGATAAGCAGTGGAGATTTTATGAGTTACTCCATATCTTTTGAGAACTTTCTCAAGTTTATTATTATAAAAATGATTACCCCGATCACTTATTAAAGCTTTCGGTGTTCCAAACCTAGCAAAAAGACATTTTAAAAAATTGACTACAACTCGTGCATCGTTAGTTGGGAGAGCTTGTGCTTCCGCCCATTTAGATACATAATCAATGGCAACGAGAATGTAGAGATTATTATGAGATTTTGGAAATGGACCCATAAAGTCAATACCCCAAATGTCAAATACTTCACATACTTGAATGACATTTTGTGGCATTTCATCACGTTGACTAATTTTTCTGGCCCTTTGACAAGCATCACAGGATTTGCAAAGAAGGTGTGCGTCTTTGAAAATTGTAGGCCAATAGAATCCATCATCGTAAACTTTTCTTGCTGTGAGTTGAGGCCCATAATGCCCTCCTGTTGGTCCTGTGTGACAATGGTTTAAAATTTGACTAGCTTCATTTCCGAATACACATCGGCGGATTATTCCATCGGAACAACTTTTAAACAAATGTGGAGCTTCCCAGAAATAGTGTTTTATATCACTAAAGAATTTCTTTCGTTTTTGGTATGACAACCCTTTTTCAAGGAATCCACATACTAAATAGTTTGCATAGTCTGCAAACCATGGAATTTCATTATAATCTATCTTCAATAGATATTCATCAGGAAAGTTGTCTTGTATGACCGATTCATTTAGAACTTCTAATTCGGGATTTTCAAGACGAGAA
This sequence comes from Rutidosis leptorrhynchoides, assembly GCF_046630445.1. Lineage (NCBI taxonomy): Eukaryota > Viridiplantae > Streptophyta > Magnoliopsida > Asterales > Asteraceae > Rutidosis > Rutidosis leptorrhynchoides. Next base: position 276,016,614 of record NC_092336.1, read on the forward strand.
AGATGATCAGCGGCGAGATTTTCTGCTCCCTTTTTATCTCGGATTTCAATATCGAACTCTTGTAAGAGTAAGATCCAACGGATTAATCGTGGTTTAGCATCTTGTTTCAAAAATAGGTATCTAAGAGCAGAATGGTCGGTATAGACCACCGTTTTAGCTAGAACGAGATATGAACGAAATTTGTCGAAAGCAAAGACAATAGCAAGGAGTTCTTTTTTAGTAGTTGTGTAATTCGTTTGTGCTCCTTGTAACGTCATACTAGCATAATATATAGGTTGAAATCGTTTTTCAATCCTTTGACCTAAAACGGCTCCCATTGCAAAATCACTTGCATCGCACATTATTCAAACGGTAGATTCCAATTTGGAGTTATCATGATCGGTGCATTAGTGAGTTTCTCTTTAAGAATATTAAAAGATTTGATGCGTTCATCTAAAAAGATGAATGAAGCATCCTTTTCTAGGAGTTTATTCATAGGAGTAGCAATTTTAGAAAAATCTTTTATGAAACGTCGGTAAAAACCGACATACCCTAGAAAACTCCTAACTCCTCTAACATTGGTGGGAAGTGGAAGTTTAGCAATTACATCTACTTTAGCTCTATCCACTTCAATTCCTTCCTTTGAAATTTTATGTCCAAGAACGATGCCTTCTTTAACCATGAAATGGCATTTCTCCCAATTAAGTACTAGATTTGATTGTTCACATCTAATAAGCATTCGTTCAAGATTAACTAGACATGATTCAAAAGTATCACCGAAGACTGAAAAGTCATCCATGAAAACTTCCATGCATTCTTCTACATGTCGTGAAAAATCGCCATCATGCACCTTTGAAAGGTTGCAGGGGCGTTGCAAATTCCAAATGGCATGCGTTTGTACGCAAAAGTACCATAAGGGCACGTGAATGTGGTTTTTTCTTGATCTTCGGGTGCTATTGGAATTTGAAAATATCCGAAAAAACCGTCAAGAAAACAATAGTAACTATTTTCGGCTAATCTTTCCAACATTTGATCAATGAAAGGTAAGGGAAAGTGATTATTTATGGTGGAGTCATTTAATTTTCTATAATCAATACAAACACGCTATCCTGTTACAGTCCTAGTAGGAATAAGCTCATTTTTCTAATTTGTGATGACAGTCATGCCACTCTTCTTAGGTACGCATTGAACTGGGCTTACCCATGTACTATCAGAGATTGGATAAATTAAACCTGCATCTAGCAGTTTAATAATTTCTTTCTTAACAACTTCTTGCATATTAGGATTTAGTCTTCGTTGGCGTTGCACATACGTTTTATGACCTTCTTCCATAAGGATTTTATGTGTGCAATACGAAGGACTTATTCCTTTAATATCATGAATCTTCCATGCAATAGCTGGGTTATGAGCTTTTAGCACAGAAATGAGTTGAGATTTTTCATTTTCAGTAAGAGGAGACGATATTATTACAGGTAATTCAGATTCACCATGTAAATAAGCGTATTCCAAATGGTTTGGAAGTGGCTTTAACTCTAATGTCGGTGGTTCTTCTATATATGATTTATATCGATATCTATCTTCTTCTTTTAGCATTTGAATTTCTTCTATTGTTGGTTCATATCCATTAGCCATAAGTGTAGCTAACATTTCAGTTTCATCAATTGGTTCAGTTCCTTCTCCTAAAGAACATTCTCCTGTTCCTTGTAATTCTGAAAATTCTTCTAACAATTCTGCATGTGAATCTATAGTTTGAATATAATAACATGTATCATCTGCAGATTGCGGTTATTGCATTGCTCGATCAACTGAAAAGGTAACACTCTCGTCCTCTATACTTAAGGTCAGTTTCTTACCAAACACGTCTATTATTGCTTTGGCCGTGTTTAAGAATGGTCTTCCAAATATGAGAGGAACTCGAGAATCTTCCTCCATATCCAGAATAACAAAATCTACTGGAAATACTAAAGTACCAACTTTAACTAGCATGTTCTCCATTATCCCTCTAGGATATTTTACTGATCGATCGGCTAGTTGTATGCTTATTCGTGTTGGTTTCAATTATCCAAGGTCTAGTTTAGCGTATAGTGAATACGGCATTAAATTTATACTAGCACCAAAGTCTGCCAATTCTTCTATTGAACTAAGACTACCCAAAAACATGGAATTGTGAAACTTCCGGGATCTGATAATTTTTCTGGTATCTTATTCAACAGCACTGCAGAACAATTTGCATTCATAGTAACAGCCGAGAGTTCTTCCATTTTCTTTCTATTTGTGATTAGATCTTTCAAAAATTTAGCATATCTAGGCATTCCTGAAATCACATCAATGAAAGGAAGATTGACATTTATTTGTTTAAACATATCCAAGAATTTGGATTGCTCGGCTTCAAGTCTTTCTTTTCTCGTCTTACTCGGGTAAGGAAGTGGTGGTTGGTATGGTTTAACATAAGGTTTAGCCTTAACTGTGTTATCTTCATTATCCTTTTCAACTACCGGTTCTGTTTCCTTTTCTTGATCAGATTGTGGTTCTTGTGGAGTAGGAATGGAATCATCAGAAATTACAGGTATTTCAGGTGGTTTAAGTGTAATACCACTTCTCGTGGTAATGGCTTTAGCTGTTTCATTCCGGGGGTTAGCATTTGTATCACTAGGTAAACTTCCCGATTTTCTTTCACCTATCAACCTTGCTAGGTTACTTACTTCTTGTTCCAGATTTTGGATAGAAGCTTGTTGATTTCTAAATGCTTGAGCATTTTGTTCATTCGTTTGTTTCTGAGATGTGAAAAATTGAGTTTGAGAATCAACTAGCTTTGACATCATATCTTCAAAATTTGGCTTTTTATCATCGGTTTGTGGTGGTTTGTTTTGAAAAATAGATCTTTGCTGGTTGTAAGTATTGTTAGATACTTGTTGATTACTAGGACCTTGTTGGTTGTTGTATGGAATATTTCGGTTATAATTCTGGTTTTGATTGTAGATTGGTCTTGGCGGTTGATAATTATTCTGATAATTATTTCCAGGCCTTTGGTTCATGTATGAAACATTCTCTCTTTGTTCCATTGTTAGTTCAATACTGAGACAATCTTTTGTCAAATGTGGTCCTCCACACTGCTCACACCTAATTCTTATTGAGTGAATATCTTTAGTCATCTTTTCCATTCGTCTCTCGACAGCATCTATCTTTGCGAAAATGGAATCTAAGTCATGGCTAGAATCGGCTCTAGCTGCTTTAGATGATCTAACAATATCTTTTTCTTGGTGCCACTCATGTGAGTGGGAAGCAGTGTTATCAATAATTTTGTAAGCATCAGTTGCGGTTTTCTTCATAATGGAACCACCAGCTGCTATATCGATGTCTTTCCTTGCAGTGATGTCGCATCCTTGGTAGAATATTTGTACTATTTGACAGGTGTCTAAACCATGTTGCGGACATCCTCTTAATAACTTTCCAAATCTTGTCCATGCCTCATATAAAGTTTTGTTTGGCTTTTGTGTGAATGTAACAATTTCTCCTTGAAGTCTCACGGCTTTAGATGCCGGAAAGAATTGTTTAAGAAATTTTTCATGTAAAACGTCCTATGTATCAATCGCCCCTTCAGGTAACGATTCCAACCAATCTTTGGCTTCTCCCTTTAAAGTCCAGGGAAATAACATGAGATATATCTGTTCATCTTCCACTTCTCTTATTTTAAATAGAGTGCAGATCCTATTAAAGGTACGAAGATGTTCATTTGGATCTTCCTTCGACGCACCACTAAATTGGCATTGATTAGTCACCATGTGTAGGATTTGTCCCTTGATTTCATAATCTGGCGCATTAATGTCAGGTTGAGTAATTGCGTGACCTTGGCCAGTGCGTTTAGCTCGCATTCGGTCTTCCATACTTAGAGGTTCCAGATTCTCCATTATTGAATTTGTTGTATCTAAATCACTAGAGGATTCTGATTTAATGGTTGGTTCCTCAACAATCTCTATTTGAATGATTGGTGGTTCCGGAGGAAAGATTAATGGTTCAGGATCTCGAAATCGTCCCTGAATATTCTCCGGATTCTCAATTATGAGGTCGGGTTTAAAAAATGGATTATCGAAAATTTGAATTGGAGTATTTGGTCGACTGGATGACGATTCTAAAGAAAAATCAACGGCGACAATATTTGCTAAATGTCTTGATCGAGTTACAGGTGGTGAACGTACAAAAGGTGGTGAACGTTTTGCTCGGTGCATTCACTGAATATCCTATTAGTTTTTAAAAATAAGAAAAATTATATAAGTTATCAAATTAATAGACTTTTCTGCTTTTGCCCATGTTTTGAATAGCCAATAGATGTACCAGGGAGCCAGAACCCTTTAAATCGGAAGCTCACAACTCAGCCACTAACAAATCCAACTATTACTACGAAGCAGAAAATTTGGATGTCTATCAATTTAACCGCTTAAAATAATTTTTCGTTGAAATTTAAAGAAATTTTAGAGAAGAAATAGAAAAAATCTAAGTCTTAAAAACTAGAGCGTCGAGAAATAAGAAAGAAAAAGAGCGCGTCGAAAAACGTTGAAAAAATAAAAGGTTGAAAAATAAAAGGCGTCGAAACTAAAAAAAAAAAAAAAAAAAAACTAAAAACTAAGAATTAAAAGTTGCGTCTAAAAATATTAAAGCTTAAAAAAAATACTATATCCCAAATAGCAATAACTTAAAAAGGTACTAAAAACTTAAAATGGCGTCGCAAAATTCTAAAGCACCTAAATCTTAGCTAAAGAAAAAGCACTTAAGGGATTTTACAGCAAAGTCTAAAAATCTAGAAATAAAAATAACTATGGCAAAAACTAAAACTTAGAACTAAATACGAGCAAAAAATACAAATATTACGCTAAAACGAATAAAAAGATACAAAATATAAAAATATACTTAAAGTTGTAAAAAGTAAAATTTTTATAAAAATATTATTTTTATATTATTTATTTTATAAAAGTATTAAGTTTTATAAATTAATTAAACTAATTAAACTTAAAAATACAAATTAATTAAAACTAAAACTAATTATTAATTTAAGCAAACCCTACTTAATATTAATAATAAATAAATTAACCCTAATTTCGTAATAAATGCATACCAGGTTTGACCTGTCGGAGTACCTCCGCGAGTGCGGATAAACCCAATTCAAATACTACGCGAGTGCTGAGGGTCCAAATTCAGCTGAGAATCAGGTCGATTTCTATGCAGGTTCAGTTATAATTTTAATAATAATTTTTTTTAATATATATAAAAATATAGATATAACTTAAATAAAAATTTAATTTTAAAATTAAAATAAAAATACTTATTCACTTTATAAATATTATAAACTCTTAAAAATATAAATGTATTTTTCTTTCTTTTTGTATTTTTATATTTTTATTATTTTTTAAAACTTATATTTTTATAAAAAGAACTTAACAAAAACTTTTATAATTTTTTTTTAATATATATAGAGAGTTGCGCTTTCGGCGTTTAAATCCCCGGCAGCGACGCCAAAAATACTTGATGTCGTACGAGGTGTATACGAAATAGTTATATATTTTTAATTACGAAATACGATACAAATTACACAAGTTTTAATTATTTATTTACAGATGGGATATACCTAAACCTTGCTACAACACTATAGGCAGTGTACCTAATCGTACAGTAGTGTAGTTTTTAGTAAGTCCGGTTCGTCCACAGGGAACTCTAGCCAAGTTTAACGCTATATTAGTTTTAACTTATAATTGTAAAAATACAAAAATATATATAAGTAGTATTATTATTATAAAAGAGGGGTTTTTACCGTTTAATGACCGGTTTGTCGATTTTAAAACTTTAGTCGCAGTTAAAACCTAATGTAAAATATTAAAAATAAATATAACTTAAATTTAAAGCGTAAAGTAAATAACGATAATGAAATTGCGATAAATAAAAGTGCGATAAAATAAAATTACAATAATTAAAGAGTATGATAACTAAAAGTGTAATTAAATACAATGACAGTAAATAAAAGTGCGATAATTAAAAATACAATTAAATATGAAAATAAAAGAATTATGCTTATTTAAACTTCCGTAATCATGATGTTTGAAGTGTTGATTTTAATTTATTCCCATGGGTTAATTGTCCTTTGTCCTGGATTATTTAATATGTCCGTCTGGTTTTTGTCCATAACAGTCCATCAGTCATAAATATAAAGTGCGAGTGTCCTCATCAAATTATCCTTATATCCGAAGTCAAATATTCCAACTAATTGGGGACTTAAACTGTAACAAGGTCTTAATACTTTGTTTAATAATTACACCAGGATATCGACTGCGTGTAACCCAAGGTTTTAATACTTTGTTAACAATTACGCCAAGTGTCCTTGTACATAATTCACCCCTATTTTAATAAGTCTATTAACTATTAATCCATTCCCGTGTCCGGTTAAATGAACGATTATTCGTACATATAAATATCCCGCCCATCGTGTCTGATCGAGTGTATATGGTTATTTATAGGTACATCCAATTGTAAATCTTTATATTAAATTAACAAACTATCATTTAATTAAACAAATATAAAACCCATTAATAGCCCATAGTATAATTTTCACAAGTGTCGTTCTTTTGTCCAAACCCCAATTATGGTACAAAGCCCAATTACCCCGTTTTAATATTTTAGCCCAACATCATGATTACTTCGATTTAAATAAGCATAATAATAACTTAGCTACGAGACATTAATGAAAATAATATAAACATAACTTACAGTGGGTATTAATAGCGTAGTGGTACATGGACAGAGTTCCGACTTACAAAACCTTAAAACATTCGACTAACCCAACCTTATTATTATCACTAACTTAAAATTAAATTTACAAATTGAGATTAAGACTTGGATTGATAATTGATACATATATTATGTATATAGAGTAAAAAATAGAAAAAGGTGTAAAAAATTCGATCAGAATGCGCGACTTTTATAGCCCCACAATTCACTGTAGACCTCCGCGAGTGCGGATATTTTGTTCACAAAAGTTCCGCGAGTGCGGAGGTATGGAATACAGCTCATCTCTTGATTTAAACGTTGGCTGATGTATTTTTTAATATATATATATATATATATATATATATATATATATATATATATATATATATATATATATATATATATATATATATATATATATATAATATATATAATTTATATAATTATATATATATTATATTATATTCTTGTGCATAGTTGACTTGTAATTTTTGGTCCGTTGCGTCGCGCACTGAAAGTTGGTTCATGTCTCGGTTCCGGATTTTCGAACGTCCTTACGTACTATTTAATATCTTGTACTTTGCGTTTTGCGTCTTGTACTCTTGTAATTTTGAGACGTTTATCATCAATAATTTGAACCACTTTGATTGTACTTTGTACTTTTTAGCTTTTTGGTCGTTTGCGTCTTCAAATTGTCGAATCTGTCTTTTGTCTTCACCTTTTATTATTTAAACAAATATCACTTGTAAATAGAACAACCTCAACTAAAAGCTTGTCTTTCTTGAGAGATAATGCTATGAAATATATGTTTGTTTTTAGCATTATCAATGCAACGAAAGAAAGTCATCGCTACGAGTCACGTCAGTTGAAGATCCATGAACAGAATTATACAACCCATGATTTAGAGTTGGGAGCTGTTGTGTTTGCGCTTAATATTTGGAGACATTATCTATATGGGATCAAAAGTACAGTGTACATTGATCACAAAAGTCTTCAATATATTCTTGATCAAAAAACAGTTGAATATGACACAGCGAAGATGGGTTGAGATGTTAAATGATTATGATTGCGAACTCCTGTATCACCAGGGAAATGCTAATGTTGTAGCCGATGCGTTAAGTCTAAAAGAGAGGGTTGAACCTCACAGGTTTAGAGCTTTGAATATAACAATTCGAACTAACCTCGCTAGGTAGATTCTTGTGGCTCAACAAGAAGCCTTAAAGAATGAAAATTTGGTGAATGAGAAGTTCAGAGGCATGAGTAAGAACTTTGAGGTACGAACCGATGGTACTAGATACTTTGCGGGGCATCTTTGGGTTCCGAAGTTTGGTGATCTACGACAACTTGTTTTAGATGAGGCTCATAAGTCTAGGTACTCTATTCATCCTGTTTCAAGATAGATGTATCATGATCTTAAGGAGCTATATTGGTGGCCTAATTTGAAAGCTACTGTGGCTACGTATGTGGCTAAGTGTTTGACCTGTGCTAAGGTTAAGGCTGAACATCAGAAACTGTCTGGACTTTTGGTGCAACCTGAGATTCTCGAGTGAAAGTGGGAAGGTATTACGATGGATTTTATTATGAAATTACCAAGAGTTGTTGGTGGTTATGATACCATTTGGGTGATTGTAGATCGACTCACAAAGTCAGCTCACTTTTTTCCGATTAAGGAAAAGGATTCGATGGAGAAGCTTACTCGTTTGTACTTGAAGGAAATTTTTTCAAGACATGGTGTTCTTGTATCCATTATTACAGGAAGATTTAGGAACAAAATTGGATATGAGAACTGCTTATCATCCTCAGTCAGATGGTCAGAGTGAAAGGACCGTTCATACGTTGGAAGACATGTTACGAGCGTGCGTTATTGATTTTGGTAACGGTTGGGATAGATATTTGTCGTTGGCTGAATTTTCTTATAATAACAGCTATCATGCAAGTATTAAAGCCGCACCTTTGAAGCTCTGTATGGTAGGAAGTGTAGGTCTCCTATCTGTTGGAATGAGGTTGAGGATGCTCAACTCACAGGCCCAGAAAATATTCATGAGACTACCGAGAAGATCGTACAGATTAAAGAAAGGTTGAAACTGCCAGGAGTCGGCAAAAGAGTTATGCCGATATTAGAAGAAAAGATTTAGAATTTCAAGTTGGTGACCGTGTCATGTTGAAGGTATCACCTTGGAAAGGTGTGGTACGATTTGGTAAGAGAGGAAAGTTGAATCCTCCCTTTGTTAGACCGTTTGAGATTATCGAAAGAATTGGACCCATGGCTTATCATTTGAAATTGCCACAAGAGCTTAGCGCTGTTCATGACGTTTTTCATGTATCGAATTTGAAGAAGTATTTGGCCGAGGCCGATGAAACCATTCCTCTTAATGAACTTCAGGTTGATAAACAACTCCATTTTATTGAGTAGCCTGTTGAAATTATGGATCGATAAGTTAAGACGCTCAAGCAGAGTAAAATTCCTATCGTCCGAGTTAGATAGAATGCCAGACGCGGCCCGAGTTCACTTGGGAACGTGAAGATCGGATGAGGCAGAAGTACCCGCATTTTTTCTCAGATGGCGAGTCAACCCCTACACCTGCTTAAATTTCGGGACGAAATTTCCGTAACGGGAAGGTACTGTCACGACCCTACTTTTTCTGTTATCTTTTACCATTTATTATTTAATGTCCATTAATTGTTATTCGTGCCACGTCATTTCTATGACTTATATTATTATTTTTGTAATAATATATTATTTATTATATGTTATATGAATATTTTTATTCGTACTTATAAATATGCGTTTCTACGTGTCTTGGATTTCTATTTGGAGGATCGTCTTGGTTTTTAGACCAACGATCATACTTTCACGATTTTCGAATCGAAAATTATTTTATTTATGATATTTCTATATCATGTGAGATTATAAAATATTTCTATATTTTATTTTATGCGTGTGCGTGTTCTCTCCGAAAAATCAATCGTGTATTAGTGTTTTCGCGAATCGGGATCCGTTCGGGCTTTCGGGCCACAAGCAATTGCACTACACTTTATGATGGGCCAATAGGGGCCCACCCTTTCCCTTTGATCATCCAACCCATAGCCCATGGGGGGTTGATTTTGTCATTTATGCAAATTACTTTACACTTACACCTAGTTTTACCACTTCATTTGTAACCTAACCCAAGCAACTCCTCTCAATTCCCTCTCCTCTCACCTTGCACGACTTATACAGCCTCATCATCATCATTTTTTGTTTTCTACATCAAACATACAATTCTTCATCATTTCTAAAGGATAATTGCATAATCGGGTTCTCCGTTTCATGATCTCTAGCATCCTTCTTCTTGTTTTTCGATTTGGGTTGGCGTTGTGATCATTGTTGATCACTTTACTTATGCAGTTCACATTTTCTGTGTTATTACTTCTTTTACGTTAAGGTGAGTTATAGTCCCATTTTCCTATTTTAAATCTTTTGGGATGAGAATACATGCATTTTATTTCTACATATTGGACACAAGTGGAAGTTGGTTTAAATTATTTATTGTAAGTCGAACAAAAATATTCCCTAATCTGGTAATTGTAATCACTGGTTTCTACTGGTGAATGCAAATCCTATGGATAGATCTATCGGGCCTGGCAGCCCCATTTCGTGTTAGTCGCACTAGTAGTTTATAAGCAAAATGTATTAGTACTTCGTTATTTTTTGAAGATACACGTGTTCAGTGTATATTATTGTTTGGTAAGGGTATGGAAATGGTTAAGTGATTACCATGTGGCTCACGAGTTAATGGAGTAATATTTTATATGTTTTCGAGCATATAATTTTGTGGTCCAAAATGGGTCTTTATGTTTTCAAACATAAATCTTTATGGTTTAAATTAAATATTGTTTGCAATGATTAAACCTATAATTCACTCAACATTTTTGTTGACGGTTACTCGCATGTTTTATTCTCAGGTTCATGAATGATTGCTTCCGCCGTGCTTAGAGAGTCTGCATATATATGATGGCAGATTTTGTTAAACATTAACTTGCATTCTATTTTGATACATTAAATTGTGGGTGTTTGTTGACTTTGTTTTGGTCAACTTTTGATTAAGTATTTATGTATGGTTTTTCTAAACTTACATATTTTGGTAGATTTCCTTTATAGGAAATCACTTTTAAATAAAGAATGCAAGGTTATTTATTAAATTCATTTAGAGTTATGATCAAGTTATAGGACCAAGATAACGATGGTCGTCAAGTGTACTTTGACGGGTCCTTAAACTATTGGTGGCCGACAATGAAGACAGATGTTGCAAATTTGGTGGAGAAATGTCATATTTGTACGCAAGTTAAAGTTGAACATCAGAAATTGTATGGATCTATACGACAATTATAAATTCCTCAATGGAAATAGGATCATATAACGATGGATTTTGTAACCAAGTTATCCCGAACCCAGAAAGGACAAGACATGATCTGGGTGATAGTGAATCATCTAACAAAGAGTGCACACTTCTTAGCTACTCGTGAAACCGCTTCATTGAGTGATTTGGCAGAATTGTACTTGAAAGAGATCGTTATTCGACATGGGGTACCGTTGTCAATAGTTTTCGACAGGGATACTAGGTTTGTATCTAACTTCTGGAACAGTTTACAATAGAATTTGGGTACACGTGTGAATTTAAGTACAACTTATCACCCACAGACAGACGGTCAAAGTGAACGAACGATTCAAATGTTAGAAGACATGTTGAGAGCGTGTGTCTTAGAATATAGTGGTTCTTGGGATTCGCACCTTCCATTGATAGAGTTCGCTTACAACAATTCGTATCATTCGAGTATCGGAATGCCTCCGTATTAAATGTTGTATGGTCATAAGTGCAGAACTCCTACGTGTTGGCTAGAAGCAGGTGAGCAACAATTTACAGGTCCCAAAATTGTTCAGATAACCGCAGAAAAGGTTGAAATTGCACGTGAGAAGTTAAAAGCAGCTAGAGACCGACAAAAGAAGTATATTGATCCGCGTAGACGTCCAGTGACATTTAATGTAGGCGATCGAGTATATTTGAATGTTTCATCATGGAAGGTAGTGATCAGATTTGGTAAACATGGTAACCTAGCATCGAGGTTTATTGGGCCATTTCCGATCATAGAGATTTTTAATGATCAAACTGTTGTTTTACATCTTCCTTCAGAATTAGAAGGAATTCACAACACGTTCAATGTGTGTTATTTAAGGAAGTGTAAAGGAGATGATGAAAGTTCAATTCTCCTAATGAAAGATTTGAAAGTTGATTTGACTAAGAACTTAGTAGAAGAGAGGATTAGAATAGTAGACAATAAAGTTACAAAGTTAAGAAAGAAGCAGATTCCAATAGTATTAGTGGAGTGGCGGCACAGTTTAGGTTCCAACATGACATGGGAAACTGAGGAGTTAATGAGGGCGTGCTACTGTAATACCCCGTCAGAATCCACTAACGGCGTATTAACTCTGGCCCCAATCCTTGGCTTGACTTCTAAATAACATCAATGTTCTACAGCGGAAGCAATTAATACCTGAGATAAAACATGCAAAATGGATCAACATAAAGTTGAGTGAATCTACAGGTTTAGTAAATCATTTCGTAAGTTAGGCCACAAGATTTTCTTAGAAAAACATCATGGGAAAAGTATACATTATCACGAGCACTTGATTATAAAGCTTTAACCTTTGCGTGAGCCGAGCACACGTCTTTAGTTTACCCTATCATTGCGCTACACCGATCAAGTGTACGTGTTTACCCTATCATTACGCTACACCGATCAAGTGTACGTGTTTACCTTATCATGACGCTACACCGACCAAGTGTACGAGTTTACCTTATCATAGCGCTACACCGATTAAGTGTACGGGTTTACCTTATCATGGCGCTACACATATTAAGTGTACGAGATAATCAAGCTAAGGGATTTTTGATCTGAACTCATATGTATAGTCATTTAGGTTACTTGTGCCTAATATTTAAAATATTTGTAAAAAGCATGCATCTCATCCCTGTAAAAATGTAGTAGGGACTGTAGACTCACCTTAGCAAAAGCACTTGTAAATATCTTAGCAAAACGTACTGTAGTCGAACAATCTCGACTGAACAATGCAACCTAAATAAGTAAATAATCTTAAGTATACACTTATAGGTCATACTATTTCAACCCATAGTGTACGCAAAGTCCTAGCGCTCAGACTGACTCAACGAACAAGTAAAAGTCAACAAATACAAACAAGTCAACCAAAGTCAAACCAAAAGTCAACTCGGTCAAAGTGGTCAACAAAAGTCAAACATCTCGGTAGGTCATGTAAACATGATCAATAAGTCGAACCTAGGTCAAGTATCACTTTACAAGTCATAATTAAGCATATTGCACTTTTGCACCTTAAAGCATGCCTTTGAAATTCGTACGTCGTAGAAAGATCCAACTATAGCTCATAGCACATAAATCATTAAATCATGAACAACTCCAGATCATAACTACACCTAAAATCAATTCCAAAAAGTCCAGCCAAAGCCTCATACGATAAATAAAAGTCCAATATCAGAAAGTGTCTTTTCATAGTTTATCAAATCAGTTTCAGCATGCGCACCAGTTTTGTAATATTTCTCAAAAAATATAGAAAATAGATTTTGACGAAAGTCTAATTGGAGATTACTCTAGACATCTCAAAATATTAGTGATAATATAATCAAATACATATCTTAAGCCAATTTGTACAGATTTGCAAACATTTACAGACCTTCCAGTTTTGTTCATCAAACATACATATCATATAGACAAGCATATATCTCATGGAAAATCACGTTCTTTCAAGTTCATATACAAATGAAACACGTCAAGTAACATATAAACTAACATATTCCAGAAGTTCAAAGTCTAAATCGATGGCTAGCTCACTCTACCAATTTTTATGTAACTTTGAAAATAGATTCAGCTCACTTTAACGACACGAAACTTCGTTTTGACATATCGGGAGCATTACATAACCTTTTGACGCAAATCTTAAGTCCAAATTGCATAACTTTTCATAAGGAATACAGTAGTACACTTTTTATACACTAAAACATAAAGCATGCAACTCAAAAAATTCGGATTACATGTGAAACCCTAACGAAATTAAGCATATCTTGAGTATACGATAACGAAATCAAGCGAAATCAAAGTCCAGATTTAATATTTTTCGATAACTTTTCATCTATACACATTATATGATCTGTCCACAACTCATTTATATCAGATCTATCAATTACCAATTCGTTTTTCAAGTAAACAACGCCAATCGATCAATTAAACGATAAACGACAACACTAAACATCATTAATTGAGCACTAGACTTGATTACACTATGTAATTGAATAAAAATCTGAATTATAGAAATTAGGGTTAGTGTTTATACCTTAAAATATCAAATTGCTTATACGTACGCATAGAGAACGACGAGAGCAACAACGTTTATGCACGAGGTTTGATCTAACAACGACTTTTGATGGTGGTGGTGGTGGTGTGAAGGCCGACGGCCAAGAGAGGGAGAGGGGAGGGGGATGTTGACCAAGAAAAAGAAAATGAAGAAGGGTTTGGGGTTTAACTCCTATTTATAGATAAAGTTATGGCTTAATTAAGGAAACTAATCACCTTGTAGTCCAAGTAAAGTCCAAAACAAGTCCATTAAGGTGCATGGGGGTGGGTTCTGCCGAATGGCCCTCTAAGGGGTGTCCTGGGCTCGGTTTTGCTAAATTACTCATAAGTGCGTGGTCCGTTTCATTGCCGTTAACCGTACCGGGTCTCCAGAACGTTAACTAGTCGTTGAAACAAAATCACCGAATTTAATTCATTAAATAAATAATAAATTAAATTAGTTTTTCTTAAAGTTAATAATTATTGAAAATAATTATTTCATCGTATTTCTGAATTCCGTAAACTGAAAAGCTTTCTAGGCGATTAACTTAATCGTAACGCTTTCTACTTATTTCGCTACCCGAAATAAGTTCATAAATTAATATAACATATTAATTCAAGTAATCCACTAGGATCAATTATGCATTTAAATCAATTAAACACATAAAGGCTAAGTAATCACCGAAAAATACTTAATGGACAAGTAACGTTAGTAACGGAAAAAGTTGGGTTGTTACATTACCCACCTGTTATGAAAAATTTCGTCCTGAAATTTTAGTGCACGTCCGCTGTAGTCGTCTCTTCAGGAAATAGTTGCGGATACTTTTGTCTCATCTGGTCTTCATGCTCCCATGTGAATTCTAGTCCTCTATGGGCGTTCCTCTGATCTTTAACAATCGGTATGTTGCTCTGCTTTATACATTTGACCTTACGGTACGTAATTTCAATAGGTTCCTCTACGAAATGAAGTCTACTATCAACTTGTATCTCATCCAAAGGAGTTACCAAACTTTCGTCTGATAAGCATTTGGTAATCTCAAATGATCCAATATACCTCGGACTTAGCTTGCCTCGCTTATCAAAATGCACTACACCCTTCCAGGGTGATATCTTGAGCGTAACCTTTTCTACAACCTGAAATTCTAAATTTTGCCTTGTAACGTCGGTGTAACTCTTTTGACAACTTCACACTGTTTTCAGTTTCTCTTGTACCTGCGTGATCTTCTCGGTTGTTTCATGTATGATCTAAGGACCAGTCAATTGACTATCTCCTAACTCAGTCCAACATACGGGTGATCTGCACTTCCTGCCATAAAGTGCTTCAAAAGGCGCTGCCTTTATACTTGCGTGATAACTATCGTTATATGAAAATTCTACTAACGGTAGATGTCTATCCCATCCATTTCCAAAATCAATAACACATACTCTTAACATGTCTTCTAATGTTTGGATGGTTCTCTCGCCTTGACCATCTGTTTGCGGGTGATATGTTGTACTCATATCTAAACGAGTTCCCATTGCCTCTTGCAATGCTTGCCAGAATCTAAATGTAAATCTGTTGTCCCCTGTCGGAAATAATGGATATCGGCACCCCATGTCGAGAAACTACTTCTTTTAGGTAAACTTGTGCCAACTTCTCCATCTTATCCATTTCCCTAATCGGTATGAAATAAGCAGACTTTGGGAGACGATCACTGATAACCCAAATCGTATCATAACCTCCCTTAGTCTTTGGAAACTTAGTAATAAAATCCTTGGTAATACGTTCTCATTTCCACTGAGGAATCTCTGACTATGTCAACAGTCCTGACGGCTTCTGCTGCTCTGCTTCTACTTAAGCACACGTTAAGCACTTACTAACATAGGTTGCTATATCTGTTTTCATATTAGGCCACCAGTACAGTGCCTTAAGTTCTTGGTACATCTTGTCGGACCTAGGGTGAATAGAATACCTCGTCTTGTATGCTTTATCTAGCACTAGTTCCCTTAATCCACTAAATCTAGGTACCCAAATTCTATCGATAAAGTATCGAGTTCCATCATCTCGCGTAACGAACTTCTTATCGATTCCTCGAAGCAATTCGTTAGCAACGTTCTCTTCCTTCAATGCCTCTAACTGTGCGTCACGTATCTGAGAAGTAAGATTCCTTCGAATAGTCATATTCAATGCTCTAACTCGAATAGGCTTAACCTTTTTCTTCCTACTCAATGCATCTGCAACTACATTAGCCTTGCCAGGATGATAGCAAATGTCACAGTCGTAATCATTCAATAGCTCAATCCAACGTCTCTATTTTGTATTGAGCTGTTTTTGATCGAAAATATGCTGCAAACTCTTGTGATCCGTGAAAACAGCAAACTTAGTACCATACAAGTAATGTCTCCACCTCTTCAATGCAAAGACCACAGCACCAAGTTCTAAATCGTGAGTCGTATAGTTATGTTCATGTATCTTCAGTTGTCGTGATCCGTAAGCAATCACTTTCTTCCGTTGCATCAACACGCAACCAAAACCCGATCGTGAAGCAAAATAATAAATCACGAAGTCCTCAGTTCCTTCGGGCAAAGATAAAATCGGGGCAGTAGTTAATTTCTCTTTTAACAACTGAAATACGGACTCATGCAGCTCAGTCCATTCATACTTCTTAGCCTTGTGAGTCATTTTTGTTAACGGTCGGACAACAGTAGAAAATTCCTCCATGAATCTCCTATAATAACCGACAAGACCTAAGAATTGCCGAACATGCGTTGGCGACTTAGGAGTCTCCCACTTCTTGACCATTTCTATCTTCGCAGTATCAACATGAATACCATTGACACCTACGATATGACCTAAAAATTAAACTTCTTGTACCCAAAAGTCACACTTTGAAAACTTCGCATACATCTGCTCCTTCCTGAGCATCTCTAGTAGAAAACGGAGATGTTGTTCATGTTCCTTCTCATTCTTATAGTATACCAGAATATTATCAATAAATACAATAACAAACTTGTCCAGATATAACTTACACACACAGTTCATGAAATCCATGAACACAGCCGGTGTGTTCGTCAATCCAAAAGGCATTACTGTAAACTCGTGATGTGCATAGAGTGTTCTAAAAGCTGTTTTCGGTATATCTGTCTCTTTTACAATCATCTGATGGTAACCTGACCTCAGATCATCTTAGAGTAACATCCATATCCTTACAACTGATCTAACAGATCATTGATTCTTGGTAGAGGGTATCTATTCTTGATACAAAGTTTCATAGATCCATCCTTCTTCCTAACAGAGAACACAGGTGCTCTCCGTGGTGAAGAGCTTGGTTGAATGAATCCCTTATCTAAAAGCTCTTGTAACTGACTAGACAACTCTTACAATTCTGAAGGTACAAGTCTATTCGGTGCACGTGCTACAGGCGCCACTCCAGGCATTAAGTCAATCTAAAATTCTACGTCTCTATGCGGTGGAAGATAGGAAGTTCTCTCTGAAGGACCTTAAGGAACATTTTTAACTGTTGGAACGTATTCGGGTCTCTAAACTGCTGATTCAACTTTGCTCACATGTGCCAGATTTGCGAGACATCCTTATCTCATGTACTTCTGGACCTTCGAGCAATTAATGTAACACAACGGTGTACTGATCTTCTCTCTGTACACCATCATTAATTTGTATTCGGTAAAAGGAATTCGAATGTCCTTCTGGTCGCAACGGCCTCGGTTGTGTCATCAGATAACCAGTCCATTCCAAGCACAAGGTTAAATAAAGAAATAGGGTAGTCCAAGTCAAATAATTTAACTCCAAACGTCACCCAAGTAGATTCCTATTGTAATGGCTCACCAATCATCGGAAAAAGTAATGTTTGGTTCGGTAAGTTGTCATGGGCTTAACGGTATGGGTCTTAGCTTATAATTTACAAAGGATTAGGAGCAATCGTTGATTAAATTTTGGGGTAAGTTTTGGGTGAGAGACGTTTACGATGGGAGTGTATGATTAAACTTCTTAAAGCAGAACCTCCTTAAACTGAAATGACATAAATCATGATGCAATTTATTCCTATTTGATAGTTCCATAGGGTTCACGTTGTCTAAGGCCGATATTGGATTCCAAATGTTGTGACAGAATTCTCTAACGATAAAGTTTCTATCGGCACCGATATCAGTAGGACATAAGCATTATGTTTGTTGAGTAAGAACATATTCTTTATGAACTTCATTGAAGTTAACGTTGAAAGCAGGGTGAGTTATCAGACTTGTCCACATCGGTGGGGGAGAAGAACGAAATACCCTTTATGAGGGAAGGTGTGAATACCTCTTCCGATAAACTAGTATTGGAAAGCAAAATCATCGGACATTAAGTAGACAATATCTACTACGGATTTCACAGGCTGTTACAAGGAATTCATCCTCTAAAGATATATCAGAAATGAGTTGTGATGCATAGTAGCTAGTAGCAAATCGTGGAGGTGCTAGTAGTGATGAATAGTATTTAGTAGTGGTAAGTTGCAATGAGTGGCATCAAGTAGTAACTAGTGATTACAAGCAGTGAGAAGTAGGTGATCGGTCGAGACTAGCAGTGAGAGGCGGCGTTGTGTAGTAGTAAGCAACGATAAGTAGTGGTATAAGGTGATGAGTATGTTCTAGCAGTGTCTTCGTAGTTCCAAGTAGTGATTGGTAATGACAGACAGTGTTGAATAGTGATGAGTTGTGACGTGATTATACGTTTCTTATAGGTTATAATAACAATTAATGCGCACAGTGTAAATTTGTACTCATTTTTGAGATTATACGGTTCATGTTCTAAACGGAGTTTATCCTAGTAATCTACTTGACCCGCTCCCAATTCCTTATTTTGTGATGTCGGAACTGCTATATGAGTTACTGTAATGTAATCCCAGTCATTACATTATGCTATCTCACATATCCATTCGACATCACTCCATAAGTTCAAGATAGCGTAGTCAACTTAATTCTCTTAAGTGTCGCGTCGTGTGTACGTATGTGATTCGTGATATCATATATCTAGTCCAAGTCCATATCATTATGGCTATAGATGTGTATATGCATGTGATGTCTAATATGTAGCCCTACGGGTAGCATAGTAGAGCAAACAGTGCAAGCATGGCGTATAACAGTCATTCTAAGTACACGGCTATAGACTAGACCCACTAATCGCCCTACGGTTAGCACACTAATGTATCCTAGTTCCCTATAGCCAAAGCTCAGATACCAAATGTAATACCCCGTCAGAATCCACTAACGGCTTATTAACTCTGGTCCCAATTCTTGGCTTGACTTCTACATAATAGCAATGTTCTACAGCGGAAGTAGTTAATACCTGAGATAAAACATGCAAAATGGATCAACATAAAGTTGAGTGAATCTCCTTGTTTAGTAAATCATTTCATAAGTTAGGCCACAAGATTTTCTTAGAAAAACATCATGGGAAAAGTATACATTATCATGAGCACTTGATTATAAAGCTTTAACCTTTGCGTGAGCCGAGCACACGTCTTTAGTTTACCTTATCATTGCGCTACACCGATCAAGTGCACGTGTTTACCCTATCATTGCGCTACACCGATCAAGTGTACGTGTTTACCTTATCATGATGCTACACCGATCAAGTGTACGAGTTTACCTTATCATGGCGCTACACCGATTAAGTGTACAAGATAATCAAGCTAAGGGATTTTTGATCTGAACTCATATGTATAGTCATTTAGGTTACTTGTGCCTAATATGTAAAACATTTGTAAAAAGCATGCATCTCATCCCTGTAAAAATGTAGTAGGGACTGTAGACTCACCTTAGCAAAAGCACTTGTAAATATCTTAGCAAAACGTACTGTAGTCGAACAATCTCGACTGAACAATGCAACCTAAATAAGTAAATCATCTTAAGTATACACTTATAGGTCATACTATTTCAACCCATAGTGTACGCAAAGTCCTAGCGCTCAGACTGACTCAATGAACAAGTAAAAGTCAACTAATCCAAGCAAGTCAACCAAAGTCAAACCAAAAGTCAACTCGGTCAACGTGGTCAAATAAAGTCAAACATATCGGTAGGTCGTGTAAACATGATCGACAAGTTGAACCTAGGTCAAGTATCACTTTACAAGTCATAATTAAGCATATTGCACCTTTGCACCTTAAAGCATGCCTTTGAGATTCGTACATCGTAGAAAGATCCAACTATAGCTCATAGCACATAAATAATTAAATCATGAACAACTCCAGATCATAACTACACTTAAAATAGATTCCAAAAAGTCTGGCCAAAGCCTCATACGATAATAAAATTCCAATATCAGAAAGGGTCTTTTCATAGTTTATCAAATCAGTTTCAGCATGCGCATCAGTTTTGTAATATTTCTCAAAAAATATAGAAAATAGATTTTGATGAACGGCCAATTGGAGATTACTCCAAACATCTCATAATATTAGTGATAAGATAATCAAAGACATATCTTAAGCCAATTTTTACAGATTTGCAAACCTTTACAGACCTTCCAGTTTTGTTCATCAAACATACATATCATTTAGACGAGCATATATCTCATGGCAAATCATGTTCTCGTAAGTTTGCATACAAATGAAACATATCAAGTAATATATAAACTAACATATTTCAGAAGATCAAAGTCTAAATCGATACCTAGTTCACTCTAGCAATTTTTATGTAACTTTGAAAACAGATTCAGCTCACTTTAACGACACGAAACTTCGTTTTGACATATCGGGAGCATTACATAACGTTTTGACGCGAATCTTAAGTCCAAATTGCATAAATTTTCATAATGAATACATTAGTACACTTTTTATAAACTAAAACATAAATCATGTAACTCAGAAAATTCGGATTACATGTGAAACCCTAACGAAATTAAGCATATCTTAAGTATACGATAACGAGATCAAGCGAAATCAAAGTCCAGATTTAATAGTTTTTCAATTCCTTTTCATCTATACACATTATATGATCTGTCCACAACTCAATTAAATCAGATCTATCAATTACCAATTCGTTTTTCAAGTAAACAACGTCAATCGATCAATTAAACGATAAACGACAACACTAAACATCATTAATTGAGCACCAAACTTGATTACACTATGTTATTGAATAAAAATCTGAATTATAGAAATTAGGGTTAGTGTTTATACCTTAAAATATAAAATTGCTTTTACGTACGCGTAGAGAACGACGAGAGCAACAACGTTTATGCACAAGGTTTGATCTAACA
This sequence comes from Rutidosis leptorrhynchoides, assembly GCF_046630445.1. NCBI lineage: Eukaryota > Viridiplantae > Streptophyta > Magnoliopsida > Asterales > Asteraceae > Rutidosis > Rutidosis leptorrhynchoides. The sequence continues at coordinate 276,037,978 of NC_092336.1, forward strand.
ACGACTTTTGATGGTGGTGGTGGTGTGAAGGCCGACGGCCATGAGAGGGAGAGGGGAGGGGGATGTTGATCAAGAAAAAGAAAACGGAGAAGGGTTTGGGGTTTAACTCCTATTTATAGATAAAGTTAGGGCTTAATTAAAGAAACTAATCACCTTGTTGCCCAAGTAAAGTCCAAAACAAGTCCATTAAGGTGCATGGGGGTGGGTTCAGCCGAATGGCCCTCTAAGGGGTGTCCTGGGCTTAGTTTTGCTAAATTACTCATAAGCGCGTGGTCTGTTTCATTGCCGTTAACTGTACCGGGTCTCCGGAACGTTAACTAGTCGTTGAAACAAAATCACCGGATTTAATTCACTAAATAAATAATAAATTAAATTAGTTTTTCTTAAAGTTAATAATTATTGAAAATAATTATTTCATCGTCTTTCTGAATTCCGTAAACTGAAAAGCTTTCTAGGCGATTAACTTAATCGTAACGTTTTCTAGTTATTTCGCTACCTGAAATAAGTTCATAAATTAATATAACATATTAATTCAAGTAATCCACTAGGATCAAGTATGCATTTAAATCAAGTAAACACATAAAGGCTAAGTAATCACCGTTAAATACTTAACGGACAAGTAACGTTAGTAACGAAAAAATTCTGGTTGTTACAGCTATCCCCATTTGTTTGACCTTGACCAGATTCCAAGGAAGGAATCTTCTTAAGGGGGTAGATTTGTAACATCCTCAACTGGGCCTAGCTGTAAGATTACTAGTTTGCCAGTAAATTTGTGTTGCATTATTATATGCTTTTATTTTTACTTCATTATAATTATTATTTTATGATGTGATCGAACCAGTTTGTGACAAGAGTCACAGAACAAGTTTGTTTATTTTATTAGGATTTCATTTGGGTTGCCAAATTACGTACGAAAGATATCAGATAACTGATAAATACCTGTGTGTTGCACAGTGTGGGAATTAAATCCAATTAAGTGACTAACGTGCTGTTTCTCTCATCTCATTTTCTTGATTTATCCGCACACACATACCAAACACACTGTTCTTTACCATCTTCATCTAACAAATGCTAGATCTCAAATCTTTGTTCTTGAGCTCGAATCTTTCTTAATATCTTGTTCTTTGTGATTTATTGAGTGTATCAAGGTAAGAATCAAGACATTTCATGCTCTATCATTGAGAAACTTGAGTTTTGTATGAAGTTTTACAAAGTGAGTAATTTGGGTTAAAATAGTTAGATTTGATGTTTTTAAGTCAAAATCTTGTGGGTTTATGTTTAGAAAAAGTTTAGTGTCTTCGATTTGGTCAGTTTTGAAGTCGTAATCGAGCTCTAAAGCAAGAATTGGTGAATTTTGGGTGAAACCCGTAACTTTCTTCATCACCAGCCACTTGTAGATAAAGACAGTCGACCGAGTGTCTCCTGAAACTCGATCGACCTACTCGACCATCGACCGAGTGTGTGACACCCACGACCAAGTGTGTCTGCAAGAGACCATCGACCGAGTGACTAGGCACCCAGCCAAGTGAGTGTAGACAGTCGGCTGACTGTCTCTGACAGTTGACCGAGTGTCTTTGGCAGTGAAATATTTTACCAAGTGTTGATATTTAGCTGTTATGCTGCCCGTTTGTCTACTAATGATTATAATGTTATAACTAACTTGTGTATATGTCTTTCTCCGGAGAAAAGGAGAAAGAGAAGGTTCATTGATTAGTTAGCTGAACACCTTCACGTTTGCTGGTAATTGGTGAGTGGGACTAACTGGAGACTAATAGCATAGAGTAGTTTTTTTATCCTATGATTGCCAGGCTTGTTAGAATTAACATGCTACTACTGTTAATTATTACTGTGATGATTTTGTGTTAGTTGATGTTTGTTGATGGAACCCAGTGCGTCCCTATCCTGTGGTAGCCTAATTTTGATAGGAGAGATCAACCTGCGGGTTGGGTTCCTCATGTGGTAGCCTAATTTGCATCCGTGTGGTATATGTTTGGATGACGCGTTCGTCGCGTGTGGATGATTTATGCAACATGGTATGTAGGAGAAACTTCCGGTAACCCCAACCCGATCAACTAGTGGTTAATGATTTGGCCGAACTCTGTAGACTGCACTTGGGTGATGATTATGTGTTAGATTATGTGACATGATTAGTATGACGGTTATGTATGCTATTACCTGTAGTTAGTTGTACTAACTTAGCTTTGTGCTAATTCTCCTCCATCTTCCCCCTGCAGGTTGTTAGCTTTTGGTAGATATTACTTTTGGAGTGCAGACGGATATGAAGGTGTTATGTTTGACCAGGCTGAACTCTGATGTTGACCTAGTTTGTTTTCAATGACTGGCTGTGACCAGATTTAACTTTGAACCAAACGTTTTGTAAATGTAATATGGATAAGTCCTTTCCGGTCAATCATGTATTTTTTTATAATGACACGTGACATCGGTTGAACTGTATTAATGTTATTTACCAGTTATGTCGTATTTAATTAATATAATGCTTCTGTGTGACACTGCTAATTTTTTTTTTACATGGCGGAAGCATTTATTTATTAATTACCAAATACACTTTAACAGTGTCACGTGACAACATAACAAAATTCATGTTTTAAATGGAAGAGACGTAATTACATTCGGTTTACAAAAGAACACGGTTCATATGATAAAAGACTCCATCAGAGTTAAACACTGTCAAACATAACATTATCATGCCCGTCGTCTCCCAAAGCAATATCTACAAAGCTACAACCTGCAGGGAGGAGATAGAGGGGAACTTAGCACGAAGCTAAGTGAGTACGACTAACTACAGGAAATAGTATACAGGAACCGTCATACTAATCAAGTCACAAAATCTAACACACAAACATCACCCAAGTACCGTCTACAGAGACTCTGGCAGCTCGGCTAAACCATTAACCACCAGTTGATCGGATTGGGGCTTACCAGAAGTTCCCCACCACCGTGTTGTATATATATAATCCACACGCAACGAACGCGTCATTCACATATATATAGACCACGATTGTCTAGGCTACCACATGAGGAACCCAACCCACAGGTTGATCTCTCCTACTAAGGCTACCACACAATAGGGACGCACTGGGCTTCAGCAGACAAGCATCAACTAACATGTAGTCATCACAACATACTAACTAACTATAGTAGCAAGTATATCTAACAAGCATGACAATCATAATATAACATGCTACTCTATATTATATACTCCAGTTAGTCCCACTCACCGATTACCAGCAAATGAGAAGATGTCCAGCTGTCTAATCACTGAACCTTCTCTTTCTTTTTTTCTCCTGAGAAAGACATATACACAAGTTAGTTATAATATCTTGATAACAACCCGACAACAAGACAATAACATCAAACACCAACACTTAAGCACTTAACAACAGGTCTGTAAACCGTACGAGTAACACTCTCAATCGAACGTTTAAGAACACTCAACCGTGCGGTTGACATCTTACTCGTACGTTTGGTCTATGACTAATCACCCATCAATGAATTAAATGATCCGTACGGTTCACCACACGAGTAACCAGTGACTCGTGTGAGTCACATCCCAATCGTACGTATCATCTTAACCAAACAATAGTTCTCCATAACCACTCACTCACACGGTTAATCACACGGTTGATCACCCTAACCGTATGAGTGAAGCCCCCTCGTGCGAGTGATGAAGAACAGTAGCAGAAGCTATTTATACGGGTTTCAACTCAAAATGCACAACATAAAACATCAATACATACAGTAAGTTAACACATACCATCATATATTCACTATATGATAAGTGATGTGCGTGATCGTGTCCTTTTATTTTGAACGGATTTAGATTTAATTTATTACACGAATTGGTTGTGATTATATGGCTTTTTTATGATTTTGGATTGATTTCACACATACAGGCAACTTTGTCTTATCCGTATAGTAATATTTTATTTGGAAAATACGGTTCGTTCCATAGGGAAATGGAGTTTTCGGGTGTTTTAATTGCTAAAAGTTAAACTATTAAAATGAGGGGTTTTGGATTAAGCTTTAATTATAACTAAACGCAATTTAAATTTAACTAAAACGAAATAACTAAATTAACGAAACAAAATAAAACTACAATTTATACTAATTTGTAAAAAGTAGAGAAATAAGATTTTTCATGGCAATATAGTAAAATAGTACAAAGTAATTAAAGTTTACAATATGGTAAAAAGTAATACGATAAAAGTAAATAAAATTTATCTGCGTAGTAAAAAGTGAAATTGATGAGATTTAAAATAGAATAAAGTAGTGGATACTAAAATATGTCCCCTCTGGATTATGGATTGTTTTTAAGTCCGATTACGATATTTTAATATATATCCTTATATTTTATCTTTCGATTTATAAAGATCTAATTAACTAAAATTAAATCTAACTTTCGTTAGATCTCATTTTAGCGAATTAAATTATACCCCGACTATTCAAATTGAGATTTAATCTGGTTTTAACTTTCGCTAATACCAAAATTATAACGGTCTTCCCTTTTTATAATTACACAATTATATAAACTATAATATTACCCAAACCACCAGATCACACTTCTAAATTGTTGTCAATAATTTGTCCATATGTCCGTCTAGATCACTGAGGTGTTGAAGCACAATTTATGTAAATTTAATTAACTTTCGCTTATCAATTTAATAAATTATGGGATAGGGGTGAAAATATTAAATTATATAACAATGGGTCGGTGATTAAAATCAATGTTAAAAAATAGTCAAAGTTACATCATAATATTATAATATGGTTCAATCCATTCGTCCAAAGGTTCTACATTTTAGTTACCACTATGGGTTTTTATTTGGACATTATACCGGTAGCATAAAAATATAAATTAAATAAAATGAGCATGGGTACAATAATAATAATAATAAATAATAATAATAATAATAATAATAATAATAATAATAATAATAATAATAATAATAATAATAATAATAATAATAATAATAATAATAATAATAGTGACAATAAATAATAACGAAGATAATAATAAATGACAATAACAATAATAAAAATAGTAACAGTAATAATAATAATAACAACAATAATAATAATAACGATGGTAAAAATAAATAACAACGATAATAACAATACTTAACAATATTAACGAAAGTTGGGATGTGGGGACTTACAATGATTTGGAATGGTAGAAAAGCAGTACTACAATACCCGTAACCTTGAATTACACCAATTACTACTACTTAGAACTTAGAAATTAAAATATTAAAACTAAAATTGAAAAGGAAATTGGAGAGTGAAAGAAGATAGATGTTGGACAAATATTTGCTTGTTTACTGTCTGCCTCTGAATTGATGAGTTTATGAGTAATATATATATAGTACTATAAAAGTACTATTTTTAACTTGGATGCTAGCTGATGATAATTGCATCAACTTGGAGGCCAGCTGTTTTCCATTGAATTCATACGGAGCACTTGATTCTTTCATTTATATTTATTATATATTATATTTATTATTATATTATATTTATATTATGAATTTTATATATATTATATTATATTCTTGTGCATAGTTGACTTGTAATTTTAGCTCCGTTGAGTCGTACGTTGATAGTTGGTTCATGTATCGGTTCCGGATTTTCGAACGTCTTCTCGTACGCTAAGATATCTTGTACTTTACGTTTTGCAACTTGTACTCTTGTCAATTTTTAGACGTTAGTCATCAATAAATTAAACCACTTGGAGTGTAACTTGTACATTTGAGCATTTTGGACGTTTTCGTCTTTCAAATCTTCGTTTTTGTCTTTAAATCTTCATTTTCGAGCGATCTTCGTCTTTCGTCTTCGCACTTATTTATTTAAACGTTTACAATTAAAAATAAGGAAATTACAGTTAAAAACATTACATGTTGGAATGATATTGCGTCTAAATATATGATCATTTTAAGCAATATCAAATATCCCCACACTTGAACGTTGCTTGTCCTCAAACAATATATAACTTGAAATAAACTTCACTTGAATCACTTTTTTATTCTCACACTTTATACATCAGTGATTTTGATACGGTGGTATGAACAATGATAGTAACGATATGGTTTACAGTCCCACATGACTATGAAAATTTAGATCCTTTAAGGAAATTGGATGTTTATGAAAATATTTGATCTTTTTTAAAATTCATGCTAGCTTTTACCCTAGACAAGTTTTCTGGAATAACCCTTCACCGGTGTTTGCAAAATGTTTTTGTGGATTTTGTAGGTTTCAGATTTTAAAATTTTAGCTCAAAACTTGCGGTTTTGTGTCACACACTTGCTAACCTTGTATTAAGAAAGCACACATCCAGTATACTTGCTCCGTATATTACCTTTCCGTAAACTACCGTCCGGTTGTAAAGGAAAGCGTTGAACAAGCAACTGTTAAGGCAATGTCTAATGACATGCATTTGATTATGGTCCAAAAGCGTGTTGGATGAAATTACTATCCTTTGTAGGAGAAATAGCAAGGATCACCCTATAATTTTTCAGTCTGGCATAAGGTCCTGTCTTCAACCATGCTATGCAACCACCGTTCTTACGGTTGATACCCGATTTGGTTCAGGTGACCTAATGAATTCTGATGAATTCTCAGGATTTACGTTGAATGGTAATGAACGCATTGAATATAGGTTTTCAGAAAACAAATCGGTTTTAATTTGATCAAAATATTTTCTCGTTCAAGCTCGAGTTTATATATCATTGAATTCCATGAGTTTGTAATTCTCAATCTTTAAGGTCAATCTCAAGGATTGAGTAATATCAGGCTTAAATGCTGATTTTTAATCTTTTAGGAGATTATCCTTTCTGGGGGTCTGATTCATTAGTCTTATCAAGCTAATTTGCATGGCGCCCTCCCCATTTTATGAGACAAATCCTCTCATGGTTAGGATAAGTCTGACCACTTGGCGACCCTGTTTGATGCTGAGGTCCGTGGATTTCCAGCTGATTTTCGAGAAAACTTTTCAAGGTTTTTCGTAGACTCTACAACTGGTCTGGATGACAACTTCCTGACCTAAATCAAGAAGTGCATTTCTTTTTCTGAAGACTTTACTTCATTTTAATGATGGAATTGATTCATCGTGTAGATCCATCTTTTCTTTAAAAAATTTTTATAAATTAATGGGTAAAACAAATTTATACAGCCCAAAGCAAAAGTACCTGCAATAAACTTCGCACAAACATGTGATAACAGTACATATATATTGACAAATCTCCCCACACTTGGCTTTTTTCTTGAATCTTTTTATTCCTGATTTAATCAAATAAATTCATAAATTTGGTAGTTTCTCAGTTTATGTTCTCCTTGAGGTAACAATAATTTCGGTATTAACACCTAGTTTTATCGTTCATAAACATATTAAACAAGATTTGAATTCATTTAGTTAAAAATTTTTAAATTTTTCACAAAATTTCGAAAATAAGCCAAGTGTATAAACTCGAGAGAATTTATAATCTCTCCCCATACTTGAGATCATGCAATGCCCTCATTTGCAATGAAATCAGACAAGATAAAATTCACGAGGGCAATTAGTATAGAAAAGGAGTTAAAACCTCTTTAATTAAAAAGCTGTAACTTAATACCAGTCTTTGAAAATGCTTCTTTTACCCTTATATAAACTACAAAAATATATACATATTTTTGAAGTTTGGTATATTACCCCACATTCATATAATATATTTGGCATACTTTAGATCAATAATATTAAAATAATGATAATAAAATTTTTCGCCCCGTCCTTGGGTAAAGCAATTTTGGTTCTACGACCTAGTTTTTATCTCACGACGAATTTTAGAAATCATTTTTTTTAAACTTAATGAAATAAAGTAAATTTTGTTTTTAAATTGACACAAAACTTAAATTTAAAAAGCATATTAATTTCATACAAAACTTTAAAAAAAAATTCAGAATAGAGGGAGATGACTAGTTCTTTAGTGTCTGCTAGGGAAAGACCAATCGAGCTCCACTCTCGAAATATTTTGAAATGTTTTAAGAAGGCGAGTGGTTAGCTAAAATTACCTTGTATTCATTTTTCCTTAGGGTAGAATGTGATGTCATCTCTTTCAGTGTTGTTGAACCCTTCATAATAGAATTTAAGTCTATGACCATTCACATTAAAAGTACCACCATTCTTGCCATATAACTTTACGTATCCAGATGGAAATGCGTGTTTTACTTCATACGGTCCCATCCATCTGGACTTAAATTTCCCAGGTGAAAACTTAAAACGTGATTGAAAAATTAGAACTTTGTCTCTCGGTTCAAATGTTTTCTTCTCTTTTAAGCGAGCATCGTGCCATTTTTTAGTTTTCTCTTTGTAAGATCTCGAGTTTTCATATGCTTGAAGTCTTAGCTTGTCTAATTCATGCAATTGTAAGAATAGATTTTATCCGGCTTCCACAAGGTCTGTATTACATTCTTTTACTGCCCAATACGCCTTGTGTTCAACCTCAACAGGTAGATGACGCGCCTTACCATATATTAATCGGAAAGGAGTGGTACCAATGGGCGTTTTGAATGCGGTTCTAAATGCCCAAAGAGCATCATCTAGCTTTCGATGCCAGATTTTTGGATTATTCTTAACCGTTCTTTCTAAAATTCGTTTAAGACCTCGATTTATGTTTTCAACTTGGCCACTCGTTTGAGGGTGGTAAGAAGTTGAGAAACGATGATTAACTCCGTACTTTTTAAGTACTTTCTCGAGTAATTGATATGTAAAATGAGTTCCACGATCACTGATTAATGCTTTTGGAATCCCGAAACGTGAGAAAAGGTTTTTAAGAAAGCTGACAACAACTCGAGCATCGTTAGTGGGTAGGGATTTTGTTTCAGCCCATTTAGAAACGTAATCGACTGCTGCGAGAATGTATTTGCATTTGTTAGAAGCGGGGAATGGACCCATGAAGTCAATACCCCGAATGTCAAATACTTCGCATACTAGGATGCTTTGTTGTGGCATTTTGTCTCTCTTGGAGATATTTCCAGATCTTTGACAAGCGTCACAGGTTTTTACTATATTGTGTGCATCTTTGAAAATTGTAGGCTAGTAAAAACCTGAGTCAAAAACCTTCTTAGCTGTATAGCTTGGTCCGAAATGTCCACCAGCCGGTCCTTCATGACAGTGCTCTAGAATTTGTTTAGCTTCTTTTCCATATACACATCGACGAATAACTTGATCTGCTCATATACGAAAGAGATTAGGGCTTTCCCAGAAGTAAAACTTCAGATCAGCGAAAAATTTCTTCTTTTACAGATAAGTTTGATTTTTAACAAGAATTTCTGCGGCTAGATAATTGGCAAAGTCCGCAAACTATGGAATTTCTTCTTCCGTTTCAATTTTCATTAGGAACTCGTCTGGAAAAGTATCGTGAATAACAGATTCATCGAGTGTTTCTAAATTAGGATTTTCAAGACGGGACAAGTGATCCGCGGCGAGATTTTCAGCACCCTTTTTATCCTTGATTTCAATGTCGAATTCTTGTAGGAGAAGAATCCAATGAATTAGTCTAGGTTTAGCATCTTGCTTTTTGAATAAGTACTTTAGGGCTGAATGATCGGTATAAACAATTGTTTTAGATAACACTAGGTAAGAACTAAACTTATCGAAAGCAAAAACTACTGCAAGAAGCTCCTTCTCAGTAGTTGTGTAATTCAACTGAGCTCTTGTAAGTGTTTTACTTGCGTAGTAGATTGGTTGAAATTTTTTATCTTGACGTTGACCTAAAACAGCTCCCAGCGCGAAATCACTAGCATCACACATTAGCTCGAAAGGTTTGGACTAGTCGGGTGATACCATAATGGGTGCATTCGTAAGTTTCTCTTTCAAAATGGAGAAAGCATTTAGACATTCATCGTTGAAATCGAATGTACAATCTTTCTCAAGAAGTTTAGTCATGGGTCGAGCGATTTTGGAAAATTCCTTTATGAATCGCCGATAGAATCCCGCATGACCAAGGAAACTATGAATTCCCTTAACATTGGTTGGAGGAGGAAGTTTTGAAATAACGTTGATCATAGCTTTGTCTACTTCCATTCCAGCTCGAGAAATCTTGTGTCCTAAAACAATGCCTTCCTTCACCATGAAGTGGCATTTCTCCCAGTTTAAAACAAGATTTGATTCTTCACAACGAATTAGCATTCGTTCAAGGTTTGAGAGACATGAGTTGAAGGAGTCTCCAAAAACAGAGAAATCATCCATAAAGACTTCTATACTTTCTTCAATCATGTCATGAAAATTTGCCATCATACACCTTTGGAAGGTACCTGGGGCGTTGCATAATCCGAATGGCATTCGTCGGTAGGCAAAAGTACCAAATGGACAAGTAAATGTGGTCTTGTCTTGGTCTTTTGGATCAATTAGAATTTGAAAATAATCGGAGAATCCATCAAGGAAACAGTAGTAATCTTTTCCCGCCAAACGTTCTAGCATTTGGTCGATAAAAGGTAGCAGGAAATGATCTTTTCTTGTGGCGTCGTTTAGACGACGATAGTCTATACAGACTCTCCACCCAGTGACTGTTCTTGTAGGAACGAGTTCGTCTTTATCATTTAGAATAATAGTCGTACCTCCTTTCTTGGGTACTACTTGTACAGGACTTACCCACGGGCTATCGGATATAGGGTAAATTAACCCGGCATCAAGTAATTTGATGACCTCCTTTTTGACAACTTCTTTCATGTTAGGGCTTAACCTCCGTTGCCTTTGTACCACGGGTTTAAAATCTTCTTCCATTAGGATTTTGTGAGTACAATAAGCAGGGTTAATCCCTGGAATATCAGTTTTTTTCCAGGCAATTTCCTTTTTGTGGGTTTTTAAAACAGACATTAATCTACCCTTTTCATCATCAGAAAGTTTTGATGAAATTATGACTGCTAATTGTGACGTTCCTTGGAAATAAGCATACTCCATATGTTCCGGGAGTTCTTTAAGTTCCAAGGTGGGTGGTTCTTCCAAGGAAGATTTTATCCGGAACCTATTACCATCGGTAATTTCTTCAAAAGGTTCATCTTCCCTGGGAATTTTTTCTTCTACGTATTCTTCATCAGTGAATACCTTCAACAGCTTGTCTAACTCTATATCGACATCAAAATCTTCACCTTCACCCATCAGGGGGAAATCTGAGGTGTCGACATTTAACAGTTCTTGTAGTTCTTCCTCAATACAACAATCAACAATGTCTATTTGGAAACATTCGTCATCAGGAGACATAGGGTGTTTCATAGCCTTATCTATGTTCAATATAATTCTATCCTCCCCCACACCTAAGATGAGATTTTTCTCTTTTACGCGCACAATTGCGTCTGCAGTATTTAGAAAGGGACGCCCTAGAATTAGGGGAACCTTACTATCTTCTTCCATTTCAAGAACAACGAAATCAGCAGGAAAGATTAAGTGATTTACTTTAACTGGTAGGTTTTCAGCAATGCCAATAGGATAGTTGTAAATTCTATCAGCTAATCGTATACACATCCTGGTTGGTTTTAAATCACCTAAGTTCAATTTTAAGTATAAGGAGTGAGGCATAAGGTTAATGCTCACTCCTAAATCAGCTAATGCATCGTACATTACTGAATCTCCCATCAGACAAGGAATGATGAAACTTCCAGGATCTCCAAGTTTTGGTGGCATATTTTGCTTTTGTAAAATTGCTGAACATTCCTCATTAAGGAATGTGGTTGAAACTTCTGCATATTTTCCTTTGTCAGCTATGATATCTTTGATAAATCTTCCATAATTCGGCATACCAGCAAGAACATCTACAAGTGGTACATTTATACAAATTTGCTTAATCATGTTAGCAAACTTGTTGTATTGTGCTTGTAATTTATCTTTCTTCAAACGTTACGGATATGGAATTTGAGGTTTGTATACCTTCAATGGTGGTTGATTTTGAGTCTTTGGTGCACTTGTGGTTGGCATCATATTTTCTTCCACCACAGGTTCTTTGTCTTTTGAAACAGGAATAGGAGCATGAGGGTTTGGAATATCGGGGTTAATGGTTAACCCACTTTTCGTAGTTATGGAATTAAGTTGCAAAAAATTACTTGGATTTTGAGTTTCCTTACCCTTAGGGTTTGGTTGCGTGTTGGATGGTAAAGTTCCCGATTGCCTTTCAGCAAGCAATTGGGACATTCTTCCCATATCTCTTTCATGGTTTTGGATTGACGCTTGATGATTCCTTTGTACTTGCTCGTTTCCCGTTTGGACTTGATGTAATTGTCTCTTCACTTGCTCATTCGTTTCTGATTGACTTTTGACAAAATTCATCATAACTTCTTCAAAGTTAGATTTCTTCTCTACTGGTTGCGTGTTATGATTTTGTTGTTCATATGTTAATTGAGGTAACGGTTGTTGTTAGAAATTTTGTTGAGGTGGAAATGGAGGTTGCTTTCTATTGAAAAAGCCAGGTGGTCCATTTCTTTGAAAAGAAAAATTCTTCGGGTTTTGATATCCTAGGTTTGCAGGTTGATAATTAGAATTCCCTCCTTGAAAATTGCCTTGTCTTTGATTGGCCATAAAATTAACTTGTGCTACTGAGTTCATTGAGGGAGCAGTTTGTCTGGTATTCCACATTGGTAGATCATTTGGACCAGGTGTTACTTCAGCCATTTCTTCTTTAATGACGATGGTTTCAGGTTTAGTTTTGATTTCTGGTTGACCACTAGTGTTTCCTACTTGTTTTTTGATATTTTTCGGTGTTTTTGGTTAACTAGTACTACCTATTTTTTTTCCTGTTTTAATCTTTTGATCAAGTCTCTTTCAGGTTCAGGATTAAGTGCAACGAGTTTAGGATTTCCTGAACGGGTCATACAATTGGGAAATTGTACAAAGATCTAAAGGATTTATTCATAAACATTGAACTTTCTTGGAAATGAATTTCCACGAGAGGATCGAATAACATAAAAACAATGATAAAAACCTTTAAACAAACAGATTTTTCTTCTGATTTTCCCACGTTTCGAATAGCCAAAAGATGCAGCAGAGGGGCAGGATTCGTTTGGTCCCAATATAATTGGGTACTGTTTGGCTCCAATAACCCAGTCCACGTACAAATCCAACTACTATTACGAATCAGAAAAATTATCTATTTATTTAACTGCCAACTTTCCCCAGCAGCGGCGCCAAAAAGTTGATGTGCGTGATCATGTCCTTTTATTTTGAACGAATTTAGATTTAATTTATTACACGAATTAGTTGTGATTATATGGCTTTTTTATGATTTCGGATTGATTTCACACATATAGAAAACTTTGTCCTATCCGTATAGTAATATTTTATTTGGTAAATCCGGTTCGTTCTACAGGAAAATGGAGTTTTCAGGTGTTTTAATTGCTAAAAGTTAAACTATTAAAATGGGGGGTTTTGGATTAGGCTTTAATTATAACTAAACGCAATTTAAATTAAACTAAAATGAGATAACTAAATTAATGAAACTAAATAAAACTACAATTTATACTAATTTGTAAAAAGTAGAGAAATAAGATTTTTCATGGCAATATAGTAAAATAGTACAAAGTAATTAAAGTTTACAATATGGAAAAAAGTAATACGGTAAATGTAAATAAAATTTATCTGCATAGTAAAAAGTCAAATTGATGAGATTTAAAATAGAGTAAAGTAGTGGCTACTAAAATATGTCCCCTCTAGATTATGAATTGTTTTTAAGTCCGATTACGATATTTTAATATATATCCTTATATTTTATCTTTCGATTTATAAAGATCTAATTAACTAAAATTAAATCTAACTTTCGTTAGATCTCATTTTAGCGAATTAAATTATACTCCGACTATTTAAATTGAGATTTAATTTGGTTTTAACTTTCGCTAATACCAAAATTATAACGGTCTTCCCTTTTTATAATTACACGAGTATATAAACTATAATATTACCCAAATCACCGGATCACACTTCTAAATTGTTGTCAATAATTTGTCCATATGTTCGTCTAGATCACTGAGGTGTTGAAGCACAATTTATGTAAATTTAATTAACTTTCGCTTATCAATTTAATAAATTATTTGATAGGGGTGAAAATATTAAATTATATAACAATGGGTCGGTGATTAAACTCAATGTTAAAAAATTGTCAAAGCTACATCATAATATTATAATATGGTTCAATCCATTCGTCCAGAAGTTCTACATTTTAGTTACCACTATGGGTTTTTAGTTGGACATTATAACGGTAGCATAAAAATATAAATTAAATAAAATGGGCATGGGTACAATAATAATAATAAATAATAACAATAATAATAATAATAATAATAATAATAATAATAATAATAATAATAATAATAATAATAATAATAATAATAATAATAATAATAATAATAATAATAATAATAATAATAATAATAATAATAATAATAATAGTGATAATAAATAATAACGACGATAATAATAAATGACAATAACAATAATAAAAATAGTAATAGTAATAATAATAATAATAATAATAACAACAATAATAATAACGATGGTAAAAATAAATAACAACGATAATAACAATACTTAATAATATTAAAAAAAGTTGGGACGTGGAGACTTACAATGATTTGGAATGATAGAAAAGCATTACTACAATACCCATAACCTTGAATTACACCACTTACTACTACTTAGAACTTAGAAATTAAAATATTAAAACTAAAATTGAAAAGGAAATTGGAGAGTGAAAGAAGATATATGTTGGACAGATATTTCCTTGTCTACTATCTGCCTCCGAAATGATGAGTTTATGAGTAGTATATATAGTACTATAAAAGTACTATTTTTAACTTGGATGCTAGCTGATGATAATTGCATCAACTTGGAGGCCAGCTGTTTTCCATTGAATTCATACGGAGCACTTGATTCTTTCATTTATATTTATTATATATTATATTTATTATTATATTAAATTTATATTATGAATTATATATATATTATATTATATTCTTGTACATAGTTGACTTGTAATTTTAGCTCTATTGAGTCGTACATTGATAGTTGGTTCATGTCTTGTTCCGGATTTTCGAACGTCTTCTCGTACGCTAAGATATCTTGTACTTTACGTTTTGCAACTTGTACTCTTGTCAATTTTTAGACGTTAGTCATCAATAAATTAAACCACTTGGAGTGTAACTTGTACGTTTGAACATTTTGGACGTTTTCGTCTTTCAAATCTTCGTTTTCGTCTTTAAATCTTCATTTTCGAGCGATCTTCGTCTTTCGTCTTCGCACTTATTTATTTAAACGTTTACAATTAAAAATAAGGAAATTACAATTAAAAACATTACATATTGGAATGATATTGCGTCTAAATATATGATCATTTTAAGCAATATCAATAAGCCTACATCATAAACTCAATCAATATCAACACTCAATGAGTGCAAAACAAGACATACACTTTAAAACCCCTACTTCTGACCAAAATAAAGTTTGATCTAACTTCCTAAGACCCTATCATTTGAAGGTAGACTTCAAGACAATTCCAACAATAGTTTATTCATCGAAGACGGAGTTACGGTTTGAAAGTTATGCCCTTAACAATTTTACCAAAGGCTGACCAGTGCTCAACCGCGTGGTTGAGACCTAAAACGTACGGTTGAGCCCTCAACCACGTGGTTGAGCCCTCAAACGCGTACTCAACCGCGTGGTTGAGCTGTCAAAAGTGTGGGAGCTGTTAGAACAGTCCAGCTCGTTGTTTTTGCTTTTTTTTACCCCAAATCATGATTTTTGCAAGATCTAAAACCAAAACCACTTCAAAAATACCATATAAACTATATAGAACATATTTAAAACATCAATTAAGCACAACAAAAATTTAAGATTAGGAATCAAGCATCAAAACACCAAAAACCCATATGAACACAAAAACCCAATTTAAGCAAGAATCATGACATGAATCAAAGAGAAGCTTACCTTAAAATGATCACAAAATCATAAAGAATAGCTTGCTAGCTTCGATCTACACAATAACTTACAAAATCAACTTAGGATTTCAAGGGATCAAGAAGTTAGGTACGTGGTGTATTTTCTAATTTAGGGAAATATGCTTGAATGATCCAGAAACATAAGCATATAAGTGGGTCTTAACTCATACCTCGTATCACACGGGTATTTACCAGTTATCTGATATATTTCGTACATTATTTGGCAACCCAAACAAAGTCTAAATAAAATAAATAAACTTGTTCACAAACTGGTCCTAACCACATCATCAATTAATACCAAATGTTAAATTAAAATAAAAGCATATAGTAACACAACATAAACTTAAGGGCAAACTAGTTATCTTACAGCTAAGCCTGGTTGAGGATGTTACATTCTACCACGTATAAAAAAAATTAGCGTTGTCACAACCAAGAAGGTAGAAAAGACACCATATGAGCTATGACATGGGAAGAGTCCTAAGTTGTCTTATTTGAAAGTCTGAGGTTGTGAAGTGTATGTGAAATGTGACACTTCAAACAAGTTAGAACCCAGAGGTATCAAATGTCACTTTGTGGGATACCCATAGGTAACAATGGGTTACTACTTTTACTACCAAGCTGAAAACAAAGTGTTTACTGCTCAATTTGCTGAATTCTTTGAAAGAGATCTTCTCTTACAAGAAGTCAATGGGAGTAAAGTAGATCTTGAAGAAATTCAAGAATCACAAAGTAACACACCTTCTGAAGGCACTAGCCAACCGCACGTTGAAGCTGTGTTTGGGGAGCCAGAACATTTTGCACCAGTAATTCGTAGATCTAGTAGAACTCCTCACCGACCTGAGAGGCTAAATCTTCTGATTAATTCAGATGAACCTCATCTAGGGGATTATGATGAACCCTCTAGCTACGGTGAGGCCATATCAGATCCAGAATCTGATAAATAGCGAGATGCTATGAAGGCAGCAATCCAGTCCATTAAAGATAATCAAGTATGGGACTTGATTAATCTTCCACCCAATTGCAAGACAGTGGGGTGTAAATGGGTCTTCAAGAAGAAGACTAACATGGACAGTAATGTAAACACTTTTAAGGCTCGGTTGGTGGCAAAAGGTTATACTCAAACTCAAGGAATTGATTATGAGGAAAGTTTTTCACTAGTCGCGAGCATTAAATCAATTAGGATACTTATTGCCATAGCTGCTTTTCATGATTATGAAATATGGCAAATGGATGTCAAAATCGCTTTCTTAAATGGCGACCTAAGCGAGGACATATATATGGTTCAGCCGAAAGGTTTTGTGAATTCAAAACATCCTAATAAAGTATGCAAGCTTCTAAAATCCATTTATGGATTAAAGCAAGCATCTAGGAGCTGAAATCTCAAGTTTGATGAGAAAATTAAAGAGTATGATTTTTTCAGAACAGAGATGAGCCCTATGTTCACATTAGAGCTAGTAGGAGCAAAGTAGTCTTCTTGATTTTGTATGTTGATGATATACTACTTATTGGAAATGACATTCCAACTTTGCAAGATGTCAAGTCTTGGCTTGGAAAATATTTTTTCATGAAGGATCTTGGAAAAGCTACTTATATTCTTGGAATTGGGATCTACAGAAACATATCAAAAAGGCTTATCAGTTTGAGTCAAAGTACATACATTGATAAAATCTTGCGAAGATTTAGCATGCAAAACTCCAAACGCGGAGCTTTGCCCGTGTAAAAGGGCATAATCTTGAGCAAGTCTCAAAGTCCTATCACACCTGATGAGATAAGGCGAATGAAAGGTATCCCATATGCTTCGTCTATAGGATTCATCATGTATGTCGTGTTATGTACTAGACCTGATGTCTCGTTAGCTTTGAGTTTGACGAGCCGTTATCAACAAAATCCAGGTGAAGAACATTAGATGGCTGTTAAGAACATTCTTAAGTATTTGCGGAGAACTAAAGATATGTTTTTGGTTTACGGTGGTTTGGAAGAAGAGCTGGGTATTAAGTGCTATACAGATGCTAGTTTTTAAACTGATCGAGATGATTCTCGATCCCAGTCAGGGTATGTCTTTGTCATGAATAGCGGGGCAGTTGACTAGAGGAGCCCAAAGCAGGAGCACAGTTGCACAGTCTACAATAGAAGCGGAATACGTTTCTGCCTCAGAAGCTGTACAACAAGCTGTTTGGATTAGGAAGTTTATCGCTGAACTCGGAGTAGTTCCCAGCATTGAATCCCCTATGGAGATGTACTGAGATTGTTCGAATGCTATTATACTTGCGAAAGAATCGTGTATACGTAAAGGTAGCTGACACATTCTTCGAAAGTTTGACTACATTCAAGAAGTCATTGAGAGGAATGAGATCAGTATTCTTAAGGTTCATACAGATGATAATGTGGCTGACCTGTTCACGAAGCCCATGACACACAATAAGCATGATGATCATGCTAGTAGTATTGGACTTCATTATGTTGCTGATCTTTTTAATTTGTAATTTAGTATTTGGATATTTTTGAAACATTAAGCAGTTTTATCTTAATGAATTAATATATAGTTGGTATGATCGTTTTCATTTATATAATTGTGTTGTATATTAGCATGTTTAATCCATGAGTAATTGTTGATTATTCAAAGTCTCCATAATCGATCATGTTATGGGAATAACATGAATTAAGATTAATATGAATGTTTGGTTATATTTATTGATGATAAATAGTTAACTTGTAGAGTCCAAAATTCGTATGTATTCATTGATGATGAATATTGGAATGACACATCCGAGATATCATTACATGGATCGTTGTCAGTAGTGAATGTTTTAGTGATTATGTCTTTATGTCCTTAGACTTGAGATGCACACCGGTTTCGATGTGTAGAATATTGTACTTTGATATGGTTAAATGATGTCTTGAATAAGGTTATAATAAAGGCCATCATTGGGTATAATGTAAAGCTCGTGAGAGACACGTGTATGCAAAATAAGATTTGTTCCTCCAAAATGTTTGGAGTTAGATACTTTTGAGCTCCTCGATGAATGAATAAGATATTTGTGTGGCTGCACCCAGATGTAATTAAGATGATACTTAATTAATTTGGTGATCTAATTCAGTTCTAAGATCGAGAAATAAAATTGTTAAACAAATGAGAATGAATAACGATCCATATCTCAAGTTTAACTAAAATATCTGAAACATAGGAATGCATGACATTTAATACTTACTATAAGCAGTTTCGAGAAACTACCCTCACGTGAATTTAGGGACAATGGCCTGTTGATAAATGGTATTCATTGTTTGTATAGTTACTTGGTGTTGTACCATACACAAGTGGGAGTCTGTAAGTTTAATGTGTAAGGTACAACTTATAACTATATGACTAAATTTATTTGAGCCTTCGGGGACACACATATATAGACTTAGATGTCAACTTAAGTATATATATGATGTATATATATTACCCAAGTAACGAAACTAATTAAATTATTAATTAATTAATAGTTGATGAATTATATTTTCAATTAGTATAATATTCGTATTTTTAAATTGCAAAAGTTTAGTTGGAGTTTACGTTTCAACTAAAATAAAATATGATCTTGTTTCTTAATTTCGAAAACCGTGTATTTTGATTGCAGCTAACGTTTCTAATATAAAAAGAAATAATCTTGTTTCTTGTTTTAAATAAAAAGAAACCGTGTAAGAATACACCAATTTCGAGTCGGTTGGTATATTTGCATATGGGGTATAAATATGGGTGTGTTTGTGTACGTGAAACATAACAAAAAAAAAAGCGAAAAAATAAACCCCCAAAAATCCTTTCTTTTATAGCTGCACAAATAAAAGAACAATATTACGTTTTCTTTTGTTTACGAAACATCCACCGAGTTTTATTATTCTTTTTGAAACCGAAACTAGATACGAAGTATTATTTGTTTATTATAATAAATTAGTTATTATAATAAGTTACTTGAGTTTGGACTAGCATCCATTGGCGTTGTTTGAAAGTGTAGTGTACTATCCAAAGAGACGGTCATATCCTTTGATCGTAGGTTTCTCTCCTTTCACCAGTTTCTTCAAGAAAGGTATACCGTTAACTCCTATTTAGTTTTTATATTCATGATAATTATTATGGTGTAACTGAAACTTATTGGGATAAATTAATCGTGTGCATTTTTCATTAAATAATTTATTATTTAATAATTTAAATATTTAATAAAATAATAAAAGATTATTATTTTAATTTAACTATCCGCTGCGTTAATCTAAATTGGTAAAAATACACACGATTTTCCAACACAAATTACTTGTATGGCTTCACGATGATTTAGTCTGGAAAACTATCAACTTTCAATTTTTTTTATTATTGGGTATTGATTGGGGCAAACCGTCTACTTCTGGCCAACATCGATGTAAAAGTCACAATCATTTGTTAAATGGTTGAAATGCTTCATGAATCGTCATAACTTTAAAAGTATGATCCGTGTTTGTAAACTTTTTGGCTTGATCCTAATGTTGATTAGGATTAGGTTAACTCACGAATTAAGGGTGAATTAGAATGTGATTAACTATGATTAAGGGAGATGGAGGTGTTTGGTTATTTGGTGGTTGTTACCCGAAGGTAGTGGGATTATGATCTCACTTTATGCCTTTATGGTATTTTTCTCATTGGATCGAATTTCATGAGTTTGATGTATGAGTGATTGATGAGATGCCCTTATGCTGGAATAAGCATCTCCTTTTATAGTGTTGTTAGAGAGCTAGTCCCTGGTTTCGAAGTCTTGACCAATCTCCAAGGTGACTATGGAGATGTTGGTAAACTTTCCCTAAATGGGGTGACGGCGCTACAGTGCTTAAAGAAAGTCATATAGATGTCTTCCTCAATTGCCTTGGTGGCGCCGAATAATGTTTGTAGAGAATATTTTCCATATCTCTTCATTCCATGCAGTTATGTGACATGGTGGCAGTCCTTCGGTACTAGTACCTAGGATGTCTTCGTTATCTATTGGCTTCGGCCAATTGTTTTATGCCTTACGGAATTAACTCAAGATATTGGGTACACTATCAAGCCCCCCAGTTTAAATTTACGGAGTATATTGCTTAATTTACTTCGTGAAATTAAACTCCAATGGCTCTTATTTATGCTTCATCGAAATCTTCTTCAGTGATATACTTATTTTGGCCTTACATTTATTGCCTGAATCCTTTGGTCTTATGTCGAATTGCTTTATATCTTTACTTGACGTATAACCTCCGTTGGGTAGTGTAGTGGTCTTGTTAGGATATATTGTGTAACCCTTTGTGTGTATAATCCTTTTTTTGAGACGACCCGTTCTAATCCATAAGGACGAATACAATAACATATGATTACATTACGAGGCATTTGACCTCTAAATGATACAATTTACAAACATTGCATTCGTTTTTAAAAGACAAACTTTCATTTCAATGAAAGTTGACAGACATACATACTATCTCATAATATATTCAAACTATGAATGACTTATTATCAATCTTGATGACCTCAACGACTCGAATGCAACGTCTTTTGAAATATGCCATGAATGACTCCAAGTAATATCTTTAAAATGAGCAAATGCACAGCGGAAGATTTCCTTAATACCTGAGAATAAACATGCTTTAAAGTGTCAACCAAAAGGTTGGTGAGTTCATTAGTTTATCATAAACAATTATTTTCAATAATATAATAGACCACAAGACACTCATATTTCGAAAACAATCTGTGCAGGTCTGCTCACAGCTGTAAAAATCATTCATATGAAGAACACCGGAAACTTTCAAAACAAACTCACCAACGGTAGCTAATGCGTCGTGCAATGCAAAAATTTATCACCGTGGTAGTTAATACAATACTATTTCACCAACGGTAGCTAATGCATCGTGCAATGCAAAAATTTCTCACCGAGGAAAATACAACAACGGTAGCTAATGCATCGTGCAATGCAAAAATTTCTCACCATAAAAAATCTTACAACGATGCTATTTCTCACCGTAAAAAATCTTACAACGGTAGCTAATGCATCGTGCAATGCAAAAATTTCTCACCGAGGGTAGCTAAAACGGTAGTTAATGCATCATGCAATGCAAAAATTTCTCACTGATAGTAACTACTAAATCGAACCATTTCGGTAGCTAATGCATCGTGCAATGCAAAAATTTCTCACCGATAGACAATCTTACAACGGTAGCTAATGCATCGTGCAACGCAAAAATTTCTCACCGAGGGTAGCTAATGCTACATAAAATCACCTACGGTACCTAATGCATCGTGCAATGCAAAAAATTCACACCGAGGGTAGCTAAATGGTAGCTAATGCATCGTGCAATGCAAAAATTTCTCACCGATAGTAGCTAGTGCAAACCGAACCTCTGAATCCAAATAATTCTATCATAAAATGTAGTTTTTAGTACTTGTGCCTATTTCGTCAAACATTTATAAAAGAAGTTCATGTATTCTCAGTTCAAAAATATATCTCAAAAGCATTTAATAAAACAGTTATAAAAAAACAGCACATGTATTCTCAGTCCCAAAAATGTAAAGAGTAAAAGTGAATTAAATGAACTCACTATACTGTATTTCGTAGTAATTTTGCATATGATGGCATTGAACAAGTGCAAGGTTGGCCTCGGATTCACGAACCTATATTAATTATATATATTTATATATTGGTCAATATGTGTCTAACAATTTAGGTTAAACCGTAGTGTATCACAATCTTAATGCTCGAGACTAATATGTAAAAGTCAGCAAAAGTCAACTTGATCCAAAATGACTTTCAAAATCTATACATGATTATTATATAACTTAAATATAGTCATTTTATATATTTAATATATTTAACAGATTTTATTAGAGTAATAATATAATTCATTAATAAATAAAATTTTATATTAAAATTTATATAATAAAAATATACTTTTATATATCTTAAGTAATAAAATTTATAAAGTCCATTTAATATCATAAAAATATAATGATAGGTATTATTAATGTAATTATATTACATGTAGTAAAATATCTTTGTATCACATATTGATTTGATAAAATAATATCAAAAATAACAATAAATAGTGAAAGTTGTATTATTTTGTAATAATAATTACTATTATTCTACTAATAAAAATAACAATATTTATATTTACTAATGATTATAATAAAATGATAATTCTAATCATGACAATCTTAATAATAGCAATACTTTTTAATATTAACCGTAATAATAATATTTTATATAAAAATAATAATTCTATTCAAAATGATAATTTTAAATAATAATAATACTTAAATGATAATAATAATGATATTTTATAATAATAATGATATTTCAATTAAAAATGATAATTTTAATAAAAATGATGGTTTTAATATTAGTGATACTTTTAAAAATAATAATGACGATAAAAATAATAAATTGATAGTTTTGATAAAAATATTAATTATTTTAATATTAATAATAATAACAATAATAATAATAATAATAATAATAATAATAATAATAATAATAATAATAATAATAATAGTAATATTATTGATTATTAGATAATAATAATAATAATAATAATAATAATAAAGATAATAACGACGATAACGATAACGATAATCATTTTAACAATAATACTTTAAATTTATAGATAATTCAATTGACAATATCTTTTAATCCGTTCATCGAAATCACACACTTTCTAAATAAAAAGTTATTAATTTTTCGCCAGCTTTCCAACGACATGAATAACATATACCTTATCCTAGTAGCATATGTATTAAACTCATGATCTATCATAAACTATTTAATGAAAAAATTAAACATACATGCATGCATAATCATATATACTCGAGCACTAGTCAAGGATACACTATTAATATATAAAAGTTAAGTTATGAGTGCTCACGTATCAATATTGAGATTCAATATTGCAGGAAAGTACGTAGACGCGACGGAGATGATAAACACTAGATTGACCTCACATGCTATTCCCCCGAACCATACCCATAACCTCAATAACTATAACCCATAATTTCCTTAGCTCTATCCCGATCGAAAAACCAATTTGAAATAACTCGCTCATAACCTCGTCGTAGTATTTATGTATAATACTAATAATAATAATACTACTACTAATATTAATTAATAATAATAATTTTTGATAATAATAACTAATTATATGCAGAGTAATATAGAGAGAGATCGAGATGTTAGGGTACGTTTACAATTCGCCAGAAACCGAGTACTTAAACAACTTTTGTTGGATCCCTTGCTCATGCGATCGCATGAGAAGTGTATGTGGAGCTCATGCGATCGCATGAGATCCCTTTTTAGTCCGTGATTGCTTCAAATTATCTTGCCGACACTTTTATTAATTATTTATATTTATTATATTTAATTTATCTAATTATTTATATATAATATTAAATTCATGTGCATAGTTAATTTGTAAATTTAGTTCCAATGACTCGTACGTTGTAACTCGACTTATGTCTCGGTTTCGATTTCTCGAACGTATTTTCGTATGCCTAGAAAACTAGTACTTTATGTTTTGTGTAACGTACCTTTATATATAACAAGACTCAAATCAATGAAAAATTATCCCACTCAAAGTGTAAATTAATCATTTGAATGTTTTGGTCATTTGCCTCTATAAATTATCGTCTCGTTATATATACATATACATATATATATAATAGTATCCTTTTAACTCAAAACGTTTTATAATTAATATTAAATTTATTACATTGTAAAATATGTATATATATTCACTTCGAAATATATATATGAAATATTTATTTAACAATATATAGTTTTTCAAAACCTATTATATTTCAAAGTATAATTTAGATCATTTACGTAATAGGAAATATTATATCATATAACGTTTTCATTTTAAAAACTTAAATAGATATAGTTCATTTATGTACTAACGCTTTAAATATCAATCGTATCACTAAGCGAGTGTTACTATCATGTACATAACTAATTTGAAAAAATATATATTTAATGAACACGTTTTAAATACACGTTGCAAGTTATTTATATATTTAGTTCTAACAATTAACATTTCGACTTATTGTATATATTCAAAATCATTCTTTAAAAGATTTCATCTATATCATAAAACGTTTTCAATATTATGAAAGCTAGTAATTATCTTATCAAAAGATACGAGGCAATCATTTTGTTGAAAGTTAATCTCTCCAAACCTTTGTCCAGTTATCGATAATTGACCTGTTTGTTCTTACTTGTAATCACATTACCATTTTTCCAGATATTGTTAAAATGAAAAGATTTCTCAAATCAAAGTGGACCTTTCAACAGAGACTCGAAATCATAATGAATCTTGATAACTCGATCATTTAATATCATATTGTAATTCCGTCAATAAATATATTGAACAAGTAAGTTTATGTAAAGTATTATACGTTTAATACTTTGATAACATTCTCAAGTTATAATATATATATATACATATTTATATAATCATATCCATTTATATAATGGTTCGTGAATCTTCGAAATTTGGTCCAGGTTAAATGAATGTATGAACATAGTTTAAAATTTTTGAGACTCAACATTACAGACTTTGCTTATTGTGTCGGAAACATATAAAGATTAAAGTTTAAATTTGGTCGAAAATTTCCGGGTTGTCACATTTTTGTTATATGAATAAGATCATATTTTAATAGTATTTGTATTTTTTTTATTTTTGCATTTTTGGAAATGCAATATGTTTTATTTAAATGTTAATCTATTTGATTAGACATCTCTTTAGCCGCTATAATTTATGTCTTTAGCGGAATTACGCAATTACCCCTAGCGAATCTTTGGTCCGTCTCTCTTTATTTCGGGGTAATTTGGTCTTTTTCTTTTTGAAGCTGACAATTTTGCAGGGTGATTGGACGGTTACGCTGCAGGGTTTAATTTCATTGATTTAAGCTTTCATTTTCTTTTATCTCAAACTTGGTTTCTCCATTCTTCAACCGGTGAAAATATCTTCTTGTTCTTTCGATTTCAGGTATACATCCTTCTTCTTTTCATTTTTTTCTTTTCTTGATCTTTTGTTGAATGACGAAACAAGGTCTTCGATCTACCTTTTCATCTGTTACTTTTGATCAATGTACTCAACTGATAGAAACCCTAGGTTTGTCTGATGATGATATTATTTCACCAGAATCTAGTAAAACGATTCTCCAACACCCAAACGGTTATGTTGGTGTTTATTACCAAATTTTAACTGAATGCAATGTTAGAATCCTTGTTTCTCGCTTCTATCTTGATGTTTTAAATCACTTTAAAGTGCATCTTTCAATCTTCCACACTTTAGCAACCAAGAAGGTGATGGACTTCGAGGTTATGTGCAGGGGTTATGGTGATCAACCGTCGGTTGATTTATTTCGTTGTTTTTTCAATCTTTGTAATGCTGGTAATTGGTTAACCGTTGGTAAGCGTCGAAAGAAGGGTGGTAGAATCTCTGATACCCCTATCTGTTTCTCTTCTCAATGTTCTGAGTTTCGAGGTTAGAAGAACAAGTTCATCTTTATGAAGAAAGATTTTTTCTTTCCTGCTGATTATCCTTCTCTTTTTGACTCGAAGAATCAAGAAATCCCCTAGGAATATAGGGATCCTGTGCCTGAGAGTGCGAAAGATCTTCCACTTTTTAGTAGGATTTGTCATCATCCAGTCATTGGTTCAACCTATCCTGATTCTATTCTCTTTAAACTTAGAATGTCCCCTTCTTGGGAGAAAGGAACACAAAATCTAGTATTCTTATTTGGGGATAAGGGTACGTTAAATCTAATTTTTAGGATTTTATCATGTTTGTGCACGTTGTGCTATGCTCATTTGCACTTGTTCTTTTGCAGAGATGGCCTTGAGGAATGTTCTAAAGAACTTTGGTGTGAAGGAGATGACGATTGCTGCTACAACCATTGTGAAGGATGTTGGTTCCCCTTCCGTCTCTGGCAATGTAGAGATTCAAAGCAAACTCAAATCAGCTACCGCTTCATCAGCTTTTCTTAAGGATCAGGGTAAAGCTCAAGTTGCTTCAGATCATCAGACGGTTGATGTGGATGCCTTGCCTGATTCTCCTCCTGAAAAGAGAATTCAGCTTAGGGCTTCCAAACGTTTAAAGGTGTCTAAGATGAAGAAAGAAGTTGATCAATCCCCTCCTTCCAAAAAAGCCAAGTTGTCACTTGATGATGGTAATGATTCTGGTCACTATGAAGCTTCGGATGAAAATACCATTTCTGGTATTCTTTCCTTCCCCCTGTCCTTTGTATGCTTATCACCTATCTTTTTTAATTTTTATCAGTAAATGTGTGCTTTCTTTGTTTACAGAGCCTTTGCCTATCACCCCCACTGCTGCCACATGCCATGCCAAAGTGGCAAGTCTTGTTTATAATGAGCTTGAGTCTGCTTTTACTGATCCCAGAGGTTTATTGAGGAATGTGCCATTCAAAACTACAAGTCTGCAGGATGCATCACCTTTTGCTTTCTCGTTATGAGAAGTCCAGGGATGATGTTATAGCATTAGAGACTGAATCCCATAGTTTGAAGCTTGTTAATTCTTCCAATGCTGAACTTATTAAGCAATTGCAACGTCAAATCCTGATGACCCCCTCTTTGGAGGAAGATCTAAAATCAGCAACGAATGAGACTGCAAGGTTGCATACACTAGAAAGGCAGGGTAGGGAGTGTTTGGCAGAGATGGGTGTGAAGCTAGAGGCTGAAAGGGGGAGGAATGAGGTCCTTAGGTCCGATTACAAACAAGTGGTTGCAGAGGTGATTCCTTATGTCTGTAAACAGTTGGTGGACAGCAAGGAGTTGAGTGATTATCTGGCTGGCACAATATTTGCATCGAGGCAACATGAGCGATGTCTGCTCCTCGAGGAGCTTACAGCCAAAGGTGCTATCCAGCTTTCTGATTTTGAAGAATATACTGACCAAGCTGGTGCCTTAGTGGATGCTGCATGTGAAAAATTCCTCAATGCCCAGTTCAAATATGTTACCGTCGTTGCTACTCATCATGATGCGAAGCCTGTGGATCTACTCAAGCTTGCTGCTAATGGTACTCAACCCCAACCCTAATTCTCTAATCATTTGGTAATCGCAGTTTTCTTTTGTTAGCTGCTTGTGATGATGGCCGTAGTGCCAGTAATTTGAAGAATTTTAGTCCTTTCATGATTTGTTATGTCCTTTAAACAATCATCATGATTTGGAGGCATGCGTGCCTTTTTTGATCTTGTAATCTATGGCTTATAGGCCTTGTAGAATATTTGCTATTTGGCCTTTGTGCCCTCTGAACAATGTGGTCATGCTTGTAATTTAGTATGATATTCTAGTTTTCGAATATTTATGTGTTGCATATCATGTTTGATCATGTTACGGTGCATGAAATATTTGCAGGAATTCCCTTATCCTGGCTATATTATTTGCATAGCCTTGAAACGTTTAATGATCAAGTTATGATTTAGCGTTTGGTGAATACCTTTTTGATTCATTCTCTTGAATGAGTGCCCGGAGGTATTTTGTAGTATATCTCATCGTTTCCCTTTTTTCTAAAGGAAACTTATCACTTTCTAGCGCTTTATTTAATGGTATACCTTGTTTATTATCAACCCTTTGTAGGGGGATTTTTACTATACTTTTATCCCTTCCTATATGCAGGAGGTGGGATTTAAAGTACTTTGGTGGAGCATCAGTTTCTAAAAGAAACTTTATGCGATGCTCTTGTTTGTTTTCTTTATTTTAGAAAACGTTTATCCGGATTGTACCCTCGTACTTGGGGTACGTTTTTGCCAGCATTCTGGATTTCTACCATTCAGAAAGCGTTTATATTCTGTTATGGAATATTTTATAACATTAGTTTTCCTTTTTCGAAGGAAACCTTTATAATGTTTTGTTTTTTCCTAGTAAATATCGCTTGGCGTCCCAGTAGATATTTACTTACGGATTTAGAAGGAAATTATTGTATGTATGTGTTGCTTTAGTTTTTTATGACATAACTCATGTGTACTTCATCCATGCTTTCTTGTTGCCATCATGGGTGTGTGATTATTTTATTTGAACCCGTCGAAACAACATACGCGTAGGATAGTCAAAATATAGTAGTGGATCTCATTAAGTTTAATGTAGGAAGTGTGTAGATTTCGACTACCTTTTACATTTTATCCCCTACAATAACAAAGGAAAAAACAAGCTTAAAAGTAAAACCTTCGTAGGTTGGTTCCATTTCACGTGTGAGGTATTGCTTTTCTGGAAGTGTCTTCCAACTTGTATGACCCGTTGCTGAAGGCTTCGGAGACCACGTATGGACCTTCCCAGTTGGCTCCTAATTTTCCTTCGTACTCTACCTTACTGGTGGAATTGAGTCGTAGAACGTAATCCCCCACTTTGAAGGTTGTGCGTTTCACCTTTTTGTTGTAGTATTTCTCGATGGTTTTCTTGTAAGAGGCCTCTCGAATGAGGGCTGCTTCTCTTCTTTCTTCGACCAGGTCAAGGTTTATACGCAGGTTTTCTTTGTTGTGTTCTGTGTTTGTTGTTCGGTTACTTAACACTTGGATCTCTGCAGGGAGGACTGCTTCTGTTCCATAGGCCAAGCTAAACGGTGTTTCTCCATTGCTTCTCTTTAGGGTTGTTCTGTATGCCCACAGTACCAATGGTAACTCTTCAACCCACCCTTGATGGCATTTGCCCAGCCTTTTTTTGATTCCCTTGATGAGATCTTTGTTGGTAACTTCCACCTGTCCATTCCCTTGAGGGTGGTATACGGAGGTGAAGGTTTGTTAGATCTGCAGCCTTTCGCAAAATTTGGGAAATATTCCTTCAGCAAATTGCTTACCATTGTCTCAAACGATCTCTTGGGGAATCCCAAATCTGCACACTATATGTTCCCATACAAACTTTTCGATGTGCTTTCCTGTTGTTTTCTTTAGTGGCTTGGCTTCGGCCCATTTGGTGAAGTAATCCACTGCTACTACTAAGAACAATATTCCTCCTGGAGCTTCTGTTAACTGTCCCACTATATCGATCCTCCATTTGGCGAATGGCCACGCTGAGAGTACGGATATGAGTTCTTGCTTGGGATTCTTTGGGACTTTCGCATGGATTTGACATGACTCGCAGGTTTGTAATGTAGTGACCGTGTCTTGGTGCATGGTTGGCCAGTAATATCCTAGCCTCATGATTTTAGCCACAATAGACCTTCGCCCTGCATGAAAACCGCATAATCCTTCGTGCATTTCTTTGATGATAATGGTTGCCTGGGATGGCCCCACGCACCTCAGCCATGGGGTGAGGAAAGACTTTCGGTACAACTTGCCATCTAGAAGTTTGTACGAAGGTTCTTTGATTCTGATTTTTCTTGCCTCTCCTTTGTCTTCTGGTAGTAGCCCATATGCCAGGTAGTCTTTTATTGGCTTCATCCATGTGCTGTCTTCGTCTGGATAGAGGTCATTGACCTCTTCAGCTTCTATAGATATGTGCTCTAATGTTTCAACAAGAACTTCTTTTGCTAAGTGGGCAAAGGTGATTGAGGCAAGTTTGCTCAAGGCATCTGCTTTCTTGTTCTGACTTCTTCTGACATGCTCTATCTTGAAGCCTTTAAACTGCTCAATGAGTTCCTTTGATTTTGCCAAGTATCGTTGAATGGTGGGGCTTCTTGCTTTGAAGGTCCCTGTCACTTGGTTGGCAACAAGTTGAGAATCGACGAATACCTTGAGATGTTGTATGTTAAGATCTCTTGTCAGCCTTAGTCCAGCAAGTAGGGCTTCGTACTCTGCCTCGTTCTTTGTCGTGCTGAACTTAAAACGTAAGGCATAAGTGAATTCTTTTCCTTCAGGGCTTACTAACACGAGTCCTGCTCTGGAACCATCAGAGCTTGAGGCCCCATCCGTAAATAACTTCCATTCTTCGTGCTCGATTGGCGGGACGATGTTTTGTGTTGAAGGCATTTCTTCTTCTTCGATTGTTTTGGCTATGAAGTCAGCCAAGACTTGTCCTTTGATTGATTTTCTCACTTGAAATTCTATATCATGTTCCCCCAGCTCGATGGCCCATTTAGCCATCCTTCCGGACTTCTCCGGTTTCATGAGCACTTGTCGAATTGGTTTGTTTGTCAAGACAATGATTGGGTGAGCCTGGAAATACCTTCCGAGCTTTTGCGCAGTGTGCACTAGTGCCGGTGTTAATTTTTCTAGCACGGGGTATGTGATGCCCTGTACAAAACCATCGTGTACGAATCATCAACAACAAGATCATTACAAGGTTAAGTACTATATGCTGTAATAAAAGAAGTTGCATTCACGATAAAAATGTGACGTCATAATCGACATCAAATGTTTTACACCAACAGTATGCTTCTACGAATATCAAGCATGAATAAATGTATGTGACCCTTAGGTCGTTACAAAATATAGTTTCAAATGTATTAAAGTTTAAATGCAAGATAAACAGTTCATGCGGTGATAACACTAGAGCAGCGTGTGTCTACGGCAAGACTAGTACAAAGCGGAAGCAACCTTAAGCACCTGAGAAAAACATGCTTAAAACATCAAAACAAAGGTTGGTGAGCTATAGTTTAAGTATAATAGTATGTAAGGTAGGCCACGAGATTTCAGTGCTACAAAGAGCGTTTCAAAACAGTATGATAAAGTATATGTTAACCGTGGGCACTTGGTAACTAACTTAACGTTTATACCCCCTGAAAGTACACTTGGCAAGTGCGTATGTTTATTAAGTATTAAACACTCGTTAAATGCTAGCGATGCTAGCCCGAGTGGGGATGTCAAACCCTATGGATCCATATCTAAGATTCGCGTTCACGGTTCAAAAACCAATGATTAAACGTTACCGAGCTAAAGGGAATGTTTATGCCGTTGTATAACCCACACATATATAAGTTTAAGTACTCGTGCCTAGTCTGTAAAACGTAAAAATGCGCATGTATTCTCAGTTCCCAAAATAGTTAAAGTAAAAAGGGAATGCAATAACTCACAATGATAAAGTAGCGGTAAAGTATGACTCGGGAAATAAGCAAGTGTGTAGGTCCGGGAAGTCCTCAACCTAAGTCAAATAGTACTAAGTTAGTAAATCGTCCAAAAAGGTTTAAAAGTATGTAAATAAGGTCTTAAAGGTCATCATCATTCATCATCAAGCAAAAGGTGTAAGGTATGTTTCGTTCATGAAAAGAGTTTAAAACAAAGACTGAGTTCGTTCAGTCACCACGGCCTCTATACCTACTGAAATAAGGTGTGACCAGTGGTCATGGCTCCGTATATGAGTCCTTTAATTGTGGTAAAAATTACAGAAGCAAACTCATCTTCGTTTGACCGTTGCGACGGTCTAAGTGCGAGTAGGTCAGAATTTTCAGCACAACGTTAAATGGACATAGTGACGATCGGAGGGCCATAAATCCTAAACCGTAACTCGGATTAAGACGAGTCCTATATGAAAAGTTATCTACTCGAACAGAGCTATCTGAAAATCATAATTACAGTAGCCCAGGTCGTACGGGTCAGACACTTAAACAGTAAAGCAGTAGGGTCAGTAGGTTCCGGTGGTTCTTGGTGCTCGATGCTTATCATGGTCCTCATCCTTGATGCATATAGCTTCAAGTGTACAACTCGTTGACGTGTTTGCATCATTTTCACCAAGGTTTGACCATCATAACCCAAGTGTAAGTCTAAGACATGAAGCACAACTCACTTAAGTGTTGCAAGTGTTTTGATGAACCAAAGTTACATCAAAGTCTTAGATTTAACACATACATGAACTATACAAGTAATATTAACCAAGTTTTGACTATTATGACACAAGTGTAAGTCTAAGATATGTAGCACAACTCACTTAAGAGTTGTATGAAGTTTGATGAACCAAAGTTACATCAAGGTCTTAGATCTAACACATACATGAACTTTAAAACTAATAATAAGTTACAAACTTGAAAGTAAACTTATGAAATCAAGATCTTAAGATGTAGAACATAGTTCTTAGTTTGATCTTGAAGATCCAAGACTCAAAAGTCTAGATCTAACATAAGTGTACAAAGTTATAATTAAAGAAAGCTTACTTACATGTTCTTGAACTTTCAAAGTTAACTTTTAGTTCAAGATTAATGAGATCAAAGTTAACTAGTAACACTTGACCAATAACAACTAACAAACATGAAATTAAAGTGCATAATGTAAAGAATAAACTAAGTAAATAAGTAACTAGTTCATGGGTTGTTCATACTTTAAAGATTCAAACCAAAGTTTGATCTTTAAGAATGTAAACTTTAAGTTTAAAAACATGACTTACAAGTAATGATTCTACAACCATGAACTTAAAATCTTTTAACATATTAAGTGTAGAATATAAACTAGAAAGTTTATGTTGTTGTGTGTTCTTGTAAATACGAGATAAATGAAGAACAAACTAACAAGTTTGGTTCTTGAAAATTAGTAAGTAAATAATAACAAGTAACAAAGTAACAACAACTAACAAGTATCAAACAACAAACAAAGAACAAAAGATGATGATGATATGTATGTGTGTGTCAGTTTTTTAGCAAAGAAAAGAAGAGAGAAAATAGCTCAAGTTACTTACAAGAATTAGAGAGAAATGAGAGAAAAGAAAGTTGCAAGTATTGTGTTTGTTTTTGGAATGAGAGATAAGTGAAAGATACTAGTAAATGTAGTAGTAAAAAAAATTAAAACTCCTCTAAAAGGCCATAAAGGCCGACGGTTTTTGCAAGGGGAGAGGGAAGAAAAATGTTCTTTGGTCACTTGCATGTAAAGCCTTCAAAAGTTGGTTAATGGAGGTGTTTTTATGGGAAGTTACATGTAAAAAGATTCTTCAAGTATCAAACTATCTAGTTAATCTCTAAATGTAATACTTACATGGTAGGTTGGGCTAAAAAGTCCATTAAGAAGTAGGTTGGGCTTATAAGTCCTCTTACAAGAGTCCATTAACATTAATCAAGCCCAAGTTATTAACTAATAACCTTGGTTAATTAAAATGATTAATAAAATCAATCATGAATGTAAATAATATTCTAAAAATATTATTCGTGAAAGTTTCGTGTGTCACAAAGATGTTTCGGGCAATTAAAGTCAAGTACGGTTAATCATGGCAACAAGTAAATGTAATAACATACATTCGTTTAATCGCAAGTATTAATAATAAACATTATTAATAAATAAACGTTGGAAAATCCAAGGTCGTTACATTACCCACCTGTTAAAGAAAATTTCGTCCCGAACTTTAAGCTGAGGTAGATGGAGGAGTCGGGAAAAGGTGAGGATACTTTCGTATCATTTGATCCTCTCGTTCTCAAGTAAACTCAGGTCCTCGTTTGGCATTCCATCGCACTCGGACGATCGGAATCTTGTTGCGTTTCAAAGTTTTGATCTCACGATCCATAATTTCAACAGGTTCCTCCACAAAGTGGAGTTTGTCATCAATTGTAAGTTCTTCCAGTGGTATGATAAGTTCCGGTGTCGCAAGACACTTCTTCAAGTTTGACACGTGGAAGGTAGGATGTACTGAGCTCAATTGTGTCGGAAGGTCTAGACGGTAAGCAATGGGTCCAACACATTCCAAGATCTCAAAAGGACCAATGAATCGTGGGTTTAACTTTCCACGTTTTCCAAAACGAATCACACCTTTCCAAGGAGCCACCTTCAACATAACACGATCACCAACGTTGAATTCAAAGTCTTTACGTTTACGGTCTGCATAACTCTTTTGGCGATCGCGGGCAGTCTTAAGTCTAGCTTGAATCTGAGCAATCTTCTCCGTGGTTTCATGGACTACCTCGGGTCCGGTGATTTGTTTTTCGCCTACTTCAGCCCAACAAATAGGAGATCGGCACTTACAGACATACAACGCTTCAAAAGGTGCAGCATTAATGCTCGAGTGATAACTGTTATTGTACAAGAATTCGGCTAACGGCAAATGCCTTTCCCAAGCCTTTCCAAAATCAATGACACATGCACGCAACATATCCTCCAAGGTCTGAATGGTTCGTTCACTTTTTCCGTCGGTCTGTGGGTGATAAGCAGTACTCATGTCGAGACGGGTTCCCATGGCTTCTTGCAAAGAACGCCAAAATCTAGAAGCAAAACGGGGATCGCGATCGGAGATGATCGATAAAGGTACACCATGACGAGATACAACCTCCTTGATGTATAGTTGATCAAGTCTCTCCATTGTATCCGTTTCTTTCATCGCTAGAAAGTGTGGAGATTTGGTAAGACGGTCAACGATGACCCAGATGGTATCGTATCCGCCCTCCGTCTTCGGCAGCTTAGTAATGAAATCCATTGTGATCCTTTCCCACTTCCATTGTGGGATTTCCGGTTGTTGAAGTAAACCAGAAGGTCTCTGATGCTCGGCTTTAACCTTCGAGCAAGTCAACCACTTACCAACATAAGTCGCAACGTCCTTCTTAAGATTCGGCCACCAATACTGTTCTTTAAGGTCGTGGTACATCTTACCCACTCCAGGATAAATCGAATATCTCAATTTGTGTGCTTCATCAGGTATAAGGTTCTGTAGATCTCCATAAAGAGGTACCCAAATTCTTCCGGCATAACATCGGAGTCCAGACTCCCTAATCTCGAATCGAGAGACAAGTATGTTCAACTGTTCATGAGATAAATTCTCCTCCTTGAGAGCCTCTGCTTGGGCTACTCGGATCTGACTGTTGAGGTTCGAATGGATGGTGATATTCAGAGCCCTAACACGAAGAGGTGTCGTCCTCTCCTTTCGGCTCAAAGCGTCAGCTACAACATTGGCCTTGCCAGGATGATAGCGAAGTTCACAATCGTAGTCGTTCAATGTCTCAATCCATCGATGCTGTCTCATATTCAGTTGCTTCTGATCGAAGATGTGCTACAAAACTCTTATAATCGGTGAAGATAGTGCTCTTAGTTCCATAGAGATAGTGTCTCCACAATTTAAGCGCGAAGAAAACGGCTCCAAGTTCGAGATCGTGAGTAGTGTAGTTCCGCTCGTGAATCTTCAATTGGCGGGAGGCATAGGCAATAACTTTTGATCGTTGCATCAGTACACAACCAAAACCACTCTTCGATGCATCACAATAAACTCACTGCCCTCAGGAAGTGATAGGATAGGTGCGGTGGTTAACTTCTTTTCAAAGTTTGAAATGCCGATTTGTGTGCGGGTTCCCAAATGAACTTCTTGCCCTTGTGAGTCAGCGTGGTCAAAGGACGCGCAATCAGAGAAAATCCTTCAATGAACCTTCTGTAGTAACTGGCGAGACCTAGGAATTGGCGAATATGAGTCGGAGTAGTGGGGGTCTCCCACTTGCTGATAGCTTCAATCTTGGCGGGATCAACTTTGATACCCTGGTCGCTCACAACATGACCCAGAAACTGGACTTCCTTCAACCAAAATTCACACTTGGAGAATTTGGCGTAAAGTTGCTCTTGCCTCAAGAGTTCAAGTACTAGCCAGAGGTGTTGCTCATGCTCTTCTTCGCTCTTAGAGTAGATGAGGATATCATCTATGAAGACGATAACAAACTTATCCAAGTACGGCTTGCAGACACGATTCATGAGATCCATGAACACAGCAGGTGCATTTGTCAAACCGAATGGCATCACGAGAAACTCATAATGACCATAATGGGTCCTGAATGCAGTTTTCATCACGTCACTTTCCTTCACCCTCAACTGGTGATAACCGGATCGCAAATCAATCTTTGAGTAAACGCCCGATCCTTGTAGTTAGTCAAAAAGATCGTCAATTCTGGGAAGAGGATACCGATTCTTGATTGTCAATTTGTTGAGTTCACGGTAGTCGATACACATACGGAAGGATCCATCCTTCTTCTTCACAAATAACACAGGTGCGCCCCAAGGCGAGAAACTTGGTTGGATAAATCCTTGATCTAACAGCTCTTGTAGTTGACTCTGTAATTCTTGCATCTCGGAAGGTGCGAGTCTATAAGGTGCGCGAGCTACAAGTGCAGCTCCTGGCACTAAATCGATTTGAAACTCTACTGCTCTCAGCGACAGTAATCCAGGCAATTCTTCAGGGAAGACATCGGAAAATTCGTTCACAATTCGAACGTCGTTCACATTCTTCACCTCGGTTTCTACCGTTTTCACATGCGCTAAGACAGCAAGACGTCCCTTCTTCATAATCTTTTGCGCTTTCACGCAACTAATGAGGTTCAGCTTTGAGGTACATCTCTCTCCGTAGATGATCAATGGCTCACCATCTCCTTGTGGTATACGAAGAGCTTTATCTCCATAGATAATATCGACCCTTATCTTGCTCAACCAATCCATACCAATGATCACATCAAAACTTCCCAGTTTGATGGGTATCAAATCAATTTCAAAATCAGCACCAGCTATGTTGATAATAGCTCCTCGACTAATATGGTCAACTTTCTCAAGTTTTCCATTGGCGACCTCGATAAGCATGCTCTGTTTTAAAGGGACTAATGACCAATTAATCTTATCGCAAAAATGTCTACATACATAACTTCTATCAGCACCAGTATCAAACAAGACAGAAGCTAAAAGATTGTTGATAGTGAATATACCTGTCACCAAGTCGGGATTTTCTCAGGCGTCCCTTGCATTGACGTTGAAAGCTCTACCACGGGGTGGTCCGCCGTCTTTTCTTTTGTTGGGGCATGCATTTCTGAAATAGACCGTTTGTCAGCATTCGTAGCACTTTTTAGGTCCATTGGCATTCGGCTTCCTATTCAAAGTGGTGACCTTGCAGTCTTTCCCGATATGCCCAGTCCGTTGGCACTTTTCACAAACAATATTACAATATCCAGTATGGTGCTTGTAGCACCGCTTGCATTGTGGTAAGGTTCCTTTGTAGTTCGGGTTCGTGTTGGTGTTTGGATTGGGATTTCCACCGTTGTTGTTTCCCCTAAAACGTTCATGCCGTTTCGCCGGGTTCTATTCATAGGTCCGTCCCCTATTGTTATCCCATTTGCGCTTCTCACTAGTACCCTCTTCAGACTTAGTTTTCTCCGGTTCATCGATGGTTATTTGATTCATTAAAGTATGCGCCATGCGCATCGCTTCGGGAACATTCGGTGGCTTGGACGAGGTGACATTTCCCTTGATGGACTTAGGGAGTCCCTAAAAGTACCTTTCCATTCGCTTGAATTCCGGGATGACCATTGTCGGACACATCATGGCTAATTCAAAAAATCTCCTGTTGTAACCATCAAGGTCGTTCCCCACGGCCTTTAACTGCATAAATTCCATTTCCATCTTTTGTATCTCGGTTCTCGGACAATACTCCTCAATTATGGCACACTTAAATTCTTCCCATGGCGTAACATACACCTCATCAATGCCTTGTGCCTGTGCCATTGTGTTCCACCACGTGAGCGCGCCGTCAGACAGCGTGCAAGAAGCAAATTTGGTTTTGTTGTCCTTCGAACAGTTGCTAACTCGGAATACTGATTCAAGTTTCTCGAACCATCTAGTGAGACCAACCGGTCCCTCAGTGCCGCTGAAGTTATGTGGTTTACAGCTCTGTAATTCCTTGTAAGTACACCCATTTCGAATGGGTTGAATAACCGGTGGTGGTGGCGGTGGCGGTGGAGCTTGGGGTTACATTTCTGCAATGGCTGCGGCTACCCTTTCGGCAATCATCTCTTCAATTTGGGCGGTGGTAGGTGTTGATCGTCCGTTGGACATGGTGTTCTAAACAAAAATTTTGACTCAAGTCAAAATCCAGCATTCAATATAGTAATAATACAGTATATGGTAACCAACATGGAATCAACACATCACATGTTTATTAAGTAATGCAATCCAGGTACAAATACCACAGAATCATATAGTAACGTAAATAGAACATTGTGCAAGAATTAAATAACGTAAAGTTCCATTCATTAATAATAATAAGTTTCATACATCATGATAGATTCATACAATACATAAGTGAAATATGAAACTACAAAAGAGATTACATAATAGAATCTAATACAAAGTCCTACGGTGATGGTGGGTGTAGAATGTCCAATACATGAGCCATCTGCTCCTCGAGCTCAGTAACTCGAGCTCGGAGGATTTCCACCTCCCTTGTCAATTCCTCGACGATGGGAGATGGTGGGGCAGGTGGTACCGGCGGTGCAGGTGGTGCCGGTGGTGCGGGTGGTGCCGTTGGTGCAGACATTACATAACGGGGTGCAGATGTTCCGGCTCCAGAAATAGTCAGTACGTAACGGGGTGCCTTACGCACTTGTGGGTCGGTAGGGTACGGCACAAGCCGCTTACGAGCAGTAACCCTACGACGCCAACCAAATGTGTCAGTGAAAGCACGACCTCCATTCACCCCTGGAATGACGGTGCCATCAAAACGGTACCGCTTCTTCGGCTGGGTGGAGGGTGCCTGTATAGGTACATCAGCAGGGTCCTCATCATCACTGGAGTCGTCTGAGGAGGTGTCGTCGGATGAAGCATCAGTGGATGATGGGTCATCCGAATCATGTGGTAGCTATACGGGTGGCTGAACTGGCCGTCCTTGAGCGGCCATAATCTGTCTGTGCCTAGCGGGTCCGATCGGAATGAGACGTCCATCAGGGGCGCGTCGGCACCAATGGCGATACCGGTTACGGAATGGACCTTCCCCGAAATCTGCGGGAATCACAATCTCACCGGAGCGGGGCTGTGATCATGAGGGTCCGGGGGCAAATGGAGCTGGAATCTCCGAAGGGTCCTGGGCTCCGCTAGAAGTAACCACTGGGGCAGGCGCCTGGCTGCTAGTCCCAGAAGATGAAGCGCCGGAGTCACTCGTGGGTAGCGAGATCGGTGTGTCGGCAGCAGCAGCAGGTGGGGTGGCTGACGAGTCTGAACTGCCCAAAATGATAGCAGGTGGAGTATCCGACATCTGAACAAGGAAAAATAAATTTTTCCATGTCAGTAAGTCATAAAGCAAGCACGTATTAGGCCAACAGCTTAAATCATGTATAACAATAAGTAGCATGGCAATAATAACGAATCGTACAAAAGTAGCATGCAATCGAAAGCAAGTAATATCATACAGTAGTGAAATCATGTAGTAGCATACGGCATATAGCAGTAAAAGTAAGCAGCAGCATGCAGTAAGTTCAGCAGAAACACGTAAACTAGCAAGTTGTAGATTAGTTCTATTAGTGAATCCTACTCGGGTCGGTCTTAGACTCACTAATGCAACCTAATTCCCTACAACCAATGCACTGATACCAAATGTGATGCCCCGTATAAAACCATCGTGTATGAATCATCAACAACAGGATCATTACAAGGTTAAGTACTATATGCTGTAATAAAAGAAGTTGCATTCACGATAAAAATGTGACGTCATAATCGATATCAAATGTTTTACACCAACAGTATGCTTCTACGAATATCAAGCATGAATAAATGTATGTAACCCTTAGTTCGTTACAAAACATAGTTTCAAATGTATTAAAGTTTGAATGCAAGATAAACAGTTCATGCGGTGATAACACTAGAGCAGCGGGTGTCTACGGCAAGACTAGTACAAAGCGGAAGCAACCTTAAGCACCTGAGAAAAACATTCTTAAAACGTTAACACAAAGGTTGGTGAGCTATAGTTTAAGTATAACAGTATGTAAGGTAGGCCACGAGATTTCAGTGCTACAAAGAGCGTTTCAAAACAGTATGATAAAGTATATGTTAACCGTGGGCACTTGGTAACTAACTTAACGTTTATACCCCCTGAAAGTACACTTGGCAAGTGTAACATCCCGCCTATTTCCGTTTACTTTTCCGTTATACTACTTTAAACTCCGTTATATGTTTATAACATCTCCCGTTAACACGCGTTTCAAATTATCTTGTTTAGGTAATTTAACGCACCCGATTATAACTTGAGGGACTAGTTTTGCCAACAAGACAAAGAGGTGACTAGCTTTGACTAAGTCAACCTCCTTATCTTCTTCCTTTTCATTTCTTTCTTCTTTTCTTTCACTACTTACATATTTTCTCTAAATTCTCCATAAAGCAAATCATCATCCATAATAAATCGATCAAGCTTCGAGCCAAACAAATTACATATTTGAACTCCTCGTGATCTCCTCTTCGATTCCATACCAATCTCATTGCATTTGGGTAACTTTCTAAAATCACTAATTTTTGTGTTCTTGAGATTTTTGAGTTACAAGGTTGTTAATTAGTGTCTATGGCTCTAGTCTAACAAGATTATGTGTTTGAATTGCTTGATTTGTTGTTTGGAAGTAACTTGCATGAACTAGCAAAATGGGTGTGTTTAATCTTGAGTTTTAGATGATTAAATGTTGTTAAATGTTATAAATGCATGTATTAAATGTGTTCCTAGTGTTACTAGCTTCATTTTGATGTATAGGTTGCATGAGAAAACTCTAAGAACTTGTTTAGTGATTTTTGGTGGAATTGAGCTAGGGTTTAATGAACTTGAAATGATTATTTGATGCATTGATTGCCATGATTTGTTGTTAGTAAGTTGTTAGTTGTATTGTATGCTCAATTACCTACAAAATGGCATGTCATATGTATGCATTGAATGCCCGAATCATTAAATGTGCATTGGTGAGTTTGAAGCATTAATGTGTGCATTGAATGATCACTTGGTTTGAAAACTCGGTTGTTACAAATGAGGTTTTTGATTGATGAATTGTGTTTAGTTGCATTCTACGTCAAAAGAGCTTTCCAACGATATAAGGTGCGAGTCCTAAGTGTTAGCGGTTTGTGTTTTATGCACAAAAAGGTTTTGGATTGAGACTTGAACATTTGGGACTGGCCAGGCACCAGCACCCGGCCTTTGCCGCGGCGCGGCCCCTTCCTGTCGCGGCGCGACATATAAGGGGGCCAGGTTCTGACCTCCTTGTCCCAAATGTGAAAAATGTTTGGCACGTTCTAGACCTCCAATTCACATGCAATTTGTTCTAACATGCTTATATATGAATAATTAGCATAGAAAATTTGTTCGGGACCCGACCCGAACATGTTGACTTTTTCGTTGACTTTGACCGACCAAAGTTTGACTTTTTGTCAAACTTAACCAATTGATTATTCAATCTTTCTAACTTGTTTCTATACATGTATCTTGCATGAAACTTGACTATTTGCTTCACATGCTTCATAATCGAGTCGTATTGAGCCATAGGACTAATTGAACAACTTTGACCCTCCGTGACTATCGTTATTGATACAACCTATTTGTTTAGGTCGAGACTAGCGTTGTCCTTTGCGCACATTACTTGTTGAAGTACTTATTTACTCTTGCAATCAAAGGTGAGATCATAGTCCCACTTTTACTTTTTTATACTTATATTTGGGATGAGAAAACATAAACGTTTCATTTTACAAAGTGAACACAAGTGCGAAAACAAACATTCTACGTACGAGTTAGAACAAAAAGCCTCAATTCAATTATCATTAGTTACACTTGCAGGGTGTAAGCGAGAACTTATGTTGTGTGGCCATACGGGTTTGACAAACCCTCATTCGGACGGTTCGCTACCGTTAATCGGATGAAATATATTTTCGGGGATAAGTGTATGTTCTGACACTATATTAATGGGGTTTCGTGATAGTTAAGCCTTGATAATTGGGTGCTCGTGATATCAACTTTTAGAATGGTTTATTATTATTTCAACGTGACAACACTTGTGGTTCAACTTACTTACTCATTTACTTACTTACTAAACCTATGATTTCACCAACGTTTTCGTTGACAGATTCTCTATGTTTTTCTCAGGTCCTTGAACTTAAGTGATACATGCTTCCGCTCATACTTTTGATACTTGCATTGGATGTCGGGTATACTTGCATACGTGGAGCGTCTTTTTGGCTACTTTAAACTATGTCGCACGTGTTTCATATGAACTATAACTTTTGTTATGTACTTGTCTTGGGAATTACTTTTGTAAACATTGAAACATCCTTTTATGAAATGAATGCGACATATTTTCGGTCAAACTTTGTTATAAATGCTTATGACCATGTAATGGGACCATACGTAGACGACGCCGTCACTTGACGATTTGTCGGGGTCGCTACAAGTGGTATCAGAGCCTTGGTTGTAGGGATTTAGAGTTCATTGGTGTCAACCCCGAGTCATAGGGTACATTGGTGGGTCTAGACTACAACCGGCATATAGACTTGACATAGGAATTACTTGACTACATGTGCATTTATACTCGAGCTCTCTTACTCATATCTACTCTTTTTCTATCTAAATCTTGCGTTGTATAATTTAATTGACACGCCACCTTGACTATATGTGGTAATGTCGAATGCACATATGAATTAGGGTAATATAATTTCCGGGATTATATTACGGTGACTCATATGAACATGCCGACATTATGACATAAAGAATTTAAGGCGAGCCAAGGATAATTTTCTCTCTATCTTTATTCCATATCACGGTTAGTATTATTTAGAATACTAACCAACGGTATTCTTTTGTTTTGAAGGAACAATGCCTCCCCGCCGTGTACGACGCAATGAAACTCCCGAACAAGCCTTACAACGCATGATAGCCACC
Organism: Rutidosis leptorrhynchoides; assembly: GCF_046630445.1. Classification (NCBI taxonomy): domain Eukaryota; kingdom Viridiplantae; phylum Streptophyta; class Magnoliopsida; order Asterales; family Asteraceae; genus Rutidosis; species Rutidosis leptorrhynchoides. The sequence continues at coordinate 276,081,459 of NC_092336.1, forward strand.
GCCGTGGATGCGGCCATGGCCGGTCACTCGTCCAACAAAAACAATAACAATAATAACAACAACAATAACCAAGGAGCCGGTAACTCTAGCGAAGGGTGCTCCTACAAAGCTTTCACGGGGTGCAAACCTCACACTTATGATGGAACCGGGGGACCGGTTGTGCTTACTCGTTGGTTTGAACAAACCGAGGCCATCTTTAGCATAAGCGGTTGTCGGGACCAAGACAAGGTCAAATACTCCACTCACACTTTCTCCGGCGTCGCCCTCACGTGGTGGAACACCTATGTTCAATCGGTGGGTACCGATGAAGCTCATGCCCTTTCTTGGGCTGATTTGAAGGAAAAGATGATTGTTGAATATTTTCCGCGCGAAGAAACCCGCAAGCTTGAGCAAGAGTTAAGAGCTTTGAAGGCGGTCGGGAACGACCTCAAGGCTTACAATCTACGCTTCGCCGAACTATCTTTGATGTGTCCCAATCTCGTTAGCCCCGAATCTCAAAGGATTGAGCTCTACATGCACGGTCTTCCAAAAAGCATCAAACAAGGGGTGATGTCATCCAAACCCACTACTCATCAAGCCGCTATGAACATGGCCCGCCAATTAATTGAGACGGTTGACGAAATTGTAGTGCCGGCTCCTAAGGCCGAGGACAAGTCGGGTGGCAACAAAAGGAAATGGGAAGCCACTCCATCAACCAATTACAACAACAACACCTTCACCAAAAAGCCTTTCAACAATGACGGCAAGAAAAGTTATGGTGGAAATAAACCCTTTTGCAACAAATGTCACAAACATCATTACGGGAAATGTGGCAATTTATCTTGTCACCGGTGCCAAAAGAATGGTCATGTGGCCAATGATTGTAGAAGTGCCGCCCCCGTCACTCGAAAGGGGCCCAATCCTCCAAGGACGGTCACTTGTTATGAATGTGGCCAAACGGGCCATTATAAGAACGAATGCCCGAAAAAGAAAGCCAACCCCAACCACCGAGGCCGAGCCTTTAACATCAACACCGAGGAAGCCCGAGATGACAATGAACTAGTCACGGGTACGTTTCTTCTCAACAACACTTATGTTACTTGCTTATTTGATTCGGGTGCCGATAAATGTTTTGTGTCTAAGACTTTGGCTCCTACTCTTTCCGCTCCACCACACCCTTTAGATACTACTTACTCCATCGAGGTGGCCGATGGAAAACTCTTAAGTGCCGACACATATTATCGGGGGTGTACTTTAAATATTTTGGGTAATGAATTTGAAATTGACTTGATACCCATGGAACTAGGGAGTTTTGATGTAATAATCGGTATGAATTGGATGGTCAAAAATAAATCTCACATTCTTTGCGATCTTCATGCAATCCGAATTCCTATCAAGAATGGTGAACCATTGATTGTCTATGGTGACAAGAATTGCACCGGACTCAATCTCGTTTCGTGCCTTAAAGTTCGAAAGCTACTTCGCAAGGGTTGTTTCGCGATTCTTGCTCACGTTAAGAAAGTCGAGGCCGACGAGAAGCGCATCAATGATGTGCCGATTGTTAGTGACTTTTCCGATGTATTCCCCGACGAATTACCGGGTCTTCCACCTCATCGACCGGTTGAATTTCAAATCGATCTTATTCCGGGAGCCGCACCCGTAGCGCGTGCACCATATAGACTCGCTCCATCCGAATTGCAAGAATTGCAAAGTCAAATCCAAGAGTTACTTGACCGTGGTTTCATTCAACCTAGCCATTCACCATGGGGCGCTCCGATTTTGTTCGTTAAGAAGAAAGATGGATCCCTACGAATGTGCATTGATTATCGTGAACTAAACAAATTGACGATTAAAAACCGATATCCTATTCCGCCCATTGATGACCTCTTTGATCAACTACAAGGTTCTCGTGTATATTCAAAAATCGACCTCCGTTCGGGTTATCATCAACTAAGGGTTAAAGGGGAAGATGTCTCCAAAACCGCCTTCCGGACTCGTTATGGTAGTTATGAGTTCCTTGTCATGCCTTTCGGTCTCACTAATGCACCGGCGGTGTTCATGGATCTCATGAACCGCGTGTGCAAACCTTACCTCGACAAATTCGTTATCGTGTTCATCGATGATATTTTGATCTATTCTAAAAACGAAGAGGAACACAAAGAACATCTCCGACTCGTGCTTGAACTCTTGAGAAAAGAACAACTCTATGCCAAGTTCTCCAAGTGTGAATTTTGGTTGAAGGAAGTTCAATTCCTCGGTCACGTTGTAAGTGATCAAGGCATTAAAGTCGATCCCGTAAAAATCGAAGCCATTAGTAAATGGGAGACTCCTACTACTCCTACTCAAATTCGTCAATTCTTAGGTCTCGCCGGATACTATCGTAAATTCATCAAGGATTTCTCCTTAATCGCTCGCCCTTTAACCGCGTTAACTCACAAGGAACGAAAGTTCATTTGGTCATCCGAACAAGAAACCGCTTTCCAAATCTTGAAAACTAAGCTAACCACCGCTCCTATCTTGTCACTTCCCGAAGGCAATGATGATTTTGTTGTATATTGCGATGCCTCGAAGAACGGTTATGGGTGCGTATTAATGCAACGAAAGAAAGTCATTGCTTATGCCTCTCGACAACTCAAGGTTCACGAACGAAACTACACGACACATAATCTTGAACTCGGAGCCGTCATCTTTGCACTTAAGTTATGGAGACATCATCTTCTTGGCACCAAGAGTACTATCTTTACCGATCACAAAAGTCTCCAACATATCTTCGATCAAAAGCAACTAAACATGAGACAACGACGGTGGATTGAAACCTTGAACGATTACAATTGTGAGCTTCGTTACCACCCCGGAAAGGCAAATGTAGTGGCCGATGCCTTAAGTCGAAAGGAAAGAACGGTACCTCTTCGCGTCCGAGCACTAAACATCACCATCCACTCCAACCTTAATAGCCAAATTCGTGCAGCTCAAGAGGAGGCTCTTAAGGACAACCACATCGGACGTGAACTTTTAAACATCCTCGTCTCCTGATTCGAAGTTAAGGAAAACGGACTTCGATATTACGCCGGAAGAATTTGGGTGCCTAGATATGGCGACTTACGAAACCTCATCTTAGACGAAGCCCACAAATCACGATACTCGATTCACCCCGGCGCCAATAAGATGTACCATGACCTTAAAGAACAATATTGGTGGCCGAACATCAAAAAGGAAGTTGCTAGATACGTTGCCAAATGTTTGACTTGCGCTAAAGTCAAAGCCGAACACCAAAGACCGTCCGGGTTACTTCAACAACCCGAGATCCCACAATAGAAGTGGGAAAGGATCACGATGGATTTTATCACCAAGCTACCAAAAACGTCGGGCGGTTATGATACTATTTGGGTCATTGTCGATCGCCTCACCAAATCCGCGCACTTTCTCGCCATGAAAGAGACCGACAAAATGGAGAAACTTGCACGACTTTACATTAAGGAGATTGTAGCCCGACACGGTGTACCTTTATCGATTATCTCCGACCGAGATGGCCATTTCGTTTCTAGATTTTGGCGTACGTTACAAGAAGCGTTGGGAACGCGTTTAGACATGAGTACCGCATATCATCCCCAAACCGATGGGCAAAGTGAACGTACCATACAAACCTTAGAGGATATGTTACGAGCTTGCGTCGTTGATTTTGGAAAAGCTTGGGACAAGCACTTACCTCTCGCCGAGTTCTCTTATAACAATAGTTATCACGCGAGTATAAAGGCCGCACCCTTTGAAGCGTTATATGGTCAAAAATGTCGCTCTCCTCTTTGTTGGGCCGAAGTGGGTGACGTGCAAATTTCCGGGCCCGAACTCATTCACGAAACCACCGAGAAGATCCTTCAAATCCGAGATAGGCTTCGGACGGCCCGGAGTCGTCAAAAATGCTATACCGACAAAAGACGCAAAGACCTCGAATTTCAAGTCGGTGACCGCGTCATGTTAAAAGTCGCACCTTGGAAGGGTGTCATTCGTTTTGGGAAACGTGGGAAACTGAATCCGCGGTATGTTGGTCCTTTCGAGATCTTAGAGCGTGTTGGAACCGTCGCGTATCGTTTAGATCTCCCGCCTCAACTAAGCTCCGTCCATCCTACATTTCATGTATCTAACTTGAAGAAATGTCTTGCCGAGCTCGATATCGTCGTCCCTCTCGAGGAACTTACTATTAATGATAAACTCCATTTTGTGGAGGAACCGGTTGAAATTGTGGATTACGTCGAGAAGGAATTAAAACAAAGCCGGATCCCGATTGTTAAGGTCCGTTGGAACGCCAAAAGGGGACCCGAGTTTACTTGGGAAAGAGAAGATCAAATGCGAAAGAAACACCCTCATCTATTCCCGGTTCCGGAATCGTCGGATTCCGAGGAAGGAACAACGATTACTACGCCTTCTTAAATTTCGGGACGAAATTTCTTTTAAGGAGTAGGTAATGTAACATCCCGCCTATTTCCGTTTACTTTTCCGTTATACTACTTTAAACTCCGTTATATGTTTATAACATCTCCCGTTAACACGCGTTTCAAATTATCTTGTTTAGGTAATTTAACGCACCCGATTATAACTTGAGGGACTAGTTTCGCCAACAAGACAAAGAGGTGACTAGCTTTGACTAAGTCAACCTCCTTATCTTCTTCCTTTTCATTTCTTTCTTCTTTTCTTTCACTACTTACATATTTTCTCTAAATTCTCCATAAAGCAAATCATCATCCATAATAAATCGATCAAGCTTCGAGCCAAACAAATTACATATTTGAACTCCTCGTGATCTCCTCTTCGATTCCATACCAATCTCATTGCATTTGGGTAACTTTCTAAAATCACTAATTTTTGTGTTCTTGAGATTTTTGAGTTACAAGGTTGTTAATTAGTGTCTATGGCTCTAGTCTAACAAGATTATGTGTTTGAATTGCTTGATTTGTTGTTTGGAAGTAACTTGCATGAACTAGCAAAATGGGTGTGTTTAATCTTGAGTTTTAGATGATTAAATGTTGTTAAATGTTATAAATGCATGTATTAAATGTGTTCCTAATGTTACTAGCTTCATTTTGATGTATAGGTTGCATGAGAAAACTCTAAGAACTTGTTTAGTGATTTTTGGTGGAATTGAGCTAGGGTTTAATGAACTTGAAATGATTATTTGATGCATTGATTGCCATGATTTGTTGTTAGTAAGTTGTTAGTTATATTGTATGCTCAATTACCTACAAAATGGCATGTCATATGTATGCATTGAATGCCCGAATCATTAAATGTGCATTGGTGAGTTTGAAGCATTAATGTGTGCATTGAATGATCACTTGGTTTGAAAACTCGGTTGTTACAAATGAGGTTTTTGATTGATGAATTGTGTTTAGTTGCATTCTACGTCAAAAGAGCTTTCCAACGATATAAGGTGCGAGTCCTAAGTGTTAGCGGTTTGTGTTTTATGCACAAAAAGGTTTTGGATTGAGACTTGAACATTTGGGACTGGCCAGGCACCAGCACCCGGCCTTTGCCGCGGCGCGGCCCCTTCCTGTCGCGGCGCGACATATAAGGGGGCCAGGTTCTGACCTCCTTGTCCCAAATGTGAAAAATGTTTGGCACGTTCTAGACCTCCAATTCACATGCAATTTGTTCTAACATGCTTATATATGAATAATTAGCATAGAAAATTTGTTCGGGACCCGACCCGAACATGTTGACTTTTTCGTTGACTTTGACCGACCAAAGTTTGACTTTTTGTCAAACTTAACCAATTGATTATGCAATCTTTCTAACTTGTTTCTATACATGTATCTTGCATGAAACTTGACTATTTGCTTCACATGCTTCATAATCGAGTCGTATTGAGCCATAGGACTAATTGAACAACTTTGACCCTCCGTGACTATCGTTATTGATACAACCTATTTGTTTAGGTCAAGACTAGCGTTGTCCTTTGCGCACATTACTTGTTGAAGTACTTATTTACTCTTGCAATCAAAGGTGAGATCATAGTCCCACTTTTACTCTTTTATACTTATATATATTTGGGATGAGAAAACATAAACGTTTCATTTTACAAAGTGAACACAAGTGCGAAAACAAACATTCTACGTACGAGTTAGAACAAAAAGCCTCAATTCAATTATCATTAGTTACACTTGCAGGGTGTAAGCGAGAACTTATGTTGTGTGGCCATACGGGTTTGACAAACCCTCATTCGGACGGTTCGCTACCGTTAATCGGATGAAATATATTTTCGGGGATAAGTGTATGTTCTGACACTATATTAATGGGGTTTCGTGATAGTTAAGCCTTGATAATTGGGTGCTCGTGATATCAACTTTTAGAATGGTTTATTATTATTTCAACGTGACAACACTTGTGGTTCAACTTACTTACTCATTTACTTACTTACTAAACCTATGATTTCACCAACGTTTTCGTTGACAGATTCTCTATGTTTTTCTCAGGTCCTTGAACTTAAGTGATACATGCTTCCGCTCATACTTTTGATACTTGCATTGGATGTCAGGTATACTTGCATACGTGGAGCGTCTTTTTGGCTACTTTAAACTATGTCGCACGTGTTTCATATGAACTATAACTTTTGTTATGTACTTGTCTTGGGAATTACTTTTGTAAACATTGAAACATCCTTTTATGAAATGAATGCGACATATTTTCGGTCAAACTTTGTTATAAATGCTTATGACCATGTAATGGGACCATACGTAGACGACGCCGTCACTTGACGATTTGTCGGGGTCGCTACAGCAAGTGCGTATGTTTATGAAGTATTAAACACTCGTTAAATGCTAGTGCTACTAGCCCGAGTGGGGATGTCAAACCCTATGGATCCATATCTAAGATTCGCATTCACGGTTCAAAAACCAATGATTAAACGTTACCGAGCTAAAGGGAATGTTTATGCCGTTGTATAACCCACACATATATAAGTTTAAGTACTCGTTCCTAGTATGTAAAACGTAAAAATGCACATGTATTCTCAGTTCCCAAAATAGTTAAAGTAAAAAGGGAATGCTATAACTCACAAGGATAAAGTAGCGGTAAAGTATGACTCGGGAAATAAGCAAGTGTGTAGGTCCAGAAAGTCTTCAACCTAAGTAAAATAGTAATAAGTCAGTAAATCATCCGAAAAGGTTTAAAAGTATGTAAATAAGGTCTTAAAGGTCATCATCATTCATCATCAAGCAAAAGGTGTAAGGTAAGTTTCGTTCATGAAAAGAGTTTAAAACAAAGACTGAGTTCGGTCAGTCACCACGGCCTCTATACCTACTGAAATAAGGTGAGATCAATGGCCATGGCTCTGTATATGAGTCCTTTAAGTGTGGTAAAAATTACAGAAGCAAACTCGTCTTCGTTTGACCGTGGCGACGGTAACGTTAAATGGACATAGTGACGATCGGAGGGGCATAAATCCTAAACCGTAACTCGGATTAAGACGAGTCCTATATGAAAAGTTATCTACTCGAACAGAGCTATCTAAAAATCATAATTATAGTAGCCCAGGTCGTACGGGTCAGACACATAAATAGTAAAGCAGTAGGGTCAGTAGGTTCCGGTGGTTCTTGGTGCTCGATGCTTATCATGGTCCTCATCCTTGATGCATATAGCTTCAAGTGTACAACTCGTTGATGTGTTTGCATCATTTTCACCAAGGTTTGACCATCATAACCCAAGTGTAAGTCTAAGACATGAAGCACAACTCACTTAAGTGTTGCAAGTGTTTTGATGAACCAAAGTTACATCAAAGTCTTAGATTTAACACATACATGAACTATAAAAGTAATATTAACCAAGTTTTGACTATTATGACACAAGTGTAAGTCTAAGATATGTAGCACAACTCACTTAAGAGTTGTATGAAGTTTGATGAACTAAAGTTACATCAAGGTCTTAGATCTAACACATACATGAACTTTAAAACTAATAATAAGTTACAAACTTGAAAGTAAACTTATGAAATCAAGATCTTAAGATGTAGAACATAGTTCTTAGTTTGATCTTGAAGATCCAAGACTCAAAAGTCTAGATCTAACATAAATGTACAAAGTTATAATTAAAGAAATCTTACTTACATGTTCTTGAACTTTCAAAGTTAACTTTTAGTTCAAGATTAATGAGATCAAAGTTAACTAGTAACACTTGACCAATAACAACCAACAAACATAAAATTAAAGTGCATAATGTAAAGAATAAACTAAGTAAATAAGTAACTAGTTCATGGGTTGTTCATACTTTAAAGATTCAAACCAAAGTTTGATCTTTAAGAATATAAACTTTAAGTTTACAAACATGACTTACAAGTAATGATTCTACAACCATGAACTTAAAATCTTTTAACATATTAAGTGTAGAACATAAACTAGAAAGTTTATGTTCTTGTGTGTTCTTGTAAATACAAGATAAATGAAGAACAAACTAACAAGTTTGGTTCTTGAAAATTAGTAAGTAAATAATAACAAGTAACAAAGTAACAACAACTAACAAGTATCAAACAACAAACAAAGAACAAAAGATGATGATGATATGTATGTGTGTGTGTCAGTTTTTTAGCAAAGAAAAGAAGAGAGAAAATAGCTCAAGTTACTTACAAGAATTAGAGAGAAATGAGAGAAAAGAAAGTTGCAAGTATTGTGTATGTTTTTGGTATGAGAGATATGTGAAAGATACTAGTAAATGTAGTAGTAAAAAAAAATTAAAACTCCTCTAAAAGGCCATAAAGGCCGACAGTTTTTGCAAGGGGAGAGGGAAGAAAAATGTTCTTTGGTCACTTGCATGTAAAGCCTTCAAAAGTTGGTTAATGGAGGTGTTTTTATGGGAAGTAACATGTAACAAGATTTTTCAAGTATCAAACTATCTAGTTAATCTCTAAATGTAATACTTACATGGTAGGTTGGGCTAAAAAGTCCATTAAGAAGTAGGTTGGGCTTATAAGTCCTCTTACAAGAGTCCATTAACATTAATCAAGCCCAAGTTATTAACTAATAACCTTGGTTAATTAAAATGATTAATAAAGTCAATCATGAATGTAAATAATATTTTAAAAATATTATTCGTGAAAGTTTCGTGTATCACAAAGACGTTTCGGGCAATTAAAGTCAAGTACGGTTAATCATGGCAACAAGTAAATGTAATAACATACATTCGTTTAATCGCAAGTATTAATAATAAACATTATTAATAAATAAACGTTGGAAAATCCAAGGTCGTTACAGGGTAATTGACTTCGGCCCCTTGGAGCGTTCTGCTAACGAAGTATATTGGAATTTGTCTTCGTGCCCTTTCTGCTATTAGTACAGCACTTATACTTTCCTTGGATGCTGCTAAGTAGACATATGGGGTTTCCCCTTTGTCTGGAGAGGTTAACACCGGGAGATCTGAAATGTATGCCTTCATTTCTTTAAAAGCCTGGTCTGCTTCGGTGGTCCAATTAATCTTCTTTTTGCCCAAGCAATCCTTTAGGAATTTGAAAAACGGTAACTGTTTCTCAGCTCCCTTTGATAGAAAACGGTTAAGCGAGGCCAATTTTCCATTCAAGCTTTGGATTTCCTTCAAGGTACTTAGAACTTTGAGCTCTTTGATTCGCTCGACTTTGTCTGAATTGGCTTGGATTCCTTTCTTCGTTATGTAGTAACCAAGGAACCTTCCTTTTTCAACCCCAAAAGAAAATTTCTTCAGGTTTAGTTTCATGTTGATCGTCCTTGGGGTTTGAAACGTATCCTCTATGTCGGTTAAGAGGTCAGTTTCCCCAATACTTTTGATTACCATATCGTCGATATAAGCCTCTAGGTTTCTACCCAGCTGCTTATGGAAGGCTTTATCCACTAACCTTTGATAGGTTGCTCCGGCATTCTTTAACCCGAATGACATTTTCTGGTAGCAAAATATGCCTTTGCTGGTATAGAAAGAGGTTTTCTCTTCGTCCTCCTTTGGCATCTGGATTTGGTGGTACCATTTGTAGGCATCTAGGAACCATTTAAATTTGTATCCATTGAGCGACTCCACTTTTCAATCTATTTTGGGCAGGGGGTAACAATCCTTTGGGCATGCTTTGTTGATATTGGTGAAATCAACACACATTCTCCAACCTCCGTCTGATTTCTTTACCATTACAGGGTTGGCCACCCAAGTGGGATATTTGGTTTCGCGTATTATCCCTGCCTTAAGTAACTCTTCTACTTCCTCACATACATCTTTGTCTCTTTTCAAAGCTAAATTTCTCTTCTTTTGGTGGATGGGCTCTAAGTGCTTGTATTCGTTGAGCCTGTGTTCCGTTATCACTTCTGCCCCTTGGATATTTAGGGTTCAGGGGATCCCCGTCATATCTTTATATTCCCAGGCGAAGACATCCATGTTGGATTGAAGTAACTTGCGTAGTCCCACCTTCAAGTCCGAAGATAATTGCCTTCCGATGGTGATTTGCTGCTCAGGGAAGAAAGGGTTGATGGATACCTTTTCTTCATGTGAGTTTTCTTCTTTGGTTTCTAGGATGGTTTCTCCGGGATTCACCATAGTCTCTTTGATAGCCATGATCACCTTGCCTTGGTCATAGGTTGACGGGAGGGTAGCTATCTCTTGGCTTGTATGAAACTTGACTAGCTGGTGCACAGTGGATACTACGATTCCCATTTTCATCATTTCCATTCTTCCTAACAGAATGTTGTGTTGCGAATTTGCTCGAACAACAACGAAGTCTAATGTCTCCGTCCTTGTCATAGGTGGATCTCCAATGGTGAAATCAAGGTCTATTTGGGCTATCGACCATCACCTTTCTCCTGAGAAGCCAACTAGGGGTACTCGTGGTGGCATCAATCGTGCCTTAATTGTTGGGCTGAGCTGCTGAAAGCAGTGTTCGTACATAACATCGCACGAGCTACCCTATCGAGATAGATTATGTGTACATCTCTATCGAATATCATGCCGCTGATAGTGACCGGTTGATCAGAATGCGTGATAGTATCTAGCGCAGGGAAGGAGATTTCCTCCCAGTCAATGACTTGGTGTGATCTGCTTCTTTTGAAATGCCTTCGAGATTCAACTGCGAAGCAACTCTCTATGGCTAGGATTTCTTTACCCGTTTTAGGATTTTTGTCTTCGGTGACAGTCTCGGAAGCCTTCGTTGTCTTTCGAATTCCCTTTACCAAGTGAAAAAGTTTCCGTAATCTTACTGCTTCTTCGATGGCAAGCTTCAGCTGAATGCATTCGTCTGTCTCATGACCATAGTCATTATGGAAGTCGCAGAACTTGCTTGTGTCTTTGGGTTTTCCTTTATTATCAAACTTTGGTGGTGCTTTGAAGGCTTGTGCTGCCTTTTCCGTGGAAAGGATTTCCTTCGGAGTTTTTATGAGTGTTCCTAGGATTCTGGCGTTATTTTCCCTTTTGTAAGGGGCATATCGTCCTTTATGCTCTCTTTTACCATGCTTTTCTTCCCGGTTACTGGACTTTTCCTTTCGCTTTGAATTGGATTGGTCTTCGTATGTGAAGGTTCCAGGAGTTTCCTTCGCATCTAGCCAAACATAGGCTCTGTCGAGAAGTTTCTCGTAGCTATCTAGGAGGTCCCGAGTAAGATTTTCTACTAGGGAACGGGCCCTACAGCTATACAGGAGGCCCGAGATACTTTGTGTCTCCGGTAGGCCAGCTATTTGCTGGGTTTCATCGGTGTATCGACTAAGGAAAGCTCGAGTTGCTTCGTGTTCCTTCTGTCGAATACTGTGTGCGGCAACATGATTTTTCTTGTGACGCTTTTGCTGACTGAACTTGGACTTGAAATGTCGTTTTAGTTCGTCGAAGCTTGATATCGAGTCTTTAGCTAAATAGTCAAACCATATTCTCGCGTCACTTTTGAGTATGTATGAGAAGGCATGACAGGCCACGACCATGTCCCATTCGGCCATCCTGATGGTTCCTTCGAATACGTTGATATAATCGTCTGAATCTTCCTTCCCTTCGTAGTACCCCAGCTGCGAAGGTATCTTCATCCCCATGGGGAACAGGTGGTTTTGGATGCCTGCAGTCAAAGGCATCTTCTGGTTCTTCCAAAAGTTGTCTACATCAGTAGTGTTGTTTGCTAAAGGGGAACCCTTGGTGCCGTTAACACCATTATGCGCTCCATACCCTTGTGGTTGGGGTGGACATACCCAGTATCCGCCATTCTAAGTCGGCAGCTGGGATCCTTGAGGAAAATGCGTATTTGGTTGGCTCATGGCAGCATTGTAATAAGGTGTGTTGGGAGCCATCCAAGGGAAAGGTCCCCCAAGGACGAAAGGCGGGATTACGGACCCTCTTGTGTTGATCGAAACATTGTTGAGGAAGGCATTATTGTTAGGGACACCATTGGTTTTTAGTGCACCAGAGGAACTGTGGTTTGGAACACTATTGACATTCAGTGCGCTAGAGGCATTATGGTTTGGGACACCATTAGTGTTTGGTGTAACTCCACCGTTTGGCACATTCGGCACCGGAACAACTGGATCTTTAGGCAAAGGGTTTCGCCTGTAGAGACCCGTCCTAATCCATCCAGACGAAGTCCATATCGATTATAATCGATTCACAACAGTTGATTACATCGCTAGGTACTTGACCTCTATATGATACATTTTACAAACATTGTATTCGTTTTTGAAAAGACAATCTTTCATTACATCAAAAGTTGACGGCAGGCATACCATTTCATAATATATCTAACTATAATTGACTTAATAATAATCTTGATGAACGCGACGACTCGAATGCAACGTCTTTTGAAATATGTCATGAATGACTCCAAATAATATCTCTAAAATGAGCAAATGCACAGCGGAAGATCTTTCATACCTGAGAATAAACATGCTTTCAAGTGTCAACCAAAAGGTTGGTGAGCTCATTAGTTTAACATAAATAATCATTTCATAATTTTAATAGACCACAAGATTTCATATTTCCATTTCTCATAAACATACGTCCCATGCATAGAGACTAAAATATCATTCATATGGATTGAACACCTGGTAACCGACATTCACAATATGCATATAAGAATATCCCCATCATTCCGGGATCCTCCTTCGGACATGATATAAATTTCGAAGTACTAAAGCATCCGGTACTTTGGATGGGGCTTGTTGGGCCCGATAGATCTATCTTTAGAGTTCGCGTCAATTAGGGTGTCTGTTCCCTAATTCTTATATTACCCGACTTAATAAAAAGGGGCATATTCGGTTTAATAATCCAGCCATAGAATGTAGTTATAAGTACTTGTGTCTATTTCGTCAAATATTTATAAAAACAGCGCATGTATTCTCAGTCCCAAAAATATATATTGCAAAAGCATTTAAAAAGGGAGCAAATGAAACTCACGCATATAAATATTGTAAAACAGTTAATAAAGCATTTGCATGTATTCTCAGCCCAAAATGTATATAAAAAGGGAATAATGAAACTCACCATACTGTATTTTGTAGTAAAAATACATATGACGACATTTAACAAGTATAGGGTTGGCCTCGGATTCACGAACCTATATCATTAATATATATTAACACATATATTTGTAATCGAACAAATTTATATATATTATATCTTAGTTTATATGTTATATGTATTTAAGTTGTATATATTTAAAATGATTAATATTTATACATGTAGATATCATAATATGTATATTAGTATTTTATCAATAATTTGTTATTTGTAATATTTATAGAAATAATGTTAATATGCTTAGTATATAATTATATGTAATATAAGTATAATATTTATTTGCTATAAAAATAATAATAAAAATGATAATTTTACTAAGAATTTTAATTTTAAATGGAATGATAATTTTAATTAATAATGATAATAATAATACTTATTTTCTTATTAATAATAATAATAATAATAATAATAATAATAATAATAATAATAATAATACCTATAATAATGATAATAATAATAATAATAATAATAATAATAATAATAATAATAATAATAATAATAATAATAATAATAATAATAATAATAATAATAATAATAATAATAATAATAATAATAATAATAATAATAATAATAATAAATGATAATAATAAATAAATAAAAAAATAATAATAAATAAAACTACCTCAAAGAGTTTTCTCAAAAAGAATATCTTAGATAGGGCTCTAACTCGAGACCTCTCACTAAGCACAAACACACATAACCATCCCACTGCTTCTATTTTTCTGTTTTAACTTACACCCTTAAAGCTCTTATCCTATAACTTCGGCCCACTAATAAACTTAGTTCTCGGCCCAAGTAGAAACAAGCAACATAACAACACGTTTTTAGTGAATTTAAGGTCACGGCCCATCTAGCAATTTTATAAGCCCAAGCTTTATTGTAATTAAAAAAAAATTGTCGACTGGGTCTTGTATCGAACCCAGGACCTCTCGTTACCCCAGCACACCCATAGACCATCCCTCTATTACTGTTCTTCTGGAATTAATATCACCCAAACAAAATATAACCCGTTTATTTACGTTTCTTCTTCTTCATCATCTATTATCATCATCACTTCTCGTTAACCTCTCCCTCATCATCATCTACTATGTCCTTCGTTTATTTTATCACCATCATCATCATTTCTCATCATTCACGACATCAGTAACTTCGCTATTCAAAGTCATCATTATCATCTCTTTCGTCATCATCATTTCACGACATTACAGATTCATCATCGAGCATCACATATAAATATCATCATACGTTCTTTTTATCAATCCCTCATCACCACTCGTTGCTAAAGTAACAAACGGAAACGATAAATACAAACATAGCAGCGACTGTAGTAGCAAAAACGATCCTGTCATGGTGGTCTTGGTGGTTAACAAGGGTGGTGTTCGCGACTGTTTAAAAAGAAGAAAAAAAAATGTAGAAAGGTGGTGGTTGGTTGTTCACGATGATGTGGTGGTGGTCATGGGTGTCAACTGGAGTAACAAACTGTAGGTGACGATGGATTGTTTAAGTGGGTTTCATGAATGAAGGTGATGGAGGATGGTTTGGTGATGGTGGTGGCTCTCAGCGGTGGTGAAAGGTGGCGGTCTATGGTAGTTGAAGTGGTGGTTTGAAAGGTGATGGTGGCGAATGGGTGTTGTGCAGGTGACCGAAGGTTCGGTGGTGGTATGGTGATGGTTGAGGAGGTTTCCCGGGTGTTGTGTAGTATGTAAATGTATCCTATATATATATATATATATATATATATATATATATATATATATATATATATATATATATATATATATATATATATATATATATATATATATATATATATATATATAACCTATTAAATCTAATATAATAATTAATACTATTAATATAATAATATCTAATATCGTGTAATGATAAGAATTGAAACAGAAATCCACAGTGAAGCCACCTACGTTATGTCTTATTCTACCGACGGTTTTACCCGGATTGTTATATCGTAGTTCATTGCTAAACAGTTACGGATAAAATTGTTCCTAAAAAAAATCCCAAAATTTTAGGTTAAATATAATTAATTATTTCACTCATTAACTGTTTGAAACCTGATCAAAAAGGTTCGATAGTTGTTTATTTTCTGTTCCAATTTAGGTGTACGGAGTACTAATATTTAAACTTAAAAAGGTAAAAATATTTTTAACAAATCTAACATCTTCGTAATTAATTTACAGTCCAACTTTTATTTCAAATCTTCATGAACATGTACAATATCTATATTATAACTAACAAAACATCAACCGAGTATTACCGATGTTTACCAATTAAGCTCAAAATCATTTATTTTTAATATATTCTCTTTCTATATATAAAGAGTTTTAAATAGCAAGTTTAACTACTAAAACAAATATATTATATATCTTTAAACCATTGAATTTAATATAATTTATATATTTACAAGTAATATTTATATACATATTTATATATATAAATATATATCTATATATTTATAATAATAGTTTTCATTACATCACATATTATTTTTCATATTTATTTTCAACAATTAAATCATATATTATTTCAAATAATATTTTCAAATTAATGTATATGTATCTATTTATAAATAGTGGTTCGTGAATCATCGGGAATAGCCAAGGTCAATTGCATTCATGAAAAAAATAGTTCCAACATTTTGAGACTTGGTTGAATAGACTTTGCTTATCGTGTCGGAATCATTAAAAGATTAAGTTTAAATTTAGTCGGAAATTTTCGGGTCGTCACAGTACCTACCCGTTAAAGAAATTTCGTCCCGAAATTTGAGTGGGGTCGTAATGGATAACATTTAAAATGTTTTCATGACGAATATGTGTTGATAAATAGAGTTTTATCACCATTGAATAATATGGATAAAGTAATTCTATTATTCGAAAAGTACAAGTGAAGTTATCACAAAAGAGTATATTGAAGAAATAAAGTTTCATCTTAACTTTTGACGTTGTCTCGATTGAATTCCGGAATTCAAGGGATTTTAAGAAAATTTTCGAAATCTAAAAGATTTGATTCTTCGGCGAATAAGGGAATTAAGATCTCTATAATTAAATAAGGTGATCTGCCTCGATTACTCTGTCTGATATTTGCATTATAAGTTTACCTTTTCCGTTCCATTAGTTTCCACCACTTCTATACCTTCTTTCTCAATTCATATATCTAAAAGATCATAATAATGCTTAATCCGGTTCTAATCCTTGTTCTTATTCTGACTATCGCAATGATCGTTCTTCTTTTCCAACTCCCACCGGAAGAATCTATTTATTTCTACTATGCCCTAGGGATTATTGTATTCATAATCCTCCCGTGTCTTTATATTGCCATACGTACTGATATCTACGGTTTGTAATTTCGGTGTTGTCAT
Source organism: Rutidosis leptorrhynchoides (assembly GCF_046630445.1). Taxonomy (NCBI): domain Eukaryota; kingdom Viridiplantae; phylum Streptophyta; class Magnoliopsida; order Asterales; family Asteraceae; genus Rutidosis; species Rutidosis leptorrhynchoides. The sequence continues at coordinate 276,098,287 of NC_092336.1, forward strand.
TGGGCTTTATATTTTCTCTTATATTTTGGATCTCTTTGCCTTTTTATTATCCTCTCGACCTCTATTAAAGAGAGCAACGGTCCAGAATTCATAGATATGAATTTTGAAATGAACATATTTAATGTTCTAAGAAAGAAATAGTAATAACACGATCTTGATTCGTCAAATTACCAGAATATCCAGGAAAGATAGAACTATCAAGAAAATATGTTCTTGATATATTTATATATCAAATAAAATGTAAGATTCGTGTAACATGACACATGATGACGTTATAATCTGTGAATCATCATGTTCCATTTAGAAACTCAGCATGACTTAATATAATATAATCACGTTGATCAAGTGTCATTATATTATACTAACTCATGCATCAGTTCCCAACATTACTTCACTAACATTCATATTTTAAGCTCGAAAGTTTACAGAATATAGAAACTAACAGTTTCTATATGATGTAACACTGATAGCACGAAGAGATAATTAATATTGGACGAGAATATTTATGAAGATATCTTCAGAAATATTGAGGATATTTATAATGAAAGATACGATGATATCTTGGAATTTCTAACGTCGAGGATGATAGAGAAGATTTATCCGTAAGGGTTTAGATTCAGAAGCAAGGCGTTCGTTAAAGATTTCTTCAGATACAGAATCATCAGGATTCTTTATGTACAAAATTTGTCCTTGTGATTTGTTCAGAGTCTCCTTCATGGTTAGCTCAATCTGTTTTCCAGTTCCAACTTTTCTGAGCTTTTCCAACATACTAATCTTTATCATCAACTTCCGATGATTAAGGTCGTTTACGGTTGTCTATGGTTTATGCTGCTTCATTACTCTTTTTCAACATTCAGAGTATGGATTTGTAGACTGAGTGTTTTTCAGGATTTCAGATGAAAGATCATAATTCTAAGAGATGAATGTTATACATATAACTGTTGATGTAGATATGCTGTGAGTTTTCAAAGTACAGATTGCTGATTCCCGGTAATTGGTATGTCAGTTCTCGTTACAAGATGCGGATGAGTACATGATGAGACTTCAATAGATAAATATAGTGATTTGTCGGAGAGATTTAAACCAAGGAGCAATGAGGTTGCTGGTACGTCTACTGGTAATATAATGGAATATCAAAGGTTTCCTGGTACAATAAAAGAGCACGTATATATTATAATAAGGTTGTTTCGAACGAAAAGTCGAAGTTGACTTGTTGGAGCTGTGACAAAGTTGGCTAATTTGGAAAGAGATTTGAAAAGAGATTTGAAAAGTTATTTTCAGTAATAATACGTTAAAGGAATTTTCACAGTTGCGCGTTACACGTTTAGTCAGTTTCCGAGAGTTTTCATGTGCATAATTATATGCATCAATCTTTCCTTCCCGTAGATGAAGTGCGATTGGTTTATCCTCTCGATTGAGATGTTTTCGAGAATCATAAAAGGTTTGAACGCAGATTGTAATCGTCAAGATACAAATTAGGTTTAAGATGAAAATCAAGTGGCAAACTTGAAGAATTGTTTAATTTCATATATTATAATCAATATTTTAATTCATTTTAATTGTCCAATGTTATTAGTCCACAGTCGATAGTCCACAGTTGACAGTCCAATAATTCATATATAATTTAATATATAATATTCGAATTAATTATTACGTATCGTGACCCGTGTACATGTCTCAGACTCGATCACAACTCAAAGTATATATATTATTATAGAATCAACCTCAACCCTGTATAGAGAACTCGATCATTACTGCATATAGAGTGTCTATGGTAATTCCAAATAATATATATATATATATATATATATATATATATATATATATATATATATATATATATATATGCGTCGATATGATATGTCAAAACCTTGTATACGTGTCCCGATATGTAAAGTGCGTAAAATAAATAACAGAAATTAAATGACGATAAATAAAGTGCGTAAAGTAAATAACAGAAATTAAATGACGATAAATAATATTGCGAGAATGTAAATTGCGATAATTAAATTGCGATAAATAAAATGTAATACGGAATTAACAGTTAGCTAGGAACATTTAGATAGGATTAATTAGCTAGGAATAGTTAGCGTGGATTCTTAACAAAATTCCTCATAGTTAATTTGTTTGTTTCTAACAGATTTTATTTTGTCCAATGTTTTCTTCATTATGCCACTTGTTGGATTCTGATAGGTCAAAACCAAATATGAAGTTTGAATGGAAATGGTTATTCTGTGGTGAATGGATTCATATATCTGTGGATGTAAGTATGACAGGAAATGACTGTTGAATCAGATTCGCAGAATGTACCGTGTAACTGATTAATGTGCAATCTAAATATTCCTCGGGTATTACCTACCCGTTAAAATATTTTCACCATTAACAGTTTGTACAAAGGAATTTTTAATTACAATCTTTATGAAAATATATATACATATATATTTTCTTCAGATGTAATCATGGATTTAATGAGTTAATATGATATTAAACTCATTTGATTTACCATTAGAACAAGAATATATAATCTCTAAAACATTAGAGATTACATAATTACTATGTTAAACGAAGGTAAATGATGTTAAACATCATGTAGAACGATGATTATACTCGAGGTACAGAATGAGATATGGAGGCATGTGATGTTGAAACTTGGGTTGTTGGTGGTACTGGTGCCATTGGTGCTGAGGCTGGTGATGTTACTGGTGTTGGTGATACTGCTGGTGCTTGCAAATTATATACCGTGCTCTCTAAAGTTAATACTCGAGCTCGGAGTTCTCTAACTTCTTCTACTAACCCTGGTTGATTATCAGTGTGAGGTAGAGGTAAGATATCTTCTCTAGTTCCGTTAATGGTAGTTTCAAGACGAAAAATTCTAGCAAATAGGGTATAAACGGTGTTACGAACGGGTTCGCCAGTGAGCGGGTCAAGTACTCAAAGGTTAGGTGGTAGATTCGATTCATGATATGGAGTACCTTCTTCCCTTCTCCATAGGGTGAGTATGTCGCGAACTCACTGATCAATCCTTAATTAATGATGTTGCTTAATTACGGATTGAGTGCAATAAGATTATAATGGAGGATGGGATGTTCGATGATTATTTTGGGCCCCGATGATCGTTTTTCACTTTAACTATCAAGTGATCAACCACCCCGACCCGGTCTTCGTTATCGATTAGCATGATTCACCTTAACTCAATGTAAGAAGTCCTTGGGCAAAGTCACAAGTGAAATCTACAAAGGCTTAGGCAAATGGCAGAGAATCAACAACCTATAAATGAGAGGCCAAGCTCCCTATTTATAGTATCCGTGATATCCGCGGTCTGCGAGATGATCGGCTCTCCGCGGAAAGTCAGCAGATCAAACCGAAGTTTGGCATTTCAGCGAATACTTAACCGCAGTATTTATTTTCAGCGAATATGGCATAACTGTGCCTTATAATCCGCGTAGTTCTGTCCTTAGCTTTTTAGAAAATAAAGTATACATATACAATGCTATGTATATGATCAAATCCCCCCAGTTTATTATGATGCATTTTCGCGAAGCAAATGCATCATGATAAACTCTAAAAATAAAGAAGTGCATCTTTAAAATATCTCGCGAACTTTATTATATATTTTTTACTGTCCATTTATTACCGTTGTTTTAATTAGGCGAAACGCGTAATTACAACGGTAACTTTAGCTATTCTGTCAAATCAGTATTTTAACGGCTAGATTTTTACCGTTTTACGCATCACAGTAATTACAGCCGTTAAAATTCAATGATTACCTTTTCAACTTGCTAGCCCTAATCCCAATTATAAATAGCAGACAACGCCGCACAAAAACTTTACGCTTTCCTTTCCCAATTTCGCATTCAAATTCGTTGAATCATAATCGTACCATGCAATTAATCAATTTCAATCTTTAATTTCTTCGATTTTATCATCCAATTTATTTGCAAATGGCATCGTCTTCTTCAATGGACACTCCCGGAGGATATGTTTCCTACATGACGGAAGCAAAACTGCAAACTTTGCAAGAATGGTACCCACCACTTGCCCAATTCGTTCCTACCGTGCCTGCGGCAGAGCAGCGAGCCGATACTCCCCCTAAAGGGATGATATCAGTGTACGAGGTTGCCGTTTCTCAAGGCAACCTTCGATTTCCCCTTACCCACTTTTTTCGCAGCGTTTGCGAATATTATAACATCGCTATGGCGCAGTTGCATCCTAACGCAATTAACAAGATTGTGCTATTTGAGATGTATTGCAACGCCATCAGCCAACCATCGCTACTAAACGTTTTTCGGATGTGCAATAGCCTGGTGCTATATGACGTTGGGTGGTTTTCTTTCCGCAGTAAACTTGGCGTAATGACTTCACCAAAAGATTCAATTGGGAATTGGCGCAGTTTCTTCTTCTATATTAACGATACCGCATATGTGAATAGCAAAATACCGAAAATGTGGTGTACAGAGCTTAATCCCGACGTCAATGAGAGGCCTGTACTCGATGATCTTAAGAATGATACTCTCAAGATACTTAAAAACGCGGGTATATTTCTGCGACCTTACTCGAATGTACCGCTGTACATTGGCGGAGTGTCGATTCAATGGCCGTGGAGCGACTATGATGCGCTTTTAGTTGACCAATCAAAAAACAGTATGCCGCTTAACTTTATCACAATGTATCAATCGTACTTTCATTTTTCGCAATATTTTTGCTTTGCATAACTTTACGCGCTTTTATTTTTTCAGCGGTTGCACTTGACCTTGTCATGAGGTCCGCTGATATAAGCAGGATTAGCCCTGCCCGTCGCCTAAAAAATGGCGACGGCAACATTATTCTTATTGATGAACCGATCATCAATACATGCTTTATTATTGGAGGTGAGGACCGCGGTAAGTGCAAGGTTGCAGATACGACTCCCACTCCACGCAGGAAATGCCTGCTCACTCACTCTGAACAAGAAGCAAGTAAGCAAATGCTATTTCGCAGTATTTATTTGATTACGCATTGTTTATATTGGCATGAACTTGCTATATTTGCTGATCTGTTTATAGCTATTCTTCCAGGGTCATCCGCTGAAGCTACACCGCTTTATAACATCAGAGGGAGAATCCCTACAAATGTTCTTAATGAACCCGGGATTGAAGATTTATCTCTTCCATCTGACGCAGAAGCGTCCAACGAGGAAGAAGAAAGAGAAGCCACTACGGAAGAAACTGCCGCAGCAGATCGGGCGTTTAAGCTGTACCAAAAGCTTTATAAATTTGTTCCTGCAGAAACAAGGGAGCAATACCGCAAACTGTCTTATCCCGCAGTGGCCAGGCAACGACTGCATAATTGCTATAATGCAATTTATCTAATAGTCGATAGCATGGAGCGTTTTACCGAGATGTCAGACGAGTATGAGAAAGCAACTAAGGCTGCCAACGCCCAAGAGAGAAGGGCGCGAAAGGCTGAATTGCGGCTTGAAAAGGTGATAGAAGAGAACGCCCGACTTAAAAGAAGGGCAGAGGTCGCGGAACACGAGTTCGCACAGCTAGTCAAATATCTACCGACATTTGCGGATAAAGTGATGGACTCCGAGCCAGTCACTGATAAATTTCAAAGATATGCCCATGCATCAAAGCTCGCCACTCGCTGCGAGTGGCACGATTTATTATGCCAACTTGGTGATCTTTCGCAACCTCTTCCCTCTGACATGGCGAAATAAATTATCGCCACCAATGATGCTCGCGAAATACTTGAGAGGGCAAAGAAAGAGGTTGAGAAAATCAACATACCTGTTCTTGAGGAACTCAGTCAGCGGGAAGGCGTTACATTTGCAGATATCAAAGCATTAGAATTTTAGCTTTGCCTTAACTAATTTGCTTATTGAATGTATTTTCGCAAGTACAACTTTCGTCTGTTGTAAGATTCCGCGTTGCATACGCGTTTAATATTAATTACTTTTTCGCAGTTCGCAGTTGCAACTTTTTTATTTTTATAGCGCTTTTACTTTAATTATTCATAATTCAGACTTGTCCATTGCAATTTCCGCATTTGTTATTGTGCACATAACAAAGCGTACTTTGTGGGAAACAATCTTTTAACATTATGAATCTTCTAAGTCCGACAAAACGATCCTTAGGTAAAATCTAGCATTGCGAAGCATCTAAGTGTTGGCAAGATCAAACACTTAGGAAAATTTATCCTTTCGCAATTTTTATTAACATAAGTGGGCAATTTCATCACTTGGCTTTTCTGCAAAAGATTTCGCAATACAGTTATGTATTGATATATTATTTTAAGCAGGTCATGTTTAGTGAAAACAATGCCACCTTACTTAAAGCATCCGCAGAGCAAACATTAACTTAGTGTTTCAAAAAGATAAGTATTTGTATTCTGCGAAATAAACACTACGCGTGGCCACACGCAGTATTTTCGCTGTTTAAAGAAACAAGTACTAACACTGAAATTAACTTCGCTTTATTCTTTATTAATTCGCATTACATTATTCAAATCATGAACATAACATGTCTCGCATTAATGGAATTTCAATACAATATTTTGTTAATCATTTTCGCACTAAGAAGGTTTAACTGAATGCCCTTCAACACACATATCCGAACTTGTCATAACCATAGCACATGAAGGCTCCATTTTCGCAGAAATCAGCGTGCCAATTCCCTTATTAGCAGAAAACTTTAGCATACCATGTATTGTAGATGGTATAGCGCCAAACATGCGCAAAGCTGTGCGGCCAAGTATCATATTGAACCGCGATTGATTCCGCATAATGTACAAATTCAATAAGGCTTGACGCCTTAGCGACTCATCGCTATCATCAACCAATTCCATTTGTAATTCCAATTGGCCAACAGGCCATGATGATTCTCCCGAAAAACCAGCCAATGAAACCGCAGTAGGTTTCATCAAATCCTGAATTTGTGCGGGCAGCTTGAGAAGACATTGCTCGTACATGATATCTACACTGCTACCAGTGTCAACATGTACCTTCATGATTATAATGCCGGTATTAGCAACACGACATGAAATAACCACGGGCTTATCAACATCCGCATTTAAACGCGCTGAGGGAAATGTAATAGAGGGACATTTCCAGCTAACAATTTGCGCCGAAATTTGCAGCACTGACATTTCACCGTGCACTTCCACCACATTAATCACTTGTACCCCGCGCTGATTTTCTTTCTTATTTACCATCCGTACTCCCAAATTTTTCACCGCAGGAGCTTTCTGCTCAACCGCGTTTGGGGCACTCGAACCATTAGCTTCAGCTGGCATAATGATCGCATTCGCAGTGCTGGATGAGTTCTGCGCCAACAAATGGTCCAACTTACCCTGTTCATACGCTTCCGCAATAAATTCCGCTAAATCTCTGCAGCGATTGGTGTCATGACCGTAATCGTCGTGAAAGACACAAAACTTTGATCTGTCACGCCTGCTGTTTTCTCCCAATGGCTGCGGATCAGGGAAAGACTTAGCAACTCGCTCTTGCAGTAAGATTTCTTTGGGCGTTTTTGTTAGCATCTGAATGATATTGAATGACTCATTATTCTACTTGCGCGTAGAATAGCGGTTATTACGGCCATATGAATTGTTATCGTTCTGACCTTGAAACCTGTCATTACGCTGATATCCGCAGCCACCATTTTTTCGCGAAAACCCTGGACCGCGATAGTTATCGCTGTTACCATCTCTGAAAGAGTCATTGTCATCTCGCCAACTTTTATCTCTACCCCAGCCACATGCAGGGGTAATACTGCTATCTTCTCCTCCGCGGATATAATCATAAGTTTCCTGTTGCACTTTTGCGAATGTCTGCGGGTCATCTCTTCTTAATCGCCACACAAGCGTAGGGTGTCGCTGTGGGTTGATAGCATGCAAGAAACCAGAAATTTTCTGATCTTCATTCAAACGCGGAATTTTCTGGCACTCATAAATATACCGCGTAAGTAGCGCACTTAGAGTCTCCTTGTTGCCTTGTTTAATATCGTGACACTCTATATGTGTCTTTTTCTGCGGTAATAAATTTTGAAACTGCAGCAAAAACTTTTCTCGCAGATCCACAAAGCCAACGATACTGCGAGATGGCAAGCTATGAAACCATTCACTTGCTGACCCCTTCAAGGCCATAGGAAACACTCTACATGCGACTGGTTCATCCCAGTTGTAAGTGCTTACGATGCCCTCAAAGCGTTGCAGAAAATCCAAGGGATCAGTGAGGCCTGAGTAAACTCCCAACGTCGCTGGCACAATCAGCGGAAAAACAATTGGATAGTCAGAAATGTGCTGGACAAATTTATCTGCAGCAGTGGTAATTTCTGTTGCCTTTTTTGCGCGAATGTCTGTGTTATCCACACAGAATTTGGTAAGCATATCTTGCAGAAAATTTGGCTGATCGAACTTATGCTGCATTGATTTCGGCGCAATGCTTCTGAAAGCATCCGCTAAAAAATTTTGGGCGTTTTCTCTGCGCACTGCTTCAGACGCTTCACCTTCCTCCCCATAGCGAGGGAAAGGTGTTGGTGGTCGCTTTCGCTTGACGTATGGATTTTTAACAAACTCTTCTGTGCTGTCTGAGTCATCAGAAAATTCATCTTCCTGCCTTGGCGCTTTCGCCAATCTGGACTTGTGTGAGGAGCGCGCGTGGATTTGATCATCCGCGTTATCACTATCGCTGTCATTGTGCTCAAGAACCAACCGATCACTTTGTGATCCTGAACCACTTAATGGCCATAAGTATGTGCGCGGTATGCGAGATTCACAATTATGCTTAGCGTCTCTTTTGGCTTGCTCAATAGCAGTATTAACAATTTTCTCAGTGCGTAAACTGGATTTTCCCGATAAGATTTTCGCTCGCTTTCCTTCAGCGATTGATTCTTCGCGATTTTGCAATAACGTTCTGCGTGCGATCATTTTTTCAGCGGCAGCTTCAGGCTGCGAATCGTTAGCATTGTTTGCATTAGATTTTTTAGCATTCGTTTCCTGAACCGATTTTCCCGCAGTAACACTTGCATCTGTTTGCATTGGAAATACGATAACGTTCTGCGAATCGCCAGGCAATGCATCAGCATTCGCAGAGACGCCGGTTTGTTTTGCATTCGACGTCATGATTGTTAAGCAGATTAACAATTTGTGTATTGGAAAAAACACCTGCAAATCATCACAACAAGAACACGATTTGAAATTAAACCGTTAAATTAATTGTTTAATCGGCGTAAAACAAAAAAATTTCAGTTTAATTTGTAAAACGTGTCCCACGGATGGCGCCAATTGATCAATCCTTAATTAATGATGTTGCTTAATTACGGATTGAGTGCAATAAGATTATAATGGAGGATGGGATGTTCGATGATTATTTTGGGCCCCGATGATCGTTTTTCACTTTAACTATCAAGTGATCAACCACCCCGACCCGGTCTTCGTTATCGATTAGCATGATTCACCTTAACTCAATGTAAGAAGTCCTTGGGCAAAGTCACAAGTGAAATCTACAAAGGCTTAGGTAAATGGCAGAGAATCAACAACCTATAAATGAGAGGCCAAGCTCCCTATTTATAGTATCCATGATATCCGCAGTCTGCGAGATGCTCGGCTCTCCGCGGAAAGTCAGCGGATCAAACCGCAGTTTGGTATTTCAGCGAATACTTAACCGCAGTATTTATTTTCAGCGAATATGGCATAACTGTGCCTTATAATCCGCGTAGTTCTGTCCTTAGCTTTTTAGAAAATAAAGTATACATATACAATGCTATGTATATGATCACTCACCCCCATTTTCTCCAGTAATCACGGTAGTTGATTGGTTGGTGTGCTCCTGTCACGCTGTCTCTGGAGTCAGAGGAACTTGGTTGATTCGTAGAGGCCATCTTACGCGATCTCAGGAAAGATTTTTGGTATGAAGAGTTTAGTGACAGCAATTGATAGTTGGATGGTATTCTCAATGCATAATTTGCATAGATACATATATATAGTACCAGGATCCCTTAAATTAAGGAGAAATTTACGAGAGATATCAGGCAAGGTCGACAGTAACAGATACGCTAAGATATGAATTGTCAGATACGCTAAGATATGAATTTGTCTATACAATATTCATGCAATCAATGCAGTAAGATGTGTCTAGACTAGGAATGATAAGCAGGTAATTTCCTAAGGATGATAAGTAGGTAATTTTCGACACTAAATGATAAGCAAAACTTTTGACATGCAGACACGGTCGAAGTCCAGACTCACTAAAGCATCCTAACGACTTATCAGTTAGACACACTAATGCAGACCTGGTTCGCTAAGACCACCGCTCTGACACCAACTGTAGAGACCCGTCCTAATCCATCCAGACGAAGTCCATATCGATTATAACCGATTCATTTTACAAACATTGTATTCGTTTTTGAAAAGACAATCTTTCATTACATCAAAAGTTGACGGCAGGCATACCATTTCATAATATATCTAACTATAATTGACTTAATAATAATCTTGATGAACGCGATGACTCGAATGCAACGTCTTTTGAAATATGTCATGAATGACTCCAAATAATATCTCTAAAATGAGCAAATGCACAGCGGAAGATTTCTTTCATACCTGAGAATAAACATACTTTCAAGTGTCAACCAAAAGGTTGGTGAGTTCATTAGTTTAACATAAATAATCATTTCATAATTTTAATAGACCACAAGATTTCATATTTCCATTTCTCATAAACATACGTCCCATGCATAGAGACAAAAATATCATTCATATGGATTGAACATGATGTTATGCGAGGTGTATATAAAATAGTTTATATTTTACTAGGAAAATACTATTAAATACGATACAATTTTACACAAGATATTTATTTATTTATAGAATGGATATACTTAAACCTTGCTACAACACTTATAGGCAGTGTACCTAATCGTACAGTAGTGTAGTTTTTAGTAAGTCCGGTTCGTTCCACAGGGAAATCTTTAAACAAAGCTCAACGCTATATTAGTTTACTTTTATAAAAATACAAATATATATATAAGTAATATTATTATTATAAAGGGGGGTTTTTACCGTTTAATGACCGGTTTGTCGATTTTAAGATTTTAGTCGCAGTTAAAACTTAATGTAAAATATAAAATAAATACAAGACTTAAATTAAAGCGTAAAGTAAATAACGATAATGAAATTGCGAATAATAAAAATGCGATAAAATAAAATTGCGATAATTAAAAAGTACGATAATTAAAAGTGCGATTAAATAACAATAAATAAAAGTGCGATAATTAGAAGTGCAATTAAATATAAAATAAAGGAAATTAAATATGAAATAAAAGAATTATGCTTATTTAAACTTCCGTAATCATGATGTTTGACGTGTTGATTTTAGTTTTATGCCCATGGGTTAATTGTCCTTTGTCCTGGATTATTTAATATGTCCGTCTGGTTTTTGTCCATAACAGTCCATCAGTCATAAATATAAAGTGCGAGTGTCCTCATCAAATTATTCTTATACCCGAAGTTAAATATTCCAACTAATTGGGGATTCGAATTGTAACAAGGTTTTAATACTTTGTTTAATGAATACACCAGGTTATCGACTGCGTGTAAACCAAGGTTTTACTACTTTGTTAACAATTACACCAATTACCCTTGAATGTAATTTCACCCCTGTTTTAATTATTCTAGTGGCTATTAATTCATTCCCGTGTCCGGTTAAATGAACGATTATTCGTACATATAAATACCCCGCCCATCGTGTCCGATCGAGTGTATACGGTAATTTATAGGGACGCCCAATTGTAAATCTTTATATTAACATTAACAAACTTTCATTTAATTAAACAAATATAAAGCCCATTAATAGCCCATAGTCTAATTTCCACAAGTGTCGTTCTTTTGTCCAAACCCCAATTATGGTACAAAGCCCAATTACCCAATTTTAGTAATTAGCCCAACATCATGATTACTTCGTTTTAAATAAGCATAATAATAACTTAGCTACGAGACATTAATGTAAAAAGGTTGAACATAACTTACAATGATTAAAAATAGCGTAGCGTTACACGGACAGAATTTCGACTTACACCCTTACAACATTCGCTAACATACCCTTATTATTAGGATTTAAAATTAAAATTAAAATTAAAATATAAATTATATATATATATTACGTATATATTGAGAGAGAGATTGAAATAGAATATGAAATTTGATCAGAATTCGGTTTGCTTTATAGCCAGAAGTGAAATTTGGGGCTCCGCGACTCGCGGCAAAAACCCCTTCAATCTCCGCGAGTCGCGGAGATAGTATTTACAGCTCAGTCCTTGGAGTTTTCTCTGCCGACGGTTTTTTATATATAAATATAATATATATATAATTAATATAATTAATTATATATTATATTATATTTATATACATAGTTAACTTGTAATTTTTAGTCCGTTGCGTCGAGCGTTAAGAGTTGACTCTGGTCCCGGTTCCGGATTTTCAAACGTCCTCGCGTACAATTTTATATTTTGTACTTTGCGTTTTGAATCTTGTACTCTTGTAATTTCGAGACGTTTCTTATCAATAATTGGAACCTTTTTTATTGTCTTTTGTTCTTTTGAGCTTTTTGGTCGTTTGCGTCTTCAATTCGTCGAATCTGTCTTTTGTCTTCACCTTTTATTATTTAAACGAATATCTCTTGTAAATAGAACAATTGCAACTAAAAGCTTGTCTTTCTTGAGGAATAATGCTATGAAATATATGTTCGTTTTTAGCATTATCAAATATTCCCACACTTGAGCGTTGCTTGTCCTCAAGCAATATTGTCTTGAAATACTAGAATCACTTCTTTATTCTTCACACTTTGTACATCAGTGATTTCTATACGGCGGTATAAACAATGGTAGTAACGATATGGTTTACAGTCCCACATGACTATAAAAATTTAGATCCATTAAGGAAATTGGATCTTTATGAAAACATTTGATCTTTTGAAATCTAGTTTTTTTTCCCTAGATAAGTTTTCTGGGATAACCCTTTACCAGTGTTTGCAAAGTATTTTTGTGGGTTTGGTGGGTTTCAGATTTGAAAATTTTAGCTCAAACTTGCGGTTTTGTGTCACCCACTTGCTAACCTTGTATTTGGAAAGCAACACGTCCAGTTTACTTGTCCCGTATATTACCTTTCGGCAAACTACCGTCCGGTTGTAAAGGAAAGCGTTGAACAAGCAACTGTTTAAGGCAATGTCCCGTGACATGCTTTTGATTATGGTCTATAACGTGTCGGACGCAATTACTATCCTTGGTAGGAGCAATAGTAAAGCTCGCCCTTATAATTTTTTCGGTCTGGCACAAGGTCCTGTCTTTGACCACTATGCAACCACCGTTCTTACGGTTGACACCCGATTTAGTTCAGGTGACCTAATGAATTCTAGGTGAATTCCTAGGATTTTACATTCAATGGTAATGAACGCATTGAAAATAGGGTTTTCAGAAAACAAATCGGTTTATAATTTTGATCAAAATATTTTCTCGTTTAAGCTCGAGTTTAGATATCATTGAATTCCATGAGTTTGAATTCTCAATCTTTAAGGTCAATCTCTAGGATTGAATAATATCAGTCTTAAAAGCTGATTTTTAATCTTTAAGGAGATTATCCTTTCTGGGGATCTGATTCATTAGTCTTATCCAGCTAATTTGCATGGTGCCCCCCCATTGTACGAGATAAATCCTTCTCATGGTTAGGATAAATCTGACCACTTGGCAACCCTGTTTAATGCTGAGGTCCGTGGATTTCCTGCTGATTTTAGAGATGACTTTTCTAGATTTTTCGTCAACCTACAGCTGGTCTGAACGACAACTTCATGACCTAAATCAAGAAGCGCGTTTCTTTTTTGGAAGACTTTACTTCCTTTTAATGATGGAATTGATTCATCGTGTAGATCCATCTCTTCTTTTCTTTCATCGGGTAAAACAGTTTAGTTTAGTCCAAAGCAAAAGTATTTTCAGTTATTTGTTACAGATATATGTGACATATGTTTAAAATAACTTGGTAAATTTTCCCACACTTGGCTTTTTATTTTTCTTTTTATCGTCCTCTATTCCATTTTAAATGAATTTTAACATTTTAGTTTGTTTCTCAATTTATGTCCTTTCCGAGGTAACAATAATTTCGGTGTTAAAACCTAGTTTTATCGTTCATAAATATGTATAAACATGATTTTGAATTCATTTAATTGAAAATTTTGAAAAATTTTACTAGAATTGGGTAGTCAGTATATAAGACTAGGGCTGTTCTTTTTTATCAGAGAGCACTAGATTCTAATACAACTACTGCTTTACTAGTATTTTTAATGGTAACCAAGTGTTTAATATAAAAATTTTAAAATCCGAAAGAATTTAACCCTTTCCCACACTTAAGATCTTGCAATGCCCTCATTTGCAAGAAATCAGTAACAATTTAAATTATTGAGGGTGATTTGTGTGAAAATGATTAAATTTTTACCAAAGTTTCCAAATATATTGGCGTTTGTTTGCTGAATGATAAATGGTGCACATCATTTGTTCATTCCGTCTTGTTGTTATTTCACATATATTTTGCATCTTGTCGTCAAAATTAGTTGCTTTTGCTGAACTTAATGCCAGTCTTTGAAAATGCGTTGTTTTACCCTGTTGTGTACATAAGATAAACTGCAAACATATATACATATTTTTGAAGTTTGATTTATTACCCCACATTCAAAAATTATTAAAATCTAAGAATAAAAGTTAGATAATTATAAAAATGATTACAATATTAACAAAAATATTAAATGTATCAATAATTACAAATTACAAAATAATAAAAAAATAATAAGTAAACTAAGGATGATATTGGTACCAATAGGGGTTCCAGGCATAACCATAAGTGCTATAGAATGCTTCGGCAGGGTCATACGTAGGATATGGTGGCTGCATCTCTATCGACCAAGGAGGGAAGACGGGTTTCGGTGTAGGAATATAGTTTCTACCTATATGTTTGCAATGCGCTATGATCTGGTTCTGATGAACTTGCCAATCTTCAAATGCTCTCTGTCTAGCATTTTCGTATTCCTGAGAAGCTATAAACCTATGCATTTCTTGCATCTCATTCCCCCCTCCTACATTACCTTGTTCCTGGTTTCTCTCCACCTGTGGATGTCTACCATGGTATCGTACTGCGGCGTTATTTCGCCGCTTCAAAACTTTCGCACCATGGTATACATTTAAACCTATAGTATCGCGGGGTTCCGGCTCTTCTAGTAATAATCCCCCCCGACTTATATCCACACCGAGATATTCACCAATCAAAGTAATAAAAATACCACCTCCTATTATGCTATGTGGTCGCATCCCCCGAACCATAGCTGATAAATAATAACCCACACAATATGGTATACTTACAGCGCTTTGTGGGTCTCGAATACACATATGGTAAAACAAATCCTGTTCATTTACTTTTTCTTTGTTCTTACCTCTTTGTGTAATCGAATTAGCTAAAAACCTATGTATTACTCTTAATTCGGCTCTATCTATATCCAAATAAGAGTAGTTTCCCCCTTTGAAACGGTGATGGCTTGTCATTTGACTCCACACACCGTGTGTATCAAAATTCTCATCTATCTTTCTACCGTTTAATATCAATCCTCTACAATCGGCAGACGCTAACTCCTCAGGCGTATATATACGTAAAGCCTGAGCCATGTCCAGTAAAGACATGTGGCGCATCGAACCGCCTAACAAAAATCTAATAAAAGAACGATCGGTTAAACTAGCTACCCGATCATTCAACTCTATACTACATAACAACTCTTCACACCATACTTTATATACAGGTCTGCGTATGGTGAATAAACATATCCAGTCATTAAAAGAAGAATTACCATACCTCTGTACAAGTAATTCCCTAATTGGCCCGGCCAATTCTACAGCTTCTAAGGGTCCCCATTCTATGACCCTCGGTACCTCAACAACCTTAGAGTGAAGAGTATGCAAACCCCGTTGATATTTTGGATAATCTATCCAAAGTCTGTCAAATCGCAGGTTCGGGTGCAACTCTTCCAAATGCATATCGGAAAAGGTCATGACTGGATGAGGTACATCCTGCTTGTAGTAGTTATCTACCTCCTGTTGTTCCAAATTCTCGGCAGGAGCATTGCGGGCTTGGGATGAAGATTCACCCCTTTCATTCTGCAAAACACATCAAACACAATTTTTTGTGCATCCAAATATGCATTAGTGTCAGCAAAATCATCAATCAAAATAATTACAATGACATTATCAATTTATATCAAACTTAAGCTCATTTTCATATTTTTATCAAATCTACACTTTTTCAAATAAGCATATACGAAAATGTTCGCCAAGTTCATAAGCATTCAACTCAAATAACATGTCAAAATAATCATTACTAGCAATCAAACAAGTCTCAAATGGCATTATCTTTCAAAAATCAAGTTCATGAATTTTGGACTTGAAAAAGTCCACTTTAATTCTCAAAATCATGTTTAGGCTCAAAGTTTGGATCATTTAACTACCTAGACATGTTACACTACTTAATTTAGCAACAATTCATGACAAAAATCGGCCATAACCTGTTTATATCAAAAAGCCCCAAATTTGCTCAAGAACACAAACCCTAGATTATTCAAAATTTGAAGTTTAAGGCTTCTAATCATGTTAAACAGCATCAATCTAGGTTATACAAGCATAATACATAAACAATTTAAGTCTAATTACACTAAAAAGCATCAAAATCAAATTGGGGAAAAAATAGCTCAAGAACACCTAATTTCGAATTAATGGTGTTTAGGTGTAGAAATTTACCGTTTTTCTTGAGTAATTCTTAGATAGCATCCTTCTCAACATGATTTTAGCAAAAAATTTGGTGATTAACGGTTAAAAATTGGGATTTTTGGGGTGTTTTTGGGTGGTTTTTCGTGGGTTTTTCGCAGTGTTTTCGAGTTGTTTTTGTGTGTGGGAGCTGATCAGTTCGTGCAGCTCTTTTATTTTTTTTTCTGGGTTTTGGTCCCTCCGCGAGTCGCGGGGATTTACCCTCCAAACTCCGCGACTCGCGGAGTTTGGTATTTTTTTTTTTTTTTTTTTTTATAATCTTTAACTTATTAAAACAATTTAGTAATTAATTTTAAAATTTTGTTTCCCTTGTTATTTAGGACGAGGTCGTTTCGGATCGATGTCCTAGTCCGTCCTTCGACAAAATTTTAAAATTTGTCTTTTTGTAGCGATTGTTTTAAAAGCTAAGATTTTTGGGTTTTTTCAATGTTTTTGGCATACTTTAAATCAATAAGATTAAAAATAATGATAATAAAAGTTCTCGTCCCTCCCTCGGGTAAAGCAATTTCGGTTCAAAGACCTAGTCTTCAACTTACGACGAATTTTAAAAATCATATTCTTAACTTAATGAGATAAAGTAAATTTTTGTTTTTAAATTCACACAACATAAATATAAAATTCAAAATTAATATTAAAAATTCACACCAAACTCAAAATTTAAAATGCATAAAATTAAAAATTAATATTTTAAAAATTAAAAATTCACACCAAACTTAATTTAAAAATTTATAAATTCATATCAAACTTATATTAATTTTTCAAATATTTACAATTTTAAATATATTGTTTTTACAAAGTTTACAATATTAATTTAAGATTTAAATATTAATTTTAAAAACATGGTAAAAATAAAATTAAAAATCTTTTTGTCTTTTTATCCCACTTTAATCAATCAAATATTATCAAAAATATGCGCCCCTCTTTTCGGTAAAGTAATTTCGGTTCCAAGACCTAATTTAACTCATGACGAATTTTTGAAATATTTTGGGTTGATTGATTAAAGATATTTATACCTTAAGAATAAACGTTAAATTTCGCAGTGATGTAATAAATTTTTGAATGATATCAATAATTTCGGTCGCCAAACCTAATTTTATTCAATACCAATTTAATACTTTTTAGAGAACAAATTAGCGTTTATTATCAAAAGGTTAAAAATAAAAATAAAAATAAAAACTGTACAGACATACCTGTGAAATAGATTTCTTAGTTATATGATCTATCCCATTCATAAGATAGTCGGTTTAATTGGTTTTCCATGGCTCCAAAGGCGTAACCTCGAGCATTCAGTGTCTTTTCTTCTAAACATATGAACGGTCCGTCTCTGCATAAAGTAACAAATTCGGTATTTGAATAGGTTTGATTATTTGAACATTTACCTCCATGTGACCATTTTCCGCATTTGTGACATCGTTCTAGGTGTCATGCTCTTCTTTTCGCTGCGGATTTTGATTTTCCTTTACCAAATTGTAACTTATTATCTTCGCATCTGGATCCTTTTCTAACTCCGTCCATTCTTTCTCTGATTACTGATACTAATTCGCTCGGTAGTATGTCATTATTTCTTTTAGTGATCAAAGCGTGTAGCATTAGACCATGGTTTAGTTCACAGGCAGTCTTCATATCGTAAAAACCTAAAAAAAATAAAAATTTAGAATGGGGGGAGAAGACTAGTTATTTAGGGTCTGCTAGGGAAAGACCATACGTGTTCCATTTTCGAGAACTACACGAAAACAGACAATCTAACTCTAACAGAAATACATATTATCCTTTAAAGACTTGATTCTCCCCACACTTAGTTAGCTGTGGTGTCGAAATTGTGATTAACTTCGTTGTCGACTTCCATCGGACCATGTATGTAATGTTTAACTCTGTGACCATTAACTTTAAATTCAATCCCATTTGAATTTATCAATTCTATCGTTCCGTATGGGAAAACTCTTTTGACTATGAATGGTCCAGACCATCTTGATTTCAATTTTCCAGGAAATAGCTTGAATCGTGAATTGAAAAGAAGAACTCTGTCTCCTTCTTTAAATTCTTTTGAACTTCTGATTCTTTTATCATGCCATTTCTTCGTTCTTTCTTTATAGATTAACGAATTTTCGTATGCTTCATGTCTTAATTCTTCTAATTCATTTAGTTGACTTAATCGTAGACGTCCGGCTTCATGTAAATCAAGATTACATGTCTTCAAAGCCCAAAATGCTTTGTGTTCAATTTCTACTGGAAGATGACATGCTTTTCCATAAACAAGTCTAAAAGGTGTGGTTCCAATTGGAGTTTTGTAGGCTGTTCTAAAAGCCCAGAGTGCATCCTCCAATTTAATGGACCATTCCTTCGGATTTGATCCTACGGTTTTCTCTAGAATACGTTTTAAAGCTCGGTTGGTATTTTCAACTTGTCCACTTGTTTGTGGATGATATGCGGTGGAGATTTTATGAGTTACTCCATATCTTTTAAGAACTTTCTCAAGTTGATTATTACAGAAATGAGTACCCCGATCACTTATTAAAGCTTTCGGTGTTCCAAACCTTGCAAAAAGACGTTTTAAAAAGTTGACTACAACTCGTGCATCGTTAGTTGGGAGAGCTTGTGCTTCCGCCCATTTAGATACATAATCAATGGCTACGAGTATATATAGATTATTATGAGATTTTGGAAATGGACCCATAAAGTCAATACCCCAAATGTCAAATACTTCACATACTTGGATGACATTTTGTGGCATTTCATCACGTTGACTTATTTTTCCGGTCCTTTGACATGCATCACAGGATTTGCAAAGAAGGTGTGCGTCTTTGTAAATTGTAGGCCAATAGAATCCAGCTTCATAAACTTTTCTTGCTGTTAGTTGAGGCCCATAATGCCCTCCTGTTGGTCCTGTGTGACAATGGTTTAATATTTTACTAGCTTCATCTTCAAATACACATCGACGTATTATTCCATCGGGACAACTTTTAAACCGATGTGGATCTTCCCAGAAATAGTGTTTTATATCACTGAAGAATTTCTTTCGTCTTTGGTACGATAATCCTTTTTCAAGGAATCCACAAACTAAGTAGTTTGCATAGTCTGCAAACCATGGGATTTCTTTATAATCTATCTTCAATAGATATTCATCAGGAAAGTTGTCTTGTATGGCCGATTCATTTAGAACTTCTAATTCGGGATTTTCAAGACGAGAAAGATGATCAGCGGCGAGATTTTCTGCTCCTCTTTTATCTCGGATTTCAATATCAAACTCTTGTAAGAGTAAGATCCAACGGATTAATCTTGGTTTAGCATCTTGTTTTGAAAATAGGTATCTAAGAGCAGAATGGTCGGTATAGACCACCGTTTTTGCTAGAACGAGATATGATCGAAATTTGTCAAAAGCAAAGACAATAACAAGGAGTTCTTTTTCAGTAGTTGTATAGTTCGTTTGTGCTCCTTGTAATGTCTTACTAGCATAATATATAGGTTGAAATCGTTTTTCAATCCTTTGTCCTAAAACGGCTCCCATTGCAAAATCACTTGCATCGCACATTAGTTCAAATGGTAGATTCCAATTTGGTGTTATCATGATCGGTGCATTAGTGAGTTTTTCTTTAAGAATATTAAAAGATTTGATACATTCATCTGAAAAGATGAATTGCGCATCCTTTTCTGGGAGTTTATTCATAGGAGTGGCAATTTTAGAAAAATCTTTTATGAAACGTCGGTAAAAACCGGCATGCCCTAGAAAACTCCTAACTCCTCTAACATTTGTGGGATGTGGAAGTTTAGCAATTACATCTACTTTAGCTCTATCCACTTCAATTCCTTCTTTTGAAATTTTATGTCCAAGAACGATGCCTTCTTTAACCATGAAATGGCATTTCTCCCAATTAAGTACTAGATTTGATTTTTCGCATCTAATTAGCATTCGTTCCAGATTAACTAGACATGATTTAAATGTATCACTGAAGACTGAAAAGTCATCCATGAATACTTCCATGCATTCTTCTATCATGTCATGAAAAATCGCCATCATACACCTTTGAAAGGTTGCAGGGGCGTTACAAAGTCCAAATGGCATGCGTTTGTAAGCAAAAGTACCATAAGGGCACGTGAATGTGGTTTTCTCTTGATCTTCGGGTGCTATTGGAATTTGAAAATATCCGGAAAATCCATCTAGAAAACAATAGTAACTATTTCCGGCTAATCTTTCCAACATTTGATCTATGAAAGGTAAGGGAAAGTGATCTTTTCTGGTGGCGTCATTTAATTTTCTATAATCAATACATACACGCCATCCTGTTACAGCCCTAGTAGGAATAAGCTCATTTTTCTCATTTGTAATGACAGTCATGCCACCCTTCTTAGGCACGCATTGAACTGGGCTTACCCATGGACTATCAGAGATTGGATAAATTAAACCTGCATCTAGCAGTTTAATAATCTCTTTCTTAACTACATCTTGCATATTAGGATTTAGTCTTCTTTGGCGTTGCACATACGTTTTATGACCTTCTTCCATAAGGATTTTATGTGTGCAATACGAAGGACTTATTCCTTTAATATCATGAATCTTCCATGCAATGGCTGGTTTATGAGCTTTCAACACAGAAATGAGTTGTGATTTTTCATTTTCAGTAAGAGAAGACGATATTATTACAGGTAATTCAGATTTACCATGTAAATAAGCGTATTCCAAATGGTTTGGAAGTGGCTTTAACTCTAATTTCGGAGGTTCTTCTATCGATGATTTATATCGATATCTGTCTTCTTCTTTTAGCATTTGAATTTCTTCTGTTGTTGGTTCATATCCATTAGCTATAAGTGTAGCTAACATTTCAGCTTCATCAATTGGTTCATTAACTTCTCCTAAAGAACATTCTCCCGTTCCTTGTAATTCTGGAAATTCTTCTAATAATTCTGCATGTGCATCTATAGTTTGAATATAATAACATGTATCATCTGCAGATTGTGGTTGTTGCATTGCTCTATCAACTGAAAAGGTAACACTCTCATCCTCTATACTTAGGGTCAGTTTCTTACCGAACACGTCTATCATTGCTTTAGCCGTGTTTAAGAATGGTCTTCCTAATATGAGAGGAACTTGAGAATCTTCTTCCATGTCCAGAACAACAAAGTCTACTGGAAATACTAAAGTACCAACTTTAACTAGCATGTTCTCCATTATCCCTCTAGGATATTTTATTGATCTATCGGCTAGTTGTATGCTTATTCTGGTTGGTTTCAATTCTCCAATGTCTAGTTTAGCGTATAGTGAATACGGCATTAGATTTATACTAGCACCTAAGTCTGCCAATGCTTCTATTGAACTAAGACTACCCAGAAAACATGGAATTGTGAAACTTCCTGGATCAGATAATTTTTCTGGTATCTTATTCAACAGCACTGCTGAACAATTAGCATTCATAGTAACAGCCGAAAGTTCTTCCATTTTCTTTCTATTCGTGATCAGATCTTTCAAGAATTTAGCATATCTAGGCATTCCTGAAATCACATCAATGAAAGGAAGATTTACATTTATCTGTTTAAACATATCCAAAAATTTGGATTGCTCTGCTTCAAGTTTTTCTTTCTTCATTTTACTCGGGTAAGGAAGTGGTGGTTGGTATGGTTTAACATAAGGTTTATCCTTAACTGTGTTATCTTCATTAACCTTTTCAACTACCGGTTCTTTTTCCTTATCTTGATCAGGTTGTGGTTCTTGTGGAGTAGGAATAGTTTCATCAGAAGTTACAGGTATTTCAGGTGATTTAAGTGTTGTACCACTTCTTGTGGTAATAGCTTTAGCTGTTTCATTCCGGGGGTTAGCATTTGTATCACTAGGTAAACTTCCCGATTTTCTTTCACCTATTAACCTTGCTAGGTTACTTACTTCTTGTTCCAGATTTTGAATAGAAGCTTGTTGATTTCTAAATGCTTGAGCATTTTGTTCATTGGTTTGTTTTTGAGATGTGAAAAACTGCGTTTGAGTTTCAACTAGCTTTGTCATGATATCTTCTAAATTCGGCTTTTTATCATCGGTTTGTTGTGGTGGTTTGTTTTGAAAATTTGGTCTTTGCTGATTGTAAGTATTATTGGATACTTGTTGATTGCTAGGACCTTGTTGGTTATTGTATGGAATATTTCGGTTATAATTCTGGTTTTGATTGTAAATCGGTCTTGGCGGTTGATAATTATTCTGATAATTATTTCCAGGCCTTTGGTTTATGTATGAAATATTCTCTCTTTGTTCCATTGTTAATTCAATACTTAGACAATCTTTTGTCAAATGTGGTCCTCCACACTGCTCACAACTAATTCGTATTGAGTGAATATCCTTAATCATCTTTTCCATTCGTCTCTCGAAAGCATCTATCTTTGCCGAAATGGAATCTAAGTCATGGCTAGAATCGGCTCTAGCTGCTTTAGATGATCTAATGATGTCTTTTTCTTGGTGCCACTCATGTGAGTGGGAAGCAGTATTATCAATAATTTTGTAAGCATCAGTTTCGGTTTTCTTCATAATAGAACCACCAGCTGCTATATCTATGTCTTTCCTTGTAGTGATGTCGCATCCTCGGTAGAATATTTGTACTATTTGACAGGTGTCTAAACCATGTTGCGGACATCCTCTTAACAACTTTCCATATCTTGTCCACGCCTCATATAGAGTTTCATTTGGCTTCTGTGTGAACGTAACAATTTCTGCTTGAAGTCTTACGGCTTTAGATGCAGGAAAGAATTGTTTAAGAAATTTGTCAATTAAAACATCCCATGTATCAATCGCCCCTTCAGGTAACGATTCCAACCAATCTTTGGCTTCTCCCTTTAAAGTCCAGGGAAATAACATGAGATATATCTGTTCATCCTCCACTTCTCGGATTTTAAATAGTGTGCAGATCCTATTAAAGGTACGTAGATGTTCATTTGGATCTTCCTTCGGCGCACCACTAAATTGGCATTGATTAGTCACCATGTGTAGAATTTGTCCTTTGATTTCATAATCTGGCGCATTAATGTCTGGATGAGTAATTGCGTGACCTTGGCCAGTGCGTTTAGCTCTCATTCGGTCTTCCATACTTAAAGGTTCCAGATTCTCCATAATTGAATTTGTTGAATCGGTATCACTAGATGATTCTGTTTTAATGGTTCGTTCCTCAACAATCTCTGTTTGAATGATTGGTGGTTCCGGAGGAAAGTTTAATGGTTCAGGATCTATGAACCGTTCCTGAATATTTTCTGGATTCTCAATTGTGAGGTCGGGTTCAAAAAATGGATTATCGGAAATTTGAACTGAAGTACTTGGTCGACTGGATGACGATTCTAAAGAAAAATCAACGGCGGTTATATTTGTTAAACGTCTTGATCTAGTTACAGGTGGTGAACGTACAAAAGGTGATGAACGTCTTGCTTGGTGCATTCACTGAATATCCTATTAGTTTTAAAAAGGAAAGAAAAATTATAATAAGTTATCCAATCAATAGACTTTTCTGATTTTGCCCATGTTTCGAATAGCCAAAAGATGCAGCAGAGGGGCAGGATTCGTTTGGTCTCAATATAATTGAGGACTGTTTGGCTCCAATAACCCGGTCCACGTACAAATCCAACTATTACTACGAACCAGAAAATTTTGATGTCTATCAATTTAACCACTTAAAATAAATTTTCGTAATTTTAAGAAATTTAGATAAGAAGTAGAATAAAAATCTATGTCCTAAAACTAGAATAGCGAGAAATAAGAGAGAAAAAGAGTTCGTCGAAAAAGGTCGAAAAAGAAAAAAATGGTTTAAAAAAAATAAAAGGTGACGGAAAAATAAAAGAAACTTATAAAAACTTAAAAATACTTAACTAACCTAACCTTATTACTACAACTAACTTAAAATTATAATCGCAAATTGAAATTATTAATTGGAATGATAATTGGTACATAGTAAAAGGTGTCTAAAAATATTAAAGCTTACAAGGAAAAACTAAATCCCAAATGGAAATAACTTAAAAAAAAACTAAAACTTAAAAAGGCGTCGCAAAATTCTAAAGCACCTAAATCTTAGTCTAAAGAAAAAGCACTTAAGGAATTCTACGGCAAAGCCTAAAAATATAGGAGTAAAAATAACTATAGCAAAAACTAAGTTTAAAATTAAATATGAGCGAAAAATATAAATATTACGCTACAACGATTAAAAAGGGACAAAATATAAAAATATACAAAAAGTTATAAAAAGTACAATTTTTATAAAAATATTATTTTTATATTATTTATTTAATAAAACTACTAATTTTACAATTTAATAAAACTAATTTAACTAAAATATATAAATAAAAAGTAAAAGTAAAAATAAAACTAATAATAACAATAATAATAATAATTAGGTTTAAATATTAATAATAATTAATTAAAAACCGTAATTAATGCTGAATTAGGGCTTCCTGTGCGTGTGTCAGATGATCTCCGCGAGTCGCGGCAATTAAAGAAGAAAACCCCGCGAGTCGCGGGGTTCAGAAATTCTGTTGACAGCTTTCAATTTTTACGCGTTTTTCTTTATTTTATTTTTTTATTTTATGTTTTCTGTTTTTTAAATAAATAAAAGATTTTAAAATAAAACTTATATTTTTATAAACTAAAATAGAAATAAAGAAACTTATAAAACTTAAATATTTAACAAAATCTTAAAAATGCTTATATTTTTGTTTTTTCTTTTTTTATATTTTTGAATAATTAAAACGTATTTTTACAAAAGCGAATTTTAATAAAAGTAAACTAAAAAATCTTTTTTTTTCTTATTATTAGCGTTGCGCTTCCGGCTTTTAAGATAGTTCCCCGGCAGCGGCGCCAAAAAATACTTGATGTTATGCGAGGTGTATATAAAATAGTTTATATTTTACTAGGAAAATACTATTAAATACGATACAATTTTACACAAGATATTTATTTATTTATAGAATGGATATACTTAAACCTTGCTACAACACTTATAGGCAGTGTACCTAATCGTACAGTAGTGTAGTTTTTAGTAAGTCCGGTTCGTTCCACAGGGAAATCTTTAAACAAAGCTCAACGCTATATTAGTTTACTTTTATAAAAATACAAATATATATATAAGTAATATTATTATTATAAAGGGGGGTTTTTACCGTTTAATGACCGGTTTGTCGATTTTAAGATTTTAGTCGCAGTTAAAACTTAATGTAAAATATAAAATAAATACAAGACTTAAATTAAAGCGTAAAGTAAATAACGATAATGAAATTGCGAATAATAAAAATGCGATAAAATAAAATTGCGATAATTAAAAAGTACGATAATTAAAAGTGCGATTAAATAACAATAAATAAAAGTGCGATAATTAGAAGTGCAATTAAATATAAAATAAAGGAAATTAAATATGAAATAAAAGAATTATGCTTATTTAAACTTCCGTAATCATGATGTTTGACGTGTTGATTTTAGTTTTATGCCCATGGGTTAATTGTCCTTTGTCCTGGATTATTTAATATGTCCGTCTGGTTTTTGTCCATAACAGTCCATCAGTCATAAATATAAAGTGCGAGTGTCCTCATCAAATTATTCTTATACCCGAAGTTAAATATTCCAACTAATTGGGGATTCGAATTGTAACAAGGTTTTAATACTTTGTTTAATGAATACACCAGGTTATCGACTGCGTGTAAACCAAGGTTTTACTACTTTGTTAACAATTACACCAATTACCCTTGAATGTAATTTCACCCCTGTTTTAATTATTCTAGTGGCTATTAATTCATTCCCGTGTCCGGTTAAATGAACGATTATTCGTACATATAAATACCCCGCCCATCGTGTCCGATCGAGTGTATACGGTAATTTATAGGGACGCCCAATTGTAAATCTTTATATTAACATTAACAAACTTTCATTTAATTAAACAAATATAAAGCCCATTAATAGCCCATAGTCTAATTTCCACAAGTGTCGTTCTTTTGTCCAAACCCCAATTATGGTACAAAGCCCAATTACCCAATTTTAGTAATTAGCCCAACATCATGATTACTTCGTTTTAAATAAGCATAATAATAACTTAGCTACGAGACATTAATGTAAAAAGGTTGAACATAACTTACAATGATTAAAAATAGCGTAGCGTTACACGGACAGAATTTCGACTTACACCCTTACAACATTCGCTAACATACCCTTATTATTAGGATTTAAAATTAAAATTAAAATTAAAATATAAATTATATATATATATTACGTATATATTGAGAGAGAGATTGAAATAGAATATGAAATTTGATCAGAATTCGGTTTGCTTTATAGCCAGAAGTGAAATTTGGGGCTCCGCGACTCGCGGCAAAAACCCCTTCAATCTCCGCGAGTCGCGGAGATAGTATTTACAGCTCAGTCCTTGGAGTTTTCTCTGCCGACGGTTTTTTATATATAAATATAATATATATATATATAATTAATATAATTAATTATATATTATATTATATTTATATACATAGTTAACTTGTAATTTTTAGTCCGTTGCGTCGAGCGTTAAGAGTTGACTCTGGTCCCGGTTCCGGATTTTCAAACGTCCTCGCGTACAATTTTATATTTTGTACTTTGCGTTTTGAATCTTGTACTCTTGTAATTTCGAGACGTTTCTTATCAATAATTGGAACCTTTTTGATTGTCTTTTGTTCTTTTGAGCTTTTTGGTCGTTTGCGTCTTCAATTCGTCGAATCTGTCTTTTGTCTTCACCTTTTATTATTTAAACGAATATCTCTTGTAAATAGAACAATTGCAACTAAAAGCTTGTCTTTCTTGAGGAATAATGCTATGAAATATATGTTCGTTTTTAGCATTATCAGAACACCTGGTAACCGACATTCACAATATGCATATAAGAATATCCCCATCATTCCGGGATCCTCCTTCGGACATGATATAAATTTCAAAGTACTAAAGCATCCGGTACTTTGGATGGGGCTTGTTGGGCCCGATAGATCTATTTTTAGAGTTCGCGTCAATTAGAGTGTATGTTCCCTAATTCTTAGATTACCAGATTTAATAAAAAGGGGCATATTCAGTTTAATAATCCATCCATAGAATGTAGTTTTAAGTACTTGTGTCTATTTCGTCAAACATTTATAAAAACAGCGCATGTATTCTCAGTCCCAAAAATATATATTGCAAAAGCATTTAAAAAGGGAGCAAATGAAACTCACACATATAAATATTGTAAAACAGTTAATAAAGCATTTGCATGTATTCTCAGCACAAAATGTATATAAAAAGGGAATAATGAAACTCACCATACTGTATTTTGTAGTAAAAATACATATGACGACATTTAACAAGTGTAGGGTTGGCCTCGGATTCACGAACCTATATCATTAATATATATTAACACATATATTTGTAATCGAACAAATTTATATATATTATATCTTAGCTTATATGTTATATGTATTTAAGTTGTATATATTTAAAATGATTAATATTTATACATGTAGATATCATAATATGTATATTAGTATTTTATCAATAATTTGTTATTTGTAATATTTATAGAAATAATGTTAATATGCTTAGTATATAATTATATGTAATATAAGTATAATATTTATTTGTTATAAAAATAATAATAAAAATGATAATTTTACTAATAATTTTAATTTTAAATGGAATGATAATTTTAATTAATAATGATAATAATAATACTTATTTTCTTATTATTAATAATAATAATAATAATAATAATAATACCTATAATAATGATAATAATAATAATAATAATAATAATAATAATAATAATAATAATAATAATAATAATAATAATAATAATAATAATAATAATAATAATAATAATAATAATAATAATAATAATAATAATAATAATAATAATGATAATAATAATAAATGATAATAATAAATAAATAAAAAATAATAATAAATAAAACTACCTCAAAGAGTTTTCTCAAAAAGAATATCTTAGATAGGGCTCGAACTCGAGACCTCTCGCTAAGCACAAACACACATAACCATCCCACTGCTTCTATTTTTCTGTTTTAACTTACACCCTTAAAGCTCTTATCCTATAACTTCGGCCCACTAATAAAATTAGTTCTCGGCCCAAGTAGAAACAAGCAACATATCTCGGCCCAACAACACGTTTTTAGTGAATTTAAGGTCACGGCCCATCTAGCAATTTTATAAGCTCAAGCTTTATTGTAATTAAAAAAAATTGTCGACTGGGTCTTGTATCGAACCCAGGACCTCTCGTTACCCCAGCACACCCATAGACCATCCCTCTATTACTGTTCTTCTGGAATTAATATCACCCAAACAAAATATAACCCGTTTATTTACGTTTCTTCTTCTTCATCATCTATTATCATCATCACTTCTCGTTAACCTCTCCCTCATCATCATCTACTATGTCCTTCGTTTATTTTATCACCATCATCATCATTTCTCATCATTCACGACATCAGTAACTTCGCTATTCAAAGTCATCATTATCATCTCTTTCGTCATCATCATTTCACGACATTACAGATTCATCATCGAGCATCACATATAAATATCATCATACGTTCTTTTTATCAATCCCTCATCACCACTCGTTGCTAAAGTAAGAAACAGAAACGATAAAAACAAACATAGCAGCGACTGTAGTAGCAAAAACGATCCTGTCATGGTGGTCTTGGTGGTTAACAAGGGTGGTGTTCGCGACTGTTTAAAAAGAAGAAAAAAAAAATGTAGAAAGGTGGTGGTTGGTTGTTCACGATGATGTGGTGGTGGTCATGGGTGGCAACTGGAGTAACAA
The DNA here is from genome assembly GCF_046630445.1 of Rutidosis leptorrhynchoides. NCBI lineage: Eukaryota > Viridiplantae > Streptophyta > Magnoliopsida > Asterales > Asteraceae > Rutidosis > Rutidosis leptorrhynchoides. The sequence goes on from NC_092336.1 coordinate 276,127,889, forward strand.
ACTGTAGGTGACGATGGATTGTTTAAGTGGGTTTCATGATTGAAGGTGATGGAGGATGGTTTGGTGATGGTGGTGGCTCTCAGCGGTGGTGAAAGGTGGCGGTCTATGGTAGTTGAAGTGGTGGTTTGAAAGGTGATGGTTGAGGAGGTTTCCCGGATGTTGAGTAGTATGTAAATGTATCCTATATATATATATATATATATATATATATATATATATATATATATATATATATATATATATATATATATATATATATAACCTATTAAATCTAATATAATAATTAATACTATTAATATAATAATATCTAATATCATGTAGTGATAAGAATTGAAACAGAAATCCACAGTGAAGCCACCTACGTTATGTCTTATTCTACCGACGGTTTTACCCGGATTGTTATATCGTAGTTCATTGCTAAACAGTTACGGATAAAATTGTTCCTAAAAAAATCCCAAAATTTTAGGTTAAATATAATTAATTATTTCACTCATCAACTGTTTGAAACCTGATCAAAAAGGTTCGATAGTTGTTTATTTTATGTTCCAATTTAGGTGTACGGAGTACTAATATTTAAACTTAAAAAAGGTAAAAATATTTTTAACAAATCTAACATCTTCGTAATTAATTTACAGTCCAACTTTTATTTCAAATCTTCGTGAACATGTACAATATCTATATTATAACTAACAAAACATCAACCGAGTGTTACCGACGTTTACCAATTAAGCTCAAAATCATTTATTTTTAATATATTCTCTTTCTATATATAAAGAGTTTTAAATAGCAAGTTTAACTACTAAAAAAATTATATTATATATCTTTAAACCATTGAATTTAATATAATTTATATATTTACAAGTAATATTTATATACATATTTATATATATATAAATATATATCTATATATTTATAATAATATTTTTCATTACATCACATATTATTTTTCATATTTATTTTCAACAATTAAATCATATATTATTTCAAATAATATTTTCAAATTAATGTATATGTATCTATTTACAAATAGTGGTTCGTGAATCATTGGGAATAGCCAAGGTCAATTGCATTCATGAAAAAAATAGTTCCAACATTTTGAGACTTGGTTGAATAGACTTTGCTTATCGTGTCGGAATCATTAAAAGATTAAGTTTAAATTTAGTCGGAAATTTTCGGGTCGTCACATCGCCTAGGTGGAGATTCCATTTCAATTTCTTCATCATATTCCACACTATCATACGTGAGGACTCGTTTTCTCTTGAGGTGGCCTTCAGCACGTAGTTTTTTGATAACTTCTTTGATACTGTCGTAATTCTTGAGGTTAAATGTTGTAAATATATTTTGAACATACTTTGATATATATGTACATATTTGTTATAGGTTCGTGAATCGACTAGTGGCCAAGTCTTACTTTCCGACAAAGTAAAAATCTGTGAAAGTGAGTTATAGTCCCACTTTTAAAATCTATTATTTTTGGGATGAGAATACATGCATTTTTATAAATGTTTTACAAAATAGACACAAGTGATCAAAATTACATTCTATGTTGAATTATCGAACCGAATATGCCACTTTTTAGCTTGGTAGCCTAAGAATTGGTGTTTATTATAATTGCCACCAATTGACGCGAATCTTAAAGATATATCTATTTGGCCCAACAAGCCTCATCCGAGTTACGGATGCTTTAGTACTTCGATTTATCATGTCCGATGAGAGTCCCGGAATGATGGGGATATTCTATATGCATCCTGTTAAGGTCGGTTACCAGGTGTTCATCATATGAATGATTTTTATGCAGATTGCATGCTGTTTATGAGAAATGGAAATATGAAATCTTGTGGTCTATTATTACGATTTGATAAATATATAGGTTAAACCTATAACTCGCCAACATTTTCGTTGATGTTTAAAGCATGTTTATTCTCAGGTGATTATTAAGAGCTTCCGCTATTGCATGCTAATTTATGGACAAGAGTTCGAGTCAGCATGCTTGTATAATATTGTTTAAAAACTGCATTCGAAGACTTAAATTGATGTGTAATATTATTGTAAATCATTATATAATAATCGTGTGAAAATGCTATATTTTAGATTATCATTATTTGATAATCATCGTTGTTAGATCCCGTGCTTCACTAGCTAGGATCGTTTGATCAAGGAACAAGCATCGATTAGCAATTTGATCTTAAAAGTGATGAATATGAGATGAACATGATGAATATGAGATAAACAGTGAACAAATCAGCTGATTATAGTCACAATTACATGTATAATAATGATAAACGAATTACAATAAAGATTACATGAATTAGACTATCAAATCTTCATTTCCATGGTGTTTGGAGCATCAAATCACCATGGATCCTCTCCACCATGAAGGTGAAGAGGAGGAGCACACACCTCACTCTCTCTTAAGTGTTTGGTGGAAACCTCAACTACAAATGAACAAGGAAAACTCTATTTATAGTGTCTGTCATCTGTCAGCTCACACGCACGGTTGAGGTCTCAACCGTACGGCTGACAGTTGTCACCCGTACGAGTGACATCAGTCACTCGTATGACAGACCTATATTACACGTTTGGTCACATATGCTCCTGCGACATGAGTTTTCTAGTCTAAATCAACCCTAGGTGTACAACATAGACTTAAACCATTCTCAGGTTGTTCGACAGCGATGGACAACTCCATTTCGTGCACTAACAACTCCCCCTTGGACATTGCTGGCGAATCTTGCTGTCGATAAGTCGTTGAAAACACCTCTTGCAATCTTCGGTCAGTCTCTGCAGTGGAACTGGGTCTTCTGAATCTTCAGGTTTCATTAAAGATCTTCTTGAATGCATGTAATACAGAACTTCGCACCTCAACAATTTTTGGTCATGAGATTCCGCCTTACGAATTGCCGTTTGATATTCTCGAAGAGACTTCAAATCCACTTTCACTTACCCACATAACCAATTGCAGCAATACTCCCCCTAAGACTGAAATGAGATAAATCTCTGACGAACTCCTCTCATAAAAGACATACTCAATGTATCTTGACTGTAGAATCTTCTTTCTCAGCGTTCAATGTATCCCATTCTCTCAACACTTTAATCAAGCATAAACGTCTTCATCACGACTTGCTTACTGTAATGGGCAAAATATTCAGAGAAATTCGATCCACAACTTATCTGATTCATCACACGTCATCAATCTGGTATCTCGTGATTGCGCATCACTCTCATCAATTCCTTTGACAGAGTGGAATCTTCTCAAATGCTCTAAATCCAGCGAAATTTCCACAACCAGCTTCCATCACACAGTGGAACTCTCGAAATTGGAAATTTATAACATTTTGGCCCATAAATAATCAGATCATCTGATTACCCCACAAAAATACTTCATAACACTCGTGTCTCGTGTACTCATCTTACACGGACGATGCGGAATCAAACACGTCGTTGGCCCATAAACAGTCAGATGCTCTTGGCTGCCCCACTAATCTTCGCATAACACAAGTGCTTTTACATATTCACTTACTAAATAAGCTCAACGGATAAAGGAGGTTGTCCACTAAACTTTGTATATCAATGCTTCAGTGAATAGTAAACATCTTCTCTCAATATCAATAACGCTTGAGTAGGTTGATGTTGATTGTGCTTCTTATAATTACACCCCACGATTAAAAATCCAAAGTAGCTACTCACGAATCAAAATAAGATACGTGTGACACCACAACTGCTTATGATGTCGCGTTGGTACTTCTGGCGTGCAAACCGGTTGTTTCTGAAAGAACAGCATCGGTCGCCTTCAGATCTTGGTTGTTCAACTTTTGTGCGAATTGCACTCAATTAACGACCACTACGGTCTGGAAATTAACCTACTAACACATTTCATACATCATAACCAGTCAGGACTAGATCCTCAAACGTGTAAGCTTTATTCATATTTCCGGCACAATTTACCTCTCTTACGCTTCTCGATACGATCACATCTCAATCATCTTGATCACATCTCGATCACATCTCAATCGCACATTAATCGGTATAAATGACTTTGTTGGTTGATAAACACATTAGCTCATGGGTTAAATCGAGTTGCAGAACCAAAACCGGATACTTTAAACTTGAACTTCCTTTGTTTCATGGCTATTTTGTTGAATCTTTAAGCATTAAGGACCATGGATGAAAAATATAGTCACTTACAAGCTTCAAGGACCATGGTTGAAAAATTCACAAACTTAAGGGACCAAAACTGTAAAGTTTGAAACATTAGGGACCAAAGTGTAAATTTTCCAAAGTTCATGGGCTGAAAATAAAATTTTCAGAAAGTTGAAGGACCAAAAGTGAAAATTCAGAAAAAGTTTTCTAAATTTTACATTTGTAGTCCCTACGAATTAACTATCGTTAATGGATTTAACAGTGAGGACTAATGGTGTTAATTAATTGTTAGGTACAGAATTTGGGTCGGATCTTGGGTCGGACCCGAGTTGGATCCGTATATGGTTTGTTGGGTCGGCTCATGGATCGTTATCATATTGGTGTAGAGTTGAACGGCTACAAAAAAGAAAAGAGGAGACAAGTGAAAAAAAGGTACAAGGTGGGTCCCACTTAACTTTTCTCCTCCTTATTTCAACCAAAAAAGTGTACCAGGTAAAGTGTATGTGGTAATTGCTTTAGGGTTAGGGAACAACTTGACATCTACGTAGGCCCCACAGAATAAAGTTCACAAGAATTACAGGAATGCCATCGATCTTTTTCACTTGCTGGTACTGTTTTTTTTAATACGAAGTATATTTCAGCCGACAAAAAAATGAGGGACAAGTGGGTCCCTCAATTAAAGTTCCCCAAAATTACTGTCTTGCCACTCGACCCTAGTACCACTTCTTCTTCCTTCTTTCAAACATCAAACCCAATTATCAAACGTACGTTCCACCCTTTGAACTCGAAATTTTTGAAGATCAACCGTACGTTTAAGCAGCTTACTCGTGTATACTCAATCCTACACGTACGGTTGACTGATTCATAGTGTTCTTCCTGGTTTGCAGATTTCGGCAGCCTACTATGGTGGTTCGTGGTGGTTCAAGGCGGCTCTAATGGAAAACCACTCAAATCTTCATGAAAACGCTTGAAATTTTGTAGGAATGATCCTTGGAACCCGGCAAACATAACTACATTTCCAGATTTTCCAAACAAACTCTTAAATTTGAAGAACAATTCGATTTCAGTCCACATTTTAAGAAAAAAAAATTTCTTCAAAACTCAATCAAATCGATGAATTAGGACCTGGAATTTGGAGGAAATAATCACTAAATGATTACAAACAATTCCTCATTCTTAGTTCTCTTTAATTCGGCCTAAATCATCAAAACCCAAAAAAGTCAACAAAAGTCAAAACCGAATTCTAAACTTCAAATTCATCAAATTGCAACAGATTAATCTAATCTTGTTTGATCTTAGGCTCTGATACCATTTGTTAGATCCTGTGCTTCACTAGCTAGGATCGTTTGATCAAGGAACAAGCATCGATTAGCAATTTGATTTTAAAAGTGATGAATATGAGATAAACATGATGAATATGAGATAAACAATGAACAAATCAGCTGATTATACTCACAATTACATGTATAATAATGATAAACGAATTACAATAAAGATTACATGAATTAGACTATCAAATCTTCATTTCCATGGTGTTTGGAGCATCAAATCACCATGGATCCTCCCCACCATGAAGGTGAAGAGGAGGAACACACACCTCACTCTCTCTCAAGTGTTTGGTGGAAACCTCAACTAAAAATGAACAAGAAAAACTCTATTTATAGTGTCTGTCATCTGTCAGCTCACACGCACGGTTGAGGTCTAAACCGTACGGCTGACAGTTGTCACCCGTACGAGTGACATCAGTCACTCGTATGACAGACCTATATTACACATTTGGTCACATATGCTCCTGCGACATGAGTTTTCGAGTCCAAGTCAACCCTAGGTGTACAACATAGACCTAAACCATTCTCAGGTTGTTCGACAGCGATGGACAACTCCATTTCGTGCACTAACAGTCGTAATATTTTTAAACCTTTATCGATAAAATAAAGGTTATGGTTTGTTTTAAAATCGAATGCAATCTTTGAAAAACGTCTCATATAGAGGTCAAAACCTCGCAACGAAATCAATTAATATGGAACGTTTATAAATCGATATGAACGGGACATTTCAGTTGGTATCCGAGCGTTGGTCTTAGAGAACCAGAAAATTTGCATTAGTGTGTCTTATCGAGTTTGTTAAGATGCATTAGTGAGTTTGTACTTCGACCGTGTCTTCTTTAAAAATGATTGCTTAATATATTTTTTTTGTTGAAAACTACAAATTGTAACATGTAAATATTATATGATAAATTAATCTCTTAACATGTTTGATATTGTGTGATAGATGTCTACCTCTAGTACAAATCCCATTGACTCACCTAATAACAATGAAGAGTCGAATATATATTCAGAAGATTCACAAATTCCCGAAGAGGAACCGGAAGAGGAGGAACCGGAAGAAGAGGAACCGGAAGAGGAGGAACCAGAAGAGGAGGAACCGGAAGAAGAAGAAGAGGTTCCGAAGGAAGAAATATTGATACCTACAGTAAATCGATTAAATAAAAGAAAATCCTCAACCAACGGACCAAAGTTAAAAATGGTCAATGGTGTTTCCGCCAAGGTAGCAAAATAATGGGAAGATTACCAATTTTCTAATGAATCGGATCCTGATGAGGATTTCGATGATGTTATAGAAATTACCTCAACCCAATTTAATAAAGCAAAAGAAAATTATAGGGGAAAAGGTATAAAAATAGAGAAACCTGATTCAACCCCGATGAACTTTATATGTATCGGCAACATCCGTATTTCCTAAAATGTAACAATAATCCGAGAACCTCTAAACCACCAGGTTTTTCTAAACCACTGTGGAAAACAACGGCTCGTATTAGAGGAACACCATATATCCCTAGAAAATTAGGAAAACGAACCAAGTCCGAAGAAGAAGAAACCAGTGATTCAGATTAGAGGGTTATAATTATGTTGTGTATTATATGTATTGTAGTGTGCTTGTACTTTTATGTTCTATGTAAAAATTGTTTGTATTATTTGTTAATTATCTTTTACGAATCTAATCCTTGTCTATTTTACAGTATAAAAACAAAATGGACGTTAAGGGTAGACAACCAAATATTTTAGAAGACCTACCAGAGGATATAATTGAGGAAATCTTGTCTAGAGTCGGTCAGAATTCACCAGCACATTTAGTTATGGCGAAATTAACTTGTCAAACATTTGAAAGACTTTCCAGAAATGCCTTAGTTTATAAAAGACTTTCCTTTGATAGGTAGGGTATATCACATTGGGGATACCGTAAGTTACGCCGTGTTTTCTTTAAAGCGTTAAATGCGGGGAACCCAAATGCAATTTTACGCTATGGGTTAAGAACCTATTTTGACTCAACATATCCCAACATAGGGTTTCGTGAGTTAGAAAGAGCTTCTAACATGCAACACAAAGAAGCATGTTATGCTTATGGGTTAGTGATGTTCGCTTCTCACTAAAGTGTGAAAAAGAACATCGGATTTTAACTTTTAAATAAAACCTTCCCACAAGTGACGGATTCAGTAGTTGGGGTGAGAAACAAGGTTTTTAGATTATTACGGGGTTGTTGGACATTACGAAACCCTCGTCCCTTCAACGATGTTACAACATGCTGTCTTGTCAACGGCCACAATGGTTATGTTCCACAAGACCAAGGATGGGAAGTAGTCTTAGTAAAACCAGAATACATGACTTGTTTCTGGACGTATGAATTACGTGTTTTTATTGCCTTTACTGAACGACTTGCGTATTAACTAGGACTTTTGTCACAACTGCTTTGTATCAACATTTTTATGTGCTATATTTCATGCTATATGTAAAATAGCGGTATTGTAAGTTTGCAAAATATTGTATATAAGTTTGAATGTGAAATATTATTGTAATCAGTTTTTCATATAGAATTGTAGTAGTTGAATTGTATATTAGCTACTAAGTATGAACTTAAAGGGTAGGTACTACCCGAATTAAAACTATAAAACGCTAATATGAAGAAAAAGTTTTATAAATAAGTTCATATTATGCTACGAAATACTATTGACTACTCTTAATATTCTATATGATTAACTTAATTCTTTTAGCTATTTTTGAAGGAAATGGCACCGACTACTCGTCAGAACTTGAACATGAGCGAGGAAGACTTCCGTGTTTTCCTTGCTGCGAACATAGCTGCGGTGCAAGCCGCAATGCAAAATAACAACAATAACTCTGGTTCTAGCAGTGGAACAAATTCCACAAGAACTCGTGTATGATGCTCCTACAAAGAATTCACTGCCTGCAAACCTTTGGAATTCGATGGAACCGAGGGTCCAATCGGATTGAAACAGTGGACCGAAAAGGTTGAATCGGTGTTTTCCATAAGTAAATGTAACGAAGAAGACAAAGTAAAGTACGCTACGCATACCTTCACAGGTACTGCGTTAACATGGTGGAACACCTATCTCGAGCAGGTGGGACAAGATGCTGTTTACGCACTACCGTGGTCAGCATTCAAGCACTTGATGAACGAGCAGTATCGTCCCAGAAACGAGGTCAATAAGCTTAAGGTAGAGCTTAGAGGATTACGAACGCAAGGTTTCGACATCACCACGTACGAATGACGATTCACAGAGTTGAGTCTATTGTGTCCAAGAGCGTTCGGAGATGAAGAGGAGAAGATTGACGCATTTGTAAAAGGGTTACCAGAAAGGATTCAAGAAGATGTTAGTTCACACGAGCCCGCCTCCATACAAAAGGCAAGTCAAATGGCTCACAAACTCATAAATCTGATTGAGGGAAGGATTAAAGAACAGGCAGCCGAAGAGGCCAACACGAAACAAGTCAAGAGAAAGTAGGAGGAAAACAGTGACAAGAGTTACCAATACAACAACAACAACAATCACAACCACAATCGCAACAACTATCCCAACAACCGCAACATCAATCGCAACAACAACAAGCGCAATCCCAACAAAAACTACAACAAGCGTCCCAACTAAAATGTCCCGTTCTTATTGATTAAAAACGTTCCATATTAATTGATTTCGTTGCGAGGTTTTGACCTCTATATGAGACGTTTTTCAAAGACTGCATTCATTTTAAAACAACCATAACCTTTATTTCATCAATAAAGGTTTAAAAAGCTTTACGTAGATTATCAAATAATGATAATCTAAAATATCCTGTTTACACACGACCATTACATAATGGTTTACAATACAAATATGTTACAACAAAATAAGTTTCTTGAATGCAGTTTTTACAAAATATCATACAAGCATGGACTCCAAATCTCGTCCTTATTTAAGTATGCGACAGCGGAAGCTCTTAATAATCACCTGAGAATAAACATGCTTAAAACGTCAACAAAAATGTTGGTGAGTTATAGGTTTAACCTATATATATCAAATCATAATAATAGACCACAAGATTTCATATTTCAATACACACCCCATGAAATGTCCCGTTCTTATTGATTAAAAACGTTCAATATTAATTGATTTCGTTGCGAGGTTTTGACCTCTATATGAGACGTTTTTCAAAGACTGCATTCATTTTTAAAACAAACCATAACCTTTATTTCATAAATAAAGGTTTAAAAAGCTTTACGTAGATTATCAAATAATGATAATCTAAAATATCATGTTTACACACGACCATTACATAATGGTTTACAATACAAATATGTTACATCGAAATCAGTTTCTTGAATGCAGTTTTTACACAATATCATACAAACATGGACTCCAAATCTTGTCCTTATTTTAGTATGCAACAGCGGAAGCTCTTAAATTTCACCTGAGAATAAACATGCTTTAAACGTCAACAAGAATGTTGGTGAGTTATAGGTTTAACCTATATATATCAAATCGTAACAATAGACCACAAGATTTCATATTTCAATACACATCCCATACATAGAGATAAAAATCATTCATATGGTGAACACCTGGTAACCGACAATAACAAGATGCATATATAAGAATATCCCCATCATTCCGGGACACCCTTCGGATATGATATAAATTTCGAAGTACTAAAGCATCCGGTACTTTGGATGGGGTTTGTTAGGCCCAATAGATCTATCTTTAGGATTCGCGTCAATTAGGGTGTCTGTTCCCTAATTCTTAGATTACCAGACTTAATAAAAAGGGGCATATTCGATTTCGATAATTCAACCATAGAATGTAGTTTCACGTACTTGTGTCTATTTTGTAAATCATTTATAAAACCTGCATGTATTCTCATCCCAAAAATATTAGATTTTAAAAGTGGGACTATAACTCACTTTCACAGATTTTTACTTCGTCGGGAAGTAAGACTTGGCCACTGGTTGATTCACGAACCTATAACAATATATACATATATATCAAAGTATGTTCAAAATATATTTACAACACTTTTAATATATTTTGATGTTTTAAGTTTATTAAGTCAGCTGTCCTCGTTAGTAACCTACAACTAGTTGTCCACAGTTAGATGTACAAAAATAAATCGATAAATATTATCTTGAATCAATCCACGACCCAGTGTATACGTATCTCAGTATTGATCACAACTCAAACTATATATATTTTGGAATCAACCTCAACCCTGTATAGCTAACTCCAACATTCACATATAGAGTGTCTATGGTTGTTCCGAAATATATATAGATGTGTCGACATGATAGGTCGAAACATTGTATACATGTCTATGGTATCTCAAGATTACATAATATATAATACAAGTTGATTAAGTTATGGTTGGAATAGATTTGTTACCAATTTTCACGTAGCTAAAATGAGAAAAATTATCCAATCTTGTTTTACCCATAACTTCTTCATTTTAAATCCGTTTTGAGTGAATCAAATTGCTATGGTTTCATATTGAACTCTATTTTATGAATCTAAACAAAAAAAGTATAGGTTTCTAGTCGGAAAAATAAGTTACAAGTCGTTTTTGTAAAGGTAGTCATTTCAGTCGAAAGAACGACGTCTAGATGACCATTTTAGAAAACATACTTCCACTTTGAGTTTAACCATAATTTTTGGATATAGTTTCATGTTCATAATAAAAATCATTTTCTCAGAATAACAACTTTTAAATCAAAGTTTATCATAGTTTTTAATTAACTAACCCAAAACAGCCCGCGGTGTTACTACGACGGCGTAAATCCGGTTTTACGGTGTTTTTCGTGTTTCCAGGTTTTAAATCATTAAGTTAGCATATCATATAGATATAGAACATGTGTTTAGTTGATTTTAAAAGTCAAGTTAGAAGGATTAACTTTTGTTTGCGAACAAGTTTAGAATTAACTAAACTATGTTCTAGTGATTACAAGTTTAAACCTTCGAATAAGATAGCTTTATATGTATGAATCGAATGATGTTATGAACATCATTACTACCTTAAGTTCCTTGGATGAACCTACTGGAAAAGAGAAAAATGGATCTAGCTTCAATGGATCCTTGGATGGCTCAAAGTTCTTGAAGCAAAATCATGACACGAAAACAAGTTCAAGTAAGATCATCACTTGAAATGAGATTGTTATAGTTATAGAAATTGAACCAAAGTTTGAATATGATTATTACCTTGTATTAGAATGATAACCTACTGTAAGAAACAAAGATTTCTTGAGGTTGGATGATCACCTTACAAGATTGGAAGTGAGCTAGCAAACTTGAAAGTATTCTTGATTTTATGAAACTAGAACTTTTGGAATTTATGAAGAACACTTAGAACTTGAAGATAGAACTTGAGAGAGTTCAATTAGATGAAGAAAATTGAAGAATGAAAGTGTTTGTAGGTGTTTTTGGTCGTTGGTGTATGGATTAGATATAAAGGATATGTAATTTTGTTTTCATGTAAATAAGTCATGAATGATTACTCATATTTTTGTAATCTTATGAGATATTTCATGCTAGTTGCCAAATGATGGTTCCCACATGTGTTAGGTGACTCACATGGGCTGCTAAGAGCTGATCATTGGATTGTATATACCAATAGTACATACATCTAAAAGCTATGTATTGTACGAGTACGAATACGGGTGCATACGAGTAGAATTGTTGATGAAACTGAACGAGGATGTAATTGTAAGCATTTTTGTTAAGTAGAAGTATTTTGATAAGTGTATTGAAGTCTTTCAAAAGTGTATAAATACATATTAAAACACTACATGTATATACATTTTAACTGAGTCGTTAAGTCATCGTTAGCCGTTACATGTAAGTGTTGTTTTGAAACCTTTAGGTTAACGATCTTGTTAAATGTTGTTAACCCAATGTTTATAATATCAAATGAGATTTTAAATTATTATATTATCATGATATTATCATGTATGAATATCTCTTAATATGATATATATACATTAAATGTCTTTACAACGATAATCGTTACATATATGTCTCGTTTAAAAATCATTAAGTTAGTAGTCTTGTTTTTACATATGTAGTTCATTGTTAATATACTTTATGATATGTTTTCTTATCATAGTATCATGTTAACTATATATATATATCCATATATATGTCATCATATAGTTTTTACAAGTTTTAACGTTCGTGAATCACCGATCAACTTGGGTGGTCAATTGTCTATATGAAACATATTTCAATTAATCAAGTCTTAACAAGTTTGATTGCTTAACATGTTGGAAACATTTAATCATGTAAATATCAATCTTAATTAATATATATAAACATGGAAAAGTTCGGGTCACTACAGTACCTACCCGTTAAATAAATTTCGTCCCGAAATTTTAAGCTGTTGAAGGTGTTGACGAATCTTCTGGAAATAGATGCGGGTATTTCTTCTTCATCTGATCTTCACGCTCCCAGGTGAACTCGGGTCCTCTACGAGCATTCCATCGAACCTTAACAATTGGTATCTTGTTTTTCTTAAGTCTTTTAACCTCACGATCCATTATTTCGACGGGTTCTTCGATGAATTGAAGTTTTTCGTTGATTTGGATTTCATCTAACGGAATAGTGAGATCTTCTTTAGCAAAACATTTCTTTAAATTCGAGACGTGGAAAGTGTTATGTACAGCCGCGAGTTGTTGAGGTAACTCTAGTCGGTAAGCTACTGGTCCGACACGATCAATAATCTTGAATGGTCCAATATACCTTGGATTTAATTTCCCTCGTTTACCAAATCGAACAACGCCTTTCCAAGGTGCAACTTTAAGCATGACCATCTCTCCAATTTCAAATTCTATATCTTTTCTTTTAATGTCAGCGTAGCTCTTTTGTCGACTTTGGGCAGTTTTCAACCGTTGTTGAATTTGGATGATCTTCTCGGTAGTTTCTTGTATAATCTCCGGACCCGTAATCTGTCTATCCCCCACTTCACTCCAACAAATCGGAGACCTGCACTTTCTACCATAAAGTGCTTCAAACGGCGGCATCTCAATGCTTGAATGGTAGCTGTTGTTGTAGGAAAATTCTGCTAACGGTAGATGTCGATCCCAACTGTTTCCGAAATCAATAACACATGCTCGTAGCATGTCTTCAAGCGTTTGTATCGTCCTTTCGCTCTGCCCATCAGTTTGTGGATGATAGGCAGTACTCATGTCTAGACGAGTTCCTAATGCTTGCTGTAATGTCTGCCAGAATCTTGAAATAAATCTGCCATCCCTATCAGAGATAATAGAGATTGGTATTCCATGCCTGGAGATGACTTCCTTCAAATACAGTCGTGCTAACTTCTCCATCTTGTCATCTTCTCTTATTGGTAGGAAGTGTGCTGATTTGGTGAGACGATCAACTATTACCCAAATAGTATCAAAACCACTTGCAGTCCTTGGCAATTTAGTGATGAAATCCATGGTAATGTTTTCCCATTTCCATTCCGGGATTTCGGGTTGTTGAAGTAGACCTGATGGTTTCTGATGCTCAGCTTTGACCTTAGAACACGTCAAACATTCTCCTACGTATTTAGCAACATCGGCTTTCATACCAGGCCACCAAAAATGTTTCTTGAGATCCTTGTACATCTTCCCCGTTCCAGGATGTATTGAGTATCTGGTTTTATGAGCTTCTCTAAGTACCATTTCTCTCATATCTCCAAATTTTGGTACCCAAATCCTTTCAGCCCTATACCGAGTTCCGTCTTCCCGAATATTAAGATGCTTCTCCGATCCTTTGGGTATTTCATCCTTTAAATTTCCCTCTTTTAAAACTCCTTGTTGCGCCTCCTTTATTTGAGTAGTAATGTTATTATGAATCATTATATTCACAGATTTTACTCGAATGGGTTCTCTGTCCTTCCTGCTCAAGGCATCGGCTACCACATTTGCCTTCCCCGGGTGGTAACGAATCTCAAAGTCGTAATCATTCAATAATTCAATCCACCTACGCTGCCTCATATTCAGTTGTTTCTGATTAAATATGTGTTGAAGACTTTTGTGGTCGGTATATATAATACTTTTGACCCCATATAAGTAGTGCCTCCAAGTCTTTAATGCAAAAACAACCGCGCCTAATTCCAAATCATGCGTCGTATAATTTTGTTCGTGAATCTTCAATTGTCTAGACGCATAAGCAATCACCTTCGTTCGTTGCATTAATACACAACCGAGACCTTGCTTTGATGCATCACAATAAATCACAAAATCATCATTCCCTTCAGGCAATGACAATATAGGTGCCGTAGTTAGCTTTTTCTTCAATAACTGAAACGCTTTCTCTTGTTCATCATTCCATTCAAATTTCTTCCCTTTATGCGTTAATGCAGTCAAGGGTTTTGCTATTCTGGAAAAGTCTTGGATGAACCTTCTGTAGTAACCAGCTAGTCCTAAAAACTGGCGTATGTGTTTCGGAGTTTTCGGGGTTTCCCACTTTTCAACAGTTTCTATCTTTGCCGGATCCACCTTAATACCTTCTTTGTTCACTATGTGACCGAGGAATTGAACTTCTTCCAACCAAAATGCACACTTTGAAAACTTAGCGTACAATTCTTCCTTCCTCAATACTTCTAACACCTTTCTCAAATGTTCACCGTGTTCTTGGTCATTCTTTGAGTAAATAAGTATGTCATCAATGAAAACAATGACAAACTTGTCAAGGTATGGTCCACACACTCGGTTCATAAGGTCCATGAACACAGCTGGTGCATTAGTTAAACCAAACGGCATGACCATAAACTCGTAATGACCGTAACGTGTTCTGAAAGCAGTCTTTGGAATATCATCTTCTTTCACCCGCATTTGATGATACCCGGAACGTAAGTCAATCTTTGAATAAACAGACGAGCCTTGTAGTTGATCAAATAAGTCGTCGATTCTCGGTAGTGGGTAGCGGTTCTTGATGGTAAGTTTGTTCAACTCTCGGTAGTCGATACACAACCTGAATGTACCATCTTTCTTCTTGACAAACAAAACAGGAGCTCCCCACGGTGATGTGCTTGGTCGAATGAAACCACGCTCTAAAAGTTCTTGTAATTGGCTTTGCAGTTCTTTCATCTCGCTGGGTGCGAGTCTGTAAGGAGCACGAGCTATTGGTGCAGCTCCTGGTACAAGATCTATTTGAAATTCAACGGATCGATGTGGGGGTAATCCCGGTAATTCTTTCGGAAATACATCGGGAAATTCTTTTGCAATGGGAACATCATTGATGCTCTTTTCTTCAGTTTGTACTTTCTCGACGTGTGCTAGAACAGCATAGCAACCTTTTCTTATTAGTTTTTGTGCCTTCAAATTACTAATAAGATGTAGCTTCGTGTTGCCCTTTTCTCCGTACACCATTAAGGGTTTTCCTTTTTCTCGTATAATGCGAATTGCATTTTTGTAACAAACGATCTCCGCTTTCACTTCTTTTAACCAGTCCATACCGATTATCACATCAAAACTCCCTAACTCTACTGGTATCAAATCAATCTTAAATGTTTCGCTAACCAGTTTAATTTCTCGATTCCGACATATATTATCTGCTGAAATTAATTTACCATTTGCTAATTCGAGTAAAAATTTACTATCCAAAGGCGTCAATGGACAACTTAATTTAGCACAAAAATCTCTACTCATATAGCTTCTATCCGCACCCGAATCAAATAAAACGTAAGCAGATTTATTGTCAATAAGAAACGTACCCGTAACAAGCTCCGGGTCTTCCTGTGCCTCTACCGCATTAATATTGAAAACTCTTCCACGGCCTTGTCCATTCGTGTTCTCCTGGTTCGGGCAATTTCTAATAATGTGTCCTGGTTTTCCACATTTATAACAAACTACATTGGCATAACTTGCTCCGACACTACTTGCTCCGCCATTACTCGTTCCGACACCATTTGTTCCTTTCGTTCTATTAACCCCTGGTCCGTAGACCTCACACTTCGCCGCGCTATGACCATTTCTTTTACACTTGTTGCAAAATTTGGTGCAGAACCCCGAGTGATTCTTTTCACACCTTTGGCATAGATGCTTCTGATTGTTGTTGTTGTTGCGGTTATTATTGTTGTTGGGATGATTGTTGTAGTTGCTGTTGTTGTTGTTGTTGTTGTTGTTGTTGTTGTTGTTGTTGTTGTTGTTGTTGTTGTTGGGCCGTTTGTTGTAGTTGCGATTGATGTTGCGATTGTTGGGATAATTGTTGCGATTATTGTTGTAATTGCTGTTGTTGTTGTATTGGTGATTCTTATCACCGTTTTCCTCCCACTTTCTTTTGACTTGCTTCACATTGGCCTCTTCAGCAGTCTGTTCTTTAATTCTTTCTTCAATCTGGTTCACTAGTTTGTGAGCCATTCTACATGCCTGTTGTATGGAGGCGGGCTCGTGTGAACTTATATCTTCTTGGATTCTTTCCGGTAATCCTTTCACAAACGCGTCGATCTTCTCTTCCTCATCTTCGAATGCTCCCGGACACAATAGGCACAATTCTGTGAATCGTCTTTCGTACGTGGTAATATCAAATCCTTGGGTTCGTAACCCTCTAAGTTCTGTCTTGAGCTTATTGACCTCGGTTCTGGGACGGTACTTCTCGTTCATCAAGTGCTTGAATGCTGACCACGGTAGTGCGTACGCATCATCTTGTCCCACTTGCTCTAGATAGGTATTCCACCATGTTAACGCAGAACCTGTGAAGGTATGCGTAGCGTACTTCACTTTGTCCTCTTCAGTACACTTACTTATGGCAAACACCGATTCAACCTTCTCGGTCCACCGTTTCAATCCGATCGGTCCTTCGGTTCCATCAAATTCCAAAGGTTTGCAGGCAGTGAATTCTTTGTAGGTGCATCCTACACGATTTCCTGTACTGCTAGATCCAAGGTTATTGTTGGTATGTAGCGCAGCCTGTACTGCGGCTATGTTTGAAGCTAGAAAAGTACGGAATTCCTCTTCATTCATATTCACAGTGTGTCGAGTAGTCGGTGCCATTTCCTTCAAAATAGTTAAATGGAACAAGTTAATCATACAGAATATTAAGAGTAGTTAATAGTATTTCGTAGCATAATATGAACTCATTTATAAAAGCTTTTTCTTCATATTAGCGTTTTATAAGTTTAAATTCGGGTAGTACCTACCCGTTAAGTTCATACTTAGTAGCTAATATACAATTCAACTACTACAATTCTATATGAAAAACTGATTATAATAATATTTCGCGTTCAAACTTTTATACAATATTTTACAAACTTACAGTACCGCTTATTTTACATAAAGCATGAAATATAGCACACAATAACTTTGATACAAGATAGTTGTGAAGATAATTCTAGCTAGTACACAAGTCGTTCAGCAAAGGCAATAAAGACACGTAATTCATACGTCCAGAAACAAGTCATGCATTTTGGTTTTACTAGGACTACTTCCCATCCTTGGTCTTGTGCAACATAACCGTTATGGCCGTTGATAAGACAGCGTGTTGTAACGTCGTCAAAGGGACGAGGGTTACGTAATGTCCAACAGTCCCGTAATAATCTAAAAACCTCATTTCTTACCCCAATTACCGACTCCGTCACTTGTGGAAACGTTTTGTTTAATAGTTGTAGCCCGATGTTCTTGTTCTCACTTTGGTGAGAAGCGAACATTACTAATCCGTAAGCATAACATGCTTCTTTATGTTGCATGTTAGCCGCTTTTTCTAAATCACGAAGTCCAATATTCGGATATATTGAGTCAAAATAATTTCTTAACCCGTTGCGTAAAATAGCATTTGGGTTCCCCGCAATATATGCGTCAAAGTAAACACATCGTAACTTATGGGTTTCCCAATGTGATATCCCCCATCTTTCAAACGAAAGTCTCTTATAAACCAAGACATTCTTGGAACGTTCTTCGAATGTCTTACAAACTGATCTCGCCTTAAATAGTTGTGCCGAAGAATTCTGGCCGACTCTAGACAAGATTTCATCAATCATGTCTCCGGGTAGGTCTCTTAAAATATTGGGTTGTCTATCCATTTTGTGTTTTTAAACTGTAAAATAGACAAGAGTTAGTTTCATAAAAAAAATACTTATTAATACAAGCAATTTTTACATATATCATAAAGCATAAGAACACTATATTACATATATTACACCACACGAATACAACTATCTTATTCCGACTCGCTCGTTTCTTCTTCTTCGGTTTTGGTTCGTTTTGCCAAGTTTCTAGGGATATATGATGTTCCCCTAATACGAGCCGTCGTTGTCCACATTGGTTTAGAAAAACCTGGTGGTTTAGAGGTTCCCGGGTCATTGTTACAACTTAAGGACTTCGGGGGTTGACGATACATATAAAGTTCATCGGGGTTGGAATTAGATTTCTCTATTTTTATGCCCTTTCCCTTATTATTTTCTTTTGCCTTTTTAAATTCAGTTGGGGTAATTTCTATAACATCATCGGAATTCTCGTCGGAATCCGATTCATCGGAGAATTGGTAATCCTCCCAATATTTTGCTTCCTTGGCGAAACACCATTGACCATAATTAACTTTGGTCGGTTGGTTGAGGATTTTCTTTTACTTAACCGTTTTATTATTTCCCCCACCGGTTCTATTTCTTCATCCGGTTCCGATTCTTCTTCCGGTTCCGATTCTTCTTCCGGTTCCGACTCTTCTTCCGGTTCCTCTTCGGGAACTTGTGAATCAGTCCACAAATCATTCCAATTTACATTTGACTCTTCATTATTATTAGGTGAGTCAATGGGACTTGTTCTAGAGGTAGACATCTATCACATAATATCAAACACGTTAAGAGATTAATATATCACATAATATTCATATGTTAAAAATATATAGTTTCCAACAAAAATGTTAAGCAATCATTTTTAAAGAAAACACGGTCGAAGTCCAGACTCACTAATGCATCCTAACAAACTCGATAAGACACACTAATGCAAATTTTCTGGTTCTCTAAGACCAACGCTCGGATACCAACTGAAATGTCCCGTTCTTATTGATTAAAAACGTTCCATATTAATTGATTTCGTTGCGAGGTTTTGACCTCTATATGAGACGTTTTTCAAAGACTGCATTCATTTTTAAAACAAACCATAACCTTTATTTCATAAATAAAGGTTTAAAAAGCTTTACGTAGATTATCAAATAATGATAATCTAAAATATCATGTTTACACACGACCATTACATAATGGTTTACAATACAAATATGTTACATCGAAATCAGTTTCTTGAATGCAGTTTTTACACAATATCATACAAACATGGACTCCAAATCTTGTCCTTATTTTAGTATGCAACAGCGGAAGCTCTTAAATTTCACCTGAGAATAAACATGCTTTAAACGTCAACAAGAATGTTGGTGAGTTATAGGTTTAACCTATATATATCAAATCGTAACAATAGACCACAAGATTTCATATTTCAATACACATCCCATACATAGAGATAAAAATCATTCATATGGTGAACACCTGGTAACCGACAATAACAAGATGCATATATAAGAATATCCCCATCATTCCGGGACACACTTCGGATATGATATAAATTTCGAAGTACTAAAGCATCCGGTACTTTGGATGGGGTTTGTTAGGCCCAATAGATCTATCTTTAGGATTCGCGTCAATTAGGGTGTCTGTTCCCTAATTCTTAGATTACCAGACTTAATAAAAAGGGGCATATTCGATTTCGATAATTCAACCATAGAATGTAGTTTCACGTACTTGTGTCTATTTTGTAAATCATTTATAAAACCTGCATGTATTCTCATCCCAAAAATATTAGATTTTAAAAGTGGGACTATAACTCACTTTCACAGATTTTTACTTCGTCGGGAAGTAAGACTTGGCCACTGGTTGATTCACGAACCTATAACAATATATACATATATATCAAAGTATGTTCAAAATATATTTACAACACTTTTAATATATTTTGATGTTTTAAGTTTATTAAGTCAGCTGTCCTCGTTAGTAACCTACAACTAGTTGTCCACAGTTAGATGTACAAAAATAAATCGATAAATATTATCTTGAATCAATCCACGACCCAGTGTATACGTATCTCAGTATTGATCACAACTCAAACTATATATATTTTGGAATCAACCTCAACCCTGTATAGCTAACTCCAACATTCACATATAGAGTGTCTATGGTTGTTCCGAAATATATATAGATGTGTCGACATGATAGGTCGAAACATTGTATACATGTCTATGGTATCTCAAGATTACATAATATATAATACAAGTTGATTAAGTTATGGTTGGAATAGATTTGTTACCAATTTTCACGTAGCTAAAATGAGAAAAATTATCCAATCTTGTTTTACCCATAACTTCTTCATTTTAAATCCGTTTTGAGTGAATCAAATTGCTATGGTTTCATATTGAACTCTATTTTATGAATCTAAACAAAAAAAGTATAGGTTTCTAGTCGGAAAAATAAGTTACAAGTCGTTTTTGTAAAGGTAGTCATTTCAGTCGAAAGAACGACGTCTAGATGACCATTTTAGAAAACATACTTCCACTTTGAGTTTAACCATAATTTTTGGATATAGTTTCATGTTCATAATAAAAATCATTTTCTCAGAATAACAACTTTTAAATCAAAGTTTATCATAGTTTTTAATTAACTAACCCAAAACAGCCCGCGGTGTTACTACGACGGCGTAAATCCGGTTTTACGGTGTTTTTCGTGTTTCCAGGTTTTAAATCATTAAGTTAGCATATAATATAGATATAGAACATGTGTTTAGTTGATTTTAAAAGTCAAGTTAGAAGGATTAACTTTTGTTTGCGAACAAGTTTAGAATTAACTAAACTATGTTCTAGTGATTACAAGTTTAAACCTTCGAATAAGATAGCTTTATATGTATGAATCGAATGATGTTATGAACATCATTACTACCTTAAGTTCCTTGGATGAACCTACTGGAAAAGAGAAAAATGGATCTAGCTTCAATGGATCCTTGGATGGCTCAAAGTTCTTGAAGCAAAATCATGACACGAAAACAAGTTCAAGTAAGATCATCACTTGAAATGAGATTGTTATAGTTATAGAAATTGAACCAAAGTTTGAATATGATTATTACCTTGTATTAGAATGATAACCTACTGTAAGAAACAAAGATTTCTTGAGGTTGGATGATCACCTTACAAGATTGGAAGTGAGCTAGCAAACTTGAAAGTATTCTTGATTTTATGAAACTAGAACTTTTGGAATTTATGAAGAACACTTAGAACTTGAAGATAGAACTTGAGAGAGTTCAATTAGATGAATAAAATTGAAGAATGAAAGTGTTTGTAGGTGTTTTTGGTCGTTGGTGTATGGATTAGATATAAAGGATATGTAATTTTGTTTTCATGTAAATAAGTCATGAATGATTACTCATATTTTTGTAATCTTATGAGATATTTCATGCTAGTTGCCAAATGATGGTTCCCACATGTGTTAGGTGACTCACATGGGCTGCTAAGAGCTGATCATTGGATTGTATATACCAATAGTACATACATCTAAAAGCTATGTATTGTACGAGTACGAATACGGGTGCATACGAGTAGAATTGTTGATGAAACTGAACGAGGATGTAATTGTAAGCATTTTTGTTAAGTAGAAGTATTTTGATAAGTGTATTGAAGTCTTTCAAAAGTGTATAAATACATATTAAAACACTACATGTATATACATTTTAACTGAGTCGTTAAGTCATCGTTAGCCGTTACATGTAAGTGTTGTTTTGAAACCTTTAGGTTAACGATCTTGTTAAATGTTGTTAACCCAATGTTTATAATATCAAATGAGATTTTAAATTATTATATTATCATGATATTATCATGTATGAATATCTCTTAATATGATATATATACATTAAATGTCTTTACAACGATAATCGTTACATATATGTCTCGTTTAAAAATCATTAAGTTAGTAGTCTTGTTTTTACATATGTAGTTCATTGTTAATATACTTTATGATATGTTTTCTTATCATAGTATCATGTTAACTATATATATATATATCCATATATATGTCATCATATAGTTTTTACAAGTTTTAACGTTCGTGAATCACCGATCAACTTGGGTGGTCAATTGTCTATATGAAACATATTTCAATTAATCAAGTCTTAAAAAGTTTGATTGCTTAACATGTTGGAAACATTTAATCATGTAAATATCAATCTTAATTAATATATATAAACATGGAAAAGTTCGGGTCACTACACCCCATACATAGAGATAAAAATTATTCATATGGTGAACACCTGGTAACCGACATTAACAAGATGCATATATAAGAATATCCCCATCATTCCGGGACACCCTTCGGATATGATATAAATTTCGAAGTACTAAAGCATCCGGTACTTTGGATGGGGTTTGTTAGGCCCAATAGATCTATCTTTAGGATTCGCGTCAATTAGGGTGTCTGTTCCCTAATTCTTAGATTACCAGACTTAATAAAAAGGGGCATATTCGATTTCGATAATTCAACCATAGAATGTAGTTTCACGTACTTGTGTCTATTTTGTAAATCATTTATAAAACCTGCATGTATTCTCATCCCAAAAATATTAGATTTTAAAAGTGGGACTATAACTCACTTTCACATATTTTTACTTCGTCGGGAAGTAAGACTTGGCCACTGGTTGATTCACGAACCTATAACAATATATACATATATATCAAAGTATGTTCAAAATATATTTACAACACTTTTAATATATTTTGATGTTTTAAGTTTATTAAGTCAGCTGTCCTTGTTAGTAACCTACAACTAGTTGTCCACAGTTAGATGTACAAAAATAAATCGATAAATATTATCTTGAATCAATCCACGACCCAGTGTATACGTATCTCAGTATTGATCACAACTCAAACTATATATATTTTGGAATCAACCTCAACCCTGTATAGCTAACTCCAACATTCACATATAGAGTGTCTATGGTTGTTCCGAAATATATATAGATGTGTCGACATGATAGGTCGAAATATTGTATACGTGTCTATGGTATCTCAAGATTACATAATATACAATACAAGTTGATTAAGTTATGGTTGGAATAGATTTGTAACCAATTTTCACGTAGCTAAAATGAGAAAAATTATCCAATCTTGTTTTACCCATAACTTCTTCATTTTAAATCCGTTTTGAGTGAATCAAATTGCTATGGTTTAATATTGAACTCTATTTTATGAATCTAAACAGAAAAAGTATAGGTTTATTGTCGGAAAAATAAGTTACAAGTCGTTTTTGTAAAGGTAGTCATTTCAGTCGAAAGAACGACGTCTAGATGACCATTTTAGAAAACATACTTCCACTTTGAGTTTAACCATAATTTTTGGATATAGTTTCATGTTCATAATAAAAATCATTTTCTCAGAATAACAACTTTTAAATCAAAGTTTATCATAGTTTTTAATTAACTAACCCAAAACAGCCCGCGGTGTTACTACGACGGCGTAAATTCGGTTTTACGGTGTTTTTCGTGTTTCCAGGTTTTAAATCATTAAGTTAGCATATCATATAGATATAGAACATGTGTTTAGTTGATTTTAAAAGTCAAGTTAGAAGGATTAACTTTTGTTTGCGAACAAGTTTAGAATTAACTAAACTATGTTCTAGTGATTACAAGTTTAAACCTTCGAATAAGATAGCTTTATATGTATGAATCGAATGATGTTATGAACATCATTACTACCTTAAGTTCCTTGGATAAACCTACTGGAAAAGAGAAAAATGGATCTAGCTTCAACGGATCCTTGGATGGCTCGAAGTTCTTGAAGCAGAATCATGACACGAAAACAAGTTCAAGTAAGATCATCACTTGAAATAAGATTGTTATAGTTATAGAAATTGAACCAAAGTTTGAATATGATTATTACCTTGTATTAGAATGATAACCTACTGTAATAAACAAAGATTTCTTGAGGTTGGATGATCACCTTACAATATTGGAAGTGAGCTAGCAAACTTGAAAGTATTCTTGATTTTATGTTAACTAGAACTTGTAGAATTTATGAAGAACACTTAGAACTTGAAGATAGAACTTGAGAGAGATCAATTAGCTGAAGAAAATTGAAGAATGAAAGTGTTTGTAGGTGTTTTTGGTCGTTGGTGTATGGATTAGATATAAAGGATATGTAATTTTGTTTTCATGTAAATAAGTCATGAATGATTACTCATATTTTTGTAATTTTATGAGATATTTCATGCTAGTTGCCAAATGATGGTTCCCATATGTGTTAGGTGACTCACATGGGCTGCTAAGAGCTGATCATTGGAGTGTATATACCAATAGTACATACATCTAAAAGCTGTGTATTGTACGAGTACGAATACGGGTGCATACGAGTAGAATTGTTGATGAAACTGAACGAGGATGTAATTTTAAGCATTTTTGTTAAGTAGAAGTATTTTGATTATTTTATTGAAGTCTTTCAAAAGTGTATAAATACATATTAAAACACTACATGTATATACATTTTAACTGAGTCGTTAAGTCATCGTTAGTCGTTACATGTAAGTGTTGTTTTGAAACCTTTAGGTTAACGATCTTGTTAAATGTTGTTAACCCAATGTTTATAATATCAAATGAGATTTTAAATTATTATATTATCATGATATTATCATTTCTGAATATCTCTTAATATGATATATATACATTAAATGTCTTTACAACGATAATCGTTACATATATGTCTCGTTTAAAAATCATTAAGTTAGTAGTCTTGTTTTTACATATGTAGTTCATTGTTAATATACTTAATGATATGTTTACTTATCATAGTATCATGTTAACTATATATATATATATCCATATATATGTCATCATATAGTTTTTTACAAGTTTTAACGTTCGTGAATCACCGGTCAACTTGGGTGGTCAATTGTCTATATGAAACATATTTCAATTAATCAAGTCTTAATAAGTTTGATTGCTTAACATGTTGGAAACATTTAATCATGTAAATATCAATCTCAATTAATATATATAAACATGGAAAAGTTCGGGTCACTACAGTACCTACCCGTTAAATAAATTTCGTCCCGAAATTTTAAGCTGTTGAAGGTGTTGACGAATCTTCTGGAAATAGATGTGGGTATTTCTTCTTCATCTGATCTTCACGCTCCCAGGTGAACTCGGGTCCTCTATGAGCATTCCATCGAACTTTAACAATTGGTATCTTGTTTTGCTTAAGTCTTTTAACCTCACGATCCATTATTTCGACGGGTTCTTCGATGAATTGAAGTTTTTCGTTGATTTGGATTTCATCTAACAGAATAGTGAGATCTTCTTTGGCAAAACATTTCTTCAAATTCGAGACGTGGAAAGTGTTATGTACAGCCGCGAGTTGTTGAGGTAACTCAAGTCGGTAAGCTACTGGTCCGACACGATCAATAATCTTGAATGGTCCAATATACCTTGGATTTAATTTCCCTCGTTTACCAAATCGAACAACGCCTTTCCAAGGTGCAACTTTAAGCATGACCATCTCTCCAATTTCAAATTCTATATCTTTTCTTTTAATGTTAGCGTAGTTCTTTTGTCGACTTTGGGCGGTTTTCAACCGTTGTTGAATTTGGATGATCTTCTCGGTAGTTTCTTGTATAATCTCCGGACCCGTAATCTGTCTATCCCCCACTTCACTCCAACAAATCGGAGACCTACACTTTCTATCATAAAGTGCTTCAAACGGCGCCATCTCAATGCTTGAATGGTAGCTGTTGTTGTAGGAAAATTCTGCTAATGGTAGATGTCGATCCCAACTGTTTCCGAAATCAATAACACATGCTCATAGCATGTCTTCAAGCGTTTGTATCGTCCTTTCGCTCTGCCCATCAGTTTGTGGATGATAGGCAGTACTCATGTCTAGACGAGTTCCTAATGCTTGCTGTAATGTCTGCCAGAATCTTGAAATAAATCTGCCATCCCTATCAGAGATAATAGAGATTGGTATTCCATGTCTGGAGACGACTTCCTTCAAATACAGTCGTGCTAACTTCTCCATCTTGTCATCTTCTCTTATTGGCAGGAAGTGTGCTGATTTGGTGAGACGATCAACTATTACCCAAATAGTATCAAAACCACTTGCAGTCCTTGGCAATTTAGTGATGAAATCCATGGTAATGTTTTCCCATTTCCATTCTGGAATTTCGGGTTGTTGAAGTAGACTTGATGGTTTCTGATGCTCAGCTTTGACCTTAGAACACGTCAAACATTCTCCTACATATTTAGCAACATCGGCTTTCATACCCGGCCACCAAAAATGTTTCTTGAGATCCTTATACATCTTCCCCGTTCCAGGATGTATTGAGTATCTGGTTTTATGAGCTTCTCTAAGTACCATTTCTCTCATATCTCCAAATTTTGGTACCCAAATCCTTTCAGCCCTATACCGGGTTCCGTCTTCCCGAATATTAAGATGCTTCTCCGATCCCTTGGGTATTTCATCCTTTAAATTTCCCTCTTTTAAAACTTCTTGTTGCGCCTCCTTTATTTGAGTAGTAAGGTTATTATGAATCATTATATTCATAGATTTTACTCGAATGAGTTCTCTGTCCTTCCTGCTCAAGGCATCGGCTACCACATTTGCCTTCCCCGGGTGGTAACCAATCTCAAAGTCGTAATCATTCAACAATTCAATCCACCTACGCTGCCTCATATTCAGTTGTTTCTGATTAAATATGTGTTGAAGACTTTTGTGGTCGGTATATATAATACTTTTGACCCCATATAAGTAGTGCCTCCAAGTCTTTAATGCAAAAACAACCGCGCCTAATTCCAAATCATGCGTCGTATAATTTTGTTCGTGAATCTTCAATTGTCTAGACGCATAAGCAATCACCTTCGTTCGTTGCATTAATACACAACCGAGACCTTGCTTTGATGCGTCACAATAAATCATAAAATCATCATTCCCTTCAGGCAATGACAATATAGGTGCCGTAGTTAGCTTTTTCTTCAATAACTGAAACGCTTTCTCTTGTTCATCGTTCCATTCAAATTTCTTCCCTTTATGCGTTAATGCAGTCAAGGGTTTTGCTATTCTGGAAAAGTCTTGGATGAACCTTCTGTAGTAACCAGCTAGTCCTAAAAACTGGCGTATGTGTTTCGGAGTTTTCGGGGTTTCCCACTTTTCAACAGTTTCTATCTTTGCCGGATCCACCTTAATACCTTCTTTGTTCACTATGTGACCGAGGAATTGAACTTCTTCCAACCAAAATGCACACTTTGAAAACTTAGCGTACAATTCTTCCTTCCTCAATACTTCTAACACCTTTCTCAAATGTTCACCGTGTTCTTGTTCATTCTTTGAGTAAATAAGTATGTCATCAATGAAAACAATGACAAACTTGTCAAGGTATGGTCCACACACTCGGTTCATAAGGTCCATGAACACAGCTGGTGCATTAGTTAAACCAAACGGCATGACCATAAACTCGTAATGACCGTAACGTGTTCTGAAAGCAGTCTTTGGAATATCATCTTCTTTCACCCGCATTTGATGATACCCGGAACGTAAGTCAATCTTTGTATAAACAGACGAGCCTTGTAGTTGATCAAATAAGTCGTCGATTCTCAGTAGTGGGTAGCGGTTCTTGATAGTAAGTTTGTTTAACTCTCGGTAGTCGATACACAACCTGAATGTACCATCTTTCTTCTTGACAAACAAAATAGGAGCTCCCCACGGTGATGTGCTTGGTCGAATGAAACCACGCTCTAAAAGTTCTTGTAATTGGCTTTGCAGTTCTTTCATCTCGCTGGGTGCGAGTCTGTAAGGAGCACGAGCTATTGGTGCAGCTTCTGGTACAAGATCTATTTGAAATTCAACGGATCGATGTGGGGGTAATCCCGGTAATTCTTTCGAAAATACATCGGGAAATTCTTTTGCAATGGGAACATCATTGATGCTCTTTTATTCAGTTTGTACTTTCTCGACGTATGCTAGAACAGCATAGCAACCTTTTCTTATTAGTTTTTGTGCCTTCAAATTACTAATAAGATGTAGCTTCGTGTTGCCCTTTTCTCCGTACACCATTAAGGGTTTTCCTTTTCCTCGTATAATGCGAATTGCATTTTTGTAACAAACGATCTCTGCTTTCACTTCTTTCAACCAGTCCATACCGATTATCACATCAAAACTCCCTAACTCTACTGGTATCAAATCAATCTTAAATGTTTCGCTAACCAGTTTAATTTCTCGATTCCGACATATATTATCTGCTGAAATTAATTTACCATTTGCTAATTCGAGTAAAAATTTACTATCCAAAGGCGTCAATGGATAACTTAATTTAGCACAAAAATCTCTACTCATATAGCTTCTATCCGCACCCGAATCAAATAAAACGTAAGCAGATTTATTGTCAATAAGAAACGTACCCGTAACAAGCTCCGGGTCTTCTTGTGCCTCTGCCGCATTAATATTGAAAACTCTTCCGCGGCCTTGTCCATTCGTGTTCTCCTGGTTCGGGCAATTTCTAATAATGTGGCCCGGTTTTCCACATTTATAACAAACTACATTGGCATAACTTGCTCCGACACTACTTCCTCCGCCATTACTCGTTCCGACACCATTTGTTCCTTTCGTTCTATTAACCCCTGGTCCGTAGACCTCACACTTCGCCGTGCTATGACCATTTCTTTTACACTTGTTGCAAAATTTGGTGCAGAACCCCGAGTGATACTTTTCACACCTTTGGCATAGCTGCTTCTGATTGTTGTTGTTGTTGCGGTTATTATTGTTGTTGGGATGATTGTTGTAGTTGTTGTTGTTGTTGTTGTTGTTGTTGGGCCGTTTGTTGTAGTTGCGATTGATGTTGCGATTGTTGGGATAATTGTTGCGATTATTGTTGTAATTGCTGTTGTTGTTGTATTGGTGATTCTTATCACCGTTTTCCTCCCACTTTCTTTTAACTTGCTTCACATTGGCCTCTTCAGCAGTCTGTTCTTTAATTCTTTCTTCAATCTGGTTCACTAGTTTGTGAGCCATTCTACATGCCTGTTGTATGGAGGCGGGCTCGTGTGAACTTATATCTTCTTGGATTCTTTCCGGTAATCCTTTCACAAACGCGTCGATCTTCTCTTCCTCATCTTCGAATGCTCCCGGACACAATAGGCACAATTCTGTGAATCGTCTTTCGTACGTGGTAATATCAAATCCTTGGGTTCGTAACCCTCTAAGTTCTGTCTTGAGCTTATTGACCTCGGTTCTGGGACGGTATTTCTCGTTCTTCAAGTGCTTGAATGCTGACCATGGTAATGCGTACGCATCGTCTTGTCCCACTTGCTCTAGATAGGTATTCCACCATGTTAACGCAGAACCTGTGAAGGTATGCGTAGCGTACTTCACTTTGTCCTCTTCAGTACACTTACTTATGGCAAACACCGATT
Source organism: Rutidosis leptorrhynchoides (assembly GCF_046630445.1). NCBI lineage: Eukaryota > Viridiplantae > Streptophyta > Magnoliopsida > Asterales > Asteraceae > Rutidosis > Rutidosis leptorrhynchoides. Next base: position 276,157,742 of record NC_092336.1, read on the forward strand.
CGACCTTCTCGGTCCACCGTTTCAATCCGATCGGTCCTTCGGTTCCATCTAATTCCAAAGGTTTGCAGGTAGTGAATTCTTTGTAGGTGCATCCTACACGATTTCCTGTACTGCTAGATCCAAGGTTATTGTTGGTATGTAGCGCAGCCTGTACTGCGGCTATGTTTGAAGCTAGAAAAGTACGGAATTCCTCTTCATTCATATTCACGGTGTGTCGAGTAGTCGGTGCCATTTCCTTCAAAATAGTCAAATGGAACAAGTTAATCATACAGAATATTAAGAGTAGTTAATAGTATTTCGTAGCATAATATGAACTCATTTATAAAAGCTTTTTCTTCATATTAGCGTTTTATAAGTTTAAATTCGGGTAGTACCTACCCGTTAAGTTCATACTTAGTAGCTAATATACAATTCAACTACTACAATTCTATATGAAAAACTGATTATAATAATATTTCGCGTTCAAACTTTTATACAATATTTTACAAACTTACAATACCGCTTATTTTACATAAAGCATGAAATATAGCACACAATAACTTTGATACAAGATAGTTGTGAAGATAATTCTAGCTAGTACACAAGTCGTTCAGCAAAGGCAATAAAGACACGTAATTCATACGTCCAGAAACAAGTCATGCATTCTGGTTTTACTAGGACTACTTCCCATCCTTGGTCTTGTGGAACATAACCGTTATGGCCGTTGATAAGACAGCGTGTTGTAACGTCGTCAAAGGGACGAGGGTTACGTAATGTCCAACAGTCCCGTAACAATCTAAAAACCTCATTTCTTACCCCAATTACCGACTCCGTCACTTGTGGGAACGTTTTGTTTAATAGTTGTAGGCCGATGTTCTTGTTCTCACTTTGGTGAGAAGCGAACATTACTAATCCGTAAGCATAACATGCTTCTTTATGTTGCATGTTAGCCGCTTTTTCTAAATCACGAAGTCCAATATTCGGATATATTGAGTCAAAATAATTTCTTAACCCATTGCGTAAAATAGCATTTGGGTTCCCCGCAATATATGCATCAAAGTAAACACATCGTAACTTATGGATTTCCCAATGTGATATCCCCCATCTTTCGAACGAAAGCCTTTTATAAACCAAGGCATTCTTGTAACGTTCTTCGAATGTCTTACAAACTGATCTCGCCTTAAATAGTTGTGCCGAAGAATTCTGACCGACTCTAGACAAGATTTCATCAATCATGTCTCCGGGTAGGTCTCTTAAAATATTAGGTTGTCTATCCATTTTGTGTTTTTATACTGTAAAATAGTCAAGAGTTAGATTCATAAAAAAAATACTTATTAATACAAGCAATTTTTACATATATCATAAAGCATAAGCACACTATATTACATATATTACACCACACGAATACAACTATCTTATTCCGACTCGCTTGTTTCTTCTTCTTCGGTTTTGGTTCGTTTTGCCAAGTTTCTAGGGATATATGATGTTCCCCTAATATGAGCAGTCGTTTTCCACATTGGTTTAGAAAAACCCGGTGGTTTAGAGGTTCCCGGGTCATTGTTACAACTTAAGGACTTCGGGGGTTGACGATACATATAAAGTTCATCGGGGTTGGAATTAGATTTCTCTATTTTTATGCCCTTTCCCTTATTATTTTCTTTTGCCTTTTTAAATTCAGTTGGGGTAATTTCTATAACATCATCGGAATTCTCGTCGGAATCCGATTCATCAGAGAATTGGTAATCCTCCCAATATTTTGCTTCCTTGGCGGAAACACCATTGACCATAATTAACCTTGGTCGGTTGGTTGAGGATTTTCTTTTACTTAACCGTTTTATTATTTCCCCCACCGGTTCTATTTCTTCATCCGGTACCGATTCTTCTTCCGGTTCCGATTCTTCTTCCGGTTCCGACTCTTCTTCCGGTTCCTCTTCGGGAACTTGTGAATCAGTCCATAAATCATTCCAATTTACATTTGACTCTTCATTATTATTAGGTGAGTCAATGGGACTTGTTCTAGAGGTAGACATCTATCACATAATATCAAACGCGTTAAGAGATTAATATATCACATAATATTCACATGTTAAAAATATATAGTTTCCAACAAAATTTGTTAAGCAATCATTTTTCAAGTAAACACGGTCGAAGTCCAGACTTACTAATGCATCCTAACAAACTCAATAAGACACACTAATGCAAAATTCTGGTTCTCTAAGACCAACGCTCGGATACCAACTAAAATGTCCCGTTCTTATTGATTAAAAACGTTCCATATTAATTGATTTCGTTGCGAGGTTTTGACCTCTATATGAGACGTTTTTCAAAGACTGCATTCATTTTAAAACAAACCATAACCTTTATTTCATCAATAAAGGTTTAAAAAGCTTTACGTAGATTATCAAATAATGATAATCTAAAATATCCTGTTTACACACGACCATTACATAATGGTTTACAATACAAATATGTTACAACAAAATAAGTTTCTTGAATGCAGTTTTTACACAATATCATACAAGCATGGACTCCAAATCTCGTCCTTATTTAAGTATACGACAGCGGAAGCTCTTAATAATCACCTGAGAATAAACATGCTTAAAACGTCAACAAAAATGTTGGTGAGTTATAGGTTTAACCTATATATATCAAATCATAATAATAGACCACAAGATTTCATATTTCAATACACACCCCATACATAGAGATAAAAATTATTCATATGGTGAACACCTGGTAACCGACATTAACAAGATGCATATATAAGAATATCCCCATCATTCCGGGACACCCTTCGGATATGATATAAATTTCGAAGTACTAAAGCATCCGGTACTTTGGATGGGGTTTGTTAGGCCCAATAGATCTATCTTTAGGATTCGCGTCAATTAGGGTGTCTGTTCCCTAATTCTTAGATTACCAGACTTAATAAAAAGGGGCATATTCGATTTCGATAATTCAACCATAGAATGTATTTTCACGTACTTGTGTCTATTTTGTAAATCATTTATAAAACCTGCATGTATTCTCATCCCAAAAATATTAGATTTTAAAAGTGGGACTATAACTCACTTTCACATATTTTTACTTCGTCGGGAAGTAAGACTTGGCCACTGGTTGATTCACGAACCTATAACAATATATACATATATATCAAAGTATGTTCAAAATATATTTACAACACTTTTAATATATTTTGATGTTTTAAGTTTATTAAGTCAGTTGTACTTGTTAGTAACCTACAACTAGTTGTCCACAGTTAGATGTACAGAAATAATCGATAAATATTATCTTGAATAAATCCATGACCCAGTGTATACGTATCTCAGTATTGATCACAACTCAAACTATATATATTTTGGAATCAACCTCAACCCTGTATAGCTAACTCCAACATTCACATATAGAGTGTCTATGGTTGTTCCGAAATATATATAGATGTGTCGACATGATAGGTCGAAACATTGTATACGTGTCTATGGTATCTCAAGATTACATAATATACAATACAAGTTGATTAAGTTATGGTTGGAATAGATTTGTTACCAATTTTCACGTAGCTAAAATGAGAAAAATTATCCAATCTTGTTTTACCCATAACTTCTTCATTTTAAATCCGTTTTGAGTGAATCAAATTGATATGGTTTCATATTGAACTCTATTTTATGAATCTAAACAGAAAAAGTATAGGTTTATAGTCAGAAAAATAAGTTACAAGTCGTTTTTGTAAAGGTAGTCATTTCAGTCGAAAGAACGACGTCTAGATGACCATTTTAGAAAACATACTTCCACTTTGAGTTTAACCATAATTTTTGGATATAGTTTCATGTTCATAATAAAAATCATTTTCTCAGAATAACAACTTTTAAATCAAAGTTTATCATAGTTTTTAATTAACTAACCCAAAACAGCCCGCGGTGTTACTACGACGGCGTAAATCCGGTTTTACGGTGTTTTTCGTGTTTCCAGGTTTTAAATCATTAAGTTAGCATATCATATAGATATAGAACATGTGTTTAGTTGATTTTAAAAGTCAAGTTAGAAGGATTAACTTTTGTTTGCGAACAAGTTTAGAATTAACTAAACTATGTTCTAGTGATTACAAGTTTAAACCTTCGAATAAGATAGCTTTATATGTATGAATCGAATGATGTTATGAACATCATTACTACCTTAAGTTCCTTGGATAAACCTACTGGAAAAGAGAAAAATGGATCTAGCTTCAACGGATCCTTGGATGGCTCGAAGTTCTTGAAGCAGAATCATGACACGAAAACAAGTTCAAGTAAGATCATCACTTGAAATAAGATTGTTATAGTTATAGAAATTGAACCAAAGTTTGAATATGATTATTACCTTGTATTAGAATGATAACCTACTGTAAGAAACAAAGATTTCTTGAGGTTGGATGATCACCTTACAAGATTGGAAGTGAGCTAGCAAACTTGAAAGTATTCTTGATTTTATGTAACTAGAACTTGTAGAATTTATGAAGAACACTTAGAACTTGAAGATAGAACTTGAGAGAGATCAATTAGCTGAAGAAAATTGAAGAATGAAAGTGTTTGTAGGTGTTTTTGGTCGTTGGTGTATGGATTAGATATAAAGGATATGTAATTTTGTTTTCATGTAAATAAGTCATGAATGATTACTCATATTTTTGTAATTTTATGAGATATTTCGTGCTAGTTGCCAAATGATGGTTCCCATATGTGTTAGGTGACTCACATGGGCTGCTAAGAGCTGATCATTGGAGTGTATATACCAATAGTACATACATCTAAAAGCTGTGTATTGTACGAGTACGAATACGGGTGCATACAAGTAGAATTGTTGATGAAACTGAACGTGGATGTAATTGTAAGCATTTTTGTTAAGTAGAAGTATTTTGATTATTTTATTGAAGTCTTTCAAAAGTGTATAAATACATATTAAAACACTACATGTATATACATTTTAACTGAGTCATTAAGTCATCGTTAGTCGTTACATGTAAGTGTTGTTTTGAAACCTTTAGGTTAACGATCTTGTTAAATGTTGTTAACCCAATGTTTATAATATCAAATGAGATTTTAAATTATTATATTATCATGATATTATCATGTATGAATATCTCTTAATATGATATATATACATTAAATGTCTTTACAACGATAATCGTTACATATATGTCTCGTTTAAAAATCATTAAGTTAGTAGTCTTGTTTTTACATATGTAGTTCATTGTTAATATACTTAATGATATGTTTACTTATCATAGTATCATGTTAACTATATATATATATATATATCCATATATATGTCATCATATAGTTTTTTACAAGTTTTAACGTTCGTGAATCACCGGTCAACTTGGGTGGTCAATTGTCTATATGAAACATATTTCAATTAATCAAGTCTTAATAAGTTTGATTGCTTAACATGTTGGAAACATTTAATCATGTAAATATCAATCTCAATTAATATATATAAACATGGAAAAGTTCGGGTCACTACACCAACAACAATAACTTCACCAAACGTCCCAACAACAATAACAACCACATCAATCCCAATAGCAATCTCAATAACAACAATGACAACAACAATCAGAAAATTCCATGCTATAGGTGTGAAGGATATCATCCGAGTAAATTTTGTGAAGTAGTATGTACCAAATGTAATAGGAAGGGTCATGCTGCAGCGAAGTGTGAAGCATTTGGACCAGTGACTAAAAGAACAAATACTGCCCACATTATTTGTTTCGGATGCGGAAAGAAGGGCCACTACAAAACTACGTGCCCAAACCAGGGAAATAATAATGGGCAAAGCCGTGGGAGAGTTTTTAACATTAATGCGGAAGAACCGCAGGAAGACCCAGAGCTTGTTACGGGTACGTTTCTTATCGATGAAAAACCTGCTTATGTTTTATTTGATTCGGGTGCGGATAGAGGCTATATGAGTAGAGATTTTTGTGCTAAATTAAGTGGTCCATTGACGTCTATGAATAATAAATTTTTACTCGAATTAGCAAACGGTAAATTAATTTCGGCAGATAAAATATGTCGGAATCGAGAAATTAAACTGGTTAGCGAAACGTTTAAGATTGATTTGATACCAGTAGAGTTAGGGAGTTTTGATGTGATAATTGGCATGGACTGGTTGAAAAAGGGGAGAGCAGAGATCGTATGTTACAAAAATGCAATTCGCATTGTACGAGAAGAAGGAAAACCCTTAATGGTGTACGGAGAAAAGAGCAACGCGAAGCTAAACCTTATTAGTAACTTGAAGGCACAAAAGCTAATAAGAAAAGTTTGCTATGCTGTGCTAGCACATGTCGAGAAAGTACAAACCGAAGAAAAGAACATCAATGATATTCCCGTTGCAAAATAATTTCCCGATGTATTTCTGAAAGAATTACCGGGACTACCTCCACACCGATCTGTTGAATTTCAAATAGATCTTGTACCTGGAACTGCACCAATAGCTCGTGCTCCATACAGACTCTCACTCAGCGAAATGAAGGAACTCCAAAGCCAACTACAAAAAATTTTAGAACGTGGTTTCATACGAACAAGTACATCACCATGGGGAGCTCCTGTTTTGTTTGTCAAGAAGAAAGATGGTACATTCAGGTTGTGTATCGACTACCGAGAGTTGAACAAACTTACCATCAAGAACCATTACCCACTACCGAGAATCGATGACTTATTTGATCAATTACAAGGTTCGTCAGTTTATTCGAAGATTGATTTACGTTCCGGATATCATCAAATGCGGGTGAAGGAGGATGATATTCCGAAGACTGCTTTCAGAACGCGTTACAGTCATTACGAGTTTATGGTTATGCCGTTTGGGTTTACTAACGCACCAGCTGTGTTCATGGACCTCATGAACCGAGTGTGTGGACCATACCTTGACAAATTTATCATTGTTTTCATCGATGACATAATTATTTACTCAAAGAATGATCAAGAGCACGAAGAACATTTGAGAAAAGTGCTAGAGTTGTTGAGGAAAGAAAAACTGTACGCTAAATTTTCAAAATGTGCATTTTGGTTGGAAGAAGTTCAATTCCTCGGTCACATAGTGAACAAAGAAGGTATTCAGGTGGATCCGGCAAAGATTGAAACTGTTGAAAAATGGGAAACCCCAAAAACTCCGAAACATATACGCCAATTTTTAGGATTGGATGGTTATTAAAGAAGATTCATCCAAGATTTTTCCAAAATAGCAAAACCCTTGACTGTATTAACGCATAAAGGGAAGAAATTTGAATGGAAGGATGAGCAGGAGAAAGCGTTTCAATTGTTGAAGAAAAAGTTAACTACAGTACCTATATTTTCATTACCTGAAGGGAATGATGATTTTGTGATATATTGTGACGCCTCAAAGCAAGGTCTCGGTTGTGTATTAATGCAACGAACGAAGGTAATTGCTTATGCGTCTAGACAATTGAAGATTCACGAGCAGAATTATACGACACATGATTTGGAATTAGGCGCGGTTGTTTTTGCATTAAAGACTTAGAGGCACTACTTATATGGGGTCAAAAGTATTATATATACCGATCATAAAAGTCTCCAACACATATTTAATCAGAAACAACTAAACATGAGACAGTGTAGGTGGATTGAGTTATTAAATGATTATGATTTCGAGATTCGTTACCACCCGAGGAAGGCAAATGTGGTAGCCGACGTTTTGAGTAGAAAGGACAGAGAACCCATTCGAGTAAAAACTACGAATATAATGATTTACAATTACCTTACTACTCAAATAAAGGAGGCGCAACAAGGAGTTTTAAAAGAGGGAAACTTAAAGGATGAAATACCCAAAGGATCGGAGAAGCATCTTAATATTCGGGAAGACGGAACCGGGTATAGGGCTGAAAGAATTTGGGTACCAAAATTTGGAGATATGAGAGAAATTGTACTTAGAGAAGCTTATAAAACCAGATACTTAATACATCCTAGAACGGGGAAGATGTACAAAGATCTCAAGAAATATTTTTGGTGGTCGGGTATGAAAGCCGATGTTACTAAATACGTAGGAGAATGTTTGACGTGTTCTAAGGTCAAAGCAGAGCATCAGAAACCATCAGGTCTACTTCAACAACTCGAAATCCCAGAATGGAAATGGGAAAACATTACCATGGACTTCATCACTAAATTGCCAAGGACTGCAAGTGGTTTTTACAGTAAATTGTTACAAGGACTACTAAATTGTTTGTATTGTTTACAAATATAATCCTTGTCTATTTTACAGTATAAAAACAAAATGGACGTTAAGGGTAGACAACCAAATATTTTAGAAGACCTACTAGAGGATATAATTGAGGAAATCTTGTCTAGAGTCGGTCAGAATTCACCAGCACATTTAGTTATGGCAAAATTAACTTGTCAAACATTTGAAAGACTTTCCAGAAATGCCTTAATTTATAAAAGGCTTTCCTTTGATAGGTGGGGTATATCACATTGGGGATACCGTAAGTTACGCCGTGTTTTCTTTAAAGCGTTAAATGCGGGGAACCCAAATGCAATTTTACGCTATGGGTTAAGAACCTATTTTGACTCAACATATCCCAACATAGGGTTTCGTGAGTTAGAAAGAGCTTCTAACATGCAACACAAAGAAGCATGTTATGCTTATGTGTTAGTGATGTTCGCTTCTCACTAAAGTGTGAAAAAGAACATCGGATTTTAACTTTTAAATAAAACCTTCCCACAAGTGACGGATTCAGTAGTTGGGGTGAGAAACAAGGTTTTTAGATTATTACGGGGTTGTTGGACATTACGAAACCCTCGTCCCTTCAACGATATTACAACATGCTGTCTTGTCAACGGCCACAATGGTTATGTTCCACAAGACCAAGGATGGGAAGTAGTCTTAGTAAAACCAGAATACATGACTTGTTTCTGGACGTATGAATTATGTGTTTTTATTGCCTTTACTGAACGACTTGCGTATTAACTAGGATTGTTGTCACAACTGCTTTGTATCAAAGTTTTTATGTGCTATATTTCATGCTATATGTAAAATAGCGGTATTGTAAGTTTGCAAAATATTGTATATAAGTTTGAATGTGAAATATTATTGTAATCAGTTTTTCATATAGAATTGTAGTAGTTGAATTGTATATTAGCTACTAAGTATGAACTTAACGGGTAGGTACTACCCTAATTAAAACTATAAAACGCTAATATGAAGAAAAAGTTTTATAAATAAGTTCATATTATGCTACGAAATACTATTGACTACTCTTAATATTCTATATGATTAACTTAATTCTTTTGGCTATTTTTGAAAGAAATGGCACCGACTACTCATCAGAACTTGAACATGAGCGAGGAAGACTTCCGTGTTTTCCTTGCTGCGAACATAGCTGCGGTGCAAGCCGCAATGCAAAATAACAACAATAACTCTGGTTCTAGCAGTGGAACAAATTCCACAAGAACTCGTGTATGATGCTCCTACAAAGAATTCACTGCCTGCAAACCTTTGGAATTCGATGGAATCGAGGGTCCAATCGGATTGAAACAGTGGACCGAAAAGGTTGAATCGGTGTTTGCCATAAGTAAATGTACTGAAGAAGACAAAGTAAAGTACGCTACGCATACCTTCACAGGTACTGCGTTAACATGGTGGAACACCTATCTTGAGCAGATGGGACAAGATGCTGTTTACGCACTACCGTGGTCAGCATTCAAGCACTTGATGAACGTGCAGTATCGTCCTAGAAACGAGGTCAATAAGCTTAAGGTAGAGCTTAGAGGATTACGAACGCAAGGTTTCGACATCACCACGTACGAACGACGATTCACAGAGTTGAGTCTATTGTGTCCAAGAGCGTTCGAAGATGAAGAGGAGAAGATTGACGCATTTGTAAAAGGGTTACCAGAAAGGATTCAAGAAGATGTGAGTTCACACGAGCCCGCCTACATACAAAAGGCAAGTCAAATGGCTCACAAACTCATAAATCTGATTGAGGGAAGGATTAAAGAACAGGCGGCCGAAGAGGCCAACACGAAACAAGTCAAGAGAAAGTGGGAGGAAAACAGTGACAAGAGTTACTAATACAACAACAACAACAATCACAACCACAATTGCAACAACTATCCCAACAACCGCAACATCAATCACAACAACAACAATCGCAATCCCAACAAAAACTACAACAAGCGTCCCAACAACAATAACTTCACCAAATGTCCCAACAACAATAACAACCACATCAATCCCATTAGCATTCTCAATAACAACAATGACAACAACAATCAGAAAATTCCATGCTATAGGTGTGAAGGATATCATCAGGGTAAATTTTGTGAAGTAGTATGTACCAAATGTAATAGGAAGGGTCATGCTGCAGCGAAGTGTGAAGCATTCGAACCAGTGACTAAAAGAACAAATACTGCCCACATTATTCGTTTCGGATGCGGAAAGAAGGGCCACTACAAAACTACGTGCCCAAACCAGGGAAATAATAATGGGCAAAGTAGTGGGAGAGTTTTTAACATTAATGCGAAAGAAGCGCAGGAAGACCCGGAGCTTGTTACGGGTACGTTTCTTATCGATGAAAAACCTGCTTATGTTTTATTTGATTCGGGTGCGGATAGAGGCTATATGAGTAGAGATTTTTGTGCTAAATTAAGTGGTCCATTGATATCTATGAATAATAAATTTTTACTCGAATTAGCAAACGGTAAATTAATTTCGGCAGATAAAATATGTCGGAATCGAGAAATTAAACTGGTTAGCGAAACGTTTAAGATTGATTTGATACCAGTAGAGTTAGGGAGTTTTGATGTGATAATTGGCATGGACTGGTTGAAAAAGGGGAGAGCAGAGATCGTATGTTACAAAAATGCAATTCGCATTGTACGAGAAGAAGGAAAACCCTTAATGGTGTACGGAGAAAAGAGCAACGCGAAGCTAAACCTTATTAGTAACTTGAAGGCGCAAAAGCTAATAAGAAAAGTTTGCTATGCTGTGCTAGCACATGTCGAGAAAGTACAAACCGAAGAAAAGAATATCAATGATATTCCCGTTGCAAAATAATTTCCCGATGTATTTCCGATAGAATTACCGGGACTACCTCCACACCGATCTGTTGAATTTCAAATAGATCTTGTACCAGGAACTGCACCAATAGCTCGTGCTCCATATAGACTCGCACTCAGCGAAATGAAGGAACTCCAAAGCCTACTACAAGAACTTTTAAAACGTGGTTTCATACGACCAAGTACATCACCATGGGGAGCTCCTGTTTTGTTTGTCAAGAAGAAAGATGGTACATTCAGGTTGTGTATCGACTACCGAGAGTTGAACAAACTTACCATCAAGAACCGTTACCCACTACCGAGAATCGATGACTTATTTGATCAATTACAAGGTTCGTCAGTTTATTCGAAGATTGATTTACGTTCCGGATATCATCAAATGCGGGTGAAGGAGGATGATATTCCGAAGACTGCTTTCAGAACGCGTTACGGTCATTACGAGTTTATGGTTATGCCGTTTGGGTTTACTAACGCACCAGCTGTGTTCATGGACCTCATAAACCGAGTGTGTGGACCATACCTTGATAAATTTATCATTGTTTTCATCGATGACATAATTATTTACTCAAAGAATGATCAAGAGCACGAAGAACATTGAGAAAAGTGCTAGAGTTGTTGAGGAAAGAAAAAATGTACGCTAAATTTTCAAAATGTGCATTTTGGTTGGAAGAAGTTCAATTCCAGTGAACAAAGAAGGTATTCAGGTGGATCCGGCGAAGATTGAAACTGTTGAAAAATGGGAAACCCCAATTTTTAGGATTGGATGGTTATTAAAGAAGATTCATCCAAGATTTTTCCAAAATAGCAAAACCCTTGACTGTATTAACGCATAAAGGGAAGAAATTTGAATGGAAGGATGAGCAGGAGAAAGCGTTTCAATTGTTGAAGAAAAAGTTAACTACAGTACCTATATTTTCATTACCTGAAGGGAATGATGATTTTGTGATATATTGTGACGCCTTAAAGCAAGGTCTCGGTTGTGTATTAATGCAACGAACGAAGGTAATTGCTTATGCGTCTAGACAATTGAAGATTCACGAGCAGAATTATACGACGCATGATTTGGAATTAGGCGCGGTTGTTTTTGCATTAAAGACTTGGAGGCACTACTTATATGGGGTCAAAAGTATTATATATACCGATCATAAAAGTCTCCAACACATATTTAATCAGAAACAACTAAACATGAGGCAGTGTAGGTGGATTGAGTTATTAAATGATTATGATTTCGAGATTCGTTACCACCCGAGGAAGGCAAATGTGGTAGCCGACGCCTTGAGTAAAAAGGACAGAGAACCCATTCGAGTAAAAGCTACGAATATAATGATTTACAATTACCTTACTACTCAAATAAAGGAGGCGCAACAAGGAGTTTTAAAAGAGGGAACTTAAAGGATGAAATACCCAAAGGATCGGAGAAGCATCTTAATATTCGGGAAGACGGAACCGGGTATAGGGCTGAAAGAATTTGGGTACCAAAATTTGGAGATATGAGAGAAATTGTACTTAGAGAAGCTTATAAAACCAGATACTCAATACATCCTAGAACGGGGAAGATGTACAAAGATCTCAAGAAATATTTTTGGTGGTCGGGTATGAAAGCCGATGTTACTAAATACGTAGGAGAATGTTTGACGTGTTCTAAGGTCAAAGCAGAGCATCAGAAACCATCAGGTCTACTTCAACAACTCGAAATCCCAGAATGGAAATGGGAAAACATTACCATGGACTTCATCACTAAATTGCCAAGGACTGCAAGTGGTTTTGATACTATTTGGGTAATAGTTGATCATCTCACCAAATCAGCACACTTCCTGCCAATAAGAGAAGATGACAAGATGGAGAATTTAGCACGACTGTATTTGAAGGAAGTCGTCTCCAGACATGGAATACCGATCTCTATTATCTCTGATAGGGATGGCAGATTTATTTCAAGATTCTGGCAGACATTACATCAAGCATTAGGAACTCGTCTAGACATGAGTACTGCCTATCATTCACAAACTGATGGGCAAAGCGAAAGGATGATACAAACGCTTGAAGACATGCTACGAGCATGTGTTATTGATTTCGGAAACAGTTGGGATCGACATCTACCGTTAGCAGAATTTTCCTACAACAACAGTTACCATTCAAGCATTGAGATGGCGCCGTTTGAAGCACTTTATGGAAGAAAGTGCATGTCTCCGATTTGTTTGAGTGAAGTGGGGGATAGACAGATTACGGGCCCGGAGATAATACAAGAAACCACCGAGAAGATCATCCAAATTCAACAACGGTTGAAAACCGCCCAAAGTCGACAAAAGAGCTACACTGACATTAAAAGAAAAGATATAGAATTTGAAATTGGAGAGATGGTCATGCTTAAAGTTGTACCTTGGAAAGGCGTTGTTCGATTTGGTAAACGAGGGAAATTAAATCCAAGGTATATTGGACCATTCAAGATTATTGATCATGTCGGACCAGTAGCTTACCGACTTGAGTTACCTTAACAACTCGTGGCTGTACATAACACCTTCCATGTCTCGAATTTAAAGAAATATTTTGCTAAAGAAGATCTCACTATTCCGTTAGACGAAATCCAAATCAATGAAAAACTTCAATTCATCGAAGAACCCGTCGAAATAATGGATCGTGAGGTTAAAAGACTTAAGCAAAATAAGATACCAATTATTAAGTTTCGATGGAATGCTCGTAGAGGACCCAAGTTCACCTGGGAGCATGAATATCAGATGAAGAAGAGATACCCGCACCTATTTCCAGAAGATTCGTCAACACCTTCAACAGCTTAAAATTCCGGGACGAAATTTATTTAACGGGTAGGTACTGTAGTAACCCGAACTTTTCCATGTTTATATATTTATATATTAAATGAGATTGATATTTACATGATTAAATATTTCCAACATGATAAGCAATCAAACTTGTTGAGACTTGATTATTTGAAATGAGTTTCATATAGACAATTGACCACCTAAGTTGACTGGCGATTCACGAATGTTAAAAACTTGTAAAAACTACATGGTGTTATATAAATGGATATATATATGGTTAACATGAGATTATGATAAGTAAGTATCTCCATAAATATGTTAACAATGAGTTATATACAAATAAATGAGATTATTGATTTAAGAAACTCGAAAATGATATATATAACGATTATCGTTATAACAATGTCTTACTAAATACATATGTATCATATTAAGATATTGCTACACTATATTTAACATGATAAAATGATAATTAAGTAAATCATTAAGTGCATTAACAATGAACTACAAATGTAAAAACAAGACTACTAACTTAAGGATTTCGAAACGAGACATATATGTAACGATTATCGTTGTAATAGTATTTTAACATATATATATGATGTTAAGATATATTTATACACCATGTTATTATGATAACATAACAATTTAACATCTTATTTAAGTATTATAACAATGGATTAATTATATTTAACATGATCGTTAACTTAAAGGTTTCAAAACAACACTTACATGTAACGACTAACGGTGACTTAACGACTCAGTTAAAATGTATATACATGTAGTGTATTAATATGTATTAGTACACTTTTTAAAGACTTCAAGACACATATCAAAGTACTTCTACTTAGCAAAAATGCTTACAATTACATCCTCATTCATTTTTATCAACAATTCTACTCGTATGCACCCGTATTCGTACTCGTACAATACACAGCTGCTAAGATGTATATACTATTGGTATATACACTCATTCATTAGCTCTTTAGCAACCCATGTGAGTCATTAAATATGTGGGAACCATCATTTGGCAACTAGCATAAAATATCTCACAAAATTTAAAAAATATTATAAATCATTCATGAATTATTTACATGAAAACAAACTTACACATCCTTTATATCTAATCCATATACCAACGATCAAAAACACCTACAAACACTTTTATTCTTCAATTTTTTCATCTAATTGATCTCTCTTAAGTTCTATATTCATGTTCTAAGTGTTCTTCATAAATTCTATAAGTTCTAGTTTCATAAAATCAAGAATACTATGAATTTTGCAAGATTACTTCCAAGCTTTCTAATCCAATCCAAGTAATCATCTAAGCTCAAGAAATCTTTCTTATTTACAGTAAGATATCTTTCTAATACAAGGTAATACTCATATTAAAACTTTGATTCAATTTCTATAACTATAACTATCTTATTTCGAGTGGAAATCTTACTTGAACTTGTTTTCGTGTCATGATTCTACTTCAAGAACTTTCAAGCCATCCAAGAATCCTTTGAAGCTAGATCAATTTTTGTTACTTCTAGTAGGTTTACCTTCTAAATTTGAGGTAGTAATAATTTTCATAACATCATTCGATTCATATATGTATAACTATCTTATTCGAAGATTTAAACTTGTAATCACTAGAACATAGTTTAGTTAATTCTAAACTTGTTCGCAAATAAAGTTAATCCTTCTAACTTGACTTTTAAAATCAACTAAACACATGTTCTATATCTATATGATATGCTAACTTAATGATTTTAAACCTGAAAACACGAAAAACACCGTAAAACCGGATATACGC
This sequence comes from Rutidosis leptorrhynchoides, assembly GCF_046630445.1. Taxonomy (NCBI): domain Eukaryota; kingdom Viridiplantae; phylum Streptophyta; class Magnoliopsida; order Asterales; family Asteraceae; genus Rutidosis; species Rutidosis leptorrhynchoides. Next base: position 276,173,338 of record NC_092336.1, read on the forward strand.
TGTCGTAGTAACACCGCTGGCTGTTTTGGGTTAGCTAATTAAAAACTATGATAAACTTTGATTTAAAAGTTGTTCTTCTGGGAAAATGATTTTTCTTATGAACATGAAACTATATCCATAAATCATGGTTAAACTCAAAGTGGAAGTATGTTTTGCAAAATGGTCATCTAGACGTCGTTCTTTCGACTGAAATTAATACCTTTACAAAAATGACTTGTAACCTGTATTTCTGACTATAAACTTATACTTTTTCTGTTTAGATTCATAAACTTAAGTTCAATATGAAACCGTATCAACTTGAATCACTCAAAATGGATTTAAAACGAAGAAGTTATGGGTAAAACAAGATTGGATAATTTTGCTTGTTGTAGCTACGTGAAATTTGTAACAAATCTATACAAATCATATCCTAGCTGACTTATATTGTATTATACATGTATTCTAATATATTATGTAATCTTGAGATACCATAGAAACGTATGCAAATGTTTTGACATATCATATCGACCCATGTATATATATTATTTGGAACAACCATAGACACTCTATATGCAGTAATGATTGAGTTAGCTATACAGGGTTGAGGTTGATTCCAAAAATATATATACTTTGGGTTGTGATCTAGCCTGAGACGTGTATACACTGGGTCGTGGATTGATTCAAGATAATTTATATCAATTTATTTCTGTACATCTGACTGTGGACAACTAGTTGTAGATTACTAACGAGGACAGCTGACTTAATAAACTTAAAACATTAAAATGTATTAAAAATGTTGTAAATATATTTTGAACATACTTTGATATATATGTACATATTTGTTATAGGTTCGTGAATCGACCAGTGGCCAAGTCTTACTTTCCGACGAAGTAAAAATCTGTGAAAGTGAGTTATAGTCCCACTTTTAAAATCTATTATTTTTGGGATGAGAATACATGCAGTTTTTATAAATGTTTTACAAAATAGACACAAGTGATCAAAATTACATTCTATGTTGAATTATCGAACCGAATATGCCACTTTTTAGCTTGGTAGCCTAAGAATTGGTGTTTATTATAATTGCCACCAATTGACGCGAATCCTAAAGATATATCTATTTGGCCCAACAAGCCTCATCCGAGTTACGGATGCTTTAGTACTTCGATTTATCATGTCCGATGAGAGTCCCGGAATGATAGGGATATTCTATATGCATCCTGTTAAGGTCTGTTACCAGGTGTTCATCATATGAATGATTTTTATGCAGATTGCATGCTGTTTATGAGAAATGGAAATATGAAATCTTGTGGTCTATTATTACGATTTGATAAATATATAGGTTAAACCTATAACTCGCCAACATTTTCGTTGACGTTTAAAGCATGTTTATTCTCAGGTGATTATTAAGAGCTTCCGCTATTGCATGCTAATTTATGGACAAGAGTTCGAGTCAGCATGCTTGTATAATATTGTTTAAAAACTGCATTCGAAGACTTAAATTGATGTGTAATATTATTGTAAATCATTATGTAATAATCGTGTGAAAACGCTATATTTTAGATTATCATTATTTGATAATCGTCGTAATATTTTTAAACCTTTATCGATAAAATAAAGGTTATGGCTTTTTTTAAAATCGAATGCATTCTTTGAAAAACGTCTCATATAGAGGTCAAAACCTCGCAATGAAATCAATTAATATGGAACATTTATAAATCGATATGAATGGGACATTTCATGCAATAGTTTGGACTGATTCCTTTTATGTCGGAAATCTTCCAAGCAATTGCCTTCTTATGTGATTTTCAAAACCTGAATCAATTTTGCCTTTTCTTGTGGCGTGAGGTCTTTCGAAATGATTACGGGGAGTTGCGATTCTCCTTCTAAGAATGCGTACTCTAGATTGTCGGGTAACTTCTTTAACTCCATTTCCGGAGGTTCCTCGATATATATGGCTTCATTCTAGCTATTTCCTTTTGGTCTAACGAGTTATATCTCTCCTGGAAAATTCCGATTCTTCTTTAATAGAGACCATTGATGCTATCTGTTCTTTGGTTTTGGAAATTGTCCTTCCTAATGCTTCCTCTTCAGAAACGTCTTCCTTAGTTTTGAAGGTTGATTCAAGAATTTCGACACAATCCTCTTCTGACCGTGGTTCCTGAAATACCGGAATAAAATTTTTCTCTTCATTCAGTCTTCTCCTTAACAGAGGTAGGGGAATGCCTTGTTCTAGCGGTGCTATCTGGATAGTCTTGCCAAGAAAGTTAACTTTAGATATGGGAGATTTATGTTGAATAGGGTTTATGGCTGAATGGATGTCAAGATTTCCTTCAGGAGGTGTAAAGAACAGATCCTTATAAATTTGATCTTGACTATATATAGCCATGGTTTCCTCCAGGTATTCGTTGACGAGTTCTTGAAAAGAATCAGCAAGATTGAGATCTCCTTCACGAGGATGGTTCATGAGACCGTCAACATTGAATGTGACTTCTTCACTTCTAACTCTTAATTTCATTGATTTCTCGTGTACATCAATTACGACCTTGGAAGTATTTAGGAATGGTCAGCCAAGTATGAGTGGGACCTTCGTGTCTTCCTCAATATCCATAATGACGAAATCAACGGGAAATGCAAACTTATCCACTGTGAATAGGACATCTTCAGCTATTCCTCGAGAAATCTTAACTGATCTGTCCGCGAGTTGGATAGTCATTCTGGTAGGCCTTAATTCATTTAATCCTAGCTTTTTGAATAATGAATAGGGCATTAGGTATACACAGACTCCTAAGTCTGCTAATGCATTGCTAATTTGGACATCTTGCAGGTAGCAAGGTACCGTAAATCTTCCTATATCTCCTAACTTTGGGGGAATACCATGTTGTAATACTAATGAACATTCTTCACTTAAGGGCAAGCTAACTATCTCTCTTAATCTCTCTTTGTTTGAAAGTAGTTCTTTGAAAAAATTAGCGCAGTTTGGCATTTCTATCAAAGCATCTACTAGACGTACATTCAAATGCAGATTCTTGATAATATCCCAATACTTAGCGAATTGCGCTTCCTGTTTTTCCTTCCTAAGCCTACCTGGGAAAGGTATGCGAGCGCGCGGAATAATTTCTGGGGCCTTGGGCGAGATAAGTTTCGGTGGATTGACAACTGGATCAATTGACACAGGTTCCTTATCGTAAAAATCTTGTATGTGTATATTAACAGTTGTTTCCTTCCCACCTCTAGTGATTACTAGGGCATCAAACTCACTACACTTTATATCAACTTTAGTGGTTAAACGTTTGAACGTAAGCTAAAAATTGGTTCTTAATTCTTCAAAAGTCTTTATCAAAGTGTCAAACTTATTTTGACATTATATGACTTGAAGGTTTATTATGTATTTCTTTTTCATAAATTTAACTAAAGTTTCCTTAGAGTAGAGAGTAGGCTGGTGTGCTGGGAGGATTATATTATAGTCCGAGCTATTTTGCTGTTTACGTGCCCATCGAGGGTAAGGATACCTTAGATTGGTTCTAGTAGCATCGAAACTTTTAGGAATTGGAAAACTTTGAAGAGTGAGGGTGAGATCTTGTAACATGGTTTCCAACATTTTTACCGTATGAGTGAAGACGTCATCCTTCTCAGAAGCTTCATTGTTCCAATCTTCCTGTTGTGCAGCTATCGTGTCTAAGAGCTTCCATGCTTCGTGTGCTGTTCATGACATGAAGTTGCCTTGCAAGGCCATGTTTAGGAGAGACTTATCATCCTTGGTCAAACCATTGTAAAGCGTACAAACTATGTCTGTCCAACTTAACGAATGATTCAGACATCTTTTAAACATCACCTTTACTTTATTCCATGCTAGACACAATGACTCGTTTTCGTTTTGAGAAAAGTTTGTGATGTCATTTCTTAAACAGGTTTGCAGGGAGGGTGGATAAAAGTTTTTTAGAAATTTGGTGGCTAGTTCCTTCCATGAATGTATTGAATTCAGGTTAAGCTCGTCAAACCATGTTAAAGAGTGTGTAGACAGAGAATATTGAAAAAGATGAAGTTTCAAAATATTTTCCTTGTTTTCTTCCTTCTTAAAAGAGTCAACCAGGCTGATAAATTTGTTTAAATGAAAGTTGGGATCGTCAGTCGGTAATTCTTGAAATTTATAGATCATATTGACCAGTTTGATCATGTGTGAACTGATTTCAGGAATTTCTTCAGTTCCTAAGGTGATTGGTCCTCCTCTTTCTTCTAAACAAAACTTTTGCATAGAACCAAGGGTGTTTTGATGTTCCATTTTTTTAGATTTTCTATTTAAAAAGACTTGAAAAGTAACTTTTAGAAAATATTAATTGACTAAAAGGATAGATAATTTAATAAAAACAATTATTCTTGAAATTCGGTAGCTAACCTTATCAGATATTTCAACTGATAGGACTTCTTACAGATTACTTCGTATCTAGGTGGCCAGGCCGACTACAGAGAGGCAGGATCCTTTTGGTTCCAATATAATTGGAGACTGTTCCGAAAATCCAACAACCAAGCCCGTGTATAATTGTCTTTCTTGACACCACCAAACAATACTTTTGTCTGTTTAAAATCTTTCTCGATCAAAATATTCGATCCCCGGCAGTGGCGCCCGAAAATTTGTTACTACTATGATATAGCCGAAATAGACGGTTTTATTGTTGATGCATTTTGTATAAGTCCCTAGACATCTACCCCACGTCCATGGTAGGTACTTTAGTTTATGGGTTACCATGATCACTTGTTGTTATCCTATCTGTGTTTATATGTGGTTACAGGTATTCCAGTAACGCGATATGGAAGTTTGACTATCTTAGACTCAGTCAGACGTACGAGTGAAGCCTCACTCGTACGACTGACAAGCTCATACGCACGAGTGTACTGAGCTGAGTCACAAACCTAATGTGTTAACACATACACGAGTGAGTGATCAACCGTACGGCTGAGCCAGGCCACTCGTACGAGTGAGACCCAACACGCGCAGTTGACTCAACAGCTGAGGTATTTAAGTGTTATGTTCTTCATTTTAGGGTAAGCCTCTCATCACACACACATTCACTCAGATCTGGTAAACCTGTCCGATTCTATCTCAACCCAAATCCTTGAACAAGGTGAATAATAGCTCTAGGTGTTAATCTAATCACACACATTCATCATTGTTATGGTTTGACTTAATTAATCCCAAAAAGCTTTCTCAGATTCACTAGAGGGTTTGATTCACTAATTCCGCCTTTGTGTGAGTTAAACCTGTTGATTTCGACATTCCTAGTCATGTTTCATCATTCATATCAGAGCGTTCGGCTGTGATTTCAACATCATCCTAGTGATTTTTGGTGATTAAAGAGTTTATTATTTTGGGTTTTTGAGTCTAGAGTGATTTTGATCAAAAATGAATCATCTTTATGTGTGTAATTGTAATTAGAGAGTGTGTTTATGTTAGTTTAGTGCTAATCCAGCTTGTGGACGAAGAAATTGTGGTTTAACATCATTTTCTTGAGTTTTAGAGTGAATTAGGGTAAATAGCAGGTCACACGAGTGGGTTGTAGTGACCCGAACTTGTCCATGATATATATTAATTGAAAACTATATTTGCATGATTAAATGTTTCCAACATGTTAAGCAATCAAACTTGTTAAGACTTGATTATTTGAAATGCGTTTCATGTAGACAATTGACCACCCAAGTTGACCGGCGATTCACGAACGTTAAAACTTGTAAAAAGGACATGACGATATATATATGGATATACATATAGTTAACATGATATTATGATAAGTAAGTATCTCCATAAGTATATTAAAAATGAGTTATATACATAAAATGAGACTACTAAGTTAAGAAACTCGAAACGATATATATAACGATTATCGTTATTACAACGTCTTACTAAATACATATGTATCATATTAAGATATTGTTACACTATATTTAACATGATAAAATGATAATAATATATATCATTAAGTATGTTAACAATGAACTACATATGTAAAACAAGACTACTAACTTAAAAATTGTGAAACGAGGCATATATGTAACGATTATCGTTGTAATGACATTTTAATGTATATATATCATATTAAGATATATTCATACATCATAATATCTTGATAATGTAATAATTTAAAATCTTATTAGATATAATAAACAATGGGTTAACAACATTAAATGAGATCGTTAACTTAAAGGTTTCAAAACAACACTTACATGTAACGACTAACGATGACTTAACAACTCAGTTAAAATATATATACATGTAGTGTATTTAGATGTATTAGTACACTTTTTAAAGACTTCAAGACATATATCAAAGTACTTCTACTTAAAAAAAATGCTTACGATTGCATTCTCATTCATTTTCATCAACAATTCTACTCGTATGCAACCATATTCGTACTCGTACAATACCCAGCTCCTAGACGTATATACTATTGGTATATACATATAATAATTTAGATATTAGCAGCCCTAGATAGTCAACAAACATGTGGAACCAAGAATTAGACAACTAGCATGACTTTGAGCAAGGAAACAAAAACAAGAACTCCTTTTAACCCCACTCAGCTTCACCACTCACCACCTACTCCATTTCACTTACAATTTTCTTTCCAATTCTCTCTCAAAACACACACACTCTTCCATGAATGTCTAAGTTACTATTATTCCAGTAAAAATCATCAAATACAAGCTTTGGTTATTACCTGTAATCATCATAAAAACAATTACTCAAGAACACATCAAGAACACTTCCAAGTTTACAAGTTTACTTCCAAGTTTCCTAATCGATTCCAAGCAATCATCTAAGATCAAGAAACTTTTGTTATTTATAGTAGTTTATCTTTTTAAATCAAGGTAATATTCATATTCAAGCTTTGATTCAATTTCTATAACTATAACTATCTTAATTCGAGTAATAATCCTACTTGAACTTGTTTTTGTGTCATAATTCTATTTCAAGAACTTCCAAGCCATCAAAGATCCTATGAAGCTCAAGTTATTTTTTCATCATTTCCAGTAGGTTTACCTACTAAACTTGAGGTAGTAATGATGTTCATAACATCATTCGATTCATATATATAAAACTACCTAATTCGAAGGTTTAAACTTGTAATCACTAGAACATAGTTTAGTTAATTCTAAACTTGTTTGCAAACAAACGTTAATCCTTCTAACTTGAATTTTAAAATAAACTAAACATATTTTCTATATCTATATGATATGCTAACTTAGTGATTTAAAACCTGAAAACACGAAAAACACCGTAAAACCGGATATACGCCGTCGTAGTAACACCGCGGGCAGTTTTGGGTTAGTTAATTAAAAACTATGATAAACTTTGATTTAAAAGTTGTTCTTCTGGGAAAATGATTTTTCTTATGAACATGAAACTATATCCAAAAATCATGGTTAAACTCAAAGTGGAAGTATGATGGTCATCTAGACGTCGTTCTTTCGACTGAAATGACTACCTTTACAAAAATGACTTGTAACCTGTATTTCTGACTATAAAATTACACTTTTTCTGTTTAGATTCATAAACTTAAGTTCAATATGAAACCATAGCAACTTGAATCACTCAAAACGGATTTAAAACGAAGAAGTTGTGGGTAAAACAAGATTGGATATTTTTGCTTGTTGTAACTACGTGAAAATTGGTAACAAATCTATATTAATCATATCCTAGCTAACTCATATTGTATTATACATGTATTATAATATATTATGTAATCTTGGGATACCATAGACACGTATGAAAATGTTTGGACATATCATATCGACCCATGTATATATATTATTTGGAACAACCATAGACACTCAATATGCAGTAATGTTGGAGTTAGCTATACACGGTTGAGGTTGATTCAAAAAATATATATACTTTGAGTTGTGATCTAGCCTGAGACGTGTATACACTGGGTCGTGGATTGATTCAAGATAATATATATCGATTTATTTCTGTACATCTAACTGTGGACAACTAGTTGTAGGTTACTAACGAGGACAGCTGACTTAATAAACATAAAACAGTAAAACGTATTAAAAATGTTGTAAATATATTTTGAACATACTTTGATATATATGTATATATTTGTTATAGGTTCGTGAATCGACCAGTGGCCAATTCTTACTTCCTGACGAAGTAAAAATATGTGAAAGTGAGTTATAGTCCCACTTTTAAAATCTAATATTTTGGGATGAGAATACATGCAGTTTTATAAATGTTTTACGAATTAGACACAAGTAAATGAAACTACATTATATGGGTGAATGATCGAAGCCGAATATGCACCTTTTTGCTTGGTAACCTAAGAATTAGTAAACCGATCTACTAATTGACGCGAATCTTAAAGATAGATCTATTGGGCCTAACGAACCCCATCCATGGTTGCGGATGCTTTAGTACTTCGATGTTGTTTTATCATGTCCGATGGATTTTTCGGAATGATAGGGGATATTCTTATATGCATCTTGTTAATGTCGGTTACCAGGTGTTCACCATATGAATGATTTTTATCTCTATGTATGGGATGTGTATTGAAATATGAAATCTTGTGGTCTATTATTACAATTTGATTAATATATAGGTTAAACCTATAACTCACCAACATTTTTGTTGACGTTTAAAGCATGTTTATTCTCAGGTGATTATTAAGAGCTTCCGCTGTTGCATGCTAATATATGGACAAGATTTGGTGTCAGCATGCTTGTATAATGTTGTTTAAAACTACATTCGAGATTTATTTTGTTGTAACATATTAATATTGGAAACCAATATGTATTGGTAGTGTGTAAGTGTGATATTTTTAGATTATCATTTCTAGATAATCTAGGTGGTGTCTTTTTAACCTTATCGATAAAATAAAGGTTATGGTTTGTTTTAAAAACGAATGCAGTCTTTGAAAAACGTCTCATATAGAGGTCAAAACCTCACAACGAAATCAATTAATATGGAACGTTTATAATCGATATGAACGGGACATTTCAGTTGGTATCCAAGCGTTGGTCTTAGAGAACCAAAATTTTTGCATTAGTGTGTCTTACCGAGTTTGTTAGGATCCATTAGTGAGTCTGGACTTCGACAGTGTTTTTCTTCAAAAATGATTGCTTAACATTTTTTGTTGGAAACTATATATTATTAACATGTAAATATATTAATCTCTTAACGTGTTTGATATTGTGTGATAGATGTCTACCTCTAGTACAAATTCCATCGACTCACCTAATAATAATGAAGAGTCGTGTGACGACCCGGAAGTTTCTGACCAAATTTAAACTTTAATCTTTATATTATTCCGACATGATAACCAAAGTTTGTTAAGTTAAATCTCAAGAATTTTAAACTGCGTTCATACATTCATTATAACCTCGACCAAATTCTGACGATTCACGAACCGTTATATATAAATAGATATGTATATGTATATATATATTATAACTTGAGAATATTAATAAAGTATTAAACGTATAATACTTTACACAAACGTATTTGTTTCAATATAATTTTCGACGAAATTAAAAAAATATATATTAAATGATTGAATTATCAGAAACATTGAATTATGATTACAAGTCTCTGTTGAGAGGTCCACTATGATTTGAGAAAATCTATTCCTCTTAACGATATTCAGAATAATTTGTAACGCTATTTATAAATAAAAACAAAAAGTGTCATTTACGAAAGTTAGACAAAAGTTAGTGGAGAATTGGTTTCCATAATATTCTATTAATCTATTTTCAAACGTACAAAGACGTTTTCAGTTTAAAAAGAACTTTATTATTAAAACGTATATAACTTTTATAAATATCTAGAATCACTTTTAATAACTCATTACTTAACCAGTATAATAAATATAACGATATTTATATTTTATTTTATTAAATATATATAACGATTTAAATTAATATTATATATATATTTATACGCGTATTATACATACATATTTTTTATACTTTTACTATACTTTAACTTTAACTTTATTTACTTTAACTTTAATAATTCATACTTTAATAATTCACTTTAATAATTCATACTTTAATAATTCACTTTAATAATTCATACTTTAATAATTCACTTTAATAATTCAAACTTTAATAATTCACTTTAATAATTCATACTTTAATAATTCACTTTAATAATTCATACTTTAATAATTCACTTTAATAATTCAAAAATCTATTATAAATAGAATTCAATAGGTTTCATTATTTCATAGAAATTTGAAAATATATTTCTCTAAACTCTCTCAATCGAATTACATATATATATATTTACTTAGTATTATTTCAAGATATTATTAGTATACATAAAATACTACGATGGAGTTATATTCAGACGATTTCAAAATAAGTTTTCAAATGAGATAGAGCTAAGGAAATTATGGGTTATAGCTATGAAGGTTATGGGTATTGATCGAGGGTATTGCTCGTGAGGTCAACCTAACGTTTATCATTTTCGTTGCGTCTACGTACTTTCCTGCAATATTGAATCACAATATTGATACGTTCGTGAATCCGAGACAAACCCTGCACTTGTTCAGTGCCGTCATATACATAATTGCTACGAAATACAGTATTGTGAGTTTCATTTGTTCCCTTTTTATATATATTTTTGGGCTGAGAATACATGCGCTGATTTATAAATATTTTACGAAATAGGCACAAGTACTAAAACTAATTCTATGTGGGTTTAAACCAGAAATATACCCTTAGCTTGGTAACATTAAACTACTTGTCTATGTACGGTAGGCGCGAATCCTAAAGATAGATCTATTGGGCCTGACAAACCCCATCCTGACTATGGGATGCTTTAGTACTTCGAGGTTATTTTAAACACACCTGATCTGGTGTACTTCAGAGGGTAAAACATGAACGTTAAGGCTTGTTACTGGGTGCCTACAACTTATAGAATACTTTTATACACTTGCGAGTGTACGGATATTTATAGAAACTGAAATCTTGTGGTCTATTACTATTACGGAAATGATGGATTATGATAAACTAATGAACTCACCAACCTTTTGGTTGACACTTTAAAGCATGTTTATTCTCAGGTATTAAAGGAATCTTCCGCTGTGCATTAGCTCATTTTAAGGATATTACTTGGAGTCATTCATGGCATATTTTGAAAGACGTTGCATTCGAGTCATTGAGTTCATCAAGATTATTATTAAGCCAATTATAGTTGGATGTATTATGAAATGGTGTGCATGCCGTCAACTTTCGTTTTAAAGAAAGTTTGTCTTTTAAAAACGAATGCAATGTTTGTAAAATGTATCATATAGAGGTCAAATACCTCGCGATGTAATCAACTATTGTGAATCGTTTATAATGTATATGAACGGGTCCTTTCAGTTGGTATCAGAGCGGTGGTCTTAGCGAACCAGGTCTTACATTAGTGTGTCTAACTGATAGTTGTTAAGATGCATTAGTGAGTCTGGACTTCGACCGTGTTTGCATGTCAAAAGTTTTGCTTATCATTTTTAGTCGGAAATCATCTACTTACCATCCTTAGGAAATTACCTGCTTATCATTCTTAAGTCTAGACACGTTTTCCTACATTTATTGCATAATAGTGTATAGACGAATTCTTATCTTAGCATATCTGTTACTGTGAACTTTGACTGACATCTTTCAAAGATTCCTCCATAATTTATGGTATTATATATACATATGTAAATTATGTATTGAAGAATACCAAATCTAAATTCTACAATCTATTTCATACCAAAAATTCTTTCCCTGATCATACAAGATGGATCCCTCAACCAGTTCGAGTTCTTCGGATTCCGACAGCTATGCCGATATGGATTTCCACATGAGCTCCGAAAGCAGCGTGACCAGAATGGATCAACCAATTAGCCATCATCTATTCTGGATGAATTGGGGATGGGTTCGTAATCTACTTAACCATTGGAGACAAGAAGAAGGTGATCCCTTTCATCCACCACATTGCCCTCTTGGCAATGAACCTGAAGCACTTACCGGCGAACCTGTCCGAAACACCATTTTCTCTCTCATTTCCAGAGTATCTCGTCATGATTATATACTACACCAAATTCTAGATCTTATTTATCCACTCGTTCGAACCGACAATCACCCCGGTGTAATAGAAGAAGTCAACGAGCTTCGCGCTCGGGTAGTGGCTTTGGAGAATATGGTGCAAAGGTTACAAACACCAGCAGCATCACCAGCAGCATAACCAGTACCACCATCAACAACATCAACAGTACCATTACCACCACCAACAACAACCGCATCGCAAACCTCAACTTCACAATCTGTCCCACGAGCATCGACGTCATACGCCATGTAGATACCAAGGAATACCACAACGATGAAGTATTGATTCATAACTTCATTGGAGAAACATTCTACGTCGATTATGTAATTTCTAAAGTTTAGAAATTATCTATCCTAGCCTTAACCATAAATCAAATGAGTTTAATTTAATATTAACTCATTAAATCAATATTACATCTGAAGAAATATACACATATATATTTCCATAAAGACTGTAATAAAATTCTTTTGTACAAAATATTAATTGTGATTTTTTTTAACGGGTAGGTAATACCCGAGAGATATATAAATTCACAATTAATATGTTACATTCTTCAAATCTGATTCAGCAAATCATCCATTATACTCCCTACTTTCACAACAATATACATTCTTTTATAGAAATCAAAACAACCATACTCATTCAAAATCTAATTACATATTCTGATTTTGAAATCTCATAATTCGATTCAAGATATAACCAAAATCATCACTCTTAGATTCCTACATCTTTCAAAACTATACTTTGACTTCAAAACTGTCCTAGAACCTCATTTCTATTCATGGAACTCACAAAAATATTTGTATCATTCAAAATCTTAGAACATCAAATGTATATTAACAATTACAATATGTGTTCAAACACTTCAAAATTCCTAAAGACATGCGAGATGATGATCCAACCACATATTACCCACTGTCATGCATCTGAAAAGCTCTTGAAACCAAAGTTATAGTTTAACACGTATCCGTGTCAGATCCTTTGATATTTATTACCAAATATAATTTTTCATTCTCTTTCCAAAATAAACAGTTTTGTCACAGCTCCAGCAAATCACCTTCATTTGTTTATACGAATAAACCTTATTATAACAATTAACCCTTCATCATTGTTACTGGGGAACCTTTCATATCTCGCTACATTAGCAGTAAACTTATCAACAACTTCATTAACCTTCGACTAAAGCCTCTCCGAAAAGCCACTATACTTATTCATTAAAACCCCATCATGTACTCACCTACATCCTGTAACAATAATTGTCACACCAACTACTGGGAATTAGCAATCAGTATTTTGAATTTCGCAAAAATTTTACGTCAAAAGTTATACATATAACGTCTATCTCCTAGACTTACATACTTCGAATGTGAATTTTCTGAAAAACATCCCAAAATATGAACTAGTTCTCCGAAATTGGAAAAATGCTGATGAAGCAGCAAAAACTGTAAACGACTTTAACAGTCAAAAGTTTGATGATAAAGAATAGTATGGTGGTAAAGCTGAGAAAAAGAGAAGGTTTGAAACTGGAAAACGGATTGAGCAGACCATGAAGGAGGCTGTGGACAAATCACAAAGACTAAACCTGCCTTCAAAGGATCCAAATGATTCAGTATCTACTGAAATCATTAGCAAACACCTTACTTCTTATTCTAAACCTTCACAGACAAATCTTCTTCATCATCCATATTATCGTATCTTTTATTATAATATCTTCGATATTCCTGAAGATATTTTCACAACTATTCTTATCCGAAATCTTTTATCTCTTCGCAATATCTGCGTTACAACATAAAAAGAAACTGTGTTAGTTTCTAAATTTTAAAAAAAAAATTGAATTTAAAATAGGAATATTCTTGAAAAAGTGTTGGGAGCAGAAGCATGAGTTAGTATAATATAATGACACTTGATCAACGTGATTATATTACAGTAATTCATGCTGAGTTTCTAAATGGAACATGATGATTCACAGATCATAACTTCATCATGTGCTATGTTACACGACTCTTGTATTCTCTTTGATCTCTAAATATCAAGAAAATATTTCTTGATGATTCGGCCTTTTCCGAGGTATTCTGGTAATTTGACAAGTCAAGATCGTACCATTACAATTTCCTTCCTAGAACAATAACAATGTTCATTCCGAAATTTATATCTGCGAATTCTGGACTATTACAAGCGGTGCTTAATCGCAAGAAGAAGAAACGAAAGGACAAAGCTCCGAACTAGAAATGGGAGTATAAATCATAGCAAATAGAAGAGAGCATTAACTGTGAATGACAATGATTATAGAAGAAGCAAGGACTTTGAAATATAAGGGAAGATATAAAACCCAACAACAACCCAGAAATCACAAAACGTATATATTAATGCATATAGAAATATAAAGACACGAGAGAACTAAAAACACTATAAAGCCAAGAGTATAGTAGAAGTAAATAGATTCTTCCGGAGGCAGATGAAAAAGAAGAGCGACAGATATGAAAGTGAGGAGTATATCAAGAATCAGCACTGGATGAAGCATATTGACAAATACTTTAAAATATGAGTTGAGAAGGTGTGAGTTGTAAGAAAACAAATGAGGTGGATTTATAGTGAAATATCCGACAGAGAAATCAAAATGGATTATCGCATTAATTCGAAGAGGATAATAATTTCCTTAATCGCCGAATAATCAAATCCAATATAGATTACAAATATTTTCTTTTCGGAGATCAATCGTGATGACGTCAAAAGATACGACGAATCACTATTATCTTATTTCATTCATTTACGATAACTTCACTCACACGCTTCGAGTAATCGAATTATTTTATCCATTCTTCTTGAACATGATAAAACTCTATAATCGTTATAATAACATTCTCATTGTTAGTCATGACGACCTCTATCAAATTTCGGGGACGAAATTTCTTTAACGGGTAGGTACTGTGACGACCCGGAAGTTTCTGACCAAATTTAAACTTTAATCTTTATATTATTCCGACATGATAACCAAAGTTTGTTAAGTTAAATCTCAAGAATTTTAAACTGCGTTCATACATTCATTATAACCTCGACCAAATTCTGACGATTCACGAACCGTTATATATAAATAGATATGTATATGTATATATATATTATAACTTGAGAATATTAATAAAGTATTAAACGTATAATACTTTACACGAACGTATTTGTTTCAATATAATTTTCGACGAAATTAAAAAAATATATATTAAATGATTGAATTATCAGAAACATTGAATTATGATTACAAGTCTCTGTTGAGAGGTCCACTATGATTTGAGAAAATCTATTCCTCTTAACGATATTCAGAATAATTTGTAACGCTATTTATAAATAAAAACAAAAAGTGTCATTTACGAAAGTTAGACAAAAGTTAGTGGAGAATTGGTTTCCATAATATTCTATTAATCTATTTTCAAACGTACAAAGACGTTTTCAGTTTAAAAAGAACTTTATTATTAAAACGTATATAACTTTTATAAATATCTAGAATCACTTTTAATAACTCATTACTTAACCAGTATAATAAATATAACGATATTTATATTTTATTTTATTAAATATATATAACGATTTAAATTAATATTATATATATATTTATACGCGTATTATACATACATAGTTTTTATACTTTTACTATACTTTAACTTTAACTTTATTTACTTTAACTTTAATAATTCATACTTTAATAATTCACTTTAATAATTCATACTTTAATAATTCACTTTAATAATTCAAACTTTAATAATTCACTTTAATAATTCATACTTTAATAATTCACTTTAATAATTCATACTTTAATAATTCACTTTAATAATTCAAAAATCTATTATAAATAGAATTCAATAGGTTTCATTATTTCATAGAAATTTGAAAATATATTTCTCTAAACTCTCTCAATCGAATTACATATATATATATATATTTACTTAGTATTATTTCAAGATATTATTAGTATACATAAAATACTACGATGGAGTTATATTCAGACGATTTCAAAATAAGTTTTCAAATGAGATAGAGCTAAGGAAATTATGGGTTATAGCTATGAAGGTTATGGGTATTGATCGAGGGTATTGCTCGTGAGGTCAACCTAACGTTTATCATTTTCGTTGCGTCTACGTACTTTCCTGCAATATTGAATCACAATATTGATACGTTCGTGAATCCGAGACAAACCCTGCACTTGTTCAGTGCCGTCATATACATAATTGCTACGAAATACAGTATTGTGAGTTTCATTTGTTCCCTTTTTATATATATTTTTGGGCTGAGAATACATGCGCTGATTTATAAATATTTTACGAAATAGGCACAAGTACTAAAACTAATTCTATGTGGGTTTAAACCAGAAATATACCCTTAGCTTGGTAACATTAAACTACTTGTCTATGTACGGTAGGCGCGAATCCTAAAGATAGATCTATTGGGCCTGACAAACCCCATCCTGACTATGGGATGCTTTAGTACTTCGAGGTTATTTTAAACACACCTGATCTGGTGTACTTCAGAGGGTAAAACATGAACGTTAAGGCTTGTTACTGGGTGCCTACAACTTATAGAATACTTTTATACACTTGCGAGTGTACGGATATTTATAGAAACTGAAATCTTGTGGTCTATTACTATTACGGAAATGATGGATTATGATAAACTAATGAACTCACCAACCTTTTGGTTGACACTTTAAAGCATGTTTATTCTCAGGTATTAAAGGAATCTTCCGCTGTGCATTAGCTCATTTTAAGGATATTACTTGGAGTCATTCATGGCATATTTTGAAAGACGTTGCATTCGAGTCATTGAGTTCATCAAGATTATTATTAAGCCAATTATAGTTGGATGTATTATGAAATGGTGTGCATGCCGTCAACTTTCGTTTTAAAGAAAGTTTGTCTTTTAAAAACGAATGCAATGTTTGTAAAATGTATCATATAGAGGTCAAATACCTCGCGATGTAATCAACTATTGTGAATCGTTTATAATGTATATGAACGGGTCCTTTCAGTTGGTATCAGAGCGGTGGTCTTAGCGAACCAGGTCTTACATTAGTGTGTCTAACTGATAGTTGTTAAGATGCATTAGTGAGTCTGGACTTCGACCGTGTTTGCATGTCAAAAGTTTTGCTTATCATTTTTAGTCGGAAATCATCTACTTACCATCCTTAGGAAATTACCTGCTTATCATTCTTAAGTCTAGACACGTTTTCCTACATTTATTGCATAATAGTGTATAGACGAATTCTTATCTTAGCATATCTGTTACTGTGAACTTTGACTGACATCTTTCAAAGATTCCTCCATAATTTATGGTATTATATATACATATGTAAATTATGTATTGAAGAATACCAAATCTAAATTCTACAATCTATTTCATACCAAAAATTCTTTCCCTGATCATACAAGATGGATCCCTCAACCAGTTCGAGTTCTTCGGATTCCGACAGCTATGCCGATATGGATTTCCACATGAGCTCCGAAAGCAGCGTGACCAGAATGGATCAACCAATTAGCCATCATCTATTCTGGATGAATTGGGGATGGGTTCGTAATCTACTTAACCATTGGAGACAAGAAGAAGGTGATCCCTTTCATCCACCACATTGCCCTCTTGGCAATGAACCTGAAGCACTTACCGGCGAACCTGTCCGAAACACCATTTTCTCTCTCATTTCCAGAGTATCTCGTCATGATTATATACTACACCAAATTCTAGATCTTATTTATCCACTCGTCCGAACCGACAATCACCCCGGTGTAATAGAAGAAGTCAACGAGCTTCGCGCTCGGGTAGTGGCTTTGGAGAATATGGTGCAAAGGTTACAAACACCAGCAGCAGCACCAGCAGCATAACCAGTACCACCATCAACAACATCAACAGTACCATTACCACCACCAACAACAACCGCATCGCAAACCTCAACTTCACAATCTGTCCCACGAGCATCGACGTCATACGCCATGTAGATACCAAGGAATACCACAACGATGAAGTATTGATTCATAACTTCATTGGAGAAACATTCTACGTCGATTATGTAATTTCTAAAGTTTAGAAATTATCTATCCTAGCCTTAACCATAAATCAAATGAGTTTAATTTAATATTAACTCATTAAATCAATATTACATCTGAAGAAATATAC
Source organism: Rutidosis leptorrhynchoides (assembly GCF_046630445.1). NCBI lineage: Eukaryota > Viridiplantae > Streptophyta > Magnoliopsida > Asterales > Asteraceae > Rutidosis > Rutidosis leptorrhynchoides. The sequence continues at coordinate 276,191,540 of NC_092336.1, forward strand.
ACATATATATTTCCATAAAGACTGTAATAAAATTCTTTTGTACAAAATATTAATTGTGATTTTTTTTAACGGGTAGGTAATACCCGAGAGATATATAAATTCACAATTAATATGTTACATTCTTCAAATCTGATTCAGCAAATCATCCATTATACTCCCTACTTTCACAACAATATACATTCTTTTATAGAAATCAAAACAACCATACTCATTCAAAATCTAATTACATATTCTGATTTTGAAATCTCATAATTCGATTCAAGATATAACCAAAATCATCACTCTTAGATTCCTACATCTTTCAAAACTATACTTTGACTTCAAAACTGTCCTAGAACCTCATTTCTATTCATGGAACTCACAAAAATATTTGTATCATTCAAAATCTTAGAACATCAAATGTATATTAACAATTACAATATGTGTTCAAACACTTCAAAATTCCTAAAGACATGCGAGATGATGATCCAACCACATATTACCCACTGTCATGCATCTGAAAAGCTCTTGAAACCAAAGTTATAGTTTAACACGTATCCGTGTCAGATCCTTTGATATTTATTACCAAATATAATTTTTCATTCTCTTTCCAAAATAAACAGTTTTGTCACAGCTCCAGCAAATCACCTTCATTTGTTTATACGAATAAACCTTATTATAACAATTAACCCTTCATCATTGTTACTGGGGAACCTTTCATATCTCGCTACATTAGCAGTAAACTTATCAACAACTTCATTAACCTTCGACTAAAGCCTCTCCGAAAAGCCACTATACTTATTCATTAAAACCCCATCATGTACTCACCTACATCCTGTAACAATAATTGTCACACCAACTACTGGGAATTAGCAATCAGTATTTTGAATTTCGCAAAAATTTTACGTCAAAAGTTATACATATAACGTCTATCTCCTAGACTTACATACTTCGAATGTGAATTTTCTGAAAAACATCCCAAAATATGAACTAGTTCTCCGAAATTGGAAAAATGCTGATGAAGCAGCAAAAACTGTAAACGACTTTAACAGTCAAAAGTTTGATGATAAAGAATAGTATGGTGGTAAAGCTGAGAAAAAGAGAAGGTTTGAAACTGGAAAACGGATTGAGCAGACCATGAAGGAGGCTGTGGACAAATCACAAAGACTAAACCTGCCTTCAAAGGATCCAAATGATTCAGTATCTACTGAAATCGTTAGCAAACACCTTACTTCTTATTCTAAACCTTCACAGACAAATCTTCTTCATCATCCATATTATCGTATCTTTTATTATAATATCTTCGATATTCCTGAAGATATTTTCACAACTATTCTTATCCGAAATCTTTTATCTCTTCGCAATATCTGCGTTACAACATAAAAAGAAACTGATCTGGGTTTAAACCAGAAATATACCCTTAGCTTGGTAACATTAAACTACTTGTCTATGTACGGTAGGCGCGAATCCTAAAGATAGATCTATTGGGCCTGACAAACCCCATCCTGACTATGGGATGCTTTAGTACTTCGAGGTTATTTTAAACACACCTGATCTGGTGTACTTCAGAGGGTAAAACATGAACGTTAAGGCTTGTTACTGGGTGCCTACAACTTATAGAATACTTTTATACACTTGCGAGTGTACGGATATTTATAGAAACTGAAATCTTGTGGTCTATTACTATTACGGAAATGATGGATTATGATAAACTAATGAACTCACCAACCTTTTGGTTGACACTTTAAAGCATGTTTATTCTCAGGTATTAAAGGAATCTTCCGCTGTGCATTAGCTCATTTTAAGGATATTACTTGGAGTCATTCATGGCATATTTTGAAAGACGTTGCATTCGAGTCATTGAGTTCATCAAGATTATTATTAAGCCAATTATAGTTGGATGTATTATGAAATGGTGTGCATGCCGTCAACTTTCGTTTTAAAGAAAGTTTGTCTTTTAAAAATGAATGCAATGTTTGTAAAATGTATCATATAGAGGTCAAATACCTCGCGATGTAATCAACTATTGTGAATCGTTTATAATGTATATGAACGGGTCCTTTCAAGTCGAATATACTTTGGGAAGATTCACAAATTCCCCAAGAGGAACCGGAAGAGGAGGAATCGGAAGAAGAGGAACCAGAAGAGGGGGAACCGGAAGAAGAAGAGGTTATGGAGGAAGAAATATTGATACCTACAGTAAATCGATTAAATAAAAGAAAATCCTCAACCAACGGACCAAAGTTAAAAATGGTCAATGGTGTTTCCGCCTAGGAAGCAAAATATTGGGAAGATTACCAATTTTTCGATGAATCGGATCCCGATGAGGATTCCAATGATGTTATAGAAATTACATCGACCCAATTTAATAAAGCAAAAGAAAATAATAAGGGAAAAGGTATAAAAATAGAGAAACCTGATTCCAACCCCGATGAGCTTTATATGTATCGGCAACCTCCGTATTTCTTAAATTGTAACAATAACCCGGGAACCTCAAAACCACCAGGTTTTTCTAAACCATTATGGAAAACGATGGCTCGTATTAGTGGAACACCATATATCCCTAGAAAATTAGGAAAACTAACTAAGTTCGAAGATGAAGAAACTAGTGATTCAGATTAGGGAGTTGTAATCATGTTGTGTATTATATGTATTGTAGTGTGCTTGTACTTTTATGTTCTATGTAAAAATTGCTTGTATTGTTTGTTAATTATCTTTTATAAATCTAATCCTTGTCTATTTTACATTATAAAAACAAAATGGACTTTAAGGGTAGACAACCGAATATTTTAGAAGACCTACCAGAGGATATGATTGAGGAAATCTTGTCTAAAGTCGATCAAAATTCATCAGCACAATTAGTTATGGCGAAATTAACTTGTCAAACATTTGAAAGACTTTCCAGAAATGCCTTAGTTTATTGTAACAGCCCCAACCCGTATTAAAAACCGGCCCAATAAAATTTTTCCTTTTAATACGCTTTAAATAATACTTTAGGTCCCAAATGTGTTTCCATAAACACCTTTAATACAATAGATGGTTTATTAAACCTTAAAACAATTAATGCATTAGTTAGTTGTCCAAACGAACTTACACGACCCTACTAGTTTAGTTTCCAACCAAAACCGAGCATGGTGATTTGGGACTACGCTACCCAAGTCCTAATCGAATACAAAAGCAAGATCTTCTAAGCAACCTAGCCAAGATCTCTAATCCCCAAGCTTACCCGAGCCGCCAAGCATGCGAACCTATAAAAATATCGACAACGAGAGGGTAAGCTAACGCTTAGTGAATGATAATATACTACATACATATATATGTATAAGATGGACATGCCACACAAATATCAAATACCACATACCGTAGCTTCCATGTATAAGGCAACTACACTAAGCATACCGTAAGATCACTAAGCAACGAGCTAAAGATACATCAACAAAATATAAGTTCACCAACGACGATGTGAACAATGCCAATAAGCTACACCCAGAGGGTTAGCTACATCACGACAATACAACATTATACGTATACATATATATATATATATATATATATATATATATATATATATATATATATATATATATCGAATAACATAATTTGCTTACGCTTACAACACAATAACCATGGTTAACCAAATCTTCGCAAGGGAATGACTTCGCGAAACAAGTCATCGATGTTCACAACAACCGTTAGCTTCCAAACACGGCTATGGCATGCTAACCCCCGAGGTGTTCCAAAAACGGCTATGGCATTACCCCCAAGTGTTCCAAAAATGGCTATGGCATCACTTGATCAATGTGTGAGTAAAACACGGCTATTACTCACAATCATGTGCACAAACACGGCTATGTGCAACAATTAATACGGGCAACAACGTGGGAGTAAAACACGGCTATTACTCACCACCATATGCACAAACACGGCTATGTGCATAATTATCAATTGGACAAAACGGCTATGTCCCACAACTATGGTCACAAAAATGGCTATGTGACACCATTACTACGGGCACATAAAACATATACATACATACATAGATATTCCACTCACAATATTAACCCTTCGCCATTGGGGTTATATAATCCACATCACACGCCCATGTGATAACGTACACAAAAAGTGTGCACCTCGCCAAGGTAGTCAACCAAAATGCACAATCGTGCCAATTGGACCTATACACAAGTCCAACAATTCCACCTATATGAGAAGGGAGCTCTATAACCAAGAACCCCTTCACCCGACCCGCACCCATCCTACACATACATATGCATATAGGATATTAACACTCACTTTGTCGCTTTGATGAATGGAACCGAATAATCTACAACAAGCCAATGGAAAGTACCTATTCCATTATCACAAATACAACAACACAATTAGGGTGGATTTACAAATCAACCCAAATTGGCAACTAGTGCAATTTCGACCCAATTGCACCTTCAAGGACAAACCGTGCCCAAACTAACCAATAATCACTAACACAAGTGAGAATGGTCCTAATATGCCAATCAGACCCAATCATAGGTGTTAAACACCTATCTTGCCTAAAATGACACTTAAACCCTAATTTTGACCCATAAGGTCAAAATCTCACCATTTACAAGTTTTGACACCAAAACATGTTTAACTCAGTTTTATACTTCAACTTAATCCATTTTAAGTTTATAAACCTTAACGAATCGACATTCGGGTCATAACCATCAACAAACCCTAATTTTGACTCTAGTCAAAATTAGTCAACCACAAGAACCCTAGAAGTCTCCAAAACATCAATAATCACTAATACTAGTGATTATACATCTTTCTCAAGTCTTAAACATGGTTAAATCATTAACCAACCCAAAACCCGCCAATAAAAACAATAAACCCTAATATTGGTGTTAATCTCCAATTAACAACTAAATGGGTTTCATCTATGAATCATACAATCAAAAGCCCCAAATTTGAATGATGAACACAAAAACGATATTCGGAGGTAGAGCTTACCACTAGTATCACCGTGTAGCTAAGAACAAGGAGAACAACCTAGTCAACTACGCCAAAGATCAAATCCCGCTTCTTCCTTTCCAAAATTCCCTTTGAAATCAAATGGGTGTTTGAGTTTTGAGAGAAAAATGGAAAGAAAAGGAAAATGAAATTAGGAAAATGAAATGAGTGGATGAGGTTAAAGCCTCAAATATGGCTCAAACGTGAAATGACCAAATTGCCCTCGAACTTCAATTAATTTTACAAGAATCGGGTGCCAGTTCCTGCAGTATGCCGCGCCGCGGCCTTAAATATCGCGCCGCGACATTTACCTAGTTCTGGTATCATTTTTAATCAAGCTTCTGATCTGGATTCCAGTTAAATTCCGCGCCGCGGCCTCATTTGTCACGCTGCGACGTTCAACGTGGTCTGACTCATTTCCTTGCATTCAAGACCTTAACACCCGAACATGTCCCGAAACCTTCATACGCCTATCGTACATACACAATACACTTATAAATCATGTACGGAGAAAAACGAGGTGTTACAACTCTCCCCCACTTAGACTCGATCACGTCCTCGTGATCCTCGTCAGTTAACCAAACGGACCACACTTCACGGTCTTCAAACATAAGTCCCAACCGACTTTCCTAAGCAATTCTTCGCAATGAATTGCCTTTAACAACTAAATCTTCACCCGCGATTTATCAAACCCCATAATTCCGAGCACTAGCACTAACTCAATCCCTCACATCGGGAAAACTCAACCAATCTCGTACCGAGACATCAATTCCTTAGCGTACCCTTACCGAGTACGACGCTAAAAAAAAACAACCAAGTCTCAACCTAAGGTCAACAACCCAAAACGATGAAGACCAAACCAAACGAATCCTTACGGATAACACCAAATCACTAAACATCCCTTGTAGTGCGCAATACGACCAATACGCAACTACCGTACAACATCACAAGCAACGGCTAAAACCGTTAGCGCCCAACACAACCATGGCAACGCTAACCCAAGGTGTACAAAATCGACTATTGTCACACCCATAACAACACGTGAGCGAAGCGCGGCTATCGCATCACTAATCATACAACATGGTCCTCACGACCCTACCATCGGCGTATAAAACAACCGATAGTTCCCACAACATGGTCCTTACGACCCCACCATTGGTGTATCAAACAACCAATAGATCACAACACAACATGGCCGAAACAACCCGAAATATTGTGAATATGAACAACCCGATATTCACGTCCCACAACACAACTCATGAATGGTACTCTCATTTCCCACCGGTACTCGCATTTCCCGATAATGTTATGCCATGATGACGTAACACTACTCCCTTGATGAAGTCAGCGGACCCCGAAGGTCATGCTCCACCAATCTCAACACCGGATGAAGTCAGCGGACCTCAAAAGTCATGCTTCACTGATATAACACCACGCTCATGATGAAGTCAGCGGACCCCGAAGGTCATGCTCCACCAATCGCATACTCCCATGATGAAGTCAGCGGACCCTAAAGGTCATGCTTCATCAATCACCAATACCATGATGAAGTCAGCAGACTCCGAAAGTCATGCTTCATCAATCAACGCCCTTTTGGCCTCGAACGACGAGTAGCGTAACATCGCGCTCTGCTACGCCATAGTGAATCCTAACGGATACCACTAACCATTCACACACTCGAGCAAGAACCACCTATATCAAGCATAGGCACAAAAAAATAATTCTCTAGAAGAGAATCCGACACACACCTCCCTTAACCGAAGGATTTCACCTTGCTCACCAAACATGTCCATTATCTCTCAACGAGATTTACCACATTACCACCTCGGTGATAATACAAATCCAAACCATAAGTACAATTTATCCGAAATTGTAATCTACCACAAATCGACCAAAACCAGGTCTCGACAACATTTTTCGGATCTACCAGAAGCATCATCCGAAATCTCACACTAAAACTTCCTCGTGCGGGAGTGTAACTCCCCCACTTGGAACTACGTCCCATATCCATAACTCGTACAACCGTACAATTCTACCAAAGGTAGACTTTACAAATGATTGGGCTCACACGACCCATCACCATATCTTGCTCCAATCTTGAGCGCACGATGGATTTCAAACCATCCTTAAACACTTCGAACGAAAAGTGTACCACGATTTCACAAACCATACCCTCGCAATCATCCAACTGCTTTAGTTTGTTAAATTTCACCTAGTCACTCATGTACCGAAGGGTTTCACTCCGGTACCCTAAGTACAATGTAACCACAACACAATCGGAGTCGAACACCACGCTAGTAGGTATAAAAGAGGCACCTAATGTTGCATCATATAAACTCCATTACCAACATACATCGAGATTCAAAACACTCGATCTCAAGGGTTCCAACCACCCGACGAACCTCATAGTTCATCAACTTCCACACTATAGTGAACACGCGCTTAACAATCGAACACCAAAAACCATTTCCATGGCTTGGTAGAAACATTTCCCAAATACTAAGGAATGCTTGGTTACGCCAAGTCTTACGCCCTTCGCCCAACAATCAAAACGTCACCATAGAGTACTTCCATTAGGAACGTCACCCATAACAACACTATGCGCAACACGATGCATTTAACAAATTCAAATTCAACGGCACTTAATAAATAATCAAAGGGCATATTTATTAAAACGAAACGTACCTTAACGTCTCCTTGCCGCACCCGTCCCCGCTAACTTGGGACATTCCGACTTACGATGTCCTTCTTCTTGGCAGTTGAAGCACACCATACCATCACTCTTTGGTACCGAACATTCTCAAGACTTGTGACCCCTCATGCCACAATTGTAACATCTAGATGCACTAGAATCCGGTATACCCATCCGCGTACCACCCGTGCTCACACTCGGACCCTTAGTCCTCTTACTCGGAGCACCATACGAAACAACCCTTCTCTCACTTGAAGGTTCACCAATCTTTGATCACGTATACGACTCGAAACCTCTAGCCACGGTGAATAATTCCGCAAACGATTTCGCGTGACCTCGGCTAATCTTATTCTTCAAGTCATCATTCAAGGTTCGATAGAAATCTTGCATCAACAAATTATCATTCTCCAAATACTCCGGGCAAAAACGAGCCTTTGCCATAAAGGTCGTCTTGAGAGTATTCAGATCCATAGAACCCTGTTGCAAATTTCGCAACTCATTACCCATTTCCGACAAATCGGCTGAAGTCCGGAACTCCTCGAAGAATTCCTTCTTAAACTCGTCCCACGATAAAGCCATAAACGGCTCACCACCGACAAGATCAAACTTACCATCCATCCAATCCTTTGCCCTACCCCACAACAAACTAGTAGCGAGTCTCGTCTTCTTCTCAGGAGGGCATTCAATAGTACGAAAACACCCTTCGACATCCGAGATTCAAGTTGTGCTTACCAAAGGATCCAGTTTCCCGTCATACATCGGGGGTTTAGTCCTCATGAAGCTCTTAAGACAACGCTCCATTTCACTACTACCCCAAAATTTGGAATACTTCCTATCCATTTCTTCTCGAAACGCACTCATTTGCTCCGCAACGGCGGCCGCAACTCTAGAGTTAAACTCCTCATCATTCGTCTCGATCTCGTTTCGCGTCGTCATTCTAAAGAATGCAAAACGATTAGTCCACGAACGTATAAAACAACACGCATAACACCGCCCCATCTTGCTCAACACTCATCGTACATCACTTGTTAGACACGATTTGCACCCGTAATAAGGTTTGCAAGTCCTTATTATGCACACACGTCGTCTCAACTCGTTAGTACAACGACCGCCCCGCTCGATGATATAATCAACACAACGACGATTCCACGCGATATTAACACACGCAAGGGAATAGCATCACAACACAAGCCAAAAATCCTAGTTAGTCCACCTACAAACAAGGCACTAACTATAACCCGTTCCGACCCGTTCACCTACAAGTCCCGCAACAAATTAAGCACTTGTAACAGCCCCAACCCGTATTAAAAATCGGCCCAATAAAATTTTTCCTTTTAATACGCTTTAAATAATACTTTAGGTCCCAATTGTGTTTCCATAAACATCTTTAATACAATAGATGGTTTATTAAACCTTAAAACAATTAATGCATTAGTTAGTTGTCCAAACGGACATACACGACCCGACTAGTTTAGTTTCTAACCAAAACCGAGCATGGTGATTTGGGACTACGCTACCCAAGTCCTAATCGAACACAAAAGCAAGATCTTCTAAGCAACCTAGCCAAGATCTCTAATCCCCAAGCTTACCCGAGCCGCCAAGCATGCGAACCTATAAAAATATCAACAACGAGAGGGTAAGCTAACTCTTAGTGAATGATAATATACTACATACATATATATGTAAAAGATGGACACGCCACACAAATATCAAATACCGCATACCGAAGCATCCATGTATAAGGCAACTACACTAAGCATACCGTAAGATCACTAAGCAACGAGCTAAAGATACATCAACAAAATATAAGTTCACCAACCACGATGTGAACGATGCCAATAAGCTACACCCAGAGGGTTAGCTACATCACGACAATACAACATTATACGTATACAATATATATATATATATATATATATATATATATATATATATATATATATATATATATATATATATATATATATATATATATATATCTCGAATAACATAATTTGCTTACGCTTACAACACAATAACCATGGTTAACCAAATCTTCGCAAGGGAATGACTTCGCGAAACAAGTCATCGATGTTCATAACAACCGTTAGTTTCCAAACACGGCTATGGCATGCTAACCCCCGAGGTGTTCCAAAAACGGCTATGGCATCACCCCCAAGTGTTCCAAAAATAGCTATGGCATCACTTGATCAATGTGTGAGTAAAACACAGCTATTACTCACAATCATGTGCACAAATACAGCTATGTGCAACAATTAATACGGGCAACAACGTGGGAGTAAAACACGGCTATTACTCACCACCATATGCACAAACACGGCTATGTGCATAATTATCAATTGGATAAAACGGCTATGTCCCACAACTATGGTCACAAAAATGGCTATGTGACACCATTACTACGGGCACATAAAACATATACATACATACATAGATATTCCACTCACAATACTAACCCTTCGCCATTGGGGTTATATAATCCACATCACACGCCCATGTGATAACGTACACACAAAGTGTGCACCTCGCCAAGGTAGTCAAACAAAACGCACAATCGTGCCAATTGGACCTATACACAAGTCCAACAATTCCACCTATATGAGAAGGGAGCTCTATAACCGAGAACCCCTTCACCCGACCCGCACCCATCCTACACATACATATGCATATAAGATATTAACACTCACTTTGTGGCCTTGATGAATGCAACCGAATAATCCGTAACATGCCAATGGAAAGTACCTATTCCATTATCACAAATACAACAACACAATTAGGGTGGATTTACAAATCAACCCAAACTGGCAACTAGTGCAATTTCGACCCAATTGCACCTTCAAGCACAAACCGTGCCCAAACTAACCAATAATCACAAACACAAGTGAGAATGGTCCTAATATGCCAATTAGACCCAATCATAGGTGTTAAACACCTATCTTGCCTAAAATGACACTTAAACCCTAATTTTGACCCATAAGGTCAAAATCTCACCATTTCAAGTTTTGACACCAAAACATGTTTAACTCAGTTTTATACTTCAACTTAATCCATTTTAAGTTTATAAACCTTAACGAATAGACATTCGGGTCATAACCATCAACAAACCCTAATTTTGACTCTAGTCAAAATTAGTCAACCACAAGAACCCTAGAAGTCTCCAAAACATCAATAATCACTAATACTAGTGATTATACACCATTCTCAAGTCTTAAACATGGTTAAATCATTAACCAACTCAAAACCCGCCAATAACAACAATAAACCCGAATATTGGTGTTAATCACCAATTAACAACTAAATGGGTTTCATCTATGAATCATACAATCAAAAGCCCCAAATTTGAATGTTGAACACAAAAACGAAATTCGGAGGTAGAGCTTACCACTAGTATCACCGTGTAGTTAAGAACGAGGAGAACAACCTAGTCAACTACGCCAAAGATCAAATCCCGCTTTTTCCTTTCCAAAAATCCCTTTGAAATCAAATGGGTGTTTGAGTTTTGAGAGAAAAATGGAAAGAAAAGGAAAATGAAATTAGGAAAATGAAATGAGTGGATGAGGTTAAAGCCTCAAATCTGGCTCAAACACAAAATGACCAAATTGTCCTCGAACTTCATTTAATTTTACAAGAATCTGGTGCCAGTTCGTGCAGTATGCCACGCCGCAGCCTTAAATGTCGCCTCGCGACATTTGCCTAGTTCTGGGATCATTTTTAATCAAGCTTCTGATCTGGATTCCAGTTAAATGCCGCATCGCGGCCTCCTTTGTCACGCCGCGACGTTCAACGTGGTCTGACTCATTTCCTTGCATTCAAGACCTTAACACCCGAACATGTCCCGAACCCTTCATACGCCTATCGTACATACGCAATACACTTATAAATCATGTACGGAGAAAAACGGGGTGTTACATTTATAAAAGGTTTTCCTTTGATAGGTGGAGTATATCGCATTGGGGAGACCGTAAGTTACGCCGTGTTTTCTTTAAAGCATTAAATGCGGGGAACCCAAATGCAATTTTACGCTACGGGTTAAGAACCTATTTTGACTCAACATATCTCAACATAGGATTTCATGAGTTAGAAAGAGCTTCTAACATGCAACATTAAGAAGCATGTAATACTTACGGGTTAGTGATGTTCGTTTCTCACCAAAGTAGCGAAAAAGAACATCAGATTACAACTATTAAATGAAACATTCCTACAGGTGATGAATTCAGTAGTTGGGGTGAGAAACAAGGTTTTTAGATTATTACGGGGCTGTTGGACATTACGAAACCCTCGTCATTTTGACGATATTACAACATACTGCCTAGCCAATGGTCATAACGGTTACTTTCCACAAGACTAAGGATGGGAAGTCGTCTTAGTAAAACCAGAATTCATGACTTGTTTCTGGAATTATGAATTACGTGTCTTTATTTCTTTTGCTGAACAACTTGTGTATTAACTAGAATTAGCTTTATAGCTGCCGAGTAGCAAAGTTATTATGTGCTATATTTCATCCTATATGTATAATAGCGGTATTGTAAGTTTGTAAAATATGTATAAAATTTGAACGCGAAATTTTATTATAATCAGTTTTTTTATATAGAATTGTAGTAGTTGAATTATATATTAGCTACTAAGTATGAACTTAATGGGTAGGTACTACCAGAATTAAAAACTATAAAATGCTAATATGAAGAAAAAGCTTTTATAAATAAGTTCATACTATGCTACGAAATACTATTAACTACTCTTAAAATTCTATATGATTAACTTAATTCTTTTGGGAGGAAATGGCACCGGCGACTCGTCAGAATTTGAACATGAGCGAGGAAGACATCCGTGTTTTCCTTGCAGCAAACATAGCCGCAGTACGGGCTGCGATGCAAAATAACAATAACTCTGGATCTAGCAGTGGAACTAATTTCATAAGAAATCGTGTAGGATGCTCCTACAAAGAAGTCACTGCCTGCAAACCTTTGGAATTTAATGGAACCGAGGGTCCAATTGGATTGAAACGGTGGACCGAGAAGGTTGAATCGGTGTTTGCCATAAGTAAATGTACTGAAGAAGACAAAGTAAAGTACGCTATGCATACCTTCACAGGTACGGCGCTAACATGGTGGAATACCTATCTCGAGCAGGTAGGACAAGATGCTGCTTACGCACTACCGTGGTCAGCATTCAAGCAATTGATGAACGAGCAGTATCGTCCCAGAAACGAGGTCAATAAGCTCAAGGTAGAGCTTAGAGGATTACGAATGCAAGGTTTCGATATCACCACGTACGAACGATGATTCACCGAATTGTGCCTATTGTGTCCCAGAACGTTCGAAGACGAAGAAGAGAAGATTGACGCATTTGTAAAAGGGTTACCAGAAAAGGATTCAAGAAGATGTGAGTTCACACGAGCCACCTCCATACAAAAGGCAAGTCGAATGGGAATTAGTGAACCAGCTCGAAGGAAGGATTAAAGTGGGAAGAAACCAATGACAAGAGTCACCAATACAATAACAACAATCACAACCACAATCACAATAACTATCCCAACAACCGCAACATCAATCGCAACAACAACTTCAACAAACATCCTAACAACTACTACAATAACCGTCCCAACAACAATAACAACAACAACAATAGCAACAATTACAATCCCAACAACAATCTCAATAACAACAATGGCAATAAAAACCAAAAACAGTCATGCCAAAGGTGTGAAGAGAATCACCAGGGGTTCTGCATGACATTTTGCACTAGGTCTAGAAGAAATGGTCATAGTGTGGCAAAGTGTGAGGCCTACGGACCAAAGTTTAACAGAATTAAAAGAACAAATAATGTCGGAACAGATAATTCCACCATAGTTTGCTTTTCATGTAGAAAACCAGGCCACAATAGTAGAAATTTCCCGAATCAGGGGAATACTAGTGGGCAGGGCCGCGAAAGAGTTTTCAATATTAATACGGCAGATGTAGTGACCCGAACTTTTCCATGTTTATATATATTAAATGAAATTATTATTTACATGATTAAGTGTTTCCAACATGTTAAGAAATCAAACTTGTTAAGACTTGATTAATTGAAATAGGTTTCATATAGACAATTGACCACACAAGTTGACCGGTGATTCACGAACGTTAAAACTTGTAAAAACTATATGATGTCATATATATGGATATATATATAGTTAAAAATGTATTATGATAATTAAACATATCATTAAGTATATTAACAATGAACTACATATGTGAAAACAAGAATACTAACTTAAGGATTTCGAAACGAGGCATATATGTAACGATTATCGTTGTAACTACATTTAATTGTATATATATCATATTAAGATATATTAATACATCATAATATCATGATAATGTAATAATTTAACATCTATTTAGATATAATAAACAATGGATTAACAACATTTAACAAGATCGTTAACCTAAAGGTTTCAAAACAACACTTACATGTAACGACTAACGATGACTTAACGACTCAGTTAAAATGTATATATATGTAGTGTTTCAATATGTATTCATACACTTTTGAAAGACTTCAAGACACTTATCAAAGTACTTCTACTTAACAAAAATGCTTACAATTATGTCCTTATTCATTTTCATCAACAATTCTACTCGTATGCACTCGTATTCGTACTCGTACAATACCCAGCTTCTAAATGTATTTTCTATTGGTATATAAACTCCAATGATCATCTCTTAGCAGCCCTTATGAGTCACCTAACACATGTGGGAATCATCATTTGGCAACTAGCATGAAATATCTCATAAAATTACAAAAATATTAGTAATCATTCATGACTTATTTACAAGTAAACAAAATTACACATCCTTTATATCTAATCCATATACCAACTACCAAAAACACCTACAAACACTTTCATTCTTTAATTTTCTTCATATAATTGATCTCTCTCAAGTTCTATCTTCAAGTTCTAAGTGTTCTTCATAAATTCTATAAGTTTTAGTTTCATAAAATCAAGAATACTTCCAAGTTTGCTAGCTTACTTCCAATCTTGTAAAGTGATCATTCAACCTCAAGAAATCTTTCTTATTTACAGTAAGATATCTTTCTAATATAAGGTAATACTCATATTCAAACTTTGATTCAATTTCTATAACTATAACAATCTTATTTCAATAGGAAATCTTACTAGAACTTGTTTTCGTGTCAAGATTCTGCTTCAAGAACTTTCAAGCCATCCAAGGATCCTTTGAAGCTAGATCTATTTTTCTCATTTCTAGTAGGTTTACCTACTAAAATTAAGGTAGTAATTATGTTGATAACATCATTCGATTCATACATATAAAACTATCTTATTCGAAGATTTAAACTTGTAATCACTAGAACATAGTTTAGTTAATTCTAAACTTGTCGTAAATAAAGTTAATCCTTCTAACTTGACTTTTAAAATCAACTAAACACATGTTCTATATCTATATGATATGCTAACTTAATGATTTAAAACCTGGAAACACGAAAAACACCGTAAAACCGGATATACGCCGTCGTAGTAACACCGCGGGCTGTTTTGGGTTAGTTAATTAAAAACTATGATAAACTTTGATTTAAAAGTTGTTCTTCTAGGAAAATGATTTTTCTTATAAACATGAAACTATATCCAAAAATCATGGTTAAACTCAAAGTGGAAGTATGTTTTCCAAAATGGTCATCTAGACGTCGTTCTTTGGACTGAAATGACTACCTTTACAAAAATGACTTGTAACCTGTATTTCCGACTATAAACTTATACTTTTTCAGTTTAGATTCATAAACTTAAGTTCAATATGAAACCATAGCAACTTTAAACACTCAAAACGGATTTAAAACGAAGAAGTTATGGGTAAAACAAGATTGGATAATTTTTCTTGTTGTAGCTACGTGAAAATTGGTAACAAATCTATATTAATCATATCCTAGCTAAATTATTATACTTGTATTCTAATATATTATGTAATCTTGGGATACCATAGACACGAATACAATGTTTTGACATATCATATCGACCATCTATATATATATTTCGGAACAACCATAGACACTCTATTTGCAGTAATGTTGGAGTTAGCTATACAGGATTGAGGTTGATTCCAAAATATTATATATACTTTGAGTTGTGATCTAGCCTGAGGCTTGTAAACACGAGGTCGTGGATTGATTCAAGATAATATATATTGCTTTATTTTCTGTACATCTAACTGTGGACAACTAGTTGTAGGTTACTAACGAGGACATCTGACTTAATAAATTTAAAACCGCAAAATGTATCAAATATGTTATAAATATATTTTGAAC